>NC_141703.1:73428126-74028126 GCF_971803275.1 Cyanistes caeruleus
ATTGTAACTGGACAAAGCTGCAAATTTTGGGAAATGAGATTGTGTGCGGAAGTGGTTTACTTGCTCAAGTTCAAAGAATTCAATTACGATGATAGAAAAGATAATTCTTTTCCTCACAGAAGAGAACTAGATGTAGAAACTGTTTAGCTAATATTTTCTTTTGAATGTGTTTTCTGTTCTGGTGCTGTTAAACCCAATTGTGCATCTTCTTTGATATTTTAATCATATTTCTTAGCCAATGAAATTACTAACCTGACTCATTAGTAAAGTGGGGATTACTTAGGCCTGCAAAACCATAAAGCCTCTGCTTATTGACATAACTTACTTCCAAGTTCTTCTAAGACAACTTCTTAACTCCCAAGATTCTGTGTGGTTTGAAACAGTGAATAACTGTCTTCCTGTTTCCTTCAGTCAGAAGTTTTTTTGTTTTGTTTCGTTTTTTTATTTTATTGTATTTTGTAGAAAACTTTTGGAACATTTCATGTGTAGATATGTGCAGTAGATACCTGTTGAGAGTAATTTATAAGCTGCTGCTTTCTTTTTCTTCTTGAAGTTTCAAGACTTGTAGTACATGTATTCTTTTGGTAGTGTTGTCAGTCACAAAAAGTAAATCTTTGAGGTGAAGGCTTGAATTAATAGGTGTTGCTGGTTCAGTTCCTCATCTCTCATGCTGAAAGTACAGCTTTTAAATTTTATCTTTTCTAAAGCACAGAGGAAGTTTCTTCAGCCTATAAATCAAAGTGTATTGGACAGTTATGACACAGGTTAATTAAAAGTGCTGATTGGATTGTCCAAGGGATGTCCCCAGAGGAAGAGTCCATCATCTAGTGTTTGCTGGAAGTCGCACTTAATAATGTGACTGCTTCAGAGTTTAATTTGAGAGAAGATAAAAAGCAAATCAAAACAATATCCCAAGTCTCAAAAAGCTCAGACAGTGATTCAAACACTAGTGCCACTTAAAAAAAGCATATATGAATTAATAAACACGTTTTGTTCCCTTTTCTGAGGTAGTCTGCCTTGCTTTGGAGGATACAGCTTAAGAAAAAGTGGGAACTTGATATTTGAATGTTTTGTTTCTGGTGAAATTAAAGTAAATTCTGCTGAGTTTTGGGGGCTTGGATTGGGCATCTTGAAAATGAAGAAAAGCAACTTTGGTAATTTTCTCAGGACTGGGGAGATCTGGTGCTTAAAGAGGACACCATCTTCAAAGATTTCCCATTCTTCAAATCCTACAGGTTTAACCATCAGTTAGTGAATGAATTCTCTCTCTAACAGCAGAAACCAGTATCATAACTGTACTCATGTATCTTTTGGGTTAGATATTTTACTTTTAGATTTAATTTGTCTTTCCTAGGGTCAGAGAACAAAAGCCAAACTTACTTGATGCCTCTTTGCATTATTTCTTGGAGTCCTTGTTTAATAAATACCGTAAAAAATCTTATGCTGTTTTTAATACTAACATTAAGGTACAATACTTCTTATTACCAGCTGTGGTTTCTCTAGGGGGACTTCATATTTTAAAATGGTACCAGTTAATTTTCCTTGGAAACTCTACTGTATCAGCCATAACATATACAGATGCAAAGATTGTACTGTGAGCAGATAAATACGGGGAAATAAGTAATTTTCAAGAGGTGGAAAGCCATTTTACAAACAGAATAACTCAGAATGGGTCATTTTGCAGAAACTGAGAAGTAAAAGCATGGCCAAAGCCAGAAAGAAGAATTAGAGTGTGTTAAAATAACTTTCTGTGTTTCTTTTCCGTTTTTTTTTTCTTGATTATGCCTGTTACTGACTCTTGACTGTTTTTTCATGCTGGGAAAATGTTCATAGATAGTGCTTTTCATTTGAGTTGATCTCAAAATTAAAAGGAAACAAACCTCATAAAAATTTTATTCAAGCTCCTTGGTTTCAGAGTCCGTGGCCACTTCTGCCTGCAAATATATTTTTATAATATGTAGTTTTCAATGATTTTGCCAATAGAAACATATGTACAAGTATAGTAGGCTTATCATTCTTAATTACACAGGTGAATACTGCACTGTTTTTCTGTGGCTTTAGTGTAGCTGGTGTTTTACAGATCATCAAAGGATGAGCCGCCTCGGGTCCTTAGTGAAGAGGAGATGAACAGACTGGGAGCGAGGATTGTGAAAGCAGAACTCATGGGAGACACGGTAATGGCTGTGAAAAACTGTCATGATTTACTGCAATTTTTCTTCAAAGCTCACAGTGATTTAATTGTTTGGGTTTTTTTTTTATATATATAAAGGCTATTGATTCAAACAAATAAAGACTTGCAAAATTTGGTAAGATTTGCAGATACTGCATTTACAGTAATTTCTGATTAAACACAATAGTTCATAGATTACAGTATTCTGGACCCCAGGCTTTTTAGGATAAGCAGCATATCTAAAACCAGTTCTTCTCTAAATGCTCAGCAAGTATTTCTTGTCTTTTTATAAAAAAGAGAGCAGGTGAAAACTACAAAGCTCCCTGTCTTTGTTCCAAGGTAAACAGTGTCTGGAGCTTTACTTATTTCATCAGCTTTGTCACAAGTAGGTGCTTGTAGTCCATAGCTCTGCTGTATAACCAGGCTTATTAATTATGATACAGAAATTGTAAAACTGAAAGGAATAGCATATGCCATTGCAGCCAGCTCTGCACTGGGAACAGCTGTGGAATGCTTTGTGGTCCTGCCCTTATTGAGGTTGGTCTGTGGAGCTGGGAGAAGCAGCTGCACATTTAACGTAACTTGTTTCAGCCAGCTACCTGGAGGAACAAGAATTTCACTCTTGTGCAACACTAAATGTGGATGTTGATGTATTTTATTTATTACATTAAGCATGGTTATATTAAGTTAATCCCGTTCAGTAGTACTATCTGGAAGTTTCAGTTATAACAAGGTCAGAATCTGTTAGTTATTAAGCTGTGTTTTTCAAGTGCTTGGCTCTGAATAGCTGCTCTTAAGGAGCTATTTTTGTATTTTTTAGAAGCAAATGCTATCACTGGGGGCTTTTGTATTTATTTTTGAAAATTAATTTTTATTGCACCTGTTTAGTTTGCCTCTTGTGACACAATATTTGCACCAAAATCTGCATCTTTAAGAAATAATAAATAAAATATTTGTCTATAGTAATATATTAAACATGTTGTGTCTCCAAGTGGTAAATTAATATTTCTCAAGATCTATTGATTATTTGATTTGTGGAAAGTTTAAGTATGTTTTGTTATTATTGCTGGACTAGGACATATTGTTGTTAAAGCCCCTATCAGATGGTTCAGATTTTGTTAGTACAAAGTGCCCATTTTCTAAATATTTTCTTTTCAAACCAATTTTATGTTATGAATTCTTTTTCCACAGACTTTAGACATTGATATGTATATGTAGCTTTAAACATTTGAACAGCAATACCTTATCTAGAAATCCTGTCCATTTTAAATATTAATTTCAAAGTGAATTAAAAGTAACTTGAAGCAATGTATTTCCTGCTAAGGTATAGTGTTAATGATGTAAATAGATGTGTCCATATCTTAATCTCTTGTTTTCCTAGTTAATTATAAAAACATACACTAGTGAGGAAAATATAAGTAATTATATGATAGGTTTCTGAGGGACAGGTTTAGTGTAAGCTATCTGTACACTAGTTGTTAAGGTACTGGGGAGGGGAAGGTTTTCCAAAGACTGATGGAAGGCAGCAAAAATTTGTAAACTTTTTTTCCTGATACTGCTCAGCTTCAGTAGCACTGCATAAATAAAACTTTGGCCAAAATCTGGTCTTTTTCTTTTCAACCTGATAGGAACTGAATGCAAGTGATTTGATGAAAAATATACATGTATTCTTTGGGAAAAGTGTAATTAATTGAATATTCTATTGTTTTGTTTTGTTTTGGCCCAAATAATGTTGCAGAAACCAGTGCTACAATTTTATTATTACTTTCACATATACAGTTTTCTATATATGCACTCTGAATCAACCTAGTTTAAAAAAAAAACCGAACTAAAACCAAACCACAACAGTTTAATTAATAAAATAGCTAATACAATATGTATAATATATAATAGCCTTGTGGCATTTTAAATATTTTTCATGGTCTTTCTCTAATTAAATTGAAAATGCAGCTTGTTTAAGCATGTTCATTCCCACACACCAGAACAGATGGTTATGTAACAGCATGTCCTGGTGGCTGGAGCTTGAGGTTGGCCATGTGGGCCAAATGAATTCTGAATCTATTTTTGCTACTGATTTGCTGCCTGATGTTGGTCAAATGACTTCATTTTGGGGTGGCAATATGGGCACAATGGTTGGAGTCCAGTCAATGAAACTGGCAGAGGGGTTAGAGTATAAATGGTTCTATTATTTAAAAGTTCATACGCTGTCAATTCCTAGCAATCCAAGATACTCTAAAATACTTGTATTTAGTTAATAGACAGATGGATAAGGGAACAGGACCATCAAAACTAATTTTCACAAGCCTATAAACAATTCTTATTTTCTATCTCATGTGCATTTTAATTCTCAAAATGAGGTCTGAAGTGCAGAAGTTGGACATGACAGAGAGATGTGAAACTTCATAGCAAAAATTTCTGAGAGATGCTTCCCTAGACCCATAGAGCTGTTGTATGTGTGTAAAGGTGTGTATGTGTGTGTGTGTACAAGGGAAAAAAAAGAATATGATGTGTTCAGGCTGCCTTTTTTAACTTCCTATACATAGAGTAATATTTATGCTTAGTTATGAGAAGCATTAATTAGTAGAACTTTATAATGCTTAAGAATATGTTTTCTGGTCTTTTTATGGCAATACTTGTTCCTATACTTCAGATGCCTCTATTCTGAAGATTTTTTTTTTCATGTTATATCCTATAAAGAGTTGTGTGAATTGTATTGACATGTTTTCTTTAGTCTTTTGTGTCATTAAAATTTAAAATGTTATATCAAAACACACAAAAAAATGAAATTAATAGTTCATTTCAATAAGAAAATCTCCTAAAAGTTTAAGATAATTGAACTAATGGAGTACTATCACTTTCTTTGAAGGATTTAGCTTCAGAACTTCAAGCAGAACTTGACAATGCTCGCAAGTTGAGAGAGACTCAAGGACAGATTCCTGCAAAGGCTGGCAGAGATGTAAGTGGAAAAATATATTTCTTTTCTTTGCATTAGCACAATGGTATGATACTGGTAGCAGCTGAATTAGAGAACATCAGATGAACTAGGAACATTAGAAAGTGTGACCTCAGGTGAGTGACTGTCCTAATTGAATTGTACTTTTTGTTGGTAAACAAAACTTTATCCATGGTACTTTAGCAAATTCAATGGGTTTTTGTTTTTTTTTACTCATAATATTTCCTTAGCAAGGAAATACATGTTTTTTTAAGAATGAAACTGATCTGTGCTGGCTGTTACATAACTCTTGTCTCTGAAGAAGCTGGCACTTCAAATGTTATTCCTTTTGAAGGGTGGTATTTAAGAAATGTGAGAAAGCTTCTGTACCAACACTAATATAAGGAAACAGGGTTAATGTCTTAAGTTATGAGCTCTTTCCTCATGATGGAGAGGAAACTTTCAGGCAAAAACTAATGTTCTTGCTCCATTTGATCCCAGTTCCACAGTGAAAATTCAGCTTCTAGTGAGTTGAGTTTGAAAAGCCACCAACTTTTTTTGTCTAAAAAGATTTAATGTTAGACCTCCTACACCAACTAGTATTTGTCCAGTCTTTAGAAGATGAACTAAACTGAATTGTGGTCTCTGCTGACTGCCTTGTGACAATAGTATTTAAGTCTCACACCCTGAATTCACAAGGATTTAAAATTACAAAAGCTCTGTGTAGGTGGACTCTGCTTCATTGCAGTGCAGTACTTTGGCATGTTTTTCATATATGTAAAAAAAAAAAACCCTAAATAAAGCAGACTGGACTTTTGTAATTACACAGGAAAAAAATCATTCAGCTTTTAAAATTGGGAAGTAAAGAGAGTGTTGTGGGTGGGCCTCAGAAATGTTGGTGGACACCTATTCCTTAGTTACTGAGTTAAAAATAACAATTTTGGTCAAGCCTGCTCTTAACCATAAGTCTGATTTTTATGTTACTTTTTAATTAAAGCATTTTTACAGCTAACAGTCATCACAAAAATACCTAATGTAATATTTATGAATGTGCCTTGCCTGTGCCTCTTTCCTGGCTTTTTCTATCCTATATTAGCTGGTGTTTGAGGATGAGTCTAAGCTGACAGTTGCTCAGTCCTAGGCCCTGTCTTTTTGTCACCAGGGTAGCCTTACTGGTTTTAGAGCTCTGAATTGGTTTTGACTACTGGGACACAAGCAGGATGTGTTTGGTACTCTTGTGTATCAAGGGCCAGTTATGCCACACTGTGTGTCTCAACAGCCCAGTTATTCACAAACCATCCCATAGCACAAGGGAAGCTGATTTGTGAAGTTGTGTTTGTCTCTACATGACTCAGCCTTTCTGTGGCATACCCCACCCAAGCACCAGCCTCAGCCACTTCAGCCAGGTGTATTGCAAGTGAGGTACCTGGAGCAGTTTCCACAGAAATGATTTTCCAAATGGATATCTTATTGATCCCAAAGTTTGATAGCTTTGCCTCCATTTCCAGTAACAGGCATGAAGCATTTTGTATCAGGCAGGTCTGTTGCTGCTTCTGTGGAGCAGCATGACCAATGTCATGCTGGGAAGTCCTAAAATGTGGCTTTGCCTTATTTCAATTTCTGTTGTGAGAACTGGGGAGATAAATCAGGAAGTAGTGAAGGCAATTTTGAATGCATCTCACTAGGAAGTTTTTTTTCTTAATTAATTGGACGTGGATCAATTTCCCAATTCTATTCCCTGCGTGACTGAGTGATGACTTACACTAGTATGAATGGCTGGGGTTCATACAGAGGATAGGATCAATTCTTCTGATAGAGGTGCTGTTTTATTCTGCCTCAAAGTGATCAAGAAACTACGGACTGAAGGGAATATAAAGTGCTAGCTTAAATGCCATTTTAATATTATATAATTTTATTTTGTTTGTAAGTGAAAGTAGAGGAAAATACAGCTTTTACAGTGTGACTTAGTGACTAGTTTTGTAATTTCTTTGACTTAGACAAGAATTCTATCCCAAGCAGTCTCAAAAATGTGGTTGTGAAGTACAGTTGTCAAAAACTGATTGGAGTTTAAAAACGTTGTGTTTCTCAGCTGATATATTTCACCAAGTTTCAGCTAGGGTAGAGCCCCTCTGTTGTTCACTCTAGGTTGCCTGAAGTATGTAGCCCTATTCATTTTAGTATGAATACAATTAAATTATCTGTTATTGGAATTTGGGGTCTTAATGCGTATTGTACGTAAATGCTTGGGCCACATTTAGATTGTGCTTGTTTGAGCAAGCACGTAAGTTTGAGCAGGAGACAACCTTCAGGGTCTATGGAAATAAAAAACGTTTTGATTTCATTTGGGGTAGGATGAAATGATGCTTATTTTCAGATGCTCACTGTCTAATTTGTCATGGGCATTTTGAGAAAGCAAGGCTGCACTTTGGAGTCCTAGTGAAACTGTAAAGAGAAGGCTGTTGTATCATAGGATTTCTGAGTTGGGGTAGGTGATGAAAATTATACCTATTGAATGAAAGGAGACAGCAGAAAATTGTGGAGGTTTCAGCATTTAGAAAACAACTTCCATGTGTTCATAGTTTACTTCTTAAATACAGTTTGTGTATCTGTTCTGAAGATTCTACACAACTCTAGATTTTATTACATTGGTTATGAGGATGTCACCTCTGCCATTGTCAGTACCAGTCACAATTGATGTAATTTATACTTTTATGTGGTATTTTTATTGAACAAACTATATCTGGAACATTAGCACTCCTTTGAGGCACATAATTTAGAGTGGGTTTTGCTACTACAAGAATTGGAAAGTAAAAATTTAAATGAGGAAGAGGCAAAATACACAATATATCCTTTGGAAGGGACTTACCATGAGCATGTAGTCCAACAGCATGGTGGTGGATGAATATAGTATAAGAATATGCATCTTTTAAATCTGTTTTCAGTCCCAAATGAAATATGGCTTAGAAGAAATGCTTCTCAACCCTTAGCTTTTTTCTGTATTCCATAGAACATAATTAGTATGCAGGAAACAGAAAGTAGTCTCTGCTGAGTAAATGCTAGAGATGGTTTTCAATAATGATGAATTGCATTTGAAAGACAAAATCAATACAAAATTGAATGAATGCTAGAAGGTGGGACATTAAGCAGAATAACATGGTAGGGTATGGTGTCACTGATTATTTAAAAGAAGAGAGTTCTGAAAAATAGAAGCAGCTATAGGCTTTCTGTTATGCATTTGAGAATATGTAGGAAAAATATGAATTATTTCATCAGAGAAGATCTTCTTTTGAATAACTGAATTTTCTGGGGAAGTCCTTCAGCCTTTGGTTTAGTATGAGTGTTTTTCTACTGAAGAGTATTCAGTGCTTCTGTAAAGCCTCATGGGCATAGCAGATATCTGTAGAGTAAGACTTGAATTTTGGCAGACACAGCATTTCATTTTACAGCGGCTGACATGATGCTGCTTTAAAGGAGAAAACCTTTTCTAGGCTACCTATTGCATCTGTAAGAATAACAGACTCCAGGCCATTGCTTGTGCATCTCAGGTGGAGAAGATTTAGAGTGCAGGGAAAAGTTAATTTAGTGAGTTTTATGGTATAAATGGGGCTCATCTTTTAGTGAAAATATTCGTAATATTCAGAGCTCCATGTACTTCAAATGCTTCTGCTATTTTTCTTTAATTATTCTTCTTGAGTATAAATAAGAAGGTTGATTATAGTTCCAACACGTCCTATCTGAATGCAAATTTTGATGTATTGTCTGATGTTTAGTTTGGATTCCCGAGATTCATTAGACTCCAGACTGAGGGAGAATTCTAGGGAAACTAGTTCAATATAAATAATATTTTTAAAATTCTTTTTGAAGAACTAACACTGTTTTTTAGAAAAGAAACTGAATAAAACAGCTTGGCTTAAATATCAAATTCTGTTTGTCTGAAGGGGGCCTACAGAGAAGCCAGAGAGGGACTCTTTGCTAGGAACTGTAGTGATAGGACAAGGGTGCAATTGAAAGAGGTAAAATTGAGGTTAGATATTAGGATTTTTTTTTGTTATGAGGGTAGTGAGGCACTGGAATAGGTTGGTCGGGGTGGCTGTGGGTGCCCCAGTCCTGGCAGTGTTCAAGGCAAGGTTGAACAAGGCCTTGAGCAACCTCGTCTAGTGGGAGGTCCTGCCTGTGGCAGGGTACTGGGACTAGATGATCATCAAGGTTCCTTCCAAACCCTTAATATTCTCTGATTCTCTAAAATTGCATCCATTACATCCCATTGTATACACTTCTGCGTTAGGAGAGACAGGATGGAACATGCTGGATCTTTATCCAGAGAAATGAGTTTCTGTGCAGTCCCTATCCTGAGACAAGTGAACCATGTGACGTTAGGAGTAAGTAACTGAGAGGAATCAGATGTGGAACAAACCTGAAATAATGTTCAATTGATTCCAGTAATGAGAATGGGGAAAACAAGAAGGTATGTTTATTTTTCATTCATTTTCAAGATTGAGCTGTTCACAAATAGCTTAAAAATGCCAGTGGTTCCTTGGAGGAGACAGCTCAAAGTAAGGTGGTGTGTGTATGTGTATACGTGTGTTTGAGTATGTGTGTGTATGCATGTAAAATTTAGACAGTGATTAGTACTTCAGAGTAGGAAGTGAAAGAAAGAAGGAAAATAATGCTTCTGATGTGTGGGGTTTTTTTATTTGAAAAGAAACCAAACCAATGCTAAACAAACAAAAAGAAAGTAAAAGCCAAATCACCCTTGAAAATTAACATTCAAAATTGCAGGTGTGCCAGGTTGTTTAATTTTAGGTTTGGGAATTGAGAGTATAAACACAGATATTTTTCTGCAATGAAAATATTTGGTTGTCAGAATTTACCTAGAATATGTTTTCATAACTTTCATTCTGACTTAAGCAATGCAGAACCTAAATACAGCTGTAGGAATGCTTGTAGACTTACCAAATATAAAGAAGCCTTTAAAAATTATTTAAAATTGCTTTGCAGGAAAGTATAGCTGTGACAGTTGTATAAAAACTAGAAGGCTGGGGATTAATGATCCTCACTAAATGCACAGTAAAAATCCGAGATTTTATTTGGAACCTCAGATGGTGGGGAGATACAGCAACAGATGGCTCATGGCCTGTTTACTCTCAGATGTTTTCAGCTCATCATAATTCCTGATTCCTGCTGTTCCATCACACTTGAATCTTGTCTGCAAGATGGCTATGCCATTCTTTCTCCAGCAAAAGTTCGTGTTTTCCATACAGACTTGACTAGCTCTAAATGTAATGAGGAATAATGAAGAGGGCATACTTCTGCAGAACAGCTTTCGTATCATTAGTGCATATTTTTAAAAAATAATAGGTGTATGCTGTTATTGATTAGTATATTTCCTGAACATTCTTGTTGATGACTGTAAGAGAGGATTACGCAATTATTTAAGACAAAGACATATTAAGACAAAGAGATTTATCTTCCTGACTGTAATTTATAGGAAATTGGCTTTTGCAATAAAACATGTTGGAGAAATTGTATCAGTAACTAAACAATGTAAAATATCTTACAATTTCAGTACATGTAGAAAGTAAAAAAGGGAAGAATGGCTAAAACTTCTCGGAGTTCAAACTGAGAATACAAAAACTTCCAAGTTTGCTTTACCAACGGAAACAAAAACCATATCTAAGTACCATGCAGCACTTGTAATTGATGGTGCCATGGTTTCTGGCTTTTTCTCCCAACACCATATTACATTTCTACATATTTTTACTTCTATATTTACCCTTTCACTGTGTTAAATCAGTTGATAAAATAAAATAGAAATCTGTAGACTTGAGAACCAACATGCTGCAATACTTCTCTTTTTTTATGGTCTGAGTATATGTTTTTGTCAGCTGTTCTTGCTGTAAAAACCAAGCCATCTAGTCATTAAATTTTTTACAAATTTTATTACATCTCATGCCTACACATCAATGAGTGGCTGATTGATGTGGCTAAGTGACTAAATTTCAAAGTGTAGCTAACAATTTAGAGTATCAACCTGAATATTTAGAGCTTTCTTTAAAGTTGTGTTTTCAAGGCTATATGGTTTCCTGATATGCCAGTATTATTTTATAGTTATAAATATATACTATATAAATATAGTATTATTTTAAAGTTAGGGTTAATTGCTTTAGTTTTTCCCATTTCTAAGTATATCACTGGACAGACACATTACAAGCTTCTGTAAGTTATATGTTACTAGTTCTAGTTTTACTTCCACAGGCTGGCAGTATGAGTTTTACTGAATTTGACTTCAGATTTATGTGTGTGGCCATTCTACTCAAGAGATGATATTCTGATCACCCTATCTTAAAGATGCTTTAAGAAAATAAGTATTGAGCAGAAATAGAAGGATTTCTGCATGCAGGGCTGATCAGAGGCATTCATTGTAAAGAGGAGATTAATAAGGATTAATAATCTGCTTATTCTGAGTAATAAACAGTTTAGCCAAAACAAACTTTTTGTAATATAAGAACAAAGAACTGCTGAATTTTAAGGGGCAACTGACTTTATATCAATAAGAATAAATGAAGTTTTTTACATACTGTGTTATTAACCACTGTCACTCACTTACTAGCAGAAAGAAAGGATAGAAACATATTCCTTTTCCATGGTCTGGAGTTCTGGGGTTTTTTTTAGTCTCCTGCTTTACACAGAAATGATGCACTACCTGATATAGATGCTCTTCTGCAGAATAGTTCACCTCTGTATTTCAGCCTGCATTAGATTTTCTAATGCTCTCTTCACTGTTAAACTCAAGGGCCTAATTATGGAAGTCCAACTTTCTGATCTTGTAAAACCTAAAAATCCCATTACTGTGTTAGCACCTTTTGAATGTGTAATAGTGACTCATTAATATATTTATAAAGTCTTTCTTGAAATACTAAATTTTTAACCTAGTTTTTAGAAGTTTGCTATTTCTTTCCTTCCTCATGCTGATAAATCTCTTAGTCTTACCTTTTTTCTGCTTTAAGAAACCCAGATCAAAGATTCAACATGTATACAGTGGACAGCTGTTACAGACCTCTGACCATTTTAATTTCATCTTCCTTTGAGATGCAAACCTCAGTCTCACTATAGAGAATGGTTAACATACTGATTTTTATAAGCACTGCATTGAAGGTTACACTGCTATTATTCAAACAAATGTCAGAGCCTGAAGGGGAGCTTGGATGCTTTGAAACCTGTTACTTGGGGACTCCAAGTTGGGAATAAAAGGACTCCTGAATATGAGACATGGTGCCCCTGGGAATAGCCAGCACTGAAGGAGGCAGATGCTCTTTCTCTATGGGATTTACTCATTATCCTGGTAACTGATGATATGTGGGAATGCAACGTGAGAGCCTAAGAGAAGGGTAAATGGAATGGGAGGAGGAGCAGTGGAAGAGGAGACAGTGGATGGAAGAAATATCTCAGAGTCCAGCACTCTGAGAAGTGCTAGATATCTTTTACACACTTACTGATACTATCACATAAGGACAGACTTTTCCAATAGAGGAATAAGGCAATATTCAAAGCATTTTCGTTTTCCAGAGACTGTAGGGGAAAGGAAACACGTGGCATGCTTAATGCAGCATCTGATTTGACAAAGCTAGAATTTGGTTGTTGAGGCTTGTTCTTTGCTGAAGACTGTTCCTTTGTTACTCCTTCATTACACTGTGCTTGTACCACTTGAATGTAGCTCTCAGTAAACATTTGTAGAAGGATTTCAAATCATGCAGCATCCAGCTTTTTGTTGGCTCAGTAATTTAAAAAAAATTGGGTTTTTTTCTAGCTTTAGTTGTTCCCTACCTCACAATACACTGACTGTTAAAATATACTTTATTCCCTTTAGCTATTAGCATTGAAAAGCAGTTCTAATTGAGTGGATCTTATCTTAGATGCGTGGCCTGATTACTCCATTTGTTCACCTGCTCTAGTGTCTATTCCTCAAATTAAGATGTGCACCTGCTGTGGCAGAAGATTTCCAGCTCCTCCTGCTGGATTATGGAACAGGGATAATATCTGGAGAGTTCAAAAATCTTTTTCAGATTTTCATCTTATTTATTTATGTATTTATTTTAAAGCTTTTATCTTTCAAAACCAGACTCATCTGCTTGTTTTGTTCAGTTGCATGTTAATTTCTGTGTAGCAGTTTGTACATTTGATGAGAACAGCTGTGTACTTTGCATATTTAATTGGCCTGAAGTAAAAAAATTCATGTTCCTTAATTAATGGCAACAAACAATTCCTCTCTCATTTTGGAAATAGATATTTTTATTCATTTCAGATGAAATTATATTGTTTGTTTAGCAATCAGCACAAGATTTAGGCAGAGTGACCGAGCCTCTTTTCCAGTTTCAATTTTAACATTTAACAGTAGGTACATTAAAAGTACTTTAATATATATTTTTAAACTTATGTTAGACTTAATAGAAATATTATTTATCTGATCATAATAATTAATGAGTATTTATTAGATCACAATTATGCCCTGTGTTACCATATACCATGTCATACAGCCATGGGAATGCAAGTGCAAAGAAAATATCAGTAGATAAAAAGAGAACATTAAGTAACTCTTGCAGTTAGATTGATACCTACACTCCTTTGAAAAAGTATTACTTGTGTGAGTTATGGATTTTTCCTGCAAAAGCTCTTTCTCAGTATGGTGTAATTGTTCAAGTATATAGGAAGTTTGGTTTTTATTATACTTGGGTGAACTTGTCCATTACAAATGTCCCAGAACTCCCATGATCAGCCACTGGCGCATTGTAAAGCTTTTTATTTTATTGGCTGATTCCCATTATTTTTATACTGTGTCCTGTGTGTACATTATGTATTGGAAATCTTTTTTGGAAGCTCTTGGGAAAATCATTACTTCATGGCAGCTTACTTTAAAAACTCTTTTTACTGGTATTTCAGTTTAAAGATGATTTCTAAAGTTTGTTCTAGTTCTTTTTTCTTTTTTCCTTCAAAAAGTGTTGTTGAATAAAATACAGTTAATTAATATATTATTCAAATGTCACCTTCTGATAATGTTGTAACCACTTGAGCATCTTTTTCTACCAGAAAGCTTTTTGCTTCTGATGTGTTTAGAAATAGCTTTACTAATTATTGTTAGTAAGATTCTCCTAAAAATCAATCTTTTGTGTTAATACAATTAACTTCCCGTTATGCTGTATTTTTAAGTCAGTTCTATTTAGATAGGGTTTTGAGTTCTGAAGGATGTCTTTACCTCTAATAACATCTTTAATCTTCTGATTAATCATGTTTGGCCTGCATCCATCAGATTAATTTTGGTTCCTAGTGTGCATTTGCTGTTAGTCTTTAACATAACTTCACATTAGTTTTCATACTGTCCATAATTATTTTATCCTTTTATCGGCTTCTTTTAATCTCTCTTTGAAGGACCACTTCTATTTTTTTGTACTTTGTATTTTAAAGCTAAAAATTACTATAATTTCTTGCCTTTTTTTTTCCCTCTGGAATATTCAATCTAAATACGTTACAGTCAGTATTACATGCTTTGTGTCAGGACTCAGGAATCTTGGAGATTAGGGAGAAAAAAACCTCAAACCCTCATCAAGCAGATGAATCCTTGCCTGCTGTAGGGTTCTGACTCAAAGAATTCAGTACGTATTATATCTGTTTCTCCCCTCTCCATTCCCTGTCTCTGTCCTAACTCGTTCCATGGTTCAGATTCAGAAGATACTCTTCTGCTGCTTGTAGGTTAGTGTATTGGAAAAAAAGAAACACAAATTCTCAATTCACAAGCAAATGTTGCTTGAATCTAACATTTTAGAGCCATTCTTCAAAGACAAAGAAGGCCTAACACGTAGAGCACCTTGTGTATTCCATTAACTTTTGGGGATTGATGCCTACACATCAATGGCATCATTTTTGAAATGTCTGTATTAAGAATTTTAGTGAAGAAAAATTTGGGGATGCATGTTTTTAGAATAACTAAATGTTTTTAAGTTGATACAGGAATATGGTATTTACTGTTCTTTGCAGTTGTTGAAGCACTGCTGTTGTAATGACTATTAGTTTTAGTGATTTGTATTTCTTAAAAGTCATGCTTACAGTGAGGTTAAAGTTTAGACTGGGAATGGAAAAGTTCTTCCTTTTTCTTGTCTCAGTAACACAAAATGTGGGGAAGGAGAGACCTGAAATCAGCATCCTTTTGGAGATTGTATACAGGCAGTGGGTAAAAGGAGCTGAATGATTGGAAAGATGCTCTTGGCTGAGGATTTCACATAAACAGGACCCTTCAGAAGGGGTTACTTGGTAGATTATTCACTGAAAACTGTAAAGGATCTGCTGTGTGTATTTGACTAGTCCTCTTGGGAGAGCTTTGTATCTCTACTTGGTCGTGTGGGTATGGTGAGTTTAGAATGAGGTGGGTGTTTTTCCTCTACAAAGGACTGTATCATTTCAGACTAGTTAGCAATGCTCTGGATTTTTTGAGTTTTCACTGCAGTATCTGTGGTTATGTGTTCAACCTCCAAACTTGTAAAGTTACCCAAGTTTTAAAGAAGTTGTGGCATTTGAGAAGTTTTCTGTGATACATTGTTACTGATGTTAACTTCATCTTTGCTTTCCATATCTGCGCTGAATAAGGTTTTATGGTACAGTGATGACCTAAAAACATGCTCCCCCCAGTCTGGCTGCTTGTGTCTCACTCAGTTGTGTGTGACCTTTTTATCACATGACATGTGTGGGGTGAATGCACACAGCCTTTCTCTCCTAATGGGATGAATCACCTTTTCTCCCCCTCCCAGTAGGGACAAAAGCCCTTACTTTGTGAAGAAGTAACACGTGAGGTGCAGATTACACACAGATAACATGTATATGGCCAGTGCTGGAAATAAGTCCTCTTGTAATCTCTGAGAATATCAGTTTTGTTATTGGAGCCAAAGTGGTGCTGGACATCTTGGTTTACTTTGCAAAATGAGATTTGCCTTTGATGTTACAGAAGAGAGAACTCTGGCTTACCCAGGCAGCTTTTTGGTCCATAACTTCTACCTTCGTATGACTTTCCTTGGAAAAATGTAATTAAGGTGTTGAAGTGTACTTCAGTATCTGCAGATATTCCAGACTTTATTTGGGTTTCTGGGACAAGCTTTCCTTTGGCAAGGATGGCAGGTGGAAAGCAGTTTGGTAGAAAATAGCTTGAAATGCAGATTAATGAAGTTGTTTATGAGATTTGACAAAGGCTGTCCTAATATCATCTGATTAAGTAGTGACCCCATTATGTGCTCTAATTTAATCAACTGATTTACCTAAACATCTTTGGAGTATAATCAGGAAGCTCACATGCTTTTAAATTATTTTTTTAAGTAATTCTTTATATTTTAGAAAGTGAAATACTTACTTTTTGGTGAAGAATTTCTGCCTTCACCCCCCCCACCCCCCCGTGTGTATATATATATAATATATTTTCATTTGAGAACAGCCCTATGAAGTGGGGGCCCTATAAAGGACTTTACATGAAGACAGGTTCTGTACCTTTTTGGGGGACTGAGGTGAGGATGGCCATTCTCCACACCCCCGTCCACAAAAGAAGTGGTAATGGCCTGTAGCTTTTCAGATGTTTTTCATGAATACAGCATTATAATGATGGTGGTGTATATTAATTCAGTATTATCTGTTTAGCTCTTCCAGAAGCACTGTGTGTCTTTTGGAGATAGAAAGCTTTATGTGAGAAAACAAGAATACAAACTTGGTTCTTTTGGAAAGACAAGCTCTGCATTTAACTAATTGAATGTATTTTTAATCCCTTTTTCTTTTTGAATGTGAAAAGAATACCTCTTTAAGGTGAAACTGTCTATTTTGAATTAAACTGAACACACAAAATGTAAAAAATCTGTTACTTAGTCTTCAGGATTTTAAACATTTATTTAATGTGGATTAGCTATTTCTTTTGGCTTGTCTGTACCATCTGTTTGAAAATATGTCTTAAAATCTGACATAGGCTTCAAGCCGTCAAGAAGATGAACAAGTGGTCCTTGTCAGAACAGATGGAAGTGGAAGGGCATGGCCTGTGATGGGACCAGCAGAGCCACTGGAGCCAAAAGGAGGACGAAGAAAGCCGCAGATGGTAAGTTTTACAAATCTGAGTATTGGACTGCAATTCTTTAATGATTTTGTAGTTTTATGATGCCGTTATTAATGAGTACCTTATCAGAATGTCAGTAGGTAGTTAAAAAAGCCCCTTTTAGGAGATGATTGTAATTAAGTATTTGAGTACATACTTATTGAGCATATATTCAGTTTATTTTCAGATTGCATTTCCTAAGGGACCACTTTAGGGCTTATTTAAATGCACGTTCAAGGAAAAGTTATCACAGTCTCTTAGTTTATATTACATACAGTTATGTACATAACAAAGAGTAGCAGAGATGAATATTTCAGAATTAAGATTTCACTGAGATACTCAGGTCTCAGAGGCTAGTTTCACTTCAGTTCTAGTAAAAAATGTGGCTACTTATGATAAAAATTAGGACCTAGTCTTTGTAACAAAGTGCTTTGGGGAACAATAAGCTTCCAGCTTGGAAGCTGGAGCAGTGTTTTATTCTTAGGATAATTGCTTCCAACAGTAAATATAGTAGCACTTTGATCTTTTTGAGGTAACAGGAGGTGACACTGCCTCATAATTCTAGCAAGCATTCTTGATTGTTAGGACAGATCAGTTTGCAACACTGCTATGGAGAAGTGAAAGACATGAGAGGGTGAGGAATTTGTTGTCATCGTCCTGTTGTTTTCATTTTAGAAAATGCTGTCATGCTTTATGTTAATGACCACTCCCTGTACTCCTTCAGAATTTAGTTTAGTCCTATCCTAAGGGACATCTCTAAGATGGCAACATGTCCCAGAGGTACCATATTCACACAAATTTTCAGTACTGTCTTTGATTACTGTGTTTCAGTAATGTCTGTGACTTTACAAAAGCTTTAGAATTGTCAATAATGAAAATTTCTTTCTAGAATATTTCATTTTTCTGGGCTAATTAACTGTTTCAGTGAAGTACTGTCTATATTTCCTGAGTGGTAGTGTTGTAGCTCTGATACCTTGAGGATGTTAAGAATACAGTGACTTTGGGAAGTGCCTATGTTTTTATTTGGAAATAGTGATGCAATTGAAGAAAGATGTTTTTCTCCTTAGATAGAATGGAGCTGTTAGCCCAATTGTTTCGGGTCTGCTTAGCTTAGTTCATGATTCCTTAAACTTTTTGAAATTGTTAGGGTCCGAATTTTTTATCTGATCTTTCTCATTAGGTTAATATTTATTTTTAATGTGTTTGCTTTCAGATGCCTACTCATGTAGATAAAGAGAGAGTAAGGTATTTTCAGGATGATGATAGAATGAACCTGAAGGATTTGGTCAAAAATGAGAAGATGAGAACAGCAGAAGATCAAAACTCACTGTTCATGCGTATGGCATCAAAGGTAAGGTGTTTAGTGCATGACTTTTTAATTAGGCATATTATTATTAGAAATATCAGAGAGGACATGAGGCCTGAGTAAAGGGAAGGCCTGGAGGAAGATGAGAATTGTTTATTGTTACATAATTATGCAGGACTGTCAAAAATAGGGACCATTGTAAATTGTAGAACTTCCAGCTGCAAAGCAGGGATTTTTCTAGCATTGTGAAACATCTGAGCTGATTCTTAAGATCCACTTTAGAGAGTCCCTGAAGAGACGTGCATATTTTAGTGGTGTGAGTCGCCTGTCCTATTTTAAATACCATCTGAAAGGCATTAAAATGTCTAGTTCAGACACAGGAGATTATGCTATAGAACTCTCAAATAAAAAGGAAGAGATCCCATCATAGGTACTGAGGCTATAAATTCAGATTAAAGACAGGGTTAATGAAGACAAAATGTTGGTAATCTTGAAGCTGAGTGAGGCAGTGACTGTACATATACAAGAGGCTGTTGATGCTTGATTTGAGAGTCATCGTGAGTCTGCAAACATCGTCTCAGTGCTGGTGTAATTAAAAGGAGAACCAGAATTTTGGAGGTTATGAAAAGGGAGAATTTAGGAACATTCTAAAGCATGTAGTGAGCCCATGGTGCACCCATATCTTGAATTCTGCCCAAGCTGTTAAGTATATCCTGTAATCAGGGGCACAGAGTGGTGGCCATTTGAAGAAAACCTAAGTAAACAAAATTTCTTCAGCTTGGGAGGAGTGGGTGGGTGGATAGGGGAGGGCAGCTGCTAGACTAGAACAATTAGCATAAAAGTTTAATAGAATACAACTATTTTTGTTTCTCATATGGGAAGTGGTCACAGAACAGAGTTTAACATGAAGGAGTGGTTTGAGATTATTTTCAATGAAGAAGGTAATTGTAGAACTTGTGTTGTAGAGCATGAGATGCAGTGGAGGCCTTAATTGTGAGTGGGAGCAAAAAAAAAGATATACCAACTTAGTGAAATACAGCTTCATTGTTAAATATTAAAATAGATATGTTTTGGCTCAGGATTTGCACAGTAAATGCTGAGAGCTGCAAATGAAGCAGAAGAGTCAGTTCTAGGAGCTTTCCCCCATACATTTTAGCCATTCCTGGAGGTTGATTTTGCAACATAAAATGGTCACACTGGGTGAGAATGCAACTGGGTTTAGTATGTTTCATTCTAAAAGCTTTTTCCTTTTTTAAAAAAAAAATTTGTTTTGTTTTCTTGTTTTGTTTTTATTTGGTTTTTTTGAAGGATAGAATTTATGAACAGTGTTACAAGAATAAATTGTGTTTCCTAGCCTATGCAAATACTTCATTTTAGTTTTGGAAGGCTGTGAATTCCTGCTAACTTCAGTGAGCTTTGGACCAGATGCTATGTAATGTGTTTCTTTTTTGTTATTAGGCAAAGACGTACTACATCACATTATTTTATTAGAACAAGTTTCTTGACTAACCTTTTAAGATTGAGCCATACTATTTATTTACTAGCTAAGTATAAAGGAGCATATGCACATAGTAGATACTTTGTCAAAGCCATTGCTGTTGCAATATCCATGTTTTAATTCATGCTACTGTAGTCCTTCAGTCCTATGCAATGTCTTTTATGTTTTGAAGGTATTTTTGTTTGGCTATCATAAAAGCATCTCAGATGCCAGTTTTTGTTAAGATCTAAAATGCTTTTGGTAGGTTCTGTGCAGGTGATTCCTAGATCTTGTCACCACAAAATGTGATGGTCCTCCCCAGATGGTGGTTGTTTCCTGATCTTAGGTTAAGAAACTGATTCCTAGGCCTCCCTGAGGTTTCCATGTCTGTAGAATGTCCCAAAAGTCTTTCCATGTCTGTAGAATGCATTCTTATTCACAGCACAAGATCAGTGTTACCACTGAAGTGCTGGCAGCAGTCTGAAAAATTTAAGTGTGATCTCAGATATTCTACATGCTTATTTATGTACTTTGTAAGCCTATACTACATGGAGTATCTGCATTATGATGTGGGGCTCAGTAAGTTAGTCTTCAAAATTCTTGCATCTCTCCCCAGTGGTTTCAGCAAGATGTTTTATTCCAGCAGGAAGTCTAGCAAACAGATCTCCTTTGCTAGTTTTAGTTTGATAACATAGTACACAAATTTGACACATACAAATTACTTTCTCTTTCTGCCTGCATTTGAGAAATGAAAAAATTATCCACAAAAATTAATCTGTTGTATTGCAGAAGAATGGTAGGAGGAAACTGCTGCAAGTCTACAAATTATATCCTACCTGATATAATAGATACAGGGAGAAGGGATATCCTGTCCCTTAAATTCTGTTCAATAATTTCATTCATCTAATCACTGTGAATTGCCTAGGGCACTATCTTTTCCTTCATGGATTTTCCCTGGGCTCTGTCACTTTGCCAGGCTATGCCCAAATAAAACTTCCAGCCCCATGGCTGTTGAGGATGGAGGAAATAGGCATTGCTCTCACAAATGGGAACAGAATGAGAACAACAGACCAGCATGTTTTCTGGCTTTTACACAGCTGAATGCTCTGCTCTAGATCAGTGTTGCTCTCCTGATATTTAGTGCTTTAATAGTATTTCAAATGAAATACAGGCTAGTTGTTATTGAAGATAATAACATAATTAGAGTTTTGTAGAGAGAGATGGGGATGTTGAAATAGAAGGGTATAATTCATGAAAGGATTTATTTTCTTAAATGGGACTTGGAAGTAATATCAGTACCTAGACCCAAAGTCTCTCCTCATGAAACCTCTGTCTAATCCCATTGGGAAGTGAAAGTCTATATGTTATCTCATGCCAGACTCCCACTCAGATTGACAGACTAAACATCTGCAGTGTTCAAGCCATAGTTGCACTTACTAAATCTTTTTCCCGCCTGTCTCAAGAGCTCAACGAGGTGAGATGGAGGGATTTTGCTGTCTCCTTGCTTTTTGTTTGCCTGTTGAGCCTTTGTTTTAAATTTAGATTCTGACTTATCATTGCCCTCTTGTCCATTCTTATTTTTGTAGTCGTGGTTCTAAGACAACCCTGCTGTGCTTGAGGCTTTTACCTCCTGTTGCCCTTTGGCCTCTGTTTGAAGGTGGCTGATGCGGGAGTCACTTATCTCAGCAGTTTGAAATGCTGCCTTCCCACAGCCATCCCATGTATACTATTATGTCAAATTTATGAACACCATGAAAAAGACCCAAATGTTTAATTTACAATGGTGAAAAAACCCTTTTTTTAAAAACCCAACACTAATCTTTTTGATATATAGAAAAAATGCAGGCTAGAATTTGATTTGTTCATGTTTCACTGTTATGTCTCAAGGAAAAAACATCCATTTAAATCACTATTTCTACTTTTTATTTTCTTTACCTTTGAAAGTAGTTTTGGCTCTTAGTGCTGTAGAAGCATGACTTTAGGATACAAAAAAGTCAATAAAACATTTGAAAATCTTTTTTCTGACATTTCTAGAGTACAAAATATGTGTGAAGTCTTAGATTTTCACTACTGATAGCTTTAAGTACCCTGTCTGTAGTTTGTTCAGCCCCTGACTGTTGTAAGTGGTTCAATTTTCCCAAATTCATGCTGTTAAGACTTATGTAATCCTTTCACTTATGTCAATAAATGCTTGTGGGTGTTTAGAGACTGATTCCTAGAACATTACCTCAAGAGAAATTACCTTGTACTTGTATGTATTAATTCTACTAAAGCATTTTTTCCCCCTTTTTATATTTTACTTAAAGAAAAAGAGAACAATTAATTTGTGTTGTTCATCAGGACATTTTACTTTTGGCCAGAAACTGATTTTATTTTAAAATATGTGCGGTAATTCCTAGGAGAAATTTAGCAGGGAAAAATAAAATGCTTTATTAGTAATGCTGACCTTCCTTTATGGATTTAGCCAAGAGGTATTCTGGTATTATAGGTTTGCAAAATGGAATTTTGCATGCTGCCTTTCCTTGCTTCTGTAAAAGTCTGTAAAATAGAAAATTACTTTCAGCCTTATCATTTTTACTTGCTGTGCAAATCTACCTGTTCCCATTTTTGCATTGCCATCATCATAAACCAAAATAATAGTCTTGAAAAAGCCTTAGAAGCTAAAGTGAAAAATGCAAAATGTTGCTGCTGCTGCTGCTGCTATTATGTAAGGAGACTTTTTCTTCTCCTTCACCTGGTGAAGCAATTTTAGCACAATATTTAACAGACATGATAAAGCCAGCAAAGCTCTGGTGTCCTGTTGCTTTTTACATTTACTTAAAGATCATGTGCATGGTTTGCTGTAAAAAATTATTGTCGAAACCCAAGAGAAATAATTTCCAACACCTTGTTCTGCTGCATTTCAATTCAATGCACTAAACATCCTTCTGTGTATATTGTGTGGACACAAAGTTGTTCCTGCATGAGGAAACACATCAATAGCAGTGACAGCTGGATTAGGGAAGAAAACCTGGGAACAGTAAGAACTATGTAGATGTAGCCCATGTAAATGACTGCATAAGCATTAAGGATTCTTCCAGAATTACATTAAAATGACAAGATACGTTGCAAATGGAGACTTGGGCAGGACTAGTCTTTCCTAGACATTAAAATTATGGCCAGGAGTAACTGTGAAGTGAAATGCTAATCAGAATTTGAATAGTAAAATTGTATGGCTGAAGGCATTTTTGTTTGGTTTACATTTTATGCCATTGACTTTTATATAAAGTTTTATCTGTCCTAATAACTACTTATAGCAAAACCTACAGTTTTCATTTCAAGTAGCAGAAACAAAAAGGAGGTTGGCCCCTAGCCATTGAGCAGTCCTCTGTCATCTGTTTTTTGCTTGACTTCTGCTGCTCAAAGGTAGTCCTGAACGACTTTGCTCAGATTACATGGTGGGTGATCTTTTCTTGTCAGTGACACAGGCCTTAAAAGCACTCTGTGCACTGGTATCTTGAAATCCTTTGATACTGTGTGTTTAAAATATTCTTTAATTCAGTGTGAGGTTTTGAAAATGCCTATTTGCTGAATTATATGATGAATTAAGCCTACAAACTCAAATGTCTGTGTTTACAGGGAGACTGGAATTGTAATAAGGTTTACAGGATAAAATTCTGCTTTTGCTTATCTTAAGCAAATACTATTTCAGATCAGAAAACTTTTCTGAGGTGATTTTATTCAGAATAGGTGCAAAATGCTGAATAAATTTAAATGTGAAGAGATGTGATTTTATGTTACTCAGGTTTGTATTCTAAAATAATAGATTATTCTTCTTTGCAGCTTCCTAAAATATAATATGATCCAACATTCCACAAATATTAACTCTGTCATTTAAAGACGTCAGTGTTGCCATGACAATTTAAACCCAAACTGATACATTTTATACAATCTATAGACTTTTTTTCCCCACAAATTTTTCAAGCAGATGCACTTTTATTAGCTTATATGGAAGTAACTCTAGCTATGATTGTGTTAGCAAGGAAACAGGAAAAGCAGAAGTTCAATAGTTGCATACAAATTGGAGAAAGAAAATAAGCAGAAAAGAAACGGTACCAAAAAAGCTGAAAATAACCCACACTGGGACCATGCAGGTATCTTTTGTTCCTCTGCTAATTGTGTTTAATAGAATTTCCCATTTCAACCTCAAATTTCAAAGGAAATTTGAAGAGGGGAAAAAAAAGTATACTTGAGGTATTGTACAAGTATTATCTTGATCATTAGGAATTCTTTCTCTTAAGGTTTCCTTTCAATATCACATTGATACTAAATTCTTTAGCAGGGCTTTGTATTTGAAGGTGCCACCCAAAAAGGAAGTAATAGCAGCAGAGGGAGCAGTAAGAGACACAATGTGTAGCACACTTGAGGTAGAGTGTGTAGGAAGCCAGTGGTGTGTAATTCTCCAGGGGTTTTACTGTGAAATAAGAAAAAGAGAATTGGTTTAAAATCAAGCTATGAGATACAGTTCCAGTGGCCTGAACATAGGTAGGCAGAAAAATGAGGCTGACCCTGGAGTGTACCTTGCACAGATTTGCAAGAGTTACTTTAGGAAGTATCCAAATGCCACGGTGCCTGATGGCTTCACTAACGTAGCAAATTAGAAAGGGCTTCAATTATTTAGTAAACAGAATGTTATATAATGAAATAATTCATGTAATATATTCATATTATTCATAGTAATTATCATGATAAGGTTTTAATCAGAAAATACAACACTGTAATTTTTCCCTCTCTCAAATCATTCTAATTTATGCATAGTCAGATGCTGATTTCTTTCTAGACTCTGCTGAATGGTTGGAGATCTCACCCCTTTTCTTGGGTTTTAGCCACATTTGCACTGAATTTGAGCTGTCCAAATGAAAGCCCAGAGGGCTCCTGAGAGAAGTTTGGATGCCTTCCCTGACTGCTGTTTAAATGTGTGTGTATTACAGGCCTCTCTTGGCCCGGGAAGCACATTTGTGATTCTTCTCTGTTGGTTAAATGAAAGCTGCATCCTGGTTGTGGGAAATCAGATGGATGGTAGGAATGACATAGTTGCACAATTATGCTATGAGATGTGGGAAGCCATGTCATTTTGCCTGGTGCTAGGAGTCCTAAAGCTGCCTTTGTATCCCCTGGTTAATCCTTGCTTGCCAAAAGAGAAGGGAAAGCTGGAAAAAAATACACAACTTCCAAAGTGCAGTAGCTTTCATGTTTAGCAGATGTGATGCTGCACCTATGATGCAGAACAGCAGCTTTCCAGCTGATACATCAGCATAGTTCCTTCTTTGGATGTGTACTAGCTCTGTTTTTTATATGGAAGAATATATGTATGAAAGAAATCGGGTTTTAAATGATTACTTGCTTTCCTTCTGGCATTTTAGAGAATGATTTCTTCTTGTTCTTTCAATTCCCCTTGAACTTTTTTTTGAGAGGTTTAGTTATAACCAAATAATGCAATTGGCAGAACTCACTGGGCACCTTATTGTACAAATACAAGTGTAAATGTTTTAAAAGAGGGATGGAGCACTTCTCCTATGAAGACAGGCTGAGAGTGTTTGGGTTCTTCAGCCTGGAGAAGAGAAGGCTCCAAGAAGACCTTATAACACCTTCCAGTACCTAAAGGGGGATTAGAAAAGAGAGGGAGAGCAGCTTTTCACACAGGAAGATAAAACAAGGGCTAATGTTTCCTTTCCCCAAACAGAAAGAGGATAGATTTAGTTAAGTTATTTGGAAGAAATTCCTTACTCTGAGGGAAATTGGGCACTAGGACACGTTGCCCAGAGAAGCTGTGGATGCCCCATTCCT
The DNA here is from genome assembly GCF_971803275.1 of Cyanistes caeruleus. Lineage (NCBI taxonomy): Eukaryota > Metazoa > Chordata > Aves > Passeriformes > Paridae > Cyanistes > Cyanistes caeruleus. Next base: position 73,453,950 of record NC_141703.1, read on the forward strand.
GGAGTGTCCAAGACCAGGCTGGATGGGGCCCTGAGCAGCTTGGCTTAGAGGAAGGTGATCTTTAAAGTCTCTTTCAACCTAAACCATTGTATGGTTCTATGATGTGTTTGTCGTAACTGCCAGAAGAATCAAAATCTGGATTTTAGGCAGCACATACTTTATAAAAGTTTGCTACTTTGTATGTAAGAATTTTGCTTTGGATCCCAGATGTAATGTTGTATACAGCAGTTTATCCATCTTGAAGAGAGGCATCTTTCAGGCTGTTTAATAAGATGAATATTTATTCTATCACAAGGGATTGTGTAGAGTATTTTGAAAAGTACTGTTATTTAAAAGAGGTTGTGTGTAACAAACCAGGAATTTCCTTGACTGCTTCTAAGTGCAAGCAGAGCAAAGTAGTAATGTTATTCTGTGCTATGTGTGATACTCATGATAGCCAAAGTGTTGTGATTTCCACTCTACCTTTCCTTTCTAGTCTGCCAACTGTCATGTTTCCTGTGTATTTCCATTCTCATAGCAGAATTTTTATTTAAAAAAAAAACCCCAAACTTTATGTTTCGTAATAACAAAATGCTGCTATTCTCTAAGCAGTGCTTCTGCTTCAGGTCTAACTTTACCTTTTTAATGCTTATATGATAGAAGAACAGAGACTTGATTTTAGACACCCAAACCACTAGATATTTTTTCTAAATCTCAGGAATCTCCTTTTTCTGTTAAATGTGGAATTACTGCATTTCAATAAGGCAGAAGAAGAATGGAGTTGAACTCTTCAACTGTTGATTTTAGACTGCAGTGCTTCTAGTAGGAAATGCCCATAAGCAGTTAAGTGTATTATAGCTGAATAAAGTAATATTAAAGAGACTCCTCCTCGTTGTTTGATAAGGAAAGTACTGAGCATATTTAAAATAAAGTATTGATCTGTGTTAGAGAACTGCAGTATTTGGGAAAAGCAAGAGCTGGTGTCTGTTTTGGGGAAAATTATTTATGTTCTCTACAAAAAAAAAAATCTGTCCTTTTTTTTTTTTAATATCAGAGTATGTACAGAAACTATGCCTGGGATATTTGGAAGATTTTCTTTAATTTGGAGACTGTGCTTCAGTTATGATAGCATGCCTTCCAAATGCCTTCAGTTATTATTAGTCCTTTGCTAGGGCTACCCTAGTTAGTATCCTAAAATAAGTTTTGTTCTGGTGTGCAACAGGTGCACTCAGAATGACTTAGTATTGAAGGCAAAGACTGTTTTCTTCCCAAAATGGTTTAGTCCTGTTCACTTGGTAAGAATAACTGTTGGCAGATTTTCACAGAATGTGAAAATGTGGAGTCATGGTCTAGTTATTTCACAAAATATAATTTAACAGTAGTTGTAAAAGGAGAGGAGGAGGAGAAGGGAGAGGATAAAATATATTATATAAATGATATATAAAATTGTGCATCTATTTAAAGATAGCTGAAGTTATATCAAGATCATATTGAAATATCTAGCCCATAATTTGAAATGGAGTATAGTAATATACTCTTCTCACTGCTGTCACATATCCATATTTTAATATCTGTGCTGAGATTGTGTATGACTGCTCTCAGGAGAGCTACCTGATGATTCCATCTGCAGCAGATGCCGTATGAAAGGAAGAAATGCTACTGCTTATGTATTTTATGCTCTTCTCAAGGAAGGATACTACAAAGAGCTAAGTAGTTTCTCTTGCTGCTTTTTAAATAGGTGCATTTTTTTTGCATATCTTTTCAGCTCATGGAGAAAACTGACAGAGAGTACTACACTCTGGATGACATGTTTGTTTCCAAAGCAGCCAAGAGAGCGCGCAGTGGGGAAGAGGAGGAAGTACAAAGAAGAAAAGCGATCCGTGAGCACCAGCAACTCGCTGCATGCATGGAAAAGTGCCCCTACTGCTTTGACAGCAGTGAACTTTCCAAACATCTTATTATTGCAATTGGCACCAAGGTAAGATAATAGCAATTTAACACAAATGTAGAAATAAAAAAGAAATGATGTTAGAGTGTTTAAAATTAGGAATGAAATTACTTCTCTGGAAGGATTTATTGTTCTGCATCTTACTTTCCTTGCCCTTTCAGTTGATTCCACTACTTCATCAAGGATGAGGAGGAAAAGGATACAAATCTGCTACGAGTTTTAAAGCTAATCTCTGATGTCAGGACTTCATGTTTGTAGAAGACAGGAGTAATAATGAAAGATCTGAGTGCAGAGATTAGACTGTAGGTGGATTTGTGGAAGACTAAATCACACTTCATTGGAGGAAATTTGAACTGGTGAAGAATTTATCTTGATACCAAAGAAAATTAGGTGGAGAATTCAATTTTTAAGCTTAAAATCCTTTGAAATAGCAAGATGTTTGGTTTGGAAACCTTTCTGCTTCTGTTAATGCTTTTAAAATTCCATAAATATTTGGATTTATAACATCTGAAATACTTCAATATAGCCTTTTTTGTAATTTTTTTCTCTACAGTTTTAATTTATTATTGATATTTTTATTTGATCTGAGACTCTTTATAGGTAAAAGAATTAGGTGTATAGATATGTTTTAAGGTACATTGCATTCCTTTATTTCAGAGATTATATATATATCTAAAAATTGATACAGATGCCTATCTATATATATGTGTGTGTATATAATCAGTGTTTATCTATCTAATAGATAGATAAATATAGAGGGTATCCTGGTTTTGTCTGGGATAGTTAGTTTTCTTCCCAGTAGCTGATACAGTGCTGTGTTTTGGATTTAGGATGAGTGTAATAAGTTAATAAGACACTGATGTTTTTAGTTGTTGCTAAGCAGTGCTCAGGGACTCTTCTGCTTCTCATACTGCCCCACCAGTGAGAAGGAGGGAGGGGCATAGGAAGTTGAGAGGGCACATGGCCAGCACAGCTGACCCCAAGTGACCTAAGAGATATTCCAGACCACGTGACATCATGCTCAGTGGATAATCTTGGGGGAAAGTTGGCCAGGGGCCAGTGCTTGGGAAGTGGCTGGGCAACAATTGGTGGGTGGTGAGCAATTGCATCGTGCATCACTTGGTTTGTATGTTTTTGTTGTTGTTATCATCACTGTTATTTAATTTCCTGTCCTTTTAAACTGTTTTTATCTCAACCCACAAATTCTTCTGGTTTTCTGGATTCTCTCTCCTTATGTATTATTTATTAAAAATGCATACAGCTGTGTATCTGTATTAAAAAATACTGGAATGCACTAAATCACAGTGTTATTTCATAACAGCTATGATACCAATTGGTTTATAAGTATGATATTACTGCCTTGGTGGTGGAACTGCTCTCTGGATTCTACTGGTTCATTTGAGCTGCTGGTGGATAATGGGCCCTTTTATAAAGCACTAAAATTGCTAACACCTTGCTGTAATTAGTAGCTAATGGCTTCTCTTGGTTTGGATTTCGCAAATGATGAATTTCTTAGCCTCAGCAATGGAAAGGTTTTTAATGCTGGAAAACTGGGCGCTTGAGTTTTTATTTGCTTTTCCTAGGTGTACTTGTCTCTACCAAGCAGCCAGTCCCTTACTGAAGGTCACTGCCTGATAGCCCCTCTACAGCACCATACTGCAGCCACTCTTTTGGATGAGGACATCTGGGAAGAAATCCAGGTCTGCTGAGAAACTGTCTCCTAGTCTAACACTTCTGTAAAATAATTTTGTTGTGGATAATAATATCCTTGTCATAAGTATATCTTTTCATAATTTGCTATCTGGCAGCTCTGTTCTGAGTTCACTAAGGGGCAGAACATTTTCACATAGTGGATTAAAATTAGTGGTCAAATATTGACAGGAAAGAGGCAGGGTAAATATGGAAGCAAACTTACAGTTTATAAGCACTAGAAGAATTTTCCTGGGATGCTGCAGAACATTCATCCATGGAGGTCTTTGAAACTATGTTAGAGGAATTTCCCTTGCAAATGAAGTAGGTACAGCTGATCCCTTCCAGAAAGTAGAATAACTGGCTCAATAGGATTTTCTTGGGAGTGCCAAGGAAAATAAAACAATAGTCAGAGCAGGCAGATAATTTAAAATTAAATACAAATGTTGTTTACATATCTTCAGTTTTTTAATCTGTTTTTGGGTGGATATCAACTAAAAGAGAGCTATCTTACTTTTAAAATGAGATCCCTGTTCGAATCCAATTTTCTACCTTTTTTGAAAAGAATTATTAAAATAAAGTGCCAAGCATGATGAGTTGCACTTTCCAACTCTCTTATGAAGACATTTTGAAGATTTTGACTTCTGTTTTGTTTGGAGATAGAAAATAAAGGGAAGATGTAACAAGATTCTACCAAAGAGATTGACTGTCAATCCCTCACCCCCTGCCATCAGAATTGTTGCAAGGGGAAAAAAATTGGCAACCTCTTATATTGAAATATCGGAGACTGTATCAGACTAGAGAAAAGTTTCATTGTTGTAGTAGCTGAGATTTAAAACCAGCATCATTTATAAGTTTGAAATAATTTAAATAATGTTGGTTTTGCCTCCAGTCTGGCAGATGGATTCTCTGACTTTGCAAATTTGTTCCCCACATTTGAATCTCATGTCTGATGTTGTTTCATATAGTAAATTATACTCCCTTCCAGCCAGGAAGGAGTTCTCTTGCAAATGACAGAAATGCCTAAGAAAGTTGGATAAGAAGCAAATAAGTGCAACAAGTAGGATCAGGAGGAACAAAGGAGCATGTGGAGAAGTGATAAATATGTTTATCCTAGATTTTCTGTTTACTCTGTGCTCTTAACTAAACAGTTAGGATTTTTTATATTGTATGAGTAAGAAAACAGGGTAAGGAAAAGATAAGCAAATGCGGTCCCTGTCTTCAACTTACTTGCTGGAAAAGGCAACTAGTTGCTAAAACCATTATCCTTTGATCCTGTGAATATATTTGTAGACAGCTTAGGTATTTCTTTGAGGTGAAGTATTTTGGAAAGTGATGGATACATGACCTTTTTTACCCCAACGTTCTGTATTACAGAAGGAGTCTGGAAAGCTTTAACAGTCAATGACTAAACTAACTTTCTGATGCCTGAGACATACTTTTTATTACTGTTCAAAGGGAAAAAAATTACCACACTTTTAAGTATTCAAAAAGTGTTGTATGAAGTATGTGTTTTTGCTAACTATTTTTGCTGGGTTTGGGTTTTTTTTTTTTAGGATATATCAGAGTAAAGCAAAAATTATTCCTTTATACTGTATGCCTTCAAGCTCTTGAATTTAACATATTGTGTAGTGTAGACACTGATGTGCTCACTTGCCAAAGCAAATATGCATGGAATATTTTTAATATGAAAAAATAGAAATCTTTACACATTCTGTGTTGACTGAACTGTTGCATGTATTAATGTTGTGTGCATCCAAGCATAAGTTAAGCCTTCTTATTTCCTCTTTATGGATGGTTTTTTCCCATTCTAGTGCTAATTATTCTTGATGCTTTGGCCTGCTCAGAATTTGGAGGAAAAGTCCAATGTATTAAAAAACAAGAAAGTGCAACTGGGGGAAGTTGGCTAACATCTGCTGATATTCTAGGCTTTTTGGTGGATTTGTATTTCAGTTGATACTGCAGGGTAGCAGCTGTAAGTAATAGTCTTTCTCAGCCTTTGGTATCTCACCACATTGCTTGCTTCAGTGTGTTTCAGAAGTAGAGGTCTGGTGGCTGGGGTGACAAGGAGAAGAGAAAAAGTTGTTAATCCAGAGTAGCCTGACACTCTGAGCTGTAGAGTCCCATATCAGTCATGGAACACTGGGCACTGTCTTCTGGCTGTAATTCAGCAGTTGCTTTAGGGGCATGATGGTAGCATTCTCCTGTCACAGTACGGAGCAGCTCATAAGTGAGGAAAAATTCAGGGCACAAGGACCTGCTTTGAAGAGCTTAAATGCCTAGTTTGGGAGTATATTTGGCCATTTTCTTAGACTTTTAGTTTGATTCATCTGATCAAGATGGCAAAAGGATGGAGAGCTCATTTTCTAGTCTTGTTGCATTGAGAACCTGGTAGTGATTTGTTTTCCTTCTATTTTACTTCAGTACTTGCTGATGTTGATCATGTGTATTTGTTTATGTATGTTTGATTCATCAACTCTCCATTTACATTAGGATAAGGAATCAAACCTTTAGATGAGATTAGCCTTTTAATGGTGTTGTTTGTACTTCTGAGCATTGTTAATTGGGAAAAAATATCAGTGCAAAAAGGACTACCTATGAATTATGTGAGACTCAGGGCTATGGTACCTTGGTCCATGAAGCTCCTACAGTTTCTTGGCTTATGCTGTGGAAATGGTATAGAAGCACATGTAAGATAAAATTCTTCATTTTTAAAGAGCGTTTTTAAAGATCTTGGGAAATTTTCAGAAACATTCACCCTATCAGAAAGTTAGATCTTTTGTGCACTTGAAAATGAGTTTGAATGATTCTCAGAAAACATCCTTTATTCTTGGTAATATTCATATGTTCAGTATCTGAACATTGTAAGCTATAGAATGATGCTCTTGCGTATCTTGGATGCAGCTGTCAAGAGCCAGGGAACAGCCAGAGCCAGCTGCTCTGCAGGAAGGCATGTCAGGGGTGCAAGGTGATGGGCAAGGCAGATGGGGGAGGTCATCTCACTGGCAAGGTACCAGGCCAGGAGTGTTCCCATAGTAGCAGGCAAGGTCATCTGTGGCCCAGTGATGGCCAGGCAAGTTTACAGTGGTGGCTTAGGTCTGAGATTAAGTCAGGGCCAAGAACTGCCTGATACCTGGCTGGGCATAGGCATCCCTGAAACAGTTCAGGCAAGGACCAGAAGAGAGAGCCTGGACTTAATTGCAGCATCTGAGTGACAGGGGAGCAGGTCCACACTTCTCATATCTCTTCAGTACCCCATCTCTTTCTGCTGGATCTGATCCAGTTCGTAAGTGCAGCGCATCAGAGCTTCTCACCTACATGGGCAGCCAGAGCCCCAGCAGGTAGAAGAGGCTGCAGGGCCTCTTGGGTGTGTGCAGGACCCTGTCACTGGAGCTATCAGAATTGTTAACTGAAGTGCACTTTGAATAGGTGCAGCACCTCATCCCTCTGTCAGGGAACTGGTAAATGTAGTTCGAGGCCACACAAAATGAGTATTACATTTGGTTTGCTTCCATACAGTGAAGGTAGTGACTTTATTTTTTGAGGCAATTATTAATATTATACTTAATGATCAGGCATGCCTAGTGGAAATACTTTACTTCATTTAAATTTTTTTTTTTTTTTTGTTAAACTGTATAATTGGAAGGAGTGGTAAAAGGGTAATTGTAACAATAGTCAGTAAAAGCCAGGTCATTACCTTCTTAGAAATTGCAAGCTTGGGACCTACTGTTAAAGCCATGTTCTTTAATGGAGCACTGCAGTTAAGTTCAACATAGATTCAATTTCAGCTGTAAAAATATGTGATATTTATTAAAACTAAGCTTGTAGTGTTAACTGTGTTTTTAATTGTGTTAAAGTGTTAATATTGTGTTTTTAAAAATAGTTTCCTAGACTTCCTATGTTTTTTATCATAGGAAATATAGTTAATATTAAATTAGTAAATAATACAGAATTTTCCTGGTATTGCTGCTGTTTTCCATTTTATTGTTAGTTTATTAAAAATATAATATGCAAGTGAAGTACTATATCTGAAAGTTCTGCAAACTTAGTTTAATTAACACTTTTTTTTTTCTTTAAACAGATGTTCCGAAATGCATTGGTGAAAATGTTTGAAGCTAAAGACTTGGACTGTGTGTTCCTAGAAACAAACATGAGTATGAAGAAGCGGTATCATATGGTATATGAATGCATTCCTCTTCCAAAAGAAGTAGGAGATATGGCTCCAATCTACTTTAAGGTACATAAAAATGTTTTTGTCTGAAGTAATTTGAATGTTTATATGATAATTCATCTATTTATGGAAAACAGTTTGGATATTCAAGTGCTGTTTTTGAAAATGTGTTCTTTGATCCTTCTTCTGGATCCATTCTTCGCTAATATTCCTTGATTGTAAAATAAGTGGTGTGAAATATTTCAGTTTTTCAAGTTGACAATGGAAGAGCTGTTTTTTACTGAGCTTTTGTCCCAAGTCTGACTGCACTGAAAATGCTAGAAGATGAGAGAATTGTAGTCTCTTGAAGTGCTTTAAGGCTTGCAGTACTTCTTACTTGAGTCCTGTAGTATAAACTTAAAACACAACACTTGTGCCTTGGCAAGCATTAAATGAGAAAATAATTTAACCTATTTTAAGAAATACCAACGTAGATATTATTTCATCCCCATTTTATTTCAGTAAGCCCAAATTTTACAGGTGTCTTAGGCCTCTGATGAATTTTCTACAGTGTGATAGATATTTCTTCTATAGCTTTTCTGGTCTCTTTCCCCTGACTTTTCTTGAAAAGGTTCATTGTGGCTTTTGTCTGGAATTGAGTCCTTTCAGCTTTCAGTAACTGATTCATTATTTGCCTTTTATAAGTAAATTATTTTATTTGATTTTTGAAACACTGCTTTCTGGAAATAATGTGATTAGGTTTTGACAAAGTGGGGCAGCAGTATGGTGAACAACAATACAGTAACTTTTACCACATTTGAAGCCCTTCATCTGTTAGATCTGACTGCTGTGCTTCAGGTGCTGGTAAAACTTGTGTTCTGTTTGAATACTCAAGGAAAGAGAAAGAACAAGATTTAATGCAATGTCATTTATTTCAGAAGTATCTACCATTAAAATGCACAGCAAATGAAATTTAAAAGGTACCTACTCTACATTATACCCATTCCATACAATGGGGGATACAGTGTCATCTTTGGGTTTTTAAGGGCAATCATCCTTCTAAGCTGAATTCTTCTCTTAGCCTTTAAAAGAGAAAGAAAGCTAATTTAGTGTAATTAATTCATAAGAGGTTCTGTATGGGGTGAGTAAAAAGAGAATGTGACCTTGTATTTGAAACTTGTGTCAAGCAAATCTTAATTTAAAAAAGAAACAGAGGAACTGAATTGGGTGGGTCTGAAGATACTATATGATGTCTTTATAAAGTAGCTTGTGGAAATAAGAAAGGTTACTAAAAATAAAGTTATTTTGTTAAGAAGTAATTGTTACTTGCACTACTACAATGTACTTCACTGCAGTTAGTTCTTCATTTGCTATAGGAGGGACTATTTTCACCTTAAGATAAAATCATTTTACAGAAAGCTATAATGGAGTCTGATGAAGAGTGGTCCATGAACAAGAAGTTAATTGATCTTTCTTCAAAAGATATTCGGAAATCTGTAAGTAATGATTTGTATCCTGAATTTATTATCAAATTCTTCTAATATTTTTCCTTTATTAACTGCTTCAAAGAGAGAAGAAAGGGAACACAATTAGGTTAGTGCATCAGAAGATGGCATAGGTATGAGGAGAATTACCAGTCTGCACTCTTAACTGACATTAGGGAGAAGATTCCTATTTATTTCAACAGTTGGTGGACTAAGCTGCAAGCATTAGTTGAGAACAAAGCAGACACGTTGAGGACATGTGCTGGCATAATTTTCTTGATTAACTTTAAGAATTAAGGTAGATCAAAGATTTTTCAAATTACTTTCCTGGAACAACTGTGATGTGTCTTTTTCATTAACAGAACAGCCGTTTGTGTTGCTAAGTTTATGAAGTGAAAATATAAATAGAATTATGAATCTTTTTTTTTTTTAAACAAGGGAACAGTACCCTCTCTGTCTCCTGGATACTGGGATGAAACATCTTTGTATAAACAAATCTTAAAGGAATAATGCTGGATTTGTTAGGTTTGAAGATTGTTCCACCATTTTAATATTGAGGTGGAAGATGTGTGTTATATAGCCACACATTTTTGTACCTATTATATATTTATTGAAGGTAGGCAAGTTTTCAGATTAAGTTGGGATAGTTTTTTATATTAATACAACGTATTAATTGTATCAATTAAATTGAACATAAAGTGGTACACAGTTATGTGATTTTAACATTATCGTAGGGTAAGGAATGTCTGTAGGCTTCAGGACAATTGGAGAGTGTGGCTTAGAGACTGAGCTGAGGTTTGGGAATTTGGAAAGTTGTACTGGGAGATGGTGGTACCTGGCTGGAAGATCAGATATGTCTGAGACATCACCTTGGTGGGTGGATTGTGTGCAGAAAGTGTGAGAAGCAAGACAAAACTGAACTTTCCTTTAAGGTGTCACCTGCCAACGCATTTTTCTTTATTTAGTGATTATTTTTTAAGTCCATTTAAAGTGTTAAGTGCTTCTTGCTATGCTACGTTGCTCCTCTTTATTAAGTCATGATTATTTTTAGAGTCAGTATTTCAAGCAGTATATGGAACATGCCTTTTGAAAATTGTATGGTTATTTGGACTGTAGCAGAGGAAATGCTTATGAATTGGAGGCTTTGTAAATCTTACCAGCACAGAAACATCCTCAACAATTCAAAGAGTGAAAAATAACTTGTTGCCGTGATAGAGCAGAAATTACTTGCAGTCTTGTAGCAATAAATGGATCCACTTGTGTTAGACTGAAGGGTCTTTGTTGTGGCAGGTATCCAGCATCTCCCCTGCAGGCTGACAGAATTATTAAGTTGTCTGATTTGGCAAGTTAAGGATAATATCTGTCCATTCACATAGAGGGGGTTTCTGGTAATCTATTGTCCAAAAAGGTGTTTCCCCTTCCCCATGAGTATCAGTTTTTTCACTGGGTAAATATTTCCTGTAACCAGTCAACATCTTATCTTTAATAACTGCAGCTTGCTAGTTGTTGTCCTAAAATTTCTGTTAAACTTAGGTAATTCAGAGATGTGGAGTTGGGCACATAGCTGGTGTCCCATCTCTTACCTGCTATTCCAGCTGTAGCCTTGGAAGTTCAGCCACCCCAGTCACCCTTTCTTCAGTGTCTGTTTGTCCAGTTGCTGTATGTTGTCATTTTCCCTTACCTGCTTTACTATTGCTTTGCTATTTCTCTGTTGCAATTTTATCCTACATGTAGTTGGTTTGAGAGGTAATTTAAAATAAAATGTGATGCTATCAACTACAGAACCATGTTCAAATTCATTCTCCCGTGGGGAGGTTGACTAAATGCCAACAATGTTTGTTAAACTTGTGAAAATGTGGTTTTGCATGCGCAGGTTCCTAAAGGGTTGCCGTACTTTTCTGTGGACTTCGGCCTTCAGGGAGGATTTGCTCATGTGATTGAAGATCAACACAATTTCCCTCATTACTTTGGAAAGGTATGGTTATGTAAAAGATTAATTTACCAATTACATTTTATTTTGGAAAATTTAAGTAATTAAACCAAGATGCTGCCAGAACAGTTACTTTGATGTATACCCTATCTCAGTTTATTATCTGATGAGTCACTGTAACTTGGCTTGTCTAATGAAGGAATAGTTGATTTTTTTCACTGGCTGATACTGAGATTGTGATTCTAAATTTGTGTTTCTTTTCATTTGATCTGAACTGCTGATATTTGACATTATAGGTATATAATCTTATAGATGGAAGATACTTTCATCTACTTAAGAATTTTTGTGGCCATAGTATTGATACATAGGTGCACTGATATATAATGTATAAATTAGTGTACCTGCACATACAGACTCACAGACTCCTACTAAAATCCTCATGTGGTTAAATTGCTACCCATGGTATGTATAGTGTAAAATGTATATACAGGGAGAGCTGTAATAAATTCTTCCTTTCTTTATTATGCCACAGAAAACATTTTTTCAAAGAGTCAGTGTTGCAAAAACATGAAGAGTGACTGGGGAGAAATGTAACACTAGAGACAGCAAAGTGGGCAGCTTTCTTTCTCTGAGCTTACCTTAATCACAAATGCACTAATGCATTAACTGTCTTGCAATGTTGGGATATTTAAGCAGTACATGAATGTGCTGTGCTTACAAGAATTTTGCTGAGACAACTCTATAACAACAGCAGTTCTAAGTTTAAATTGGTATATTTTTCAGAATTTAGAGTTTTAATTAGCACTTGAAGAAAATGGACAATCTCATAATTTGAAAATACATATTTCTGTATTCTGGGATAAGATAGTGTTAAGTAATACAGTAATTTTGCATTTATCATTATCCATCTTACTTTTACTTGCAAAGGAAATTATTGGTGGCATGCTGGACTTGGAACCACGGCTCTGGAGAAAAGGAATCAGACAGAACTTTGAGGAGCAGAGGAAAAAGGTGCTGCAGTTTGCACAGTGGTGGAAACCATATGACTTCACCAAAAAGAAAGAATGAGAACAACCTGGAGTCAAGGACTATATAAGCCATGAATTACACTTCAGATGTCAAGAATAACACCAACGTGTTATGTGTGGCTAATATATTTCAAAATATAGGATATTGTTTAATTGCTGATGATCTGTTTCTGTTTTGGACACTGGATCACATGTACCTGCAAGCCTGAAACACCAGGCTGTACAGTGAGTTTAATTTTTCCTTTTTCAGCTGAGCCAAAAGGATAATATCCATGTGGCCATTTGAGTTCTTAAAATGTAAGTTTTGCTTTTGGAGTTTTTATAATCTTTGGGACAACTGGTATTTTTTATAATGCATTAAGCCAGTGCTTAATTATCATGAACTTTTGTTGAAAGTCGTGTACATTTTAAGAACATTTTGATTAATAAAGATACATTGCTGCAGAAGGAAATTGTACAGAAAATAGTCTTCTGATTTTGTGTCCTTGTGGTCTTCAAATTGAGGTCATTGCAGTAACACAAACATTCACAAAGGATGTTATTGATAAACCTGCTGTTGCCCCCCTGCACAAGAATGAATGCAATTTTTTGTACTATTTTTCAACATGAAGTAGTTGTTTTTCAAGCACAAAGGATAATGAGACAGTCCATAGCTGGTGGCAAATGGCAGCTTTAATAGTAACAGTAAAAGAAGAATCTCAAGGGAAAACTCTGATGGCCAGCAAAGAAGAAAATCATCACAAGGATCTCCCCAAGTGATTCTCCTCCCCTGGGCATCCCTTCTAGTGTCACAGGTGGTTTGTCATAATACTTTGCCCTAACAGTTTTCATCAAGAGCAGCTCAAAATCCCTGCTTGTTTTTCCTGCTTGTGATGCCATTAAAGCTGTTTGAAGTGTGCTCTGACCAGAGGCAAGAGTTGCATGTTACTTGATTGTTAAGCGTGGATGTCACTAGGAAGTGCCTGCATGTTATTTCAAGGACCACTTTCCACCATTTTATTTGCTAGATTTTGGTTTGGGTATTTTTTTATTTCTTTTTGTGTAAAAGATAGGAAATGAGGGTAGGGAAGTGAGAGGTGGGGAAAGGATGATTCTTCCTGTGGGAACCCTGATGTAGCAGGCTCGGGTTTTGCAGATAGGCAGCTGGGAGAGCAAGGAGAGCAGGATACAAGGACAGAAGGACATGGATAGAAACATTGCAGCAGGGCAAGGGAAAAGGTGCAGACTTGTGTACAGAAGGCTGCAGTGCTCCAGGGAAAGGCTGCAAACTGTGGAATGGGGAATCCCCTTGGCATAGGAGAAGTTAAGGCTTTATGTAAGTGTCTCAATGTGCTTCCTGTACTTTTCCTGCTAAACTATTGCTCTCTAAAGCTCTGTTAACTATTGTGAACTGCTCAGATTAAGAAATGGTTGACAAAATATTACAGGGTTGAATAAGTTTTCATTTCTAGTCCCTTGGTGGTCTTTTGCAGCTTTGCTGAAGATCTGGTGCTTTCTCTGTTCCTCCCCCACCGCCACATTTTGGCAAATAAATCTGGTAGAGATAGAAATCTGCTGTGTTGTGAATTGTTTTCTATAGTACCTTTGTCAGTTGGTGCCACTGCAAGAGAAGTAACTTAAAAGTAAGCTTTGATGATGATTGTAGTGATCCAATGTCTGATGTGTTTACCAGCAAGCCATGGATAAAAGGGATAGTTCTACTGCTCTCCAGTAAGTTTTGATTTTCCTTAGGCTACTGGGAAGATTGCTTAGCAAATAGGATGTGAAAGAGTAGCTGCCTCTAGTTGATTAGAATGTGGCAATGCTGAATCAGATTTAGCTAAACTCCAATCTTTGGTGGTATAAAGCATGACTAAAACTTGTTTTCTCTGAAAGCATATGTAGCCTCCAGTCTCATCTGCCCCCTGGGATGCAGGCTGGCAGCAGCAGAAGTGACTGTCTTTTAAGGACATAGAAAAGTCTCAATCCAATGCTGTGCTGGAAATGCACTTTTTCTGACATCATTTCCCCCAGAGTTTGTGTTCCTCAAGGGAAGTGCTATGTTTCAGAAAGAATATCCAGCTTGTATATAGAAAAGTCCTTTGACTTATGGTCTGTGCTTACTTTATTCTGGTTTCAGCGAAACTACAAAACTAGTGGTATTGCTTGGAAAGGACTCTGAAATAAGGGATAAGAGTAACTCAAGCTAGTGGTACAGGAAAATGTTTCTTACCCTTTTTACCACATACACTGAGAATAGTATTTGGTAATTGAACACAGACCAGACATACATATTGTTATGTTTAACTATTCCTCCTCAAAAATATCTCTAAATATTCATGAGGCCGTGACAGTCAAGGCACTGTGGAAGGCATGGTATGCTTAAACTTCAGTCCTTCCTTTTATAAATACTAAAAAATTTTAAATAGACCTCTTTCATCTGGAAGAATACCCAATAACTAAGTTCTTTAGCATGAGGAGGTAGAAAATATAAATTCAGGTGTCTTTGGGGAAAACAGGGATTGGAAGCTTATTATATGATATAATAATAATATATTAATTATATATAATTATTCTTATAATAATTAATATTATATAATTATTCTTATTATAAATGATGTAAATTTCTTATAAATGTGCTTCTGTGTACTCTTTTGTGTGATCAGGGAGGAAAAGGATCTTCTTTCTTCAAGTGAATCCACGTCTGTGATTTAGCAGATATCAGTTTATATCTGTGTCTTGTGTTACAAGAGGGTTGTATAATATGTGCTGCTACTCTTCTGAAAGGAAAACAACATGTTAAAATTCTCATGTAAGAAGAGAAATTTTGATGGTTCCCTTGAGAGTTCTTTCTTTGGTTGAAATTTCTTTAGAATTTCCTGTTTTCTGCATTTGTCGTTTTATCATTAAAATGTTTTTCTAATTCCAACTGGACTACGGGTGAAAAGTCACAGAAACACTCCTGCTTTAAGTGTAGCTGTAATAAGATCTTTAATATCCTAGGTAAATTAGGACTAGATACTAGAATACGTCTTTACTTACAAGTATCTTTACCCTCCCTGGCTTCTGGGTGTTACCTAAGCACTGTACACAGAGGCACTCTCACATTGGCTATGTTACAGAAAGCACAGTCTGAGCTCTTGATGCTTGGGTAGTTGTAAAAAGGTCGTTCCTCAGTGCTCAGGCTGTATGTGCCTTTGTACATGTGGTCTGAGGGCAGCTGGCAGCCTGAAATTGCTCTGATGAACCAACTTTAACTTCTGTATTAGAGTTGAAAATGCATAAATTAATTATTTTTACATTTTTAGCTTTTGTAAAGCAAGTACACTAAAGCATATATGCAGTAAAAACTAATTTATTCAAAAAAACACAAGCACAATTAACATTTTAGGGTAAAGTTGAAGGTATTCTTCATAGACCACTGTCTTTGAGGTAATACTTTTTACTCAAGATTTTCTGGTTTGTGGTTTCTGACCATTGATGCACATCTATTGGTCACCTGCCAGTCTGGAATGAGAACAATAGTTTGGCTTTGAGACTAGACAAGATGACTTTTCCAACTCTCTCCCACCTCTTTTAAGGTGGATTTTATGATCTTATTTGGTTCTGATATTTTATGTGAAAATGTTTTGAAACAGCATTGTAAGACAAGATTTGAGCCGCTAACAGCTGATAGATATTTAATGGGGCATAAATACACAGTTGCTGCTGTACATCTTCCCCTTTCCTATTGTCATATGTTACAGGACTTCATTTGGGAATGCCAAGTGAAGTCTTACATCTTCTACTCTTACATCTCTAGATGGTTTTTATAGCCAGTTTCAGGTGTGGGCTTTGTAGTTGTTTGAAAGCATTGCAGCTCCTCCAGCTCTTCCAATATTCTCCCTTTTAGAGTAGAACAGCTAACAAATGTTTGACCGCAGTTCAGGAGGCCAGTGAGGTGGAAGACAACTAACAGTTATAATGGCTTTATGGACAGTGGCATCTCCAGCTGGAAGTGGGTATGTAGTGGGTAGTATTTTAGAGTTAACATGGGCGAATTGAATCAGAAATGGTGACATTACGATCTCTCAGCCCCTTGCTCTTCTTTCCTGGCTGCTGTTGCAGGACTTCGATTTTCATTATCTTATCCAAGCTCCTCTTTTCATTAGGTAACTCAGCAATACTTGCTAAGACTTAGCAAGTACTTGCTAGGAATGGCTGGTTCAGCCTCTTAGCCACAAAGACTGAGCAGTTTCTACTGCAATACTGGATCTTTGCCTTTCACCCTGTCCCCTGTCATCACCCTTTCCCATGGCTGACAGAGGCTTTGCTAATGTTACGTTGTGGAAAAGGTTCAAAGCCTGCTATGGCTACTGTTTGTTCCACACCAGCACTCCATGTCTCTGTTTAACTGTGTGTGCTAGGATACGTACTAATTACATTTAGGGAACCAGTGCTGAGACTTCATGGGATTTCACTGGGCTGTACACCATTAAACATGTCAGAGTATGTCCCTTATCATGAGGAGAAGGTAGCTTTAAGTACGCAAAAGAAATTACAACTTTAATTGTTGATGTACTTCATCTGCTAATACTGGATTTATAAAATGTATTAAGTAAACCTTAAGCCTTTCATAAGCGGTTTTTGGCATCCATAGAATCAGAGGAGGAGGACAGGAGATAATTTTATCTAGCTGATCCAAAGACAATTTCAGGTACATTTGTGGCACTGGCATTCCTAGATCTATTTTTCATCATGAAATGCTTAGTTTCTTATCTTTAACCTGATTTGTCCATGATTCAAATTCAGTATTTATTGTCTTGTCTGTTTTGAGTGTGTGAAACATTATTTCATTCTTTGGAGACTGCTTTTGCATATCTGAGGACTGCAGTCAGGCTGTCTCCAAATTCTTGTCTTCAGGTTAAACTGTGCCTTTCATTTCAATATTTTCTTTCAGGTTATTTTTTTCCTATTCTTCTTCTCATTCTTTTGTATTCTAGAGTCTCACTGGTTCATTAAGATGGGATGTGATGGAAGTCTTGAGAGGAGATATGATAGCTCAGAGAATTGTTATCATTGTGTCTGATATGAGGGGGGTGCTGCCATTCTTGGTGGAATATCCTCATATTCACAGACACACACACACACACAGTGCAGTTTGCCTATTTCAGGAGACTATGGCATAGTTAAGCCCCTGACTACCTGCAATTTTCAGATCCTCTCCTGCTCTCAAATCAACAGTTTGGTATTATGGCAAATTACACCCAAGTCTGTGTTCTTGTTCTTATCATTACTGACTTCATTTCCTTTTTATAGACCTTTTTTATTTTCATTTTGATGAGATCATTTCGAATTCTGCTCCTGCTTTTAAATCATTTTTTTACACCCTCTTGAGTCATTGGCAAAATTAAGCAGCAATGTTATATTGCAGCAACTACCAGTTGGTCCCACATCCATGTTCACCCTGCAATATTTGTGTGCACTGGCTAAACTGTTTCCGTGCTGTCACTTGGACTGTTGCTGATGGACTTGCTGCAACTTCTGATCCCATTATTCTTGCTACAGATGTGGCTGCTGTGGGCATCTCAAGCACCAAATGCAATAGGAAGTGGACTCAGAAACCAGTATCACCTGTAAAAGTTGAGATGGAAATGAACTTCAGGATTATATTCTGTTTTTCCATAGGAAAAAAAAATGGGCTGAAAATCAGACATTGCTGCAATACCATTCTCATTCTCATTCATGTCATCTGCTTGGCTGGGTTCCTTCCCAGCACACTCACGGCACTGAGGGGGCAGCAGGAGAAACAGGAGAGGCCTCGATGTTGTGAAAACACTGCTCAGCAACATGTGCAACTTTAGTGTCCTTTCAGCATTGTTTTGGTCACAGATCTAGTTCACTGCACCGTGCAAGCCGTGCCCTTTGCTGTTGTCAGACATTGACAGGGTCACCAGTCAGCAGGAGTTTTGAGAGACTCAGTTGAAATTATCTACCATGAGTTCTCGCAGTGATTTACAGTCAGGTTGGTTGAATTTAAAAGTATATACCACTGGCTATTCCTGAAAACTCTGAGGAAAATATTATCTGTAATGAAAACATAGATTCAGGATTTTGAAAGCCCTAAACAACTTGATAGACTTTAGAAGGCAGAGTGGAAAGAGAATTTGGCTATTATCTTTGTACAAACAACACATGGCTTCTCAAGAGGTTCCTGTTCACCAGCTCCCCATGTTTATTGAAATGTAGACTTCTGTGGAAAGCTTTTGAATTATTTTCTCTTTAGAGCAAAAATACTTTGTCCAGTATTGGAACAGAAACAGATGATGTGGAATTCATCTTACATCTCTGTAATTCTTGCCTATGTATATAGCAATCTGCAAGACTGTAGATAAATAGCATTTTATACTTGCTATCAAATAAAGAAAACTTTTAAAAACTTTATTTTAAACTGGAAAACAAGAAAAAAGCATCCTCCAAGGAAATCTTAATCCACAGGACCTTGACCTTCAGAGCTCTTTATGAACATGAACTTTATGTGTTTGAAGGTTCTGACAGACACAGCTCTCTCTGACAGCTGTGAATCTACTGTCTCTTTGGATCAAGTGAATTTCCCCCCAAGCCTTTGCACATGCCCTGCCCCAACCCAGCACCTGGGATTTGGGTTGCTTAGAAAATCCTCTCAGATTCCAGCTTCTTTTGCATCCCTGGGATCCCATCCACTTCAGTTGAACCATCATCCTTGAAATGCTCTTTGTCCATGAGCACAGTTTTAAATGATTTATGACTGCACAGTCTTTTATTTTTAGCTTCTGTGCAAAGCTTCCAAATCAAATCTTGATGGGAACTGCTGTCTGTGATGGTTTTGTTGTCTTCATTTCCACTAATGAAAACCAAGTAGAGTCTTGCAGTTAAACTGTGTGGTTGTCTTCCTCGGTGTACTTTTTACACAAATCAAACTGGAATACAGGTAGATGAAAACAGTAATATAATTCTGGCGTATTAAAGAATTAACTTAAAAAAGGTCAGTGAGTCCCTGCCTAACAAAACAGCAGTGCTAGAAAGCTTGGATTGTTTTTTAATGTTGGGAAGTGAGGACATGCAAGAGCATTGTGAGGGCTCACAAGAGGTTGTGAGCTGGTGGTGCAGTTGGCACAACAGAAGGAGGGGATGCCATCCTGGGGGGCTGGACAAGCTTGAGAAGTGGGCCCATGAGGACCTCAGGAAGTTCAACAAGTCTAAGTGCTACTCCTGGCTTAGGGCAATCCCAGATATGAGAACTGGCTGGGAGAGGTCACAGAGAGCAGCCCTGCCAAGAAGGATGTGGTGGATGAGAAACTGGATGTGATATGTCATGGTGTGCTCACATCCCAGAAGGCAAATTGTGTCCTGGGATGCATCCAAAGCAGCGTGGCCAGCAGGGTGAGGGAGGTGATTCTGCCCCTCTGCTCTGCTCTGGCTTTTACCATCATGTGATTCCTCAGTTCTGATGCTACTGGTTCTGTGTCGTTTCATGTGTCTGCATTATTTGGGCAATAAAACTGTGATGTTTCATAAATTTTCTTAATTTTTCTTAAACTACCCTATATGCATTACTTGGTTTATGCAGACATCTTTGTGCAACTTCTGTTTTCTGTGTTTTAACTTCCCAGAAGATTTCTGGCTATGCAGTTTTCAGTGCATGATTTGTTTTGTTTTGTTTTGTTTTGTTTTGTTTTGTTTTGTTTTGTTTTGTTTGCTGGGCTTTGTTGTCCCCTGTTACACATTGACTACAGTTTGTATTTCAGGGTGCCAACAAGAGTTCTTCTCCTGCGTGGTACTGTGCTTAGCTCCTCTGTGTATGACTGACTCTTAGTTAAGTAGACTGGTACTGCCTGATCCTGGGGAGTTCCTGGAGACCTGTGCTGCTCCCTTTCCTAATGGCTGGGGTCTTGGAGAGAGGGTCTGTTTATTGGAGATGGGCTGCATGGTTATTGATTGTCTCCCTCTCCTAAAAGGAGTCTGTTGTGCAAGAGGACAGGTTTTGGAGAATAATCTAAAAATCATCACTCTCACCTTCTCAGGAACTATGTTTCAAATATGGATCAGCTTATTAAGGATATTTGCTAATGAAGCCCCACTAAGGTGATACAGCAGCCAATTATTTTTTGCACCGAGTTCCCACTTGTTTAATGACTGACAGCAGGACCTTTTAAAACTGCAGGCCTGACAACTTTGTGTTAAATCAGTTATTTCAGTTTAGTCTTTAACAGCATGTCTAAATCCCAACCTGAATCCCCAAATATAATCAATTACAGACCAATTATTCTGCTTGCTGAGTCACTTTGTCAGTTTGACAGTATGCCTAGCAGAAAATTTCGATTCCTTTCAATTCTTTGATTAAAGAAATGAATTAATTCAGAGTTTTATTTTGTTTGGAGATATAGAAGTCTGACTCTCCCACTGATTCATAGTCACCATTTGAAGCTGGAGAGTTCTCTTTTGTGTAAAAGTGGTGAGTAGTCATCGTTCTGGGCAAAATCTTTGTTTTTACCATGCTGTGGTGCAGATCCCTGTGTTTGAAGGCCTGCTCCCTGCTTTTTGTGTGTATTGGCCAGAGGTTGACTGTATTTCACTCTAGCAGCCATGAATGGCCAGTGAGACAGGTATTCATGAAGAGAGAGTTGATCTGTACGCAGGATGTCTTCCTGATGGATTACCATTTAAAACAAATGTACAAAGAATATAAAGATATGTAGAGAGAGTTTGGAGCTGGGAAAGAATCCTTTTGACTTGAACAAGCAGGTCTTGAAGTTGGAAGTTGGCAAATATTCATAGTACTTGAAATTAAGATTATTTAGTTGGCTTAGAAAAGTTGGGTATCTGCAGCCTGCAGTGAAGACTGAGGGCTGTTAACAAAATCATGCTATCATGGGATTCTGTTTGATTTATCTTTCTACTCATTATAATGGGAAAGGAATAGTATTAGTACTGGCATTTAAAAACGGTTTCTCAAATACCACAAACAGGTTATGATTTAGAATTTACAAATAAAGTATTGCTACCAGCATGCTGCAGACCAAACCAGCTGTTGTGCTGGCTGTTGCCCAGTCTCATAATTAGGCCATAAGGCATTAACAAAAACCCCACCCAGCTCATACTTGTCATTCCCATTCTGCTAATGAGGAATGACCTACAGGAAGATTAGAGCTGGGGCAATGTTCCACTTAACAGTGTGCAGTCCCTGCTGCAGATGGGCAGCACAGGGCAATGTTTGATGGGAGGGATGATAATCCACTCAAAATTAGGGAAAGGAAAATTATTAGAGAGCTATGTAAGGGCATAACAGGAATGTGTAGGGATAAAATCAGAAGGACTAAAATATGAAGTGGATCTAGTGACTTTTAGGCTCATGAAAGACAAGGAGAGAAGTTTAACACCTACACTGAGAGGAAGGCAATGATACCATGGCATCATTGCTGAGTTAGGAAGACTCTCAAAAAACTGATGGTGCAAAAGAGGTATGAAGTAACTTTCGCTCTTAACTTTATAAAAAAGAATAATTTTGACCAAACTATAAACACAAATAAGTTTTCAAAGGCGAAAATAGTTGTCAGCAGCAAGGAAAGAAGGGGTTGAACAAAACATTCTGTAACTTACACGCATGTTAGTGTCTAAAAAATCAGCAAGAAACTTTTTGGATGCTGTAGGATATTTGGGGGAGCTGTGAAAATACCACTAATAAATATTTACAGATATATTCAAATATGTTATGTGTAAAATTGCCTAGACCTATATCTCATAGCTTTGTTCCTGGTCTGAAGGACTTTCTTGGGGGAGCAAAAAAAGGAGCAAGCAAACTTTCAAGGAGAACATATTTTTTATGTTCTCTTCATGAGAATCTTCACACTTCCTTAAAAAGTTACCTTTCCATCTAAGCAAAGCTTTCAGTATTTCTACTTCGAGTTTTCTGTTATTATGCAGTCTAAATAAAATTCATCTTTGAAAAATTTCTTTCAGATAGAGTCCTACTGCCAAGAAAGAGAGTATAATTTTCACTTTTCTCTTGGGAACTTGTGCAGCAGAAAGGTTGTTTTGAAGTGCTCTTTGTGCTGGGTAATTTTGCACCCTCCAGTGGCCGTGAAGCTTCTTTTTTAGTCCCAAATTCCCTGAAGTAGATAGAACACATTGCTGCAGGAAGCAAAATGTTCAGATTCTGAAAGCCGTCTGTGTGCTTTCTTCCTATAATCAAATAATCCACAGCTATTTCAAAAAGGATATATTTCAATGACTCTGTGCTTTTATGAAAATTTTCTTCTTTCCACTGTACTCTAGCACTACTGGGGAAAAAAAGGTAAATCTCATGTGTGGCATTCTGTTTATGTTTAATAACTGCCACAGGCAGGCAGGAGTCCTGCAGCATCTTCTTGTCACCTTTGACAAGTTTTGTAGTATCACAGAAAAATGGCCCTTGGGAATTAAAAATAATGAGCTGTGATTCCATGTCTGCATCTCCTCCTTCTGTTGGGACAAGCCTGCTTGAGAGCAAAAAGTGCTGACACCATTTGTGTATTCTTTCCAAGGCAGTCATCAGCAAGAGGTGGTGAAGTTCTGAGTACCTCTGTGGTTGCCTGTGTTTGTTCCCAGCTAAATCACACACCTGCTTGATACTTTGTCCATGTGTGGAAAGAAATATCTTTCAAATGTCCGTCAGTATCCTCTAGAAGAGAACCTGATATGCGACTGTGAAACTGTCACAGGCAAGACTCCTTATCTCTCTTGAATTCAATTTTTATATTGAACAATTTACCTTTTGTCCTCTGAGAAGCCACCAAAAGCAGTGTTACCCATGCTAGCAGGTAATCCTCAGCCTTCAATTCTTCCGTAATGCCTCAGAATTTGCTTGGAATTTACTGCTGCAGTTTCCCTAAGAAATGTTTCAAAAAGTGTAGGCTTTTTGCTACTCAGTGATGAGATGCAGGGAGTAGAATACATCTCAGCTTAAGTTTGGGAGGGGTGTTGATTTACCACCAGTATAGGGAAGATGCCTAAACTCCTGTTACAGTCAGGATAGTGAGCAGAGTTGAGAGAGTGATTCAGACTCCTCAGTGTGGGTGGTGTTGTTGGGATGAGTCAGTGAGTCCGAGCCGTGTCCTGTCCTGCCTGGCTCTCCATGGACTGCAAGGGGAACTCGGATGCCTGCCTTGCACAGAGACACCTACATTGGAGAAACTCAGATTCAAGAAGAGTGGATTGTAGCCTGTGTTTTTATGTAGAAAATGACTGTCACTATTTTTTACTCCTATAGGAGTTATATCCTTTAGAGTGTAACTTGTAGCAGCCATCAGAACACTGCTGAATTTTTTTGGCTCTAAGATATTATTGCGTCTTATTAAAGGTGGGAAAGTTTAATATGTTTCACAAATTGAATGTTAGATGTTTGGTGATATATTTTAATGTTTTAAGGAGGGATGGGGAATGCAGGGAGAACTGAATCTTCCTCTTTCTAGAGCTACAGGATCTTAACTGAGGCCAGCCCCCAGAAAATGAGGGTAAGTTTTCATATAAACAAGTAGTTTTATTTCAGAAGTCAAAGGCATTGGACAGTGTCTCAGAGGACTTACAGAAGAAAAATGTTTTTCTAAAAACAGACTAAAGAAAACCCAGGCACCTGCACTCTTCTAACCCAGACCTTGGAACTGGGAAAAAGGCAAGCATCTAAACATCTAATAGTTGAAGTCTATGGGTAAAAAAAAAAAAAGAAACAAAAAGGATTTTGGAAATTCCTCAGGACTATTTTTTGTTTGAACAGCCTACAGAGAAAGCAGTAGATACGATACATTTGGAATTTTTATGATTCTATAACTCATGTGTGATACTTCTATAATCAACCTACGAGGATGAAACCTACCAGTGAAACCCTGGAAATGTTGGTACATTCCACTATTCAATTCACAACTTCAATCTCGTATAGCATTGCAATCCAGATGATCAGTATGATGCTGTTAAATGTCATGTGGTTGTTAGGTTTAGGAAGTATGGTTTTTATAGCTTTTAGCACAAAATGTGAAGAACAGCAAGGAGATTATTTTGGCAGAATGGTAATTATTTTGAGTTTGTATTCAAATCCACAGTTAGGATGAAGGACCTCTTAGAAACATTTTGCTCAAGATGAGATGAAGTATTGTAGCAACAGGGATGCTTCTGAAGTGTAGTTTTGCTGCCTTTCACACAAAAACAAGCTGTTAAAATAGAAGAGGTGATAGAAAATAATGAAGGATATAGATTGGACAGAAGCAGTCAGATGCCTCTTCTCCTTGTCTCCCTTGCCCTTAATGAAAGGCATGAAAAGAACATGATTTTTTTTCCTTTCCCCTATTAGGTCAAATTTAAACATGCCAGTTGTGTTCTGCTGGGTTCCAGTTCTCAAGTTTTTCTTGCACAAATGGAGGTACATATTCCTCCAGATCACATCAGCAGCCTCTCCCTATGACTGGAGAAGCCCTTGCATTTAATTTTTGTTGACTTTTATAAACAACTTTATTTAATGACTTCAGGTGTTTGATATATATATATATATATATATATATATATATATATATTTCTTTATTTTTTTTTTTCTTTCCCTGGTACAGGCCCTTGAACAGGTGAGATCTCCTGCTTCACACCACATTGTGGGTAATATGGCACTTTCAGTCGAGTCATCAGAAATCCCAGGGGCACGATAACTCTGGTCTCAGTGCCCATCCTGAGCACAGCAAAGAAGAGCAGTTGCTGGTGTGGAGCTCTGGACTCTTGTGCTGACAGTGAACATTTCAAATAGGATATGTATCTTTGGAGGATCTGGTGTTCCTTGTGGCTCATGTTTCAGATGTATTGCAAGAGCATCAGGAAATAGAAAATTTAGTAAAAGTAACATACAGCTGTAAAGGTCAAGAGTTTGATGAGGGATTCATGACAGCTTACTTTTGCAAAAAGGTCTCTCTTTTACTTAAACTATTGCTTGAGGGGCTGAGAAGAGTCCCTGACTCCAGACTAAACAGCCCACAATATGGCATCTGTCTTCCAAAGCTCCCCAAGCAAAGAGTAGCACAAATATTTCCCTAAGCTTGAGAAGATTATACGGTTGTTTTGAGAATCTTGACTGCCACTGCAATTGCAATTACAGAGAAGAGGTTTTTGATATCCTTGTGTTTTGTTTTTGTTTTTTAATAACTTTATTCTGGTGGAATGGCTCAAGACTTTGGAAATTATGTGCAGTGGTATTTCTGACTCTGCTCATTCCTGGTAATATTGATTTCAGACCTCTAACTCAGTTTTCTGTTCTCATGATGTGTTTATTGTCTAATAGCTATTTCTTTGCTAAAGCAAAAGTATTTGAAGAACGGAGAAAGTAATACATTATTTTATTACTACTTGGGTCTCCAAGAGGATGAGACAAGAAATGCAGTGATTATTCAGAACAAGAGCAGTTTCTGTCCCAATTATATCATAATTTACGGGAAAGGAAAGATTCTCAGTCGTTTATTTAGAGATGGGAAACTGAGGTACAAAAAGATATTTTTTCCTTTTACGCTGCTGCTGTGGTTTTGGATACTTGTATTCAAGATGATTGCTGTGTATTTTCAAGTCTTTCAGACTTGATCTTGAGATATGTTGACAGGTACATAACAACTTTTAAGTACCTGTATCAAAAGCTTAATACCTAGAAATTATATTCCCTCCTTTGGTGAGACAGAGACAATTGGAACTCAAGCCAACACAATCCAGTTAATACAAAACAACTTTAGCTGTGGATAAATGGAAAACCCTACTCAGGCACAGCCTTGAAGGCATCAGCCTCAACTTTGTCACTGATAGAGAGGGAAACCATGATTATTGCAAGTGTGTTCAGAATTTGAGGGGGATTTCAGGTCTACGTGAAGCTTATTATAGAACTTCAGAAGAGGTTTGTGCGATTATGTAAAATTTATAATGGGAAGTTTAGGGGAAGGGAAGGGATCAGGGTAAATGGGTAAGAAGCATGAAGCATTGAGAAAGAGGGATAGAAATGGCTCAGTGTACTGAACCCTGTGCCTGCCCAGCATTCCTGTCCTATCTTTGTATTAAATCCTTTCCCCAAACCATTTTTTCTTCATAATCTTCCTGCGCTGTTTGTGGGAGCTGTGAGGTCCGTGTCAGCATCTGGAGAAGGACTGAGGAGATCCAGCTGTCAGCAGCACCTGTGTATGAGGCACCTAAATGCCAGTAACTGGAAAAATCTCTGTCCTGCTTCCTACAACTGCTAACAATGAAAGAAAAAAAAGTTGGGTAAAGGTCGTGTCTTATTTCCACGGGTTATGGAAAACATGCTTTCCTAAAACTCCTGCAGCACCAAATGTAATGACTCATTGCCTCTGTTTATTCCTTAATTACAAAGTTCCTGTGTGGGGGTCTCAATTTTACAACAACACATCTCACTGGCATGACTTTCATAATGACTCTGCTCCATGGCATGTTTGAGCTCAAGCATGGAATTAGGCTGAAGGAAAAATGTTTCCAGTGGGGTTTCCAGTGATGGATGCCTCCACCATCCCCAGCTCCAGCACCTAGTGACTCAGAGCTGAAGAGAAAATGACTGGAAAATTCAGAGGAAACTGCTGTGCTTGCCAAGAAAGTAAAGCAAGAAAACTGCAAGATTTAAGGGAGAAATCAGTGATTTATGTGGTGGTACAGGCAGAGCCACATAAAGAAAATGACCACTTCCAGGTAGATATGCCATCATCATGCACTTCCCACTGTGTTGCTGAACCCAGACTTAAAAATGATGCTGTTTTACTCTGTAATTTGAAAGCCAGAAGGAACTGTAGTTATCCAGTTGACTGATGTCCAGCTTTTATCTGAAATTTGCTAATAAAATAACCTTGTTTTCCTGACTGCCTCTATCTGCTAATGTCTGCTCCTACCTGTGGCAGAGCCTTGATTAATGGCACTGGTGGTGATATTTTTTCTGTGCTAGGAGCTCCTGCCAGTGTGAAGAGAAGCTAATCCCAAAAGAGAGACAAGGCACAAAAAGGGAAGCTGCTCTAGGCGTGCTGGCAAAGTTGATCAGAGGGGACGAAGGAGGAACTCTCATGGCCCTGAAAATATGCTGGGTGAGGTTGCTGAGGGTACTGAGAGAAAGTACAAAAATGGTTTCCGAAAATAACAAGGAAAACAAAACTTTGGAATAGCAATTGAGAGAAGAAGCTGGGAGCAAATACTTTCTCTCTTATTTTCACCCCAATCAATATGAATATGAGGAGAGACAAAAGAGTTTTCAAGAGGTCTGAGTCATCTCTTCTAATGTGGGGGAGAAATATTCCACAAAGTCCTCTCTCCTCTTCAGGATGTGCTTCTGGGAATCAATCTGCCTAACTGAGGTGGCTTTAGGCCTTGCAGAGAAAATTGGAATTGCATTAAGTCTACTTGCTGCCTTAGTACATGCAGAGAGAAATGTGTTTGGGGTTGTTGCTGAGCTTGCAAGCACCCACTTTTGATGATTTTGCTTTCAAAGGTGGCATGTATTACTACTTAATAATTAAAGTTTATCCTAATTAATCTAGACCTACAGATCACAGTGTCTCTGAAATACGTTTTCTCCATTAATTAGTGATTTTAACAGTGTGGTTAGGTACAACAAAGTCTGCTTTTCCCTGGCAGGGGATTTGCTCTAGCTTCTTTTAATGTGATTTTCTGAAAGAAAAGCAAATCTGATTTTCTTTTAAATAACCTTCATTTGGCCAATCATTCTTTGTGAAACTGTACTAAAAAAAGGTTTTTTAGATGCTTAAGTTGAGGATACAGAAAGAAATGACTGGAACATGTTCAACCCGAGGAGCTGGAGATGACTTTTCCACCAGTCTTTTGACCAAACTGGTATGGGTTGCCTGACACAGGGACTGCAGCTCAGCAGTAAAGATTTCTTTGCAAGTCCAAGGACAATACTGGTTCTTGACTTTCTTTTTCTATGCTGTTCAGGACAACATCACCTAAGAAGGACTTGTGCTAATTTATTAATTACATTTTTCTATTGAGGAACCTCAGCACAATTTGACCCCAACAAAATTTATTCCTCCTGTGCAGAGGAATGACTCAGGTTTTTGTAGCTGTTGGGCCTGACTGAAAGTGTATTACTCAATTTGTATGAAAATTAAAGCTGGAGACAAATGACTGTAATGGCTCTGCAGCCAACTTGTGGTCTTTGTCTCTCTCTACCATTATAAATCTTGTATTTTTTGAGGGATTTCCAATTCACTTATTGAAATTTGCATCAACTTAGTGTTCAACCTTCAAGATGTCACCTAATTTTCTTAGAAAAATTATCCAGGAGTATAAAAAGACGCAGATTCCTTAGTCAAAGGCAGGTTCTCCTGACACACAACATTTCTTCCTCCTGGTGTTATGAGTTTGCATGAAAAGCCTTGGGGAAGGAAGCAAACCCTTTGTTGCAGGATCTAGATGTCCTCTTACAGTAGACACCCTATGTACATTACAAGATTAAACTTGGCCTAGGCAGCTTAAAGCCCAAAGAAAATGAGGCCCAAAGTGATGAAAGAAGTTGGGGAAAACTGACATTTATGGATAACAGGACAAATGCTCCCTGCCCAAATATAGATTTTAAATTGGACAGGGTGCTGGGCCATCTTATCTACACCATGATTTTGCCAAGAAAGGTTGAACCAGGTGATCCTCAAGGTCCCTTTCCAACCTGGCAGCCTGTGATTTTATGATTTTTCAGCCCAAGAAAATGACACTAACATTGGAATGTTTTTATGTTCTTTCTCCCTACTGCAGCTACTGGGATGTGGTATCTGAAACTGCTACAATGAGCAGAAAGAAAGATCTGTAATAAAGGCATCAGTTTAGGTTTAAAATGGGTTCTGTACCTAAGTGGAAGACACAAGATGACACTAAGTACTTTTTAGGCCTATTACCTTATTACAGATGACAGAGGTGCATTTAGATAAAGCTGTATAAGCAGACAAGCAATATTTAGAGAAGAAGGGCAATTGGGTGCTTAGACAGTAGTTGTTTTTTGACAGGCCATTGTGATGAAGTGGCAAAAAATACCTGCATAATGAGACTTTGGTAGATGTAGTACAACTGCAACCATGACACAGATATTAGCAAGATGATGAAATTATTGCACCTCCTTGGTGTCTTGTTCTTGTTAAACCAGATGTGAGACTTGAAAGTGCCATGAGAATAGCAAATGGTGCTGTCTGCTCTCTTCATATAATAATTTTTCTGGTTTTTTTTTTTAATATTGTTGAAAATAATTCCAGAGAGGAGAAGAATGAGAAGTGATTTTTTTTCCTACTATTAAGATGCTCCCCCCGTACTATCACCACTTCAGGCTGGTACTGTGAAGATTTCAAAAGATATCCTTATCCCTTCAAACATTCAGAAGAAACCTCACCTGAAAAATCAGCTACATAGACAACATAGCTTAGGCAAAAAAACTCCAACATCCTTTGCCAAAATGTTCTGGGTAAGGTGCACTGCTGGAATGGCTGTGAAAGGTCCGGGTGGCTGTAAAGGGCAGCAGTGCTGGAGCTGGTCCCCTTGCACACCAGTGAGGGCACAGCCTCCCTAGGAATGTGCACTTCCCCCTTCTTCACCTTCAGACCTTGGCAGGGGATCAGCCTCCTCATGGAAATCCAAGGGAACCTCTGTAGGTGTTGGCAAAGTGGCGTGGGTGGTGTGGAGTCCCCACTCCTCCTTCCTAGGCACAGCAGCCTTGGAAAGCCACGCAAGCAGGCTGGCAGTTCCTACGTCAGCTGCTAAATCCTGCACAAGGAAGAGGGCTGCTCTCCATGGAAAAATGTCCCTGCAAACACTGTGGTGAGGCTGAGCAGAAGGAAATCTCCAATACAGCTGTAAGTGTTAGAAATTGTGTATCTGAAATCATGGCTGAAGCTGAATGCTATTTTTACTAGAAAATCAAATAGAAGATATAAAATATCAAGGGATAGGAAAAAAAAAAGGGGGAAATATTCATACCAAAAGAATGATGGCTGACACTGGTTTGCATCCATAGAGATTACAGCCCTTCTTTTACTAATTGGCTTTCCAGAGGTAAAGAGTTACATCAACTCATCCTGAAATGACACTTGCCAAAAAGCAAAGTGTCCATTATAATCTCATTTAATAAACTGTTAGGTCACCTAAATATGCTTTCTATCTGAATTATCTGCTGGAAATGTGCTTTAGCAATTCATTAACCTTCCTTCTAATAATGTGGGTAAAGGCAGCACTCTGCTATGGCCCTCAGGAATCACAGCACAAGAAATGTTGTTCTTTTGCTCAAAGTACATGCTTGTTACTGAAAAGGGGCACAGAAAGGTCAGAGGGATGTAGCTGTTTGTACCCTTCCTTGGATTTACTGGAATTGCTACTTGTTTAGAATTAGCCATTATTTCAGTACAGATTTTATTACAGGTCAGAGACACACTTGTGGAAGCAAACCCAAATCTCCTACTAAAATAAAAAATAAGAGATAAAATCAGCTACAGTATTTCAACTTCAAGGAAAATATAAATAAGTACTTCATTAAAGATGTTCTTTAAGAACATAAGAAAGGAAATAAACTGGCTTGGAAGAGTTCTGAACTTTGGGGACATTTGCTCAATGTGGAGCCAAGCTCAAACTTTGCAGTTTTTCTGAAGGGAATATGGTGGTCTCAGAGGATGAGAATGCTGATAAGCAACAGAGATCTTCTAGGCTGCAGCATTTCACAGTGCAGTTTAGAGTGGAGTCCAACCCTTGCTGCTTTTAGGGAGGAAACAAACTTCCCAGGAGACTTTGGGGGCTGACTTGTGTTACAGAGGTAGTTTGTTTGAAATGCTCAGTGCCTAGAAGTGAGCTCATGATGTCTGACATGAACATTTTTCAAAGCTTTGGACTGTGCAATTGCCCAGGTTTAGTATTCATTATTTCTGCTGTGTTATGTGACAGTGATGTCCAAAGGCTGCTGATGCACCAGCACGTGAAGAGGATGCCTGCTAATGTGTACGCTTCAGTTGTGGCAAAGTTTAGAGCGTGGACCTTCCTTCTGCTCCCTGGTTGAACAAATGCTACACTGGTCCATTACTGTGGTTTTTATGTATGAAGACTGCCACCAGAGCAGACAGCAAAAGTGAGACTGAGCCTCTCCAACAGAACAGGGGCTATCAGCTGTCTGCTTAAGGACAATGTGCCAGTGTCATCACAGGCATGCTCCTGTCGAGTGCACGTCTAAGCTGTGGAGAGATCCTCATGGTTTGTATTTCATTCACTGGAGGGTAAATTACATCACTGAATTGCCTTTACTACCTGCTCCCTGACCAAAGATTTCAGCTTGAAGATATCCCCTGATGTGCTTCTTTACTGTAGTGAAACTCAATTAGCACTTCTCTGTCTGAATCTGTCCATATTGGACAAGTAACTAGGACTTTCTGAGGAAGAAAGCTGTTATTTTGGGTAGAACAAGATCCCTCTCCATATCCAATAAAATGCATACAAAGTGAGCCCTGGGTGTTGTTTTATTGCTAGTCCCCACCCCCAGATGCTCAGACCCATCCATATGTGAATAACTGGTGTTACTTCATTTACAGCTGTTGCTGCACATCACCTGTGTCTTTTGTGGAAGTGTGGCTGTGAATATCTTTACAGACAATTTTGAGCACCCTGCATGTTCTGCCCAGTGCATGGGGGAAAAGTGAATGCTACTGGCTATTTTTCACCACAGATGACTAAAGACAGAACAAGTACATATTGAGGGATGTAAGATTAAACATCTCAACCAGCTCTTGCTGGTGCATCAGGGTGAGTAATTGCACAAGAAACAAGATGATTATTGAAGAGCCTGAGATTTCCATCTGGTATTCCATTCAGGTTTTCCTGAGAGAAGAAAGTGTGGGTTTCCTGTGCTGTGTAAGTGCACAGGCAGTGAGTGCTTGACATGAGCCTTGCCACTTTGTGGTGGACTGTGACAAGCCCCGATGTCCACTGCTGTAGAATAGTGACATACACAATAGGAAAATCTGATATTAGTCAAAAAATTAATTTGAAGGAGTCATGGACAGGGATATCTCTTCCAGCATTTCACTGTTAGATATCCTCTGCCTGGAAACTGGGATATTTATTATTCAAGAGGATCTGCCATGGCATTTGGATCCTATCCAATCAAATGTTTTCATTATGATGGGGAGAGCTAAGACCTGAGTGGGAAGACCATGAAATGACTTTTAAGACTAGTTTTCTTGCAGGAATCTCTCTGTTGACAGAAACTCTTTCATGTTTAATGCCATGTAAAGTGCTGTGTATAGCAACTTGCTAAAGTGAATTAATAATAAGTAATATGAAAGTGATATAACGCAAAGATAACATAAAAGCCCTTGAGACATTCATGACAAGAATCCCATCTTTTTGTCTCAGTGTATTTCAAAATGCCCTAGGGGAATCTTTTTTCCAGAAGAAAAGCTGAGTTATGCATTTTCTTATTATATCTAATTGTAGAGAGAGATTTCTGTAACAAAAATTGAGCTGCCTCCAGAGTCCCTTTATCTCTTTAAACTGGAAATCATCCATGAGGATGTGTGACCTTATTGCCAGATCATGTGTTTCTCTTTTGATTTTACAGCTGGTACTCTCCTGAGATAATAGGTGGCTCTGTGGGGCTTACTAGTACAGATATGGAATAAGAAAAGCTTGTGGGAACCAACTAAACTGGCATTAAAAGTATAACTGCTTGGATTTTCACACCTGTTTTCAAAAACTTGGCAGAAAGGGTTAAATATGCTTGTAAAGGTACCTTTTGTAAGGCATGCCAAGTGGCAAGCAGTCTCTTTGGGTGCATAAGGGTACATGATGGTACAGTTAATGCTTCAGAAACCTCTGGAACATCTGGGATCCCAGCATGGATTAGGCAAAGACAACATTGTCTGTGAGCTCAGATGTGCACACAGAAAGACTCGACTCACCTGTGCCACTGAGGACCATTCAGGCTTCCTAAGCAAGACTCACTCAGCAGAGAGAATACTGTGGCAAATGTATTTCAACTACATGATCATGGGAAAAGTCTATGAACTTTACAGAGCTGAGGATATTCTCCTTCCCTCCTATGTCTTTCTCAGATTTCTGCCTCCTCTTTGCACTCCTGGGACTGAGGAAAGTATTTGTTGAAATCTTTGCCATTCTCTCTGGAACTCTACTAATCCTTGCTGTTTGTTCCTTTCCCCCTCGAGTTCTTCTGCACATGAACATCATAATGCTCTCCAACCAACCTGTTCCTGCATAATGCCCTGTGAGATCTGGGTTTGTGGCTAACCCCTGCCCCATACTTGTTATGGCCGCAGTCCTCACACTCGAGGGATTGCCTACAGCCCCAGGAAGTGGCACAAAATATGAATTCCAGAGAAGAGCTGAGCAGGAGGTTTGGATGCTGAAGGAGATGATGGTGGGTTCAGGAAAAATACCTATGCAGTGGTACATTTCTGACTGCAATACATGTGAATTACTGCAGTCTTTGAAACAAAAATCCTCAGGGTGCCTCTTTTGCCTGGAGCACCTGGAGATGTTGAGATGTTGTGCTGAGAAGGCTGGGAGGAGAGGCATGGAGCTAGGACCACAAACTGCATGGCATATTTGAACTTATTTGTGGATGGATGGATGGATGGATGGATGGATGGATGGATGGATGGATGTCTGATAGTGATTCCTCCCCATCCTGAGCATTTTAATGGAAATAGGATGAAGTCCCTCTCCTCTGAAAGCACGGTTTCTGCCAGGGCAGATGATCCCTCTTCTACTTTACTGTTCAGCCCTTTTAGTCCCACCTCCTGCCTTACCAGCAGGTGTGGGAATCCTCTGTGCTCCCTCATGGGAATTTTGTAGGTTATAAATTTATTACAAAGCTTAATCACCATAAATACAAAGACCCCTCTTATTAAGTGCTGTAGCCATGGGATCTGGCTACCCTTGACAAAATAAGACATTAAAAAATGTACTCTTCTCTTTGTGCAAGGACAGATTCAAGGTTTAATGCTGTGCAGCTGTGTAGATGCTGGCATGGGTGGGAAGTCAGGCTTACTCACAGCAGAATATTCTCATGTCACTGAGAACTGTGTCATGTGGTTTCTCCTGTGGTTTCTCCACCTTTGGAGCCCACAGATGGCCCCAGAGGTGCAGTTGCTGCTCCATGGGCCGAAGTGACCCCCTGAAAGTCCCCAGCCCTCCAGCTGTTTCCCATTGGAGCAGGCAAATCTCACACTGTTTACTGCCGTGTTGTCACGCAGGTACTGCCACCTTTCTGCATGCAGCGAGAATGAAACCAGCCTGTTGCTGGAGCAGAGCTGGGCCTTGGTCCAGTTCCCCCACCTGCCAGAGGAAAAAACAACTTACCTAGGCTTGTCCAGCCTCTGCTGTACTGCAATCAACACCACAACTTGCCCAGGGTCCTGGCAGTCCTGGGGCAAGGAACATACACAGGGATGGCAGGTTTCTTCTGCTTCACTCTCCTTCCCCATCAGCCTCTGGATGCCCAGCCACCACCAGCTTCAGTCTGCCCTGTTCCTGCAGAACCCCATTGGCAATTTCAGCTGCTTGCTATGTCCCTGTTACCTAATGTACTTTCCAAAGTAAGCATTTGAGGAAAAGGAGAAAGTATAGCCTTAAGATCTGTAATTTCTGATCTTTCCTTCATTTACCAAAGCACTTTTCCTTTCCCTGGGACCAGATCTTTACCCTGAAACCTTCGCACCTTGTGGCCAAGAGGAACTTTCTCACCTCCTCAAGTGGGATGTGGAGAAACCATTGCACTGGTTTCCCTTCAGGCTCCCCAGCAGCTGCTGCCCTGAAGAAGGATGAGAAAGTGAAGGCTGCTCACCACCCCATGGAGGACTCAATGACTGTGCTGTCCATGCAGAGCAGGTGTCATCACCAAACAGCCAAAATCCCTGGAAGGGCTGGACCTTAGAGGAGGCAAAGTAAAAGGGAGAGGTCACCCATTTAGAAGATGTGATGAGGCAAGGCGTGGTGATGAGGGATGGCAGGTGGCTTTGGGGACAGAGCAAGAATGTTAGTGTGGCTGAGCAGTGCTGTGAGACAGCTCCATGATGTTTCTCCAAGCCTATTTTGCTGTTTCCCACCTCTGTTTTTCTCCAAGCAGTAGATCAGGAATGCTTGGTGGCTGCTGTCCCAGGCCATTCCCACCCTCGCACCATGTGCTGATGCCCAGAGCTGGGGTTAGGGTAGCTGGGACTTGTTCCTGGGAACAGGCTCTGCTCTACCAACCCCAGGAATTTTTCTTACCCCTAAGACCCCTCTGCTAAAAAATGACTTACTGGCAAGGAGCCTGGGAGATTCTCTGTGCTAGAAATTTCTTGCTGAGAAACCTGCATGATGCAGATACAATACAACCTGCTGTGGTGGGGCAGAGTGCTGCGGCCAGCTCTGCTACAATCAGAACAAAATAACATTGGTTTGTTCCCCACCCTGGAGAAGAAGTCAAAGCTTACCTTGAGTTCAAAGCCCATTGCGTAGCCCCTGGGGCAGAACTGCTCGTGGTCCCAGGAGCCGCAGGGGCCTACAATTGGCACGGTGAGGATGCCAACAAGGCCGCGGCCTGGTGCCCCGGGGGCAGCAGCAGCCCAGCAGGCAGAGCAAGGCCGGGGTGGGCAGCTGCATGTCAGGGAACCCAGCCGGTGCCTCGGTGCCTCGCCGCATGCTGGCACTGGGGAATTTATTGGCTGGGAGAGTGCGTGGAAGTCCGGGGAGTGTGGGCAGAGCTCCCGGGGTGCGCTCATTGTTGCTGTGTGCTGCTGCTGCTGCTGGCCGGCCTCGCTGCTCCGGTGTGCGCAGGGCTCTGGAAACCTGAGGATGCAGAGCGAGGAAAGGGGGGAAGAGCTGGGGACATTCCTTGAGGAGATGGTTGTTTGGAGGAGGGTCCTGGCAATGCTGCAACGAGGATGTGGAAGAGAGAGAGAGGTGGGAGGAGAAGTGATGGACTGGAAGGGGAAGAAGCCTCTCAGGGGCTGAGGCAAAACTTGAGATGGAGCAGTCTCGGGTTCTTTCACCCTGTGGAAGTTCTCACTTGTTTCTTCCTTGTTTTCCTTTTCTCCTCACCATCTCACTGAGGCTGAGGAAAATGCCTGCACTGGAAGCTGTTGCATTTTGCTCTGGGACATGCATCAAGTGTGGGTGACAAAGCAGAAACTTACAAAATGCTCCAGCTGCCACCCACCTTGTGTGGCCCTTGCTGAACTCACTTCAGTTTACTGGCATCTTGTACCAGGGATGGGGGAGTGGGAGCAAAACTTCACGTGGTTGCATCATCCCATGGAGCTGTGAGGCTCCCAGCTGCCCAGGTGTGTCTTTAGGAGGTGTGAGCATTCAGAGAGGGTGGGAGTGTCCAGCAGCAGCAGACCCTGCTTCTGCTGTGGTGCCTTTCTCAGATGGGACTCTCTGTTTCATTCCTTGTTCCTCCAATGGGTCTAGCCAGAGAAGAAACCTCTGCTGACAGCAATGTTCAAGGGTATCCTGTGAGTAATTTCAGAGTAGGATGAGCTGATTCCTTTCCATTGAAGAGTCAGTGGTGATATCACCAGGGAGAGTTGCCCCATGAGGTCTATACTACCAATATATCAGCATATATTAGCAGTATAATATATATGTGTATGCATCTCTATCTATGTATATATATCAGTACATACCAGCACTATAAGCACAGCCAAAATATGGAGAAAAAATTATTCCAGGCTTCAATTACTGCAGAATGGAATGGTCTGCTTCTGTAAGAGCCACTTAGAGCAGGTAGGGGGAAATGTTGCTTTCAGCTGAAACCCTCTGATGTTCCCCCTTGGGTAGAATTGTAAAGGTCCTCAGGTACTCACAGCACCCAACAGGAGCCAATGAAGACAAAGATGTCTTTCTGTATCTCATAGGCAGCAACAACACATCAGAAAGAAAACAACACAAATGAAGGGCTGTGTGATCAGGGTTCTGCTCAGAGAATGGATAGCTCATAGATATTTTTTCACTCCTGGTGGCATAGAAATTTCAAAGCTTGAGGTATTGACTGGATTTTTTCATAAGAGTGGCTGCAACCACAAGCAAGAACAGTGGACTGTTACCAGGTTCTATGTCCAGTGAAGAGCTGTGAATAAGTGATATTAACCATGGTAGCTGCATGAGAAGGCTTTCTGGATATGTGGAAAGTTAGGGGTGAGGAGTGTCAGAGATACCTACAACTGTACAGGAATCTTAAAGAAAGCAGTGAAGATGAACTAGGTGGAGGAGGAAACCCCAAGATAACTGATGCCAAAAAAATAGAGATGTTTCACAGTTTGTAGTTATATTCACAGAGCTGAATCTTTCTTTGTTTGAGTCCCTCTCACTGATAGGGCCTGTTTCTCTGTCTTCTGTCACACATCTTCTCCACTTTCCTCTCTAACAGTCTGAGCTCCAGTCCCAACAGTCCTGCCACTGCAGGTGGCAGGAGGGATATCCTGGTTGCAAAAACACCCTGCTAAGCTGATTTTTTATTGTTCCTTTTGGCTGTGTGGGGAGGAGGTGGCAGAGACAGTGACACTGGGTCGGTGGTTCTGGGATATTGCAGCAGGAAGCAATGAAAACTATTCCCACAAGTAATTAACTGCCAGTGGGAGAAAGTGAACACTGGGCACACTTCTATAACATCACCGTGGGGAGCAAGAAAACAAACAAGAAACTAATCTCAGCTTTATATTTCCCTCTCCTGTCTCTCATTAATTTTTAACTCTTCCAGAGTGATGAATCTTCATGGGTCAAAGAACTTCCCCTCCCCTTCTCTCTCACCCTTTTCCTTACAGAAAACTTTCCCTGCTCTAGACGTAAGGAATGGACTGAAATGAAAATAATGGGATCAGTATCAGCAGCTGAATTTGTGCTGCTGGAGTGTGGGGCCAATGAGTATTTTTGGGTAGACCTGCTGATGCACTGAACTTCCCTGAGCATCCAGTGATGTCTCTAACATCCCTGCTAATTAATGTTTTATCATCTGGGGAAGCTCTTGCTCTTCTTTTTCAGTTAACCTGCAGGTTTCTGAAAGGCAGGAAAAGTACCAGCTTGCAAGCCTAGGATGGGTGGATTTTTAATTACATAACTTTGGAAAGCTGGAGTTTGAACTCAGTGAGTCTGGCAACTTCTCTGCTGGTAAGCTATGGCAGTTAGTGCTGGGGTCTTATGTGACATGTCCTTTCTTCTTTTAATCAAGGTATTGGAAGGCAGGATAGCATCAGACTCAGCACCTGAAGACATGATGGCCAGTGCAGAGCAAAGATCAATTCTGTAATTTTGCAAACATATAAACCAAAAGGAAATATCTTTTTTTTTTTTTTTGGACAACTTAAGTCCTCCACCCTATGACAAAAAAAAAATGAACAGAGTTACAAAAAAGACAAAATATTTGAGCACAGTGCAGGTGCTCAAAATAATCAGAAATCAGCAGAACAGCAAAAAGTAATCACACAGACAAAACATCAAGATTAAAGAATGAAGTGCTCGGTAGCCTTATTGGCAATGCATGTACACATTTATATTGTAGATAAGTGCAGTTAGGTGAATCCCCCTTTCCCCCTTTCCCTAGGGCAGAAGGTATTTTGTCATTTACTGCCCATTTATAAGATGGTAGGGCTTTCCAGGAGCTGTGTTCTCAGCTGACCTTCTCTAGCAACATAAACCTTCTCAGATGGTGGTGAGAAACAGCCACTTGAAATTGTGTGTGGGCTGAAAACATTCTTGGAATGGCCTTTGTAATGTCATTGGAGATAAAACCAGTTAAATTGTTCCCACATCTATAAACTAAAGATAGTTCTTTGATAAAAGACCTAGTATCAAGAATTCTTTGGTGCTGCCAAGGGCCTCAGTCAGCCTTTGAAATGTTGTACTCCTGTCTCTGTCATGTCAGTTTAAAAACAGATGCAGTGGCTCAAAAGGTCTCTGCTCCCCTGTGGTCCTCTGTGGGCTGCAGGGGCACAGCTGCTTCACCATGGGATGCACCACAGGCTGCAGGGGAATCTCAGCTCCCTCCTCTGCACTAACCTCAGTGTCAGCAGGGCTGTTTCTCTCACATATTCTTACTCTTCTCTCCAGCTGCTGTGCAGGATTTTTACCCTTTCTTACATATGTTTTAGAGAGGTGCCACCAGCATCACTGATGGGCTCACCTTTGGTGAATATGTCCTGGGGCCAGCACTGGCTCTGTATGACATGGGTGCGGCCGCTGGCATCTTCTCACAGAAGCCATCCCTGCAGTTTCCCAGCAAAGACTTTGCCACAGCACATAGATGCAGCACAGATTGGCAGACGCCACTGTAGTACCTAAGCTGGAATAAGAGGCATGTAGTTACTCACATCACCTTTGGAGCAAATTTTTAAAAAAATTTTAAAAAATTTTAAAATTTACCTCACGTTTGCTCCTGTTTAACTTTCCAGTAACTTTAAATGGCACATCCATCACTGCTATGATCTTAGGTCTTCCAGTTTGGAGGCATCAACCACCTGAGTACTTATTATCAATCTTATTCATTGATATTCAGTCTGTGACTTTTTTAATCTCTCTTCTCAAGTACTTTTGATTTCTACCTAATCTTTCTTAAGAACCCTAACCCCCAAGAATGGCTGCAGCCATTTGAACGCAAAGTTTCTTCCACTATGAACACTGAGAAAATAAATAATATAAAAAATGGCCATATCTGCTGTGATCTTTTATAATATCAGCTGGCCCTACAGATTTTCTGACAGGGTCCTGAATCTTTGTGACAAAGCATTAATAGCATTTATACCCTTTGCCATTTGTTCCTCAAAGTGCTTTTTGTCTACCATGTTTCCACATGCAATCTGCCACCAGATATGTTACTTCTATTTTTTTCCATCTGGCCTCAATATTAGTCCTCACTGCCTCCTGCAGCCTCCTTTACCTTATGGTATAACATTGAAACTTTTCTTTCACCCTTTCCCAAGTAAAAGTTAATTACTTTTTCCTGGACCTGTACTTCCAGCACCACAACCTTCAGGCTGCTCCTGCTGCCAGTCAGCCTGCAAGCCCAAGGGTTTCCTTTGAAAACTGCCTTGGGTGGGAAGAATGGAGAAGGACCCTGTGCAGGGTCTGTATGTGTTGTTTTCCAGGGAGCAAGAGGAATAGAGACCCAGGAGCTACCGTGAGCACTCCTGAGGACTGACAAAGGAGACTTACAGCATTGTCTCAGCCCTGAGGTACAGAGAGACACGGGCATCCTGCAGCTCTGACAGTGCCCCACAGCCAGCCTGGAGAGGTTATCAGGAGAGTTTTTCTGCAGATCTGAGGAGAGGATGGGGGGCGTGTGGGGGGGGTGGTGTGCAAAAGTGAATTAAAATTAACTGCGAATTAATTTAAGAATTTGCATATGAAATCTGCCAAGAAATTCCTTCCTGGTGGTGAGCTCTGGGAACTTTATTACTGGCAAAGTTTTGTTGGTATTTCATTCCAAGTAAAGCCATAGCCATAGCTATCCTGGCATGATGTACTACTCTTGCTCAGTTGCAAGACTGAAAATAAGCCAATTTGACAAAAGAAGTTTTTGTGGGGAAAACAATCTTCAAAACTTCACTGGATATGACCTTCAGAATCTTTGTCTTTCTTTTAAGTTGTCCATCCTTTGAGCAGGGCACTCAGCTTCTGTAGAAAAGCCATGTCTGCTGAGCAGTGTTACTGCCCTAACTGTGACAGTGAATTTCTTCTCTGGACTTGTCCTCTGAGTTAATTCTGAACACATTTCTTGCCTGATTTATGCTCTTCCTCCCAGTTTACACAGTCACTTCTCTACTTTAATCAATTTCCAGACATTATCTCATCCCTTCTATTTCCTAAACCACACAGATTTATCCTTTTGAGCTCTTCCTTTGCACTTCCTTCTGGTATTTTCTGTGTTGTCTGGGAACTTTGGACATTTGAATAGTTAAATCCCCATTACTCTTCTATTCAAAGTTTCAAAATTCTACTTTAATAACATCCCTCCAGGCTAAAACCTGAGTTTCAGATATTCTTGTAGCTGTTATACTCCAAAGGCCCATTTGCTGATTACAAACAGAGGGGAAGAAAAAAAACCCAGAACACTTCATAAGAAAAATACCTCAATCACAAATGAATTCTCCTTGTGAGACAGGTAGTTGAATGTACAAGGGCAGAAGGTAGATCATGGAAAAGGAGAGAGGTTCTTTACTGTCATTGCAAATCCCTTGGTACAGCCAAGGAGAAAAAATCCCTTTGTTAGCCCAGGAGCCTCCATGGGCACAGCAGGGACAGGGCTGTGCTGCTGAGCTCCATTTTCCTGAGCACTCAGGAACAGAGCCAGAAGAAGGCGGCTGCAGAGGGCTTGCATGTCAACAGTTCATCTTGAGCCTACAGAGAGAGCAGTCACTGGGTAACTCCTGGCTTTGGAAATGAGAGAATTTATACTGCAGCAACATAGGGTGATACAGCCTCTGTCATCATGGCTGCCATCTGCTCCTGTGTCATCTGAGAGCAGCTGTCGGGGTGGGGAGAGCCACTGCGCAGTGCAGCAGCGACACAGCAAAACTGGCTGTGATTGCTGAGGACCTGGGAGAGCTGGGCAACTCTTTTGAGTTGGTAGGAGAAGCAGACAGACTGGTTGTAAATTACATCTGTAGCTGGCCAAGCAAAGGTGCAGCCAGAGAGTTTTTCTCTTTTTATGGTCCTGTTTATGGTCCCATGGCGTTTGCCTTTTGACCCTTGCCTTCAGCAGTGTCCTGCTTTGGCGGTTTCCCCCAGGCTCGTTGATAATCTTTGCCCCAGACACTGCATGCACCATCCTCCTCCATCTTTCAGCTCCTCTCTGGGACACGCTGACACACAGGAGGAGGTCTGGAATTGGTGGCTGTGTGACACACCTGCAGCATAGGGACACATGTTGGTGACTTGCTACTGGCTCTGATGGCTAAATGAAGCGGGTGACATGCATTATGTGTTACTTTTTTTTCCCCTCAGATGGGAAAAGAGTAATAATCTGAGTTTAGCTTTGTTTCCACATATCTCTTGCCTGACCAAATCAAATTTCCACAGAAAAGCTTCATGAAAATGAACAGGGTGGCCTCTGGGAAGAAATTCACTAGGAGGGAAATGCCAGACCAGGTCATTATTAATGGTGGTCTCTGGAATAAATAACAAGCTTATTAACTTTGCAGGCCACAGCAAGCTGGAATAGGCTGCAAGTACTTTGGAAGACACATCACGAGCTTGACAAATGATCTTGTCAAATTGGGGAAATAGTTTGAGAAAAATAGGATGTGATTCCATTCCAGGGACAAGGGGGAGCTCCCAGCTTCTGCAGAAATAAGCAGCTGCTTGAAGAAAAATACCTGCATTGACATCACTCTGCAGAGAAGGGTCTGGGAGTCATAAAGGATCAAAGGCAATGCGTGAGTCAGCGGTGTCAGGTCATCTCCTTGCTGAGAAATATGAACCAAATTACAGCCCATGAGACAAATGGAGTGAGTTTTCTTCTCAGCAAGTGTGAGCCCCCAGCAGGGCTGCTCTGCCTAACTGAGGGCACTGAACTTCCAGCAGGATATGGCCTGGCTGGATAGAGTCTAACAGAAAGCAACAGAAATGGTCAGCAGTCTGAAAAACCTGATCTGTGCATAACAAGCATGAGAGCTGGGACCGTGTAACTGAGCTGTGGGAGGACAGGAGAGAAGGATTCTTGGGAATAGCAGTTTAGTCAGGGGGTCTGCAGCCTGTGCTGCCGTGGGAGGATGTGGAAAGGACAACACAGGGAGCTCAGGGGAGAAAGTCTACCTCAGGTTTTTCTGTCTTCTTCCTCCCTGGGCTCCCTCCATGCCATGTAGAGCCAGGCTGGGTGGCAACTGTAAGGGGCCAAGGGGGAAGGCTGGTGGCTGTACAGGAACTCCTGCTCAAGGGGGAGATGTAAGAAGTAAGCTGGGTAGGTAGACATTGCCCCAAGGACCCAGGAACCATGTCACAGTAGCAGTGAAGTCACCTGGGGTCTGCAGGGAGAGTAACAAGTCCCCATTGCAGACAGCTCACAGTTGCCACGGGAGAGGCACAGGGTAAGAGTCCAGAATACCCCTGTAAAGTGGAAGGGAATGGATTCTGTCTGTCTGAGACAAAGAATAAAGGATGAGTACTGAAACAGGCTCAGATTGGCCAAGGAGTATCCTTAATAACAATAATTAAGCCTAGGGAGGTTGCAACATTATCACTGGAGGATTTTTG
This sequence comes from Cyanistes caeruleus, assembly GCF_971803275.1. Classification (NCBI taxonomy): domain Eukaryota; kingdom Metazoa; phylum Chordata; class Aves; order Passeriformes; family Paridae; genus Cyanistes; species Cyanistes caeruleus. Next base: position 73,497,367 of record NC_141703.1, read on the forward strand.
GGAAAGTTTGAGCAGAAATGTATCAATGGTGCCTAGTGTGCAGTGATTGCTTTGGAGTAGGGATGCACCAGAAAACCTCCTGAACATCTTTCTAGACCTGTTTGCTCTAACCAAATGACTAATTCTGGGCCAAGAGCCCATCCTGACCTTCAGCTGCTGAGCTGTGGCAGGGTCCCCAGGAGCTGCTCTTCTCTGGAGACTCTCTGGGCACGTAGCTTCTGCTGGGGCTGATGGGCACCCAAGTGGGGGCAGCCTGTGGGGAGCAGTGCAGCTCTCATGGCCCAGTGTGCACCATGGGGACTCAGCAGCCGCAGCTCTCAGCTGAGCTATTGGCTGATGGAGGGGAGAGTCAATGGACAGGGTTGGGAGGGGGATACCAGTTCTCCCTCTCAGCCTTGCAGGATCATGTCATATTTGCCTGTAGGCTTGCTGGGAACAGATTTCCCTGGGGCCTTGCTCAGCTGCTTGCCTCGGCCCCTGCACCACTGTGCTCCCAGGCACCCAAGCCTCGGTCGGTGCCTCAGAGAGGGAAGTGTGAAATGTCAAGTGACAGGACTCTATGGGGGCTTCACACCAGTAGGTGGGTGAAGGCTGCTGCCAAAATCATCATTACAGAATGTTCATTTTCTCTGTATTTTCAGGATAAAATTGGGAAAACATCAAGAATACGAGGAAAAGCAGTTGAGCAGCTGGGATCTGTTACACAAACTGTTAAAGGAGAATGTAAGTAACCAGGGCCACATATACATTGCAGAATATGCTGTGTTTATTAGATTAAGTGTATGAAAATATTTATTAAATCACATATTATTGCATGTGTTATGTTTTACTGTGAATGTAGGTCCATCCCAAATTTCCCATCCCCTCTGCAACTGGCCAGCAGACTGGAAGTCCTAAATAATCTTCAACCTTTATTAATACAAGCTGGACTAGAGTTGCAGATAAGAAACTGTGGGACATCAAATTCCTGCTGCCTGGGGAGTCCTTTTCCTGACCAGCAATGTGAGCCTAGCAAAGGGTAAATATCCTCCAAGCAACACTGCAAAAAACAAAGAAAGAAATAAATTCTGCCTAGAACTGTCATGAAAGGAATATTATGGAGATACCTGGCACTTTCCTCCAGCTACAGCATTGTTCATGGAGCTGAGTGAGCCTAAGTGAGCCTGCCTGAGCACTGGCACAGATCTGGCTTGGGTTGTGGTTAGGAAACACCCTCTCATACTGGCACCAGCTCTTTTTTAATGAAGGGGTGGGGAGGTGAAAGGACACTTGTGGGTCAAGCTGGGAAAAGGAGAGTAGAAACAGTGGTTTACTTGAGTAAACTCTCTCTCTTGAAAAATACCAAACCTAAAGACCCAATCCCATTTGAGCTCCTCTGCTATTGCCAGGCATGGACTACATATTTAAATGAATGATTTAGGCAGCAGGACTTCCACTGTGGACTTTGGAATACGTTCAGTTTTGCAACAGTTTTGTGGGACCAGAGAACTTCTCCAGTCCGAGTCCACCTGATGCAGCGGCAGTGAAAATCTGATGTGGTGGAGAAGGGACAACAGATCTCCAGTGCACCAGTAGCAGCCAGCAATGGCAGCAGCTGAGACTCATCAACACTGCTCTCCTCTGCAGAGGTGGGGTGCATTCCACTCTGGACTTGTTGGGGTCTTGGAGCTGAACTTTGCTAGGTTGATAAGGAGATTTGAGCCATCCTTGAATTGTTTTGTCAAGGCATGTTCATTTGCTGACGTATCTAAGAAGGTATTTTCACTGGCTAGCATTTGGGTTCTGTGTTACCTCCAGGCAGCACTCAAGTGGACATGCCATGGTTGCTGTGGGTTCAACACCAATCCACAAAGTTGACTGTTTTCTGAGTATGATTTCCTCACCAAGGCATTAAAGCTGAAGTCCTGGATCTTGTCTTCTGCCTTGCCCTTGTCTCCCCTCTCATCGGCTAGTTGTGCCCAGGCTACAGCAGAGTGTTCATTTCTTGGAGCAGCACAGAGAACATAACAGCTCCCAGCATCACGGGAGGGAGGAGCCCAGGCTTGATTTGCATTAATTTATGCACTAAAGCTTCCCTTTGTCTGAGGTACTTTTAGCTAATAGATCCCTCACTGGCCTGAGTCAAGGTCTAATTACATGATAAAATTGTGCAGATGTGGCCACAGAAGAGACTCATGCTGTTAGCAGAGTCTTTTTCAACAGTGACTTGCCCCACTTTGGAGAGAAAGTCGTGGTGGTGTTTTTTAATTTTTTTTTTTTTTTTTTTTTTTTTTTTTGGTGTGTATTTCAATTTTTGTAACTGCATTTCACATAGGGACACAGTTAAAATAAAAAAGACATCAGCCTCACCGGAGAAGCTACTGTGGCCAAGCTGGTTGGACCTGAATTTTAAGAAACTCATGGGCTTTGCCCTTCTTTACCTGACTGTGGGTGAAGAAGGGACAAAATGACCAAAGCTTTGGGGAAATTCCCCAAAGCAAGTGTTGCTCAAATGAAGTGTGCAGACACCATTTGTTGTGTTCAAAGCCTTTCAAAGACCAAGTGCCATCTTAATTGGAGGAATAGGTGAAGATGAGGAAAGCAGAGGCTGATCTCTAGGGCATTTGTGTGGGAGGTTAACAGGGATGGATTCATGGATTGCCCTATTTTTGTGAAAGGTTTTCTTGAGAAATGTCCACAAATTTTCAAGAAAGGGAAGAAATCCATGTTCCAGCTGCATAAAATTACTGAAAAACTGGGCATTCTGAGGGAAATCTAGATATGAGATATTTTTGGCATGTAGCCTAGGAACTGTGAACTGCTGAAGTCACTGCAGGTGGTGGTACAGTAGAAAATCATGTTCTGGGATCAAGGAGGGTGTTCAGAGGGAGTTAATGACATGTGGGTACCTGGCATAAAACACTACTGGCAGTGAAGAAGGCTTTTTACCTGTAGTACAAATCCAATGCCTCCACTAAAGTGATAGTGGAGATTTCCCCAGCTTCCCTCTGCTCACTCCACTGCCTGGCAGCCCTAACAGGGAGCCCTGCAGGGCTTCAGGCAGTTCTGAAGAGAGGGGTGGAACCTGGGGTAGCCCCAAGTGAACGGAGGGTAAGTACTTGGTGAACAAAACCTTCTGCCAAGGAATGCTTCTGTTGTTGTGAAACCTGGAGTGTTGAACACAGGCAGCTCTTAGAGGCAAGGCAAGCACAGTTTCCCTGCAAGCAGTGTATAGCTGCATTTTCCTTCCCTGGATGAAATGAGAAGTCACAGAGTTTTATCTGGGTGCAAAAGAAAAGGGACCATAGCATAGAAAATAGCTGAGAGAGGGAGATTTTTCATCAAGGCACTCACTTTTTTCCCCCTGAAATAAGAAACCAATCAAGAACCCCAGAGAGAAGCTGAAGGACCAGGTGTGTTTGCTCAGGCAGGGTGACACAGTAGCAGCTGGGGACACCCAGACCTGCTTGGACACCTGCTTGTTTGGGTGCAGCCCACACAGACCTGAAGTAGTGAACAGAACCACTGAGAAAGGGCTTTGACATCCAGGCAATGCCATAAAAAGAATAAAAGGAAGCTGTTTGCTTTCTTGTCTCCCTCTGCTGTTCCTGAGGTCCTTTCTTAAGGTGGCAGAGACCACCCTGCAAGAAGTCTGGAATTCCCTCAGCCCTTGTGCTCAACATGAGGGTCTCTCTCCCCTGCTGAGTGTGTTATGAGGGGTGAACACTGGGGGAAGAGATGGACACAGCAGTGCCAGGGTTTCAAGGACATGCCAAAACTAGCATGACTGGCAAGTGCATAGGGGCAGACTCTTTAGAGCAGTGAGATAAGGAAGCAGAGCCCAGCACGGTCATGATGAGTCTTCCAAAAGAAGTTCTCGTGGCTGTCTGAAAACCTGCCTGTGGCAGCAAATAGAAAGAGTTAGGTGGGCTTCCTGTAGGAGAGAGACCTGCTTGTGGGCAAGGCCCTGTACAGATCAGCTGCAGTGGCAGGCCTTGGTGGGGACCAAACAATATCAAACTTGCTAAAGAATTTAAGCTTCCCTTAAAAATTCCCTTAACATGTATAAAGATGATCTGCCATTGCATGCGCCTATCCTCTCTGTGAGAATTCTCAGGACAGGTGATTCTCATGGATACCACCACAGAAATTTCAAGTCTCTTCAGAGACTGTCAGCTCCAATGAGTGTGGGGCTTACCTCTGCTCTGAAGTGACTCTGGAGAGGAAGGGATCAGGAAGCCTGTGCTCGTGGGCTCAGCTAGGAGGAGAGTGATACAAACCAGCACAGGTTCAGTGCACGTTATAGTAGGTAGGGATGAGGGTAAGTGGCTTCTGGAAAAAAAAAAATCAATTATATCTATATAAACCATATGAGTCCTTCAGAAGCAGTATAGGATTCGGAGGAAACTGTGGAGGGGAGGAATAACAGCAGCCCTGACCATTGGTTCCTTTCCAATGATTTCCAGTGGGTTGTAGCTTTGCCACATTGGAAAGGCTTGTGGTGAAACTTCTTGTGCTGTTTACATGTCTGTTCAATTTGGGTTCAGGCCTTTCTTAGAAGGAGACTTTTGCAGTGTTGTAAAACAGCAAAATTTCAGCAAGAGGTGTTTTTTTGAACAATGTGAAGTCTGACAATGTATCCATCATATGAATTCCCTCTCCACATTACTTTGTCATCAATAATTGGCATGAACATTAAATGAAACAAAAATAATTTTCACCTATGCAGATTGCCTCAGAAGCAATTGCATTAACTGGATAGTTATTCCATCCCTGCTAGGTAAACTTCAGCCCTGAGCAGAGGAGCAGCATTGTTTCAACAGTAGTTGCACACCTTCATGAGTCTTTGTACTGGACAGAAAGGAGTCATACGGGATCCCCTGTTCCTGGAATCTACCTGTGCTGTACACAGACAGTATAGCTTCAGAACTTCCCAAATAAAATACAGAGGGGCCAGAAATTAGACATGGGGAGTGTGGAAAAAAAAGCAGGCATACATGGTCTGAAACAGGAGGTAGGGGTCAGGGGGAGGGAAAAACATTGCCTTTTCTGGGATGCAGGATTCCTTCTTGTTCAACATCTTTTCCACAGCAGTTTTTCTCTTTCCAACAGTTGCCTGCAAGCAAGCAGGTAAGGAGATGGGGGAGCTACAGAAAGCCATGGGAAGAGATGCTGCCTCTTACCAAAAAAAAAAAAAAAGCAAAGCTCTTTGGTCCCACTGTCCCAGCCAATCTTGCCTTCTCCAAGTGAGCTTCCATGAATTCACAAGGCTGGGGGAAGAGGTGGGAGAGTGTTCTGTGTTCCACAGGGCACTGCAAGCATGTGAATGATACCGTGCCCTGGACTGACAGCATTTCCCTTGCCTTCTGCTCGTGGCTGTTCTGGCCTGTCCTTGCTTTGTCCGTGTTCAGTACCTTGATGCCAGGATAGAAACCTCTGACTCCTCTGTCTGTCTCTCCAACACTCTTTCTACTGCCTAAGGATGTTCCTGCTCCCTTCAACTTTCACTATCACCCATGAGAGCATGAGCTAGTGGGATGCCCCGTTTAGTGCTGCAGTTTTAATGATGCTGGGATAATTGTTTCTCTTTTGCTTTCCAAGGCTTTTGGGCAAGGGACAAAGCAGAAAATGTTGCAAAGGGGTCTGGATCTTGGCACCAGGATTGGGTGCAGGGATTCAGAGTCCAGGTATGGTCAGTCTGGGATGGCAGGTCACCAGAACAGGGCCTGCAGACCTAAACCTGTGTCAGGATGATGAATGCTGCCTTGGGAGTCTGTCATGATTCCCTTGGTAGTTCAAGGCCAATTATTTCACTTATTCATAAATTAATTCTTATCATTGATTGTCGTCTGAGTTGTTTGCAATGAGGCACTATAGTCTCAATTTCAGAATGGCATTTTCTACAAGCAGTTATAACTTTCCCTTGGATTGTTATATCCTATATAATACTCAAAACTTTGAAATATGGTCAAGGAAATCTGTCACTCAGAGTGAACAGGTGCTTCTGTCTTTAGTCTGTGCACCTTAGTGCCTGGACTATTGCACAGAGAAATGTCACTCCCTTGTTTCACAAGGGAAACTAGTGCTTGTGGAGTCCTTGGATACCTCAGTGAAGAACATTATGGAAACTCACCAAGTAAAATGGACCTTTCTAATGAGGGTTTTAACAGAGTGTAAATAATAAATAGATCATGTCCCAAATAACTACCATTGTTTGTAGGTGGTGACCAGTTCTTGCTCTTAACAGCTATGATGGAGGTGATGTGAGGGATGTAGGTCTGGATCAGTGTTTGTAGTAGTTGAAGTCAAGCATACATACAGTTTAAAACCTCAGCAGAAGCACCTATTCATAACTCAGCAGGACAAGCCTCCAAGTTTCCACTCCAAAGTACTCCCAGGTACAGGATATCTTGGGTTAACCCATGCCTACCCAGTGTTTCCCCCATACTCATCTGTTCCTGACAGACACCCCAGAGCCACCTATCAGCAAAGCTGCTGAAGCTGTGGCAGGACCAGGGCTGCCTCCCAAGTTATCACTTCACTGGTCAGTGGTTTGGGCTTTGGGACCTTGCTTTGAAGGCTGATAATTGAAGATCTGAGCTTTTAAGGTGCTTCAAGATCAAGTGCAGCAAAGCTCACGAACACTTGGTGAACTTTGGAATATAAATGCAATCCAGAGCATTAATGATGTGCTTAAAAGCTTTGCAGCATGAATTCCAGAGGTGGGTATGTAACTATAGACAACAGGATCTGTTTCACAGTAAATTCCCTGGATCAGCACAACTGCCTGTGAAGAGTTCTTGAAGAGAAAAGAGTCTTGCTTGATTCTCTTTTCAAAGTGCAAACGTTCAGACTGCAGTGGCCAGCAGTAATTGCACATGGTAGCTCCAAGTAACCATCATTTATTTCTACCTTGCTCTGAACTGGAAGCAGATTGTAATTCCATGTATGGATTTTCTGGAAGAATATAGACTCTCTTCCATGGGTAATGGCCCCAAGATTTTTGTCAAAACAGGAGGCAAAGTCTACATCATCACATTGCCTGGCTCTGGGTGTCGATCAGGGTGTGATCTGCTGTTTATGAGCATGCACCTCAGAGTGATGGCTGAAGTATTTTCAACCAACATTCAAATTGCCTTAGGAGATTGGTTTGATATTGGAAAAAGGTGTTTACATAAATCCAGCATTTTCAGATATTTTGACATCAAAGAAGGACATGGCCTCTCCTTTCTTTTCATCTTCCCCTTCACCTGTGTTCAGGATCTGTTATTAAAGTCCTTTATTTAAAAAATAAAGGCAACTTTGAATGATCTGGTACTTATCAGAATAATCTACAAATATTCAACCATCCCTCCCTCCCTTCCTCCCTTCTTTCCCTTCTTTCCCTTCCTTCTTCCCTTCTTTCCTTCCCTTCTTTCTCCTTCCATCACCCAACCATCAGTAGAGCTTAATCTGGCTTTTTGTCTTGATATTCTTGAGCCTTAGTTTCAAAGGGGTGGAACAGCCCTGTGGCTGTGGTTAAGGATAGATTTCCTCAGAACTTTTCCCAGTGAATTTTCACAATAAGTTGCTAAAGTTTTCATATATGAGGTGATCTTTAGTTGAAGATTTGCAGTGGGTGTAAATTGGCATTTGGTCTCTGGCTGTCAGTAAATTTGCACTGCAGGAGGGTCTGCCTCTCCATTTCTTTGCAGGGTTTTTTTGTTAATTAGAGATTTGAATCAATAGTAAAAAATATTGAAAGTCTGATACGACTGTAAAAAACACATATCAAGCCATGTGCCACAGGAGACAATTCTAGGTCTAAAATTACTCTATATTTGTATTTATTTTATTGCACAGTAGAATAGAGAGTTTGCTTATTAAATTTATAGATGTCATCAGTCTGGGAGATAAAGACACTAGAGGATTTGGGATAGAATTCAGAACAAGCACAGGTGCAAAGTATTGCACAAGATAAGCACAGGTGCAAAGTGTTGCAATAACATGAGAATAGCCCCTTTCAGAGACTTGAGGGAGAGTGACTGGTGAGGCAGCAATTCTGCAGGAAGAGAGGTGCAAGTACCACCCTTACTAAAATGCTGGGTATTTTAACTAAAGTAACAGTTAGGAAACATCCACCATCAAACTATCATGCTGCAGTGACAAGATCTCTGTTCAAATGCTGTTCAAAACATATTTGATCAACAGAGCACAATGCAGAAGAGATCAGCAAAAATGATGAGAGCTTTATAAAACAGTGTGTGCAGGATTAGACCTTCAGAAAGAGTCAGCTATCAGTACCAAATGAGACAATGCCTCTGTTTCTGTTCGTGCCCAGTGCTGTCCTGTATTTAGGGCAGAAATGGACTGAGTTTTCTGCGCTGGCTTTATCTGCAGGTTCCAGGTGTTCTCTTCACAGCTTCCCTCCACCTCTTTCCAGCACACCTGGACTGCAGCCAGACTTTCTCTGTTCCTGGCTGTCATTGTACAATCCTGCCTGAGCAGATATTCCTAATTTTTTTAGCTACTATTTTCTGGTCCTTATTTGTGAATCTCCTTTCCTGATAATTCTGGACCCTAACACAGCTATGAGAAAAAATGAGTGACCGTCTCAGTGCAAAAGATGTAAAAAACCATGAGACATAAGAAAAGCAATTTCTTTGATATTAGCCATGGTCTCTGCTTTCTTTCTGCTCAGCAGGTTTCTTAAGGATATTTGATTTGCTTGCTGGCCCTTGTATGCAAGTGGAAATCACAATGAGATTTCTATGACAAGTGGACCTTTTATGTGTTTTCTGTTCTTGTGTGGGCAGGTAGTTCTGAAATTAATTTAATAAAAAGAAAAATAAAATAATAATTTAAAAAAAAAGTAGTTTTGGCATGCTGGGTCCCAGACAGGAATTGGAAAATGAAAGAAATTAAGAGATTCCACATCAGGGCAATTAGGCTTCACAAGAATGTGTTGAAATGTTATTAATAATTCTAAACAAAAATTGAAATGAGCAAATAAAGAATAAGGCAATAGAAAGAAGACATACAGATTCATAGATGAAGGAAATTAGTTCTATCAATTACACAGAAATAAAAAATGTGTGAAACTGTAAAGATTGTAATTTCTGTGTTAAAAACAATAACGTATGGTCAGCCTAGTAGGTAAGATAACTGTCTAAATTTTCAATTTCAATTTTATATGAAAGCTGTGTGTTGTGGACAAGTGGAAAATCACCTGAAAATAACTTTACAACAAGGGGAGCACCACCTCTACATTTTATATCCCATCTCTAATGCAAAATTATCTCCTCTTACATCTGAGAAATGGCTATACTTATGATATTTGCTTTAAAGCTTCTCTCTCTGCTCATGCATCTAGAAAATCCCAGCTCTTGTCTCATTTCTGAGGTCTCTCACTTATATTTTTTCCTGCCATTCAATTTTCTATTAATCCGAGTCAATTTAGCAAATGAGAAAATGAGGATCAGATAGCACATAATTTGATTACTCATTTTCTCTTAAACATGTGCCCATATTACTGAAAACTAATTCTCATTCAGCACTACTGTTTTTAGCCTGAAAAAGCCTGAACAGAGTCTGAGGTTATAAGACTAGTTCAGATGGGATCATGCCTCCCTGTAGTCAGCAGTGATGAACAGATGGTTTTAGGGAGAGGTTCATGTGAAGGTACCTGCTCCTCTCTATTGTCGTCACGTTGTCTCTCTCAGCAGCTATGAAGGGAGCCCACTCCAATTATTTCAGATGGGGACATCTGCACTGTAGGTGTCTGTGTTCATTCAGAACCTCTCTCTTCTTCCTAAATAATGCAACCCTTTGCTTATTCATATTTTCATAGAATAGAATAGATTCTTTATTGCCTTTTCATGTTTATTTTGGCACTAGGTGTGATTTCTGGGCTTGCTAATGCACCATTTCCATGAGACAGCGTGTCTTCTGCAGGGTGCAGTGAGCTGAGGAGTGCCTTATCTACATCCCAAGCTGCAGCTGAGGAAGGTTTGGCAGTCAGGCTCTGTGATTTACAGTGGATTTGTACCCAGTTGTAATGGTCAGGTTTGGCATTTGAGCTGTTAAGGAACTTGGCTACTGAGAGCTGATGGGTGGCAACCAGTGCCTTGGTAACAGTGTAGGAGGAGTGTAAAGTGGCCTAGAGCACGCAGAAGCACACAGTCATTCAGTCATAACCATCACCCTATATTTATTGACTTCTCTTTTAGGGAATGCTGTTTACTTCCCCTCCAATTTGCAGTTCCTGGGCTCTTGCTGCCTTCAGCCCTTCCTACAGCTCACTCAGAAGAGTCCAACATCTCAAATGATCTCCATTCTTTGGGCAGCAGAAGGTTTACATGAATATGAGAAACCGAGAATATGAGAAAGACAACACAATGGTGCCAAACAGTGTTTGTTTTGCTAAGTGTGCAGTATTTTCAGCTGTAAAAATCAGAAATGAATGAATTTTCAAGAACACCTAATACATATTTTTTACAATAACATCATAAAATAAGCACATTTTGTATGGTGTATGTTTTTGTATGTTATAGATATTTTTTTCCATGTTCCCTGTAGATTTTAAATATATCACAACATTACAATAATAATTTTATAAATATACTGATTAATATAATATTAATCTCTTTATGAAAAAATAGAAGTTTTTATAGAAAGCTGAAAAACAGTGGCAAAAATTTTATGCTCCTCTGCCTGCAAAAATAATTGTATTAAACTGAATGAATAATGAAAGGATGAAATACACTGTATCATCATCATTTTACTTTAGTCATGTTTCATTAATCAAATTCATCATTTTCCCAATTTTCTTTAAAACTGTTCTGACATTTTCAAGGATATTAAAATACAGGACAGGGAGCAAGAAAGCAGGGTGGGTGTGTCAGTAAGAGGTCTGGATCTCACCATTGTAGATTTTTTTGATTTTGGTAGTCTGTATAAGCTGATCTTTGGAAACTTGTTGAGGCATCCAAGCAAAACTGGCACTGTTACGTGGTAGCAAAATCAGTGTCCACTCTGCAAGTATTAAGTGCTACCTAAGAAATGTACTTTGAAATCAAGTCCAAGGCATCTCCCATTTGGCAGCCCAGGTTACCAGCTGCTTGGTTATAAATGGGAAAATGACACTTCCCAGGCCCTGGACTAACAGTTCTCTAATAGTTTGCCTCTTGAATTTTCTTAATTCCTTGAATTTTCTCCTGGACCTGTGAACCATGCACGGGAGTAATTTCTCATGGCCAAATCCCTGAAGGTGGCCTCATGTCCTGCCTCATCCCACCCCCTGCACACTGTGGGCTCACTGTGCCCTAGGAGCCTCCTCTGGGGATGGGAAAAGGCAGGAATCTTATGATTTGAGCAGAGTCTGAGGGGGAAGAAGGGGTCCTGCCAGGCTGTGGACCTGCATCACTGCTGCTAGAGGTGATCAAGGGTGATGGTTTTGGGCCAGCAAAGTAGAAATGAATGGGGGAATCCTGCCCCTTTTGTAGCCTGAATGAGGTTCCAGCCATTTCTTTCTGACTCCTGCTACTTTCCATCCACTTGCTGCCAAGGGCAGGTCTGAGTGTCCTTGGCTATCACTCTGTGACCCTCCCTGAACAAACACACCTGCTTTGCCAGATGTGATTGTACAGTCTTTGTGAAAGAAAACACATCTCTGGATTTTGACATCCCTTTGGAGAAGTCAAACAAAAGGTCTGGTTTAAAAAGGAAAACAGGTTGTGCTTTCATCATGTGCTGTGCTCTTTTAGCATCTTTTCACTAAAAGGATCATCCAACTTCCCATCATCTTAGTTTGCATATATTGCCACCTGTACAGACCACTGACAAGCATAAGGGGAATGCAGAGACAAGAGTGGGAAAAACAACATCACCTTTTAGTGGGACAGGGACAGATGGATCAGAACAGGAATTGGAAGAGAAACCTAGAAGAGGTAAATTCTGTCTTCCGTTCGTCCATTCGAGAGTTGGCACCTTATCCCGCTTTAAGATCCTGAGGATCAAGATACTTCTCTAAATTGTATTCTCTCTTCTTTGCCTATTGAAATGAGAGAAAGCTTCTGCCAGATGCTGCAAGACCAACCAAGGGCCCCCTGAAGCATTGGTTAACTCTATGTTAAGAGAATCTCAGCTCCAGGGTTTCAAATTCACTTCTCTCTCATGACATCCCCAAAGACTGTGCCCTCAGGCTCAGTATCACCTTTCTAGAAACCCTGCCTTTCAACTTGTTGCCAGTGGTACTTAACCCTCATAATCACTGTGGGCATCCCAGCATATCTGGGATGATGATGATGATGATGATTGTTATTATTATTAACCAAGCTTTGGTTAAGCTTGCTGCAAAAGCAAAGCATACCGTTTTTTATTGAGATAAAAAAAAACAAACAAACAACTGTTGAAAAGAAGGATATTAAAACCAATCTCAACATAATTTGTTGAGATTCCCAGGAATCTTATTCAACAGAAGGTATTGGGAAACACAGGTCTTGAGTTTACTTATCCTTTGTTCCAGACCAGGTCCCTTATGTTTCTTCATCTAGTTTGACCTTTCTTGCCAAATAGCAATAGGTAAAATGGTTATGGCAGCTACTCTCAAAAGGCAAACTTTCCCATGGCCAAATATCTGTGTGGCCAGAAACAGAAATGGATATTAAGCTTCCACCATGAGCATGGCAAGAAGCATGTAGGTGTTCCCATAGCCCTTCAGTGATGGTGGATATACCTATGGCCACAGTATCTGCTGTGTGCCAGCTGCTGAACTCCCAGAGGATCTCTTCATGGGCACAGTGAGCAGGTCAGCAAGTGCTGTGTCACTGCCTGGGTGGAAACTATTGTTCCAATGGTGTTTGCCAATGGAATGGTAGGGAAAGGCAAGCAGCCTTGGAAGAGTATAAATTCCCCAGTCCATACACCAGCTCTTCTGCAGCAGATGCAGAGCACGAGAGATGAGGTTCCTCGTGCCAGCTACACTCATCCTGCTCCTCCTGTGCCCCCCAGGTACAGGGGTGCGTGAATACACCTCTGTCCTCACTGTGCCCAACGGAGGCCACTGGGGCAGGTGGGGCAGCCGGCAGTTTTGCCATCATGGCTATGCCAATGGATTTGCTCTGAAGGTAAAATTCTCTCCATTCCCTATCGTCTCCTGTCCCTAAGGATTTTCTGGAGTTTTCCTCCTCTTGAGTATGATATTCTGTACATAAAACTATGAGCCTTCTGGCAAATGCTGCCACTGTAGCTACACCAGAAAAGTCTGCATGTGGCTGATATTGCTGGGAGAAGTCATGTGGGTGCAAAAACTGCATTTAGTCATGTTTCATTAATCAAATTCATCATTTTCCCAATTTTCTTTAAAACTGTTCTGACATTTTCAAGGATATTAAAATACAGGACAAGGAGCAAGAAAGCAGGGTTCGGGGAGAGAGGCACCCATCACCAGTGTCTCTCCTGAGACTCTGAGACTCTGCCTTACCTGTTGGGTCAGAAATAGGTAGAAAACACAAATAACATGTTACAAGGGTTAGGTGGTTTCCCAGTGACAGCTGTCTTTTCGGATGTGTTTCCCAAGATATTTTCTCTTTCCTGTTACAGAAAGGAGGTGGGACTCTTCGACAGGCATCTAAAGGACTTTTCCCGGGTCCTTTGGCCCTTGCCTTCACCTCTGTGTCTGTGTGACTTCCATTGCAGGTGGAGCCCGACCAGTTTGGAAGAGATGACACTGCTCTGAATGGCATTCGCCTACATTGTCAGGATGACTCCATAACCATTGAGTCTTTGGTGGGGGAGTAAGTGACACTGTGGTTTCTGTCCTGTTTGTCCTGCACCAGCTCACAAAACACCCATGGGTGTCACCATTTGCAGGGGTCTCTTCCCTCTGACCTGCTGTATACTTAGTGCTGTAGTATAGTGAATTAAAACAAGTGGTTAGGGGTTGCTTTTCATTAATTTTAAGGGTTACTACACCCTGTTACCTCACTCTACCACTTTTTCCTTGCCCTTGGATTTTCTGCAGAGCAATGTGAACACCTGAAGTGTGGTCCCAGGGTTACAGTCTTTCTTTGGAAGGGTTTCTAACCATACATGTTGAAACTGCTGGGTCCAAGCCCTGGCCATGCTGCAGGGAACAGCTCTGGCTGCTCTCCTGGCTGCCTGGTGTGTACCTGTCACACATCAGAGATGCCTCACAAAACGTGCTCAGGCTGCCCTCGGATTTCCACCAGAACAATAACTATCCAATCTCTTACTTCTGGTGGCTTTCTGATGAGAAAAGTACATATTTGGAAGGCAAGGAAAAACAAAAGGAGAAAGTAAGGGGCCCCAGACTGCAGCAGCATGCTGTGTCAAGGAAGTGTTAAGCTTCAGAGTAGCGTGACAAAGAGAAGGAGCATTTCCCAGAAGCTCACAGAGCCCAGACATTTTTTCCATTTACTTTTTGTCTAAGGTGGGGTTCCTGGACCAGCTTTCAAGTTTGCCCTGGAGGCTACCTGATCTCCTTTTCACTGAGAACAGAGACGTCCCAAAGAGCAGGTGATGACACAGCAGCCAACAACATCCAGTTCAGATGCTCAGATGAAGCTGTGCTGGTAGGTGATGGACTGTCATGGGGAAGCTTTGGCCCATGGACCAACAGCTGCAAGATATGTGGTCTCCAGACCAAGGTAGAGCCTCCACAGGGACTTCAGGATGACACGGCACTCAACAATGTGAAGTTCTTCTGCTGCAAATGAGCACTTGCCTCACCTTCATCACTGCCTGCACATCCCATATCCCACAGCAAGTGAAGTGTCAGTAAAGCTTTGTTCTAGCTTTATCCTGGGACATGCCTGTGATGTTTTGACTGCTTGCATCTTGCTGTTCTGGCCAATGCCTTAGAGGATGATGTCCTTTACAGCTATTGCTACATTAGCATAGCCAAATCATTGCATCATGTACTGCCGATATGCTGCTGTGAAAATGCTCAATCTCTAGCAATTGCTCAGAGCTGACAGATTTCTCAGCTTTCCTCTTCTCTAACTGGCAAGTTTCTTCGAGGTTTGGTCTGCCCATTTTTCCCTTATTTGAAGTAATACTCGATCTGTCGATATGACAAACAGGGAAGACTGGGTATTTCAGTCTATTTGAAGTTTCTGACCAAAACCAAAATGAGTAATGAGACACAAACGGGTGAAACAGAAGTTTGGGTGGGCTCATGAGAAGCATCAAAAGTTTGCTGTCATTGCCCACTCCTAGCTTGAATTGCCTCAAGATTTGTACATGCTTTTTGCAAGCAATCTGTTCGCTCCTGCCTGAGCTCCTGCCTTAGGAAAGGTGGCTAGAAAGTGTGTTTACACTGTGCATTCATCTGTGTGGCCCTGAACCACCTGGGTGGGTTGTAGCTCCCCAGGCCTCCCTTGCTGCTGCTTTGCAGTGTGCTCTGCTGGCTCAGCTGGCTGCTAGTGCAAAACATTTTAATGGGACTTGGATTTTGTTTGTTGCCTCTGGGCCTCATGCTTTAAATAGAGTGGGGGAGAATCCAAACTAAAAATAAACTCTATATCATTAATCCATTTTTTGTGCTAGTTTGCTGGGTAAGATGGAAGTTATTACCTTGTCCTGATATGCTAGATATAAAGAATGTACTCTCAGTTCAGGGAAAAATAATGTTTGGGGCTCATTATCACACTCAATCAAGCCACCAAGCCTCTCTGCCTTGTCTGAGAAGACTTTCTGCCTCTCTGAGCATCTTTTAGGAAGCGTAGCTGTTGCTATTCCCTCAAAGTAATGTATTATGCATCTTTGTGTGCTTGAAAAAAGGTAGGGGCATAATCTTGGCATTCTCCAGGTGACTGCTGGGGTTGGGTTGTAAGGATGTTGTGTCCGGGACCACAGCCACGTGGAGCTGCACAGAGCTGGTGGTGGAGGTTCCTTCTGCCAGCTCACATCCTCTCCTTAGCACACACATAGTAGATGTCTACATCACTCTGGCTCTTCAGGCATACAATTTTTTCCTGCTGTCGCTTACCTCAAAAAGTACATGAATAATAACTCTATTTTCTTCCACTGAAGCACTTCAGCAAAGCTTTCCCATTGCAAGAATCTCAGAAAAATTCCTGCATTTGAATGATTTTATATATATAAAAAAATTAATACCAAATTTTCCAGTCAGACCTTCTGCTGTAAATTTTCATAGTTCTGATTTGTTTAATCTCAGAACTTGACTTATTTTTTAACATTTGGTATTTCTAAATGATCCTTTAATTGCTTTCCGTCCTCCTCTTGATTGCAGATATTTTAAGTGTTCAAATGCTTTATTGAAGAAAAGCTTATTTTGTAAAACTAGCCCAGTCATCACTTGGAATACTGATTATTAGCTTAAAGGAACCATTTTGTAACTTCCATCTCAATTTGGGAGTTTCTGAAAAAATCCTTATTTATCATGTATTCAGCTCTCTGTAAACATATAAATCCCTCAGCTCTTGCAATTAGCAAAAAAAAAAAAAAGGCAAAACAAACTCCTCCGCCTCAAATAGACCCCAAAAAAACCAAACAACCTGGCAAAATTGCAACCTTTTTTTAACAAGCTGAACCAAACTAAACCAAGGCTAAATTCTGATGCTATCACAGTTGACTAGAGTTAGCAGTATCCACACCAAATCTTCAAAAATGACTGTTTTCAAGCCCCACAAGAGAACATATTTTAGTTTGCTTCTAGTGGCTTGGCTTTCATTTTCCTGTGAAACAGGAATAATTTCAGCTTGCAAACTGACATCCAGTATAATTAGTGAGGCAATATTTGAGGACATAAGAGTAAAAATAGCTGCACTGATCTAAGAGAAACAGGCTTAATTGGATGAAAGTGAGCGGGAATCATGGTGTCATGATTATCTGCATCATCTTCCAAAGCCTGGGGAATCCCCTTGCTGAGGCAGAGGCTGCTCCACGCACTTCACAGAAGTCTTAGAGGGCCAACTACTGGTCACCTTCCACCAGAGCATGTTGGACAAGTGAAAACCATCAAGTATTAATACTATAACATGCTGTGTGATCAGTGTCACCAGCAAACCTTGCAACAGGACATTTCAAGGGCTTTTGTTTTAGCATGTGAGTAAGTTGTGGCTTTTTAAAAGATACACTAATGACCTAAGTTGTGTGTGCAGGCAATTATTTGTAGGGAAAAAGTTCAGGTAGTTCATCATCTCCATATAGAGAAGGTTTCTAAGAAAGTTAATTTTTGGAATGACCAATGCCACTGAACTGAAGTGCTTGAAAGAAGGAATGGCAATTCTTTTGAGTCACTTGTTCAAGAAGCAGTACCTGGATTCTTATATATATGTATGCACATATAAACTTAAACGGTGGAAAACTTGAGCTTCATATTATGCATTCCTTTTCTGGAGGGTAATTCAGGCTGAAAGACTCTGAACATCTGCTCTTTCTCTGCAAATGAATGATTCAGTTGAATTTTGAGGCTTTACTGTGGGAAGAATTACTCACAGTGCCAGCAAAACTGACCTTCTCTGCTTTCCTGTTGTGCCAGGTGTAACACAGCTTTCATAATAGAGTGTGAATAGGCACTCCAAATGAGAGCTGTTCCAAGAAATGTTTGGAAAACAAAATACCATCTTCTCCTCACATACTTTCTCGTGTACTCATCAGCGACTTAAAAATAGAATGGTTGTTTTTTTTATCATCTGAATATTGATGGACCAGCTGGGTCTCCTTTGATGGTCTACTTGCAAAACATGGGTCATCCATAAAGTAGAAAGTAGGTCTCAGGAATTTACTTCATTCAGAGTGGAGGAATCACTCTTACAAGAGAAATGAAGGTATAAAATCATCATCTAAGTGTGCTGGAGCTGGTGTGGCTCAAAACGTGTTTAGCTGGAATCTATGAGTAGCTACATCTGCATGCCTTAAAAAAGTGTCTTTGTGTCTCTGGTGCATCCACGCATCAGGAATGTGTTGCCAAAGAGCTAACACACAGTTCCTGTGGAATGTTGGTGGGACTAGTGGCAATACCAAGGACCATGCAAGAATTATCCCTGAATCTACTGATAATATGGCAATTTTGGATCTGCATAAGCTTGAGCTGGCTCAGGGAAGGCAAGGAGGAGTTTTCCACTGATCCATGCATACAAGGCACAGTTCCCACAGATGCATACGTGGCACAGACTGGCAGAAGCAGCAGGCCTGGAGCTTTCCCAAAGTGATTTTTAAAAGCCAATTCTATTGACTAAGACTGAATCAGACCAATACCAGACCTCCTGTTAGCAGTGCCCTAGTGAGCCAAGCTTTGAGTCTGCCTCTGAGAAAGATGACCATAGAAATCCTAGCCTTTATGGCCATATTGTTCCTGTTGCACAAGGAAAATAGATATTCCATCCATCAAAAGTGCTCTGAAGCTTAAGCTGTTATTTTTTGTGAGATGCAGAGGAAACACCTGAAAATGCTTTAGCTACATATTGCTGATAATACTATATGTGATGAGTTCACCAGGCAGCTCATGCTCAACCTGTCATAGTTAGCATGTTTTCCAAGCCCATAAAACCAACCCTAACTAGTGTGATTGCCAATGAAGAAACAACTTAAAACATCTGGTTTTAAATTTTCTGAGTATCATTACTTGGAAATGTTGTTACAGAATGTGAAGAGCAGAGAACATTAACCTATGGGTCATGAAAAAAAACCCCATCAGGACTCTGGAGAGGTGATTCATGAAGGATTGAATTCTGGCTTCCATGCTCCCCACAACACTGAGCCTGTAGGCATACCTTTGTTCCACAGGACTAAATATCTATGGTATTGTGCTTGAACACTTACTTTTTGTCTGAGGAGCTGCTGCCTGGTTTGTATCTGCCTGCTCTGTCTTCATCCCTGCAGAGAGGGAGCCTACCCAAGGCAGTCCAGGCTCCAGCAAGTAATGTTAGAAGCTGTTGTCCTGGCAGGAAGGAGTAGCTGGCTCAGTGAAAGCTGGGGGAAATGAATGAGCTCTCTGCAATGCATAAGCACAATTAGCAGCAAGGCAGCAACACCAGATATATAGAAAACATACTGCTCTTGAACAAATAATTTAGAAGAATCTTTCTTAGAGACTTTTGCATTTGGTGCATTTCCTGAGCTTTCCATGTTCTACTGGCACAAAACTTGGTAGACACCAGCCACCTCTCATAACCCCTTACAACACAGACTGACTCCATGCTGCTTGCTAAAGTTTGGTGGCTTTGTCAACAGGCCACCTAACTGGGTGACATTTGGCTCCACTAGCAGCTGGGCCTCTCCAAGAGAGAGGTTTTTTTAAAATCTCCAACGGAGATCTCTTTTTGATCACTCAAAACCAGTTCAACAGTAGCAATGGGGTAGTGGTAGTTCGGTGACTTTCTTAATGAACATAAACCAGCAAAATGGACACCAGTGACCTCTTTAGTGCTGTGTAGAGAAAGAAAAAAGTGACAGTGCTACAAGAATACGTGCAGGAGTTTATTAACTTGGTTTGAGAAAAAGAACATTTTCAGAGGGAACAGGATAGTAGAAGTCAGGTTACTGTGTGAGTCATTTCAGGATCAGGCTCTGAACAGGCCATAGGCCCTTTGTGTTTCTGCTTTCTCAGGGAAGCATTCTGCAGCTGACTGCGAATGACTTAGAAGTCCATAGACAAAACTACACAACTGGCTTTTTTAAAATACCAAGTATTTTAACTAAAAATAAAAGTATCCTTACCCTAAAGGAGTCTCTTCATCCATTCAAAAAATAATTTAACCAGTTTCAGTTTTGCAAGTAGTAGAAATAGATTAAAAAATCAATTCCCCAATCTGATGTTGTGTCTAGAACGGCCTTCAATCCTTGTGCCAGCGATTTTTTTTATGTCACAGTGAACTTCTTACGGTGAGATAACCAGAAGTAATTTAGAAAGCAACTTTCTGTCTCAGCTTTTTCCGCTTATCAAATAAGACCACCTTTAGTAATTCTAGTTTGTTGCTAGAGAATCCACAACATGACTAGAAGTGCTGTCAATTGAAAACTTGAAATAGATTCTTAAAGTTGATTTGAACATGTTCTTTTCTGAGGAGAAAAGACAAAAATAAATTCTGTCTCCTGCTAGCTACAGTGTTTGCACTTCACTGTGACAGCAACTTCTGTGTGCTTGCTGAAGAGCCGTGTCAAGGGGACAAAGCTAATTTAAAGGAGACTTCTATCTCAGGAAAAGTAGTACCTAAATGAAGAAAATACCACTTCTATGCCTAGGTTTTTTTTCAAACAAGTATCTGGGAACACGGCAGTGTTTTATGGAAAAAACAACTGGGTTTCTCATCTGGGTAAGGCTGGAAGTAGTGAAGCTGCACATCTCTGAAGTAGAGGATAAGTAAGAAAGACATAAACTTAGGAATCATTACTCTATAAACAACCTGATGAAAAATTTCCTTTCAAGTCCAACCAAATGACTGCAACTTTCCATGTGAGATTATAACACCCATGCTATGGTGCTAAGTAGTTATCCAGCTGTACCTGCTGAGTCTCACTCCTATCAGAGGTGTAAGAAATCCACTGGTGTCCTCCTGGACTCTGAAACCCAGCTGGAAGTTTATCAATGAGTTATCTCAGAGGTGGCTCACCTTGAATGAGATACAGTGTCACACACCTGCTTGTTAAGGAGGCTTTTATATAAGTGTTATGGTTTCCATAGAAACATAACTAAATCTTTCCTCCAACATAATCCCCAAAAGCTTTCACAGAACTGGAAAATACACAGTGAACAGTCAAACAATTTTTTATGCTGACAAAAAGAATGCCACAGTTGTCACCCAGTGAAGTTTCTCCCATGGAGCCAAATAAGTTTAAATCCCACACGGCAGAATTGCCTTGCAGCATTCAGATGTTTTATGGAATCCCAAATCCTGCAATTTCAGTTTGAAAAAGATCTACAGAAACCTTACAGAACTGTGCGAGCCATAGGTGGGAAAGACCTTAATTGTGTCCCCAAAGCACACTGGTGAGTGCAAAACCCACGAGAACAGAAATAATAATTATGCTGATGATCTCTTCCCCACGCCGACATTGCTTTCAGTTGTGCATTTTCAGGTATTCTTCATGATGAGTTTTAAATTATCTGCTTAATAGCTGGGACTACCAGCACATAACAGGGATTCTCTAGACAGAGAGATATCCCCCCCACAGTCTCTTTTCTTTTATGAAATTTCACCCCACTTCTCTTAGCAGTTTAGGACCCCATTCACTTTCCTAGGTCATGGCTGAAGACTTCCTTTAGCTTGGAGAAAAGGAGGCTCAGGAGGGACCTTATTGCTCTCTGAAAGGAGATTGTGGCCAAGTAGGGATCAGTCATTTCTCCCAGGCAGCCAGGGACAGGACAAGAGGAAACGTCCTCAGGTTGTGCCAGGGGATGTTCAGGTTGAACATCAGGAAGAACTTTTTCCAAAGGGTGGTCAGACACTGGAACAGGCCACCCAGGCAGGTCGTGGCGTCACCAACCCTGGAAGTATTCAGGAAATGACTGGCCATGGCACTGAGTTTGAGGTCTTTCCCAATTGTAATGATTCTGCAAATTCACTAGGAGGATGACTTCTTACAGATCTCTGTTTAACCCTGCCTATTCTTTTAGTGTCTTCAAGAGTGTGAGCAGAGCAAGTTGAAATAAAATCCAAAGAAAACTATAATGATTCATCTAATTAACACTGTATAAAGTTCTTTCTTTTTTTGAAGTTTAAATATACAGTGTTACAGCAATTAATTTAAGCAACTGAACATAAGTTTAATGCAGGTGCATGAATAGCTTTGTCACTTTCAACACTTAAAATTAAACAGAAGCAGGTGTTGGGCTGAATTTGTTTGCTAGAATTATTTACTATGAATGACAGATATATGAACTGCAGTGCCCCCAGGTGGAGCTTACCTGAGTCAATATGGACACCTGTAATTTATATTCCATCAGTGACAATGTCCTTGTCTTCTGCTTCTGTTATGGAAACAGGTGTGATGTTTAGCAATAAACCTAACCCTGTTTGTTCTCTGATTAGAGGGTAAAATGCAGTTCTTTCAGCTTGGAGTTAGGTTATTCATTCCAGGCAGAGAAAGAAAAACCTTCCAAGGGTCTGATTCAGGGCTGCTGGCTGTGGGTGTCCAATGGATATTAATGGCAACTGATGGCTGGGTCACAGTCCCCAGACACTGGGGTCTCTCTGTGCAGTCCCTTCTGCAAAGCAGATGGTTTTGTCCACATCCAGGAGCCGGGCGGGTATCAAGAGCCAGACACAAAACTCCAGACTCTGCATAATCTCCATGTTGGAGCATGGAACAGTTGTCAGCTCTCATTACATCCCTGTGAGTGAATTCAGTGTCTTCCCAGCTGGGCTAAAGCAGGACTGGCTGGTAGAGACCTGAGGAATGGCAGCTGCTCTGGGGACTCTCTGCTTCCATGGGGTAAAATTCCTCTCTGGTTCACTGGATGTCCTGCATGCTTTCCTTGGGGCAGAGCGGAGAGGGAGGGAGAAGGGCTGTTCCTTTCATGCTCCTGGCATGGGGAGAGAAGGAGGGGGAGAAAACTTCATCCTAGGGGTGATAAGCAGCTCATGAGGACTCTGCATAAGGGGAGTGAGCGGGGCTTGAGAGGGGACACAGACACTGTCTTGAAATTAAAACAGACTGAGAACAGCTGGGAGATGAGCTATTGTTTCATGTCACCATGCTTACCTCCAAGAATAAGAGTTAGCTCCTGAAACTTTGGGTTTTTTAAAAAAATCAATTAATTTAAACTGTAGTTCAAGATAGCTTGATGTCAGAAAGCCCCAGGCAGGTTGGCAGTTGATACAGATTTGTTCTGGCAAGGCCAGGGTATCCTAGGAGCTGGCTGGGAACTCTACAGGGATGATCTACACATCTCTGCTGGGGTTATGTTCCAGTCAAACTGTTGAACCTCCAGGTGAAGGGACTGATGGAGGAGCTGAACCCACTGCACAGCATCAGGTAGGGTGAAGGAAAACTGTCCCACGAGACAAGACCCCAAGCCCGGTGTTGCATGGAAGGAAGGATGGCAAAGAACAATCCCTGAACAAGCAGAGGATGGGGACTCCTGTGCTGGGACCAACTGGATTCTTCTGAGTTATTGCAGCAGGAGAAAGGCTGCTTCACCACTCATGCAGGACCACAGAAGGTGAGACCAGAGGTTGTTTTGGGTGTAGGAGTCTAAGCTGGTTGAGCCTGATCTGTACTCTGGAGCCTCTGAAGTGGTGTTTGTCACTTCCAGTGAGCTCTGGTTCTGCTCCTTTGCATCTAAGAAGCTAATCTGGGTGCATATTCCTGAGCTGCAGGTATCAGAAGGTAGCTGTGGGTAGCACTGTTAGATGCGTAATGTGTGCTCCACTGTGAGAAACCATTCTGTTCTCAAACAGCCTAGAGTCAATCAACACAGGAAAAACATGGATAGGCAATGGTGGGTAATGAGGCAATGTCTTTGATGATGTCCAAAAAATCAGTGGAAAAGTTATGGTATAAAAGCCAGGAAAATCAGGAGTGAATAGGCAGTTATAGTTTAAACTCCTCTTCCCAAGGAGACCTGTGGTCTTTTTGCACAGATATTTATAGCATGCAGTCTGCATTATAATTGTCCTTTGAGGGACTAAGATTCACGAGATGAATAAAGAACAGTAAAACAATGATGTAATTTAATTAGAGCGTATTTCATATAACAACATGACAAGTGTCCTGTTTCCATTTGCCCTGGAAGCTGTGTCCTTGATTTCAGCACTGATAGTGATGCTCAGGAGCAGCATCAAACTGGTGGTGATATGGAGAGCCAGGCTCTCTGCTGTACTGGGATGGATGCACTGTCCAGGAATGGCACTGCCAGACACATCACCTCTGGATGCGGGCAAATGCAGACCACAGCCATGGACTTTGATGGGTTTGTGGTATGTCTGGAGAAAAGTGGGTCTCTGAGACATGTTCTTGTGAATCTTTCTCCCAGTTTCTGCTAGAGACCATTAAATAAGAGGAGCCACTGTCATGTAAGATACATACCCCAATTAAACAAGGAACAGAGAGCTCAGCACAAAGAAAGCACTTCTCTAGCATTACTGCAAGTGCATGGCACCTCCTGGGATTGTAAGAGAAAGGAAAAAACATCACAAAACTCCACAAGCAGAAGTTAAATCCTTGCTAAAGACCAGAGGCATTCAGACCGAGGTGCAAATGCTAATGTCTCCCTTTCAAGTTTTAGAGCTATCTATGAACAAAAAGCTATCAATCAAGAAGGCTGCAAGTCAGATCTTATTCTTCAGCTGATCCAAATCTCCAAAGATGGAAGACACTTAATTTTGTCTGAGGTGAGGCCATGCCACCAGCTCTCCCAAGACATAGGACTACAGAGATATTCCAATCTGGTGAGGAGTCCTAGTCAGATACTTCAGATGTGAAAAGAGTGGAGCAACTAGAGAAAATCTTGATCCATCTTAGAAGGGAAGTTCACTGTCCCTTTGTTTGACAAAACAAACCATGGCCTGCAGCACTTGTCAGCTTCCTAGATACACTGGGGCACACCTAACATATCAAGAATTTCCAGAGTGCTAAGAATGTAGACTTTCCTTTTTTGTAGCAACATCAACCACAAATAAGTCCAATTTCTGCTTACATTAAAGGACAAAGGCCCCTAGAAATCTGACATCTTGGGGAGGAACTGTTTAGAGACACATAACAGCAGCTTAGATGACTATTTACTGTGATGTTGCTGTCTGAAGTGAATATTGCTTTTATGACCATATTTTGATTTGGCACCTAGTGCCAAAATTGCTAAATGCTTGGGAGCCAAGAGCCAGTTTGGGTTAGAGCTTGATTTGGGGATGCTTTAAAGCCTGAATACCTTTTCTGGACTCCTACTGAGAAGAAGTAGAGCTCTTTCCAGGAGCTCTTTCTGTCAGTCACCAGGAGTGTACCAAGTGCTTTCCTAGAGCATTTTTCTTTTGTGGACCCCAAGAATCACCTTCAGGTGATCTTCAAAAGAAGCGCTGGTTGGTGTATTCCCAGCCCTTTTAAGTACTCACAGAAAAGGAATAATTTACCCATCATTGGAGTTTAAGATATGCCATCCATGTGCTCACTCACCCTGCACCATCTTTACTCTGTCTCTCAGAGCCCTGAATCATGCAGTGATGGCTGTGTGCCAACACAGGCAGCAGTCCAGCCATTAGTCACTGTGTGGAGCACTGAGGCCATAAGATTCATCTGAACTCACCAAGGTACAACAAAAGCTAAAGGTCTCCAAAGGCAGAAGTCTCCTGCATGCTGTTGCAGGGAAGGAGGAGAATGCATTGCTGGGAAGGTCAAGAAGCCTTCTGAAAGCCTGCCTTACCTGCAGGAGCATCTCTGTGACATCTTGGCTCTGCCAGGTTGTTGCCTTCAGCCCCATGAAATGGCACTTTGAGGAGATGAGCACTGGATCCCCAATGGCAACAGCTGTCCCCTTGTGAGCTGATTCATTTGTCAGCAGCAGCTCTGCTCAAACACTGACTGTCTAAATGGACAGAGGAAAAGCAGAAAACATCTAGCTTACCAGCCCAGAGGTGGATTCCTCTCTGTTGTGCTTCCAGCTGGGACTGGAGGATGAGAAAAGAGGATGTACAAACATGGTGTGCAAACAGTGTTCTCCAAAATCCCTGACCTGTCTTGAAGTGGTTTGCTTTGTTTTAGCTGATAGCATGGGTCATGTGCAATCACAGACACTGACCATGTACAAGGTGCATGACCCCTATAGGTGCATGATCCTGCTGGGCTCACCAGTTGGACAATAGCTAGGGAAGTGCTGCAGCAGTTTCACCTCAGCATTTTATATTATAGTATATACTAGCACACCATATGTATGTTCAGCAGGGGATTCCGATCAGGGATGGCATGCTGCAGATTGCTATCTCTGTCTATCAATACAGAGCTCTCCTGCAGAGGTGAAATAGAGATGCTGATGTGAAATAGGTCTGTAAGATGGGGCTGGAGCAAAAAGGTTGAATGAATGCAAACTGTATGGGAATGCATGATTTGGATGTGATGGGGCCTGACCTGATCCTGCCTGTCCAGGCAAGGACTGTGCTCTAAGCCCAGCTCTGCAAAATGCACTGTCACTTACCTGTCCTTGTACACTGGGTGCTCTTTCTGTGCTTCACTTCTCACCTTTCTCCCTTAAATGAGGATCCATCTTCTCTTTTGGCCATTCCAGCCAAAAATGATAGCAAGGGAGGTCTGCATTAGCACTCAGTATCTGTTGCTGGTCTCCAGTGAGTGTACAACCATGTCCCAGCCCCTCTCCTGCTCCTCCAGACAGCTCTGGCTGCTGAACCACACTGGTACTCTGAGAGCCAGAGAGGCGGCTCCTCTCCTGTCCTACAGCAGGGCTGCTGCTCTGCACCTTTGCTCTTCACATTTTCTGTCATCTGCTCTGCCAGACTTCCCTGCACACCGAGGCCAGCAGGAAAATCCCTGCCACAGATCAGCATGGTGCCCACATCAGAGATGAAGATGTGGAGCAACCAAAACCTTTGGTAATACTCTGTCTGTGTTTCGCAGCCCTATTCCTCAGTTTCTGGTGTTTTACCAGATACTATCCCATCCAGATATTGTAATAGTATGTAGGAATATGTACCTTTTAACAATTCAAACTTTATTTTAGTAAACAACTATGATCATCTTGTTTTGAGTTAAATATTTGGCTCAAAGAACTTAATTGCACAAATGCAGCAAAATCCTACAAGAAAGCAGGAAATGAACTTTTTACAAGGGCAAGTAGTGAGAAGACAATGAGCAATGGATTTAAAGTGAAAAAGGGTAGGTATAGATTAGAGGTTAGGAAGAAATTCTTCACTGTGAGGGTGGTAGTCATCTGAGCCAGGATCTTCTGCTGTCCTTTTAGTCTCTGAAGGTGCTTTTTGAGAGCACATGCTGCAGCCTAAAGCATGTGCTTTATAAAGGATGTAAAAAGGCTGCTGAAAACCAGAAAGCACCAAAAAAAGAGGTAATATGAGAAGGAAATGCTGAAACGTGAGATCTTCAAAGGTTTTGGGGTGTTCAGACTGCTAGAAATAAAACTGAAACATTGTTTGATTATGACCTGGAAAACCTTGATAGGAAGAAAATATCATTTAGTGAATGGCTCGTTAAGCTCAGAGCAGAGGAAGGTATGACGAGTTATAGTAGCTGGATGCTTAAGGTGGGAAATTTGGGTAGGAAAAAATAAGGTGCTGGTATAAACTTGACATGAATAGCTGTTAGAGCAGGCAGACAGGGAAAGAGCAGGGTCTCCACCTCTGGAGAACTCCCAACATCAGCAGGATACTTCTCTGGAAGACTCTGGCTGAACACAGATTGCCAGGCTTTAGGAGGAGAGCAAGACTATCCAGTAGTAGCTGTGACATCTCTGGTGAGGTGAGGGAACCCACTGTTCCCAAAAGGAC
This sequence comes from Cyanistes caeruleus, assembly GCF_971803275.1. NCBI lineage: Eukaryota > Metazoa > Chordata > Aves > Passeriformes > Paridae > Cyanistes > Cyanistes caeruleus. The sequence goes on from NC_141703.1 coordinate 73,524,759, forward strand.
TTAAACTCTCTGGATCAATGAGCAAAAGGAGTGGGAGCTCATTTCATCTTGCTGCAGTCATCAGTAGTTGTGGTAGAAGTCCCCAGTTTAGACACATGCTTCAAGCAGAGGCACATGCAGAAAGGCTGGCTGGGTGTACTGCCTGTCTCTGCACTGAGTTCAACACCTATGGGAGCTACAGAAATGCCAAATCTACTTACTAAGTTAAATTATTACACTAAGGTGCCAGCAGATAGACTGGTCAGTTTTCCAGAAGGATGATTTGCTGCCAGAGGTGCCATTTCCCTTTAAAGTAACCATTATGTGCAAGTGAGGCTTTTACAACAAATACCAAGGAGTGGTTTGAGTGGAAGATGCAGAAAATAGGGCAGCCTAATCAGAGACAGGCTGAAATCAATCTCCTGCTGTCCCTGACCCAGAGACTCTCTGTGCTGGGATCTCTGCTGCATAAAGACAAGGCATGTCCTTGCCTGTGCATTGAAAGGAAAGTCATTAGGGACTTACAGGAATGACACAGGAGAATCTGAGACCTTACATCTGCATTCTCAGATTCACCCCAGCATTAACCTGTACCCTAGTAGAATGAACTAGTTTCAGCTTTATGCCACAGGTTCCCCTGCAATACCAAATCCAGATAAGGGGTTAAATTAACTGTGCAAAAACCACACATCTGTGCATTCAGACATTGATTTGGTGCTTGCCTTATTTTTCACATAACAATAGAAATGCAATAATTGTAGTATAAGAAAGAAAAAGTAAAATTTGCAGGACCATGATGAACAAACCCTTTTGAAGTGGTCAGACTTTCTCTCAAGAAAAGCTGTTTTGTTTGTTTTTTAAAGAAAATAATTTAAAAAAGCATCCAGCCAGTCCAGAAAATAAACTGCCATTGTTATGCTGAACTGGTCTATTAGTATGAATACCAAGAGGCACTCTGTTCTTCGTTTACATTTTGAAGGAATGGTTTCACATGCTAATGTCCTCTTTCCATCAGTGTCCTACAAATGGGATCATAACAGCATCTTGCAGTCTTTTCTGGATGCTTGCAATTGTGCAAGAATCTCAGGAGAAATCCACGCTGAGTCCTCACCCTTGCCTCCTGAGAAATGGACAACTTTTTAAAATTGACCCCAAACCACCTCTGAGCACAGCAACCCCTGGAAGATGCATTGTTTGTGTTCAATAATATTATTTTTGGTAGGGTTCATGTCAATTTGAAAGAGCATTTTAAAAAGGCACAACAGTTCCTTCCACAATTACAGCTACACCAGCTTAATTTACAAACTCCCCTAAATCTGTTGACACATGGTAATAGTGGTATTTAATCTTTGTTCTAATATCAGATTTATACTTGTTTGGTACATTCAGTGCCTTTCATTGCCGATTTCATCCCAAATGCCCTTCATTTTTCAAAGATGGGTAAAGGGAAAATTTCTCTAAGACGTGAGTATCTGGAAATGTACCATGGTGCAGGTTTTTATTCTCCTGGGAGACTAAAATACTTGTGTCAAAAGCTGTGGGGAAGGGAAGGGAAGGGAAGGGAAGGGAAGGGAAGGGAAGGGAAGGGAAGGGAAGGGAAGGGAAGGGAAGGGAAGGGAAGGGAAGGGAAGGGAAGGGAAGGGAAGGGAAGGGAAGGGAAGGGAAGGGAAGGGAAGGGAAGGGAAGGGAAGGGAAGGGAAGGGAAGGGAAGGGAAGGGAAGGGAAGGGAAGGGAAGGGAAGGGAAGGGAAGGGAAGGGAAGGGAAGGGAAGGGAAGGGAAGGGAAGGGAAGGGAAGGGAAGGGAAGGGAAGGGAAGGGAAGGGAAGGTGACACTTAATTGACAGCTGCTCAGAAACTTTGACTGGTCATAAAATGCTGAGTCTCAACTATACAAAAACACAGACTCCTTGTCCCCTGTGATCCAGAACAGTTAGTCATTCTTAGACACCCTTGAGAATGTGGGCCTGAAATTCTGATTTGAGAAACAAAAAACTGAAAATGTACTCTCTTTTGCATTACAGTTTGCCTATGGAGGAGCCAACAGACAGTTTTGAGAGCAACAGAGTGCAGACAGATTTCTTGGTACTAAGTGAGAGTCATAAGTCAACTACTTCTGCTCTTGATACTGCAGTTATTCAATGCATTCTTCAAACTATCAGTTTTCCCAAAACAGATCATATTACAATCTCTCAAATTCTATCCCCAAATACACTTATTTGAAAAAAAATCCTCACAACCATCACCACATAGCATTGCTTTCCCTCTTGCAAACAACAATCCTTTTATCAAGAGGAGTAATAAGGTGAAGTATATGTGGTCCTTCTAACCATGATGAAATTCTTAGTTAGCCCAGAGCACCCACAGAGCTCTGCTGGGGCCATGGGTGATGCTGGGTGGTGGATTCAGACTGCTGAGCCCCATGTTCAGGTGCATTTGGCTCCCGAGGATGCAGAAAGCCCCAGGATCAGTAGGAAGTCAGGAGCAGGGATGGGTGATTGGATGTTCAGCACAGCCCTGGGGTGCTTCTTGCCCCCTGGACCCACTCCAGGCAAACCTGGCCCTGGTGCAGTGCTGAGGGAAGCCTGTGTGCAGCCATGTATTTGCATGGGTCTGGCACCCACTGGCAGCTGCAGAAGTCAGAGGTCTCCAGCCTTGGGCTGAAGCAGGGTTAGTGAAACCTTGCTGAGAGTAGTAGGAACAATAAAGAAAAAAAAAATCATACATCTAAGAAATTAAATACGTGGTCTGAAATATTTTGAATATAATTAAATTTCACATGGAGTTTTCCCTCACATCAATCAAGCCAGCTATTAAATGCTTTTTATGTGAACCCCAGGAAGATTTGATACTATAAAACATTAAATCTAGGTATTATAATTTCCCCCATGGCCAGTATGAACGTTGTATTAATCATGCAGCACCCACTGCAAGCTATTTCCACCATACTGCTTTTGTCCAGTCCCCTAAACTATTACCATCCACCTACTACATAAATTTCCTGTAATGGATTGTAAGAAGTCCTCTCTGCAGCACGCTGACTGAGTGATCAGAAGAATTGGATTTTTGCCTTCCTTTTTAACATTTTCATGCATTATCTTTAATGACTCATATGCTTCAGTTTATTCCAGGTGTGCTTTAGGGAAAAATGAAAATATCCCACCTCCAGCATAGGCTCAGCCTCTTAAGAGAAACTGAAAGTTTTTGTTATTACATTAAACAGGATTTTCTGTTGCAGAAGATCCAGTTAGAGCCATTACTGTTCTCTGTATCCTCTGGGCAGGAAGTCTCTTCTCAGGCTATTAATTGCTCGCTATTTTTTTCCTATGGAAAAACAGTAAACAAAAAACCAAAGTATCCTCATTGGTAATGCTGTTCATATTACAGATTAAACTGCCAGAGGAAATATATAGTTTGACATATGAAAATTTTTCTATGAATCCATACGTAAACATATAGATTTTCATTCCTGTCAGCACAGGCGTTTGCAGATCTGCATTAAACAATGAATTTCAATGGCAGTGCTGTAAAAGCGTCACTCAGCAGCTCTGCTGCTTCTGGGCCTGATGGTAATAGATTGTCTAAGAAATCTGGACACGTCCATTTTGCCAAGGGATCGTGGGTTGCTGGAGGTAATGCACATCAGATGAGATGTCACACTCTCAGAAGAAGTGCAGAGGCGTTAAGACAAGCCAAATTCTCGGCTGTTTATATTCTTCTTTACCAATCAGGGTATCAGGATGCAGACTGAATTTATAAATACTGGAACAGGATTTGTTGCATGACAGAAGCTCTTGGAGAGAGAGATATAGGTTAGACTTTTTTCCTTATTATGTCTCAAAGAAAAGTGATTATCTGTGTTCACAGCTTAAATTAAATAAATATGTTTGGCTGTGGAATGATAGATTTCAGAAGAGTGTTTCAGGCAGCACATGCTGAGGGTTGTCAGGGGGGAAGCAGAGAACAGCAGCCGGCTGTTTTGTGCTGCACAGGTTTCCAAATGCCTCAGAGCAGCCCTGAGAAATATTGCAAGTGTTTTAGAACAACTGTCTCCAATGATCACTAGATCTTGGCTCCTATTTGAAAGCCAGTTTTGGGTCACTGGTAACTTCCCTGAAGAAGAAGGAAGAAACCTCTGTTGGGGATTAAATGAGAGCCAGAGATGCGGCTGTAATTTCACTGCAGCTCTGGAGGCACTAGTGGAGCAGGGAGGGAGGATTGTGGTGGGATGTTGTGTTGGGTTTAGCTGGAGACAGCAAGAATAGTAGCAAGAAGACAGAGTCTAATGGCATGTCCTTAGCTTTTTGCCTTTCAATCTTTTTGCCTGTCATGGTTTGACTAATCCTTTAAATGTATTTTGTGTTCATTTCTCAAATAACCAGCAGACATATGGTGTTAATGAGAACTAGAGAGGGTTTGTTTTTTTAATGAGCAAGAGCAGCTGGTAAGCAGAACATAAAATTAAAAATGGAGGGAAAAAAAAAAGCTCAAGGGGCTAGGTAAGGTTATTAATCACAGTGGAATTCCTCAGCTCTCTCCTCTGATTAGGAGCATCAGGTGGAGTGGGACACCGGTGACCTTGAGACAAGTATGTGACAGCCTTTTGCACTAGGTGAAAATAAGTGACTCTGATACATTCAGCTGTGTCACCGCTCTCCATGGCAGCAGAGATGCTCTGCCCTGTCCCCTTGCAGGCAGCCTGGCTGAGAGACAGGTGAGGGACAGGTGAGCATGGACCAGCAGTGATGCATCTGAGAGGGAAATAATTGGGAAGTGGAAGAAATTGCTCCAGTACATCCAGGGGTAAATTTGTCATTTCTGAGTGGTGCTGCATTGCTGGGAGGATTTGTGGCAGATGCTCACAGCTTTCTTTAAATGAAACCCACTTCATTTTCTGCTATTTAAACATGTCATCCTAAGCAATACGGAGCAATAAGGGAGCTTTCTCAGGGTGCACCTCTGTCTGACTGAGAGGCTCAAAGTAACACAAAAAGCCATCCTGCCCAGCAGCCCAAGGTTTGTGCTGCACTACACTGCTGTTTTTTAAAATCAAGCCTATTTCATTTAATGACTTGAGGCAGACAGAGCCCAGCTCACAGCTACAGTGCTGACTTACATTCACCAGGAAACACATGCTTTTCAAGACTGCTGAATTCATCTGCCCTTTCTACTCAACAGAACTTCTCTGGGTTTTCTTGAAGCCTGTTCCTGCCAGAAGCCTCCTGCTCACATGGTTACTGCTGGCCTGCAGTCAGGCTGCCTCCTACCCCATGCTAGACAACACCTGAGTCACAGGCATTATCCATCCCATCATGGGGGGAGCCCCAGGCATTCACATGCCCTGAGCACCTCCAGCTGCTCTGGTTCCATGGCTGAGGTTGTCCCTGTCTATCAGACCATGTTCCTTTTCCAGAGAAATGTGTGTTTTTTGTAGGTATGTCTGATTCTTAAAGTCAAGTTGTCCTCTGGTCCTTGCACATGCCTGGCCATGAAAGACAGAAATTATCTGGTCTAGTTCTACATGTCTGTATGTGAGGCAGTCTGTTCCTGCAATCCAGGGACAGAGAAAGAAGGTGGGATTTGTCTCTCCTAACAGAGACATGGCAGTTTGGACAGGTTAGTAACTTTAGAGATCTAGGCAAAGGCCTAGCTGTGGCCATGTCAAGGACAAAGGATAGTCCTATCCCTCCTTATGCTTACCGGAGTACACTTCGATCCCAGTAACTGAGGGACAGAAATACAGCTGTGGTCCCCATTCCTTGCTCGTCTCAGCAGGCTAAGGATGTTTATGGACACCAGTGTTGCTTTCAGTGTAGGTCCTTTTGGTTCTGACAATGGTGGGGAGGGACAGCCATGGCCCTTTAGCCTTTCTTTATTTGAAAGGATCCAGTTTGTGTCCCCGAGACACACTTTAGGATGTGCAGAAAAAGGTGTGGCTGCAGTGTGCATTCTTGATCTGGACTGCAGCACTGGTGTGGATGTACCTTAAGAGCATTTAGCAGGCTGCAGTATGAACATTACCCATTGAGGGCTTCTGTGGCATTATTGATCACATAATTATTGTGCTGAGGGATGATGATGATGATGATTTACAAAATACAAAAGAAGCCTCTTTTCTGAAAAGAATCTTTGACAATTTATTAATACCTCAAATTTTGCCCAGAATATGGTCTTAATTTCCAGAATCAAATGCATGCTGCAGTAAAGTGACCACTCTGAGCAGGAGTCTGTGCCATGCCTTTTCCTCCTTGAGCAGCGTAGTCACCTTTTACTCCTCTAAGGTGTACCGAAGGTTGCTTTTACTTTTAAATGAGCAAAATTTAAGGTAGCAGACCAGCCATTGTAACAAAGGATTATGACTTCTTTACAAGGGGAAATCATAAGGACCTGGCTATAAGTGAGAAAGTTCTTGTTTGAACATGTAATTTGAACAAGTAGCAGAGAGAATCCTCAGCTGAATGACACAAAGTGGCTTTTTCTATTTAGTAAAAATAAAAAAAAAAAATCTGTCTAGATCAGTTGGATGAGTAATGGGAGCACTCAAACCTTTTAGGGACATTTTTCCTGTCTTGCAGGATTGGATTCCTTTTGCATCTAGGATAAGAAGAATTGAAAAGGCAACAGTGGGAGATGATTGCTAGCAGCAGAGTGAATGAGTGCAGATGTATTAGGTTTTGTCTCCTACATGGTAACAACCTTTCTAGGAACAAAGGGGTGCTGTGTGCCATGGGATTTGATGGAAAAGATGGGTGTGAAACTTCAGGGACATAGCTGAACATGCTGGGTTCAGAGACAGGGGAAATCATTCCAAATCCATTTGCTTCTTATGTCAACCTGTAAAACCTGTGGTGGACATAAGCATCAGGTATGCTGAGGCAGCCCAGCTCTGTGCCTAGAGAATGCTCTCCTCCTGTATGCTCAGTCCCAGCAGTCTCTTCAGGAAAAGACTCCACGTGGCTCGCTCTCACCAGAACTGACAAGTGCTATTTGAGATGTTTGTGCTGTGAGATTCCCACAACCCACTGTGGGGGATGCACATTTTCAAGATCTGGCTAAGGCAGCTCTCTCTTATTCCGTCCCCTACGATAATTATGGTGATATTTTTTGCTACATACTGTGCTGAGAGGGAAGGGTCCCGTGGTGTGCCTGAATGTTGCACAGTGTAAAGCAACACAGTGCTCCCTCCTGCCTCTCCCAGGCCCACCCCCCAATCTCTCAGAAGGGAGGAAAAGGCTCACGTAAGAGGGATGTTTATTCCGATGTTATTCAAATGAGCAATGAACAAATAAAATGGTATTTAGGCATTGCCTTTGCTTCTCAATACATTTCTTCAGGCAAATATTACCCACAGTGGTACTTAAACCTCCTTGGGGGTCTGTAGCTCTTGACAGTGTTTTCTTTCCTGCCTGCTACAATTTGAGGGGGAAAAATATTCTTTATTTTACTAGCACAGCCCACAAACTCGCTGAGGCTCAGATGTGAAACTCTTGTCTTAGAAAGAGCGAGGACGAAAAAGAAATCTGAAAATAGGGAAAAATGTCAAGGGAAACATTTGCAAGTATACAAAGTTCTTCCTTCTGATTTAAATATTTCTGTAACTTATGAAATTCAATGTTCGTAAGAATAAAAACTCCTTGTATGGAACAGTTGCTGGATAACATGTTTGTGCAGAACAGAAATATTTCAGGGTGAAAAAAATCAATACTCAGAAGGGGCTGAATGGCTCAAACTATGGGTAAACATATGGAGGCTGCTATGATGAGCGTAGCACTTTGAAATTCACCCTGGTCAGTAGAAATGGAAACTAATTTCCAGCTAGCACCTTTTCTGAGGTCATTTGTTAGAACTTGTCAAATTGATATGACCTCTCTTTCCAATCTCCAGAGGGTAAACACTTCTATTTCCTATTTACAGGGTGTTTATCAACAGGGCAAAAAGCAGTCTTAACCATTTGACTGGAAAAAAAAAACCTAGCCAGAGAAATAGGTACAGTTCCTGCAGTTCAGGGCAAGAGCCTGTTGTAGGAAATTTGCACAGCCATGGATCATGCATTGGAGAACAGTTTTGACTGTAGTCAAACTTCCATGAGCTTTTGCACATGGTTTGGTTGACTTTGTGTGAGAGCCAAGTCAGTAAATGAGAGGTGTCACAAAGCACAGTCAGGAGAGGGATTTCCTATTTGACTTTTGAATCCACTTTGCTGTGAGGGACACAGGAAAGGCATTGAGCCTCACCACCTGAGCCAAGGACAGACTCATCAAGGGCAGGTGGCTGATTTGATTGATTGCAGGATAGAAAGGCAGGAGAATAATACTGACAAAAGTTTTAAGGAAATTAAATTATTCCAGGAGAGCTTTGCTTTTACTGATTAAGAACCGAAGGGCTGCTGAGCATAGACTTATCTCAGTTATGTTAATTTCTCCAGCACAGTGGATTGGTTGAACTCTTCAAAGAAAAATGTCACTACTAATATCCAGAGCAGATTAAATGACAACTGCAATCTAGCAGCCATGATAACTTCAGCATATGTTGGAACCAGGAAATTTTAGCTAACTGTATCTGGGAACTATCTGAGTTGGTGAGGATGTCTGTCTTTGCCTGTGGAGAAAAGCTCCTTTCTATCCTGCTGCAGCATGATTAATATATGCCCCAAATATTATCTTGCTCTCAGAAGATCAGTTCAAAAGTGTTGGCTGGGAAGAAGTCCTGCAGGTCAGCTGTGCTCTTACTCATGCAAGTCAGAAGTGGCAGAGCAGGCAGAATTACAGCTGTGACTCATCTGGTGACATCCTGGAAGAAAGCCTGTTGTGAGAGGGCTTGGCACCTGTCAGGCTGGACACTGGCAGCTGCAGGACCACTGTGAGCTAGAAGTGTGAAACATCCCTCTCTGAGTTCACAGTCATGGAATCATAGAACATGCTGAGCTGGTCAGGACCCACCCATCTGGATCCCCTGAGCCAAACTTCTGGCCCTGCACAGGACCACCCATCTCACACCATGTGCCTGAGCACACTGTCCAAATGCTCCTTGAACTCTGCAAGGCTGGTGCTGTGACCACTTCCCTGAGGAGCCTGTTCCAGTGCCCAAACACCCTCTGGGTGAAGAACCTTTTTCTAATACCCAACTGAACCTCCCCTGACACAGCTTCAGGCCATTCCCTCAGGTCACTGGTCATGAAAGTGAAGAAATCTGTACCTGCCCCTCCTCTTCCCCTCACAAGAAGCTGCAGACTGCAATGAGGTCTCCCCTCAGTCTCCTCCAGGCTGAACAGACCAAGTGACCTCAGCAGCTCCTCATAAGGCTTCCCCTCGAGGTCCTTCAAGACTTTGGTTGCCTTCCTTTGGACACTCTCCAATAGTTTAATGTCTTTTTTATACTGTGGCACCCAGAACTGCCCCCAGCACTGAGGTGAGGCCGCCCCAGCCCAGAGCAGAGCAGGACAATCCCCTCCCTTGCCTGGCTGTGATGCTGTGCCTGATGCCCCCAGGACAGGGTTGGCCCTCCTGGCTGCCCAGTTCCAGTGAGAAAATGTCCATGTGGCTGCATTCACAGGCAGTGTGTAAGGTCAGTGGCACGTCCCATCTTGACAACGGTGACCAAGTTTTCAGTTGTTGTGAGACACATGTAATGCAGAGCACAGAAACCTGTTAGACTGTGCAAGACTTCACTAGAGTGGCTTCCTTCTCCTGTGGAGACTCAAGCTGGTAGTTTCAGATCCAGCAAGAGATTTCTACATGTTGGGTCACTTGGCTTCACTACAAATTGATGGGTATAAAAGTATCAAACTCTTTGCATGCCCACTTGGGAGAATACCATAACTTGAATGTTCAAGGATCTATAAAGATTTAGACATAGTGGTTGCTATTCCTCTTTTTCCACTGAGAAGGTGCTTTTGATTCCACAGTGTTCTCATTGCCTTGAGCCTGATCCAACTGAGAGCATGGGCAGCCTGTATTGTAGCTGTTACTTGAGCCTTACCTTAAGTCATTCTCATGTACTTGGTGACCTTACTTTCAGCTGTTTTTACCTGCAACGTGTGAGAAGTGGCCCGTACCTCTTCCCTGCCTGAGATGAAGCCCTGTGTGTGTGCTGAAGGGCAGTGGGCTGTGCTCCCCTAGATACTCCCAGCTGGCTGACAGCTTTCCATCCTCCCTGTGTGCTTCGGTGATGTCTTAAGTTTTAGCTTTCATATTTTCCAGATTTTGTGCTGCCTTAGTGTGTGACTTTGAACTTCATATAGAGTGTTAGCAAGTTCTCTTCACAGGGTAGACTTCTCAGTTCTCTTCTCAGTTCCCTTCACAGTTTGTTAGACTAAACAATTGTTTTCCAGCCTGAGAACCAAGGACATCATTGTAGCTTCAAGCCCAAAAAGTATAAATAACTGTGAATTGAGGAGAGCAATCTGAGAGGATGGGACTTCATAACCTGAAGCTGTAATTGGGCAAATAACCCCAATATGTAAATGGAACAAAACCTATAGAAGTGTGAAAACTTGGGACTGGTTGTCCATCTTGTGTTCATCTTGGCTTCACCTTGGGTGTAGCCATGGCTGGGCTCTTATGCTGCCCAAGGTGTATCCTTTGAAGGCCTTTTAATAAATACTTCCTGTATTTAACTCTGTCCAGCCTCTGTTCCAGGCATCACTGGTAGGAGGTGACACTGCAGACACCACAGCGAAGTCCCCTGGCAAGGCACAGCCTGCACAGGATGAGACTAATACCAGCTCATTGTGTTAGTTTCTCTCCTGAGCAAGGAGGAAAAAATACCTTCTTTCTTTGCAAACTGACTCTATGTGCTCTTTGTCTGTATTACCTGCATTAATCTAGTACAGTGTGGGATGAAAATGTGCCCCTGAGACTAGGCATGTATGTAACTTTAACCACCAGCTGCCAGCATGAATGCAAAGTTGTCTCTTCAAACTACGCATAAAACTCTGTGGATAGTGACATTAAGTAGCTCTCTTTTATGCAATGCAGGCATTACATTTTTTTTGGTGTGTTGACATGTCATTATATTTCTCAACAAGGCAAATTAGAGCAATGATATGAAGTTTTGTCTTGAGAGCCTGAGGATCTTTTATGGTTCTGGGAGCCTGCATTAAGACAGACTGTAAAATGGGGTGTAAATATTATTGTGATGAGTTATTTCTTCCTGCTTGCTAAGAAGCAGCAGAACTGCTGGTAGAAGCCAGCATATCCCATATGGATTAGTTCTATTATATTTTAACAACTGTTGCATGTACTAATTGCTTTTAGTTCATAGGGACCAAAGATAATGTTATGAATACTCAAAGGAGAATTTATATTTTGTACGACAGCCATGTCTAACCATCTCCTTAGCTGGCTCCTTTGTCCTGCTCTTGCTGTGAAGATACCCAGGTGGGATCTTCCTTTTCTGTTCATTTTTTCTGTCACCAGTTTTGATGTCACTGTGAAGATGTGCAGTAGTCTTGAAACACTTGTTCCAGGGTCTAGCTGCATGACAACTTGTCCCAGAGGTGCCTACAAGGATGGATTGTCCACGTCCTTCTGATTAGGGGCAGATGGGGTGTGTGTTGCCAGAGTCACTGTGGTACAACCTTTGGCCTGCACAGCCTTTTCTTCTCCTCAACCCCAAAAGCTATGGGCATCATTTTGTCTGTGACAGCACAGCCTTTATCAAGAAAGAGGACTGGGACTGGGGAGCAGTGCAGCCACCATGCCATGTTACCTGTTTTGGGCACCACTTCTCCCTGCTAGCACCTGTTGTCAGCCCATCTACTCTGACTAGCCAAAAGGTATCAAAAGGTACCAAAAGGTATCACTTACTGTGACATTCCCCACAGACAGCACATTTCCACATGCAAGCTGACCAAGAAAATGTAGAAATTAATATCCCATAAGACCCCCTCATTCCCTGTGTAGAAACCTGCTTGGTCTCCCTTTTCTTCTTTCAAAGAGGTATAATTAAATATGAGAATAAACAGGGCTGGATCTCCTGAGATCCCCTCCTGCAAATTCACTGTGCCATGGACATTAGTAGTTTAAACTTGCACACAGCTGGGTGCTGGCATTTGCTTGGGCTGCACGCCATCTCCTTGTCAGGGGAAGGGCTGGGTAAGCACAACTGCACCCTGATTTTCCTATGGAGAACGCCTGACCACAGCAGCAGGGCACAGTGCTGTGTGCTCAGCTCAGGAGGAAATTGGAGATAATCTCCTTTTAACAACATATATGCTTAGCAGGAGCTGCTGTTCAGTAGGTGCTACTGATATATCATCCAACCTTCTGCAAACCACAGGACTCACCATTCTGCTTTGAACCCAGCAGCTTGTGTGTTTGATCAAGTAGGACTTGTATTTTGCCACACATAGTGTGCAAAAAAGCCATCTAGCCTTCATGTGACACTACAAAGGGGGAGACAACATACCATTTTCCATGGTCATGTGTTCTGTTGGTTAACCGTCTTTGTTCTTACAATTGCATGTCTTATTTCTAATTTAAATACATCTGACTTCAGTTTCTAGCTGCTGCAACCATTTTTTTTCTTTGCAAGATGAAGAAGGAATGTGGTACTGAACATCTCTGAAGTCAGGTCAGCCTCCAGCCTCCTCTTTGATACAGCAACCACAATGAGTGCTTTAAGCCTTGTGAGGTATTTTCCATAGTCCTCAAATAATTTTAATTTAATATTTTAAAATTCCCTACTTTTTTTAGTCAGATCTTTCAGTTGAGCAAATTATTCCAGCAACAATTTCTGTAAATGGCAATGATCTGATCTGCCAGCTGCTGCCCGCTTCTTTGAGCTGCTCCTGCCATCCCCACTGAGACCTCACAGCTCTCAAGCTTGTCCATTTTGACCCCTTGTCCCTGGTGTTTCAAAAACCATGGGCACTGCATCTCTTGCTCTAGATACAGAGCTTGATGTTTGACTGCTCCCAACAATTCATTTTGAATTTCAGTTGTTGTAGTTTAAGTTAAAGCCAGATAAACCTCTGAAGAACCAGACCTTGGAATCTGGGTTTCTCTCTGTGTTTTCTACTTTCATTAGTAGGCTACAAAGGCTCTTCTTTGTTAATTTGCTTTCTGATTCTTCAAATGTACCCTCATAACTGGGAGGACAGAGCCATCACGAGGAGTGAAAAGTGATTTTGTGGGAGCCCGGGTGCTATCCCGGGGGTTTGGGTACTCCCTTGACAAGAAGATGATCAGTCCCAATTCATACGGCTTGAGGAGGATGGAAATTTGTGTCTCCCCCTCCCTGGGCAATTGCTCTGATCACCAGCCTCTTTCTACCACCTTCAGCATAAAAACAAGGAATGAGGCGGTGTTGTGTACCTAGCAGAAAGGTAACAACTTGGGAGCAGAAGTCTGCTTCAGGAGATGCATCTCAGGCTCCCTTAGCTACGATGGTAGAAAGGCAATAAACTTAAGTTTGTTCCAGACCAGACCTTAACATTTGAATCTCAGGAGGCTAGTCCAGGTTTGAAATCCTCAGCTAGGTGGCCAGAGGTGCTATTTAAGCCCTTTCATACAGCTGGAATCAAGATCGCCATTGTATACACTTCTGACTCGGGCAAGATCTTCTCAATGAAAAGCTAAAATGAGTCTGCATTGAATTAATTAGTTCAAAGCACCCTGTAATGTTTACCTACAGCTGTGAATGGGCACTGGGGCTGGTTACTAAACCTGTGTGAAAACGTGTCTGTTGTAAATGGGATTGCTTATAGGGATTTGACTGACTTGAAGTAAAATCTGTTTAGTTTCTGCAAGTTTTATGCAATTTTCCTCTTTGGAAGATATTCTTGAGCATTGCCTTTACTTTCCAAGCTGTACAACTGGACATTTAATGATCTGTAGAATATGATGCATGAAAAAAAAAAAAAACAGACACTGACACAGGACATTTATAAGAATACTTTTAAAGAAAATCATAAAAGAAAATTCTATGTTGTGTTTCACATGTCTTGTAATTCTGGAATATCCATATCACCATTTATAGTCTGTCTGGCTCTTCACTCCTGCTAACTTCCTAAGTGCACCCAGGGACAGAGATAAATAAAAGTCAATATTATTCCAAGTAAAGAGATATTTGCCTGAAGCATTGCTTTTCTTTCTCCAAAATTTAGTTGGAGAAAGAAAAGTTAGCATTTAGTTAAAAATTCTCATTAAATCCAAAGACAAAATTTCTGTTATCACTTGTCATCCAGAAGAGAAATTCTTCAGCTCCTACTGTAAGTCAGAAGAGTATGTAAAGGCTATTGAATGCATATTGCTATTTCTGTCAAGTTAGTGGGACCAGAAGGACCTTTGATCTGGCCTAGAGTGGAAGTTCTTGTATTTTTATTTAATCTAAAGTTGCATTGAAATTGAGCAGATCGAGAATTGTGGGTGCTTTTACTGTATTTCTGCAGAAAAAGAAATGTAGGTCCCAGCTGTTAAGTCTTTATAACGCACCATGAAATACAAGAAATTTTTGTAGCATGGTTTAAAAGAACATATCTGCATATGACCTTTGTACATTATATGAAAGTAAGAAAATCTATTCTTGAAGAATGGATTTTTTGAAAAGAAATTCTTGGGTTTTTTTGTATGCATAAATCACTATTCACTCTTCTCCTTCCCATTGTGTCATGCAGAGCATGTTTGGCTTCACATGACCTACATGGTCCACCACGCAGTCCAAAAATCCATTGACACACACCACAGATGATCAGCTGGCTGAAAGTGACTCAGAAGTAATGGATTCTATGGATTGCTTCACAAAACTTCTAAGATAAGGCCCAGATTCATTAGGGCATTTGATTTTAAAATTTAATTTTACATTTAATTTAACATTTAATCTTTGATGATGAAAAAACATTGTTCCTGAGGAAAGCTTCCTTAGCTGCTGCATTTGGGTTACAGCAGGCTGGATCCATATTCCCTTTAGTTATTCCTTATTTGAATGGATTGTGGTTTGTTTGGTCCTTTTGGCTTCTCTGCCCAGAACAGCATCTTTGCCTCTCTCCTTCTCACGAGATGAAGGTTTGCAGCCCAGCAGCCCCAGACCACCTGCACTGAAGCTGTGTATTCAGATTGCTAAACATTTAAATACATTTTTTTCCCAAGAAATTCTACCACAAGCAGTCTGAATTTACAACTTAGTCTCCAGGGACAGATGCATAAAAGCAAACTGTGCCCAAGCTTTGTAGACTCTTTCAAAAAACCAGTCTTGCTTTTAACTCAGAGTTGCACAGATAGTGGCTCAGCTATAGAACACCTGCACACAATTCAGTGCCTCACTGCCCTCCTCCTTCATGAGCCCTCTGGGGAATACAGTGCACTTCTGCAGATGGCTTCTTCCTCAACAGGTCTCCTGCAGCCCATCTCTTCCCTCCTTAGCTGTTTCCACAATGGAAATAGCCTCATTTCTGCAAAAGTGGATCCCTCAGCTCTTCTCTCCTGCTCTCCTTCTCAGTTACCATTTGTTGGATGTCCCTCATCAAGTGACTTGTTCCGTACCAGAACAGCCAGTTAGTGACTAGCTAGTGAAAATCCAACTTTTAGCAAATTAAATCTGAACCAAGACTCTATTCTCCCCCCAACCCCCCAATAATGTAAGGTCTCTTAAATGGTCAGTCTCCAAAGGTCATTTGCTATTCTCTGCTGGTCATAGCCAGGTGCAAGCACTACTCCTGCCATCTTTTGGGGATTTTCTTCTCTGTGAGGCACCCCACTGAGAACACGCAGCATCCCCTGAAAATACTACCATGTAAAATGCCAAGAATTCAGAAAATTCCTTGGTTTTGGTAACTTAAATATTCTGTGTATAAAGCCCAGTGTGTTTTAAGCAGCTAGCTCAAACCACTGCAGTGGTTGAAGTGTTCCTTTCTTTAAAGCTTTGGTTTTTTGAGGAGGAATGACAGCAGTTTTAAATTTTTAATCTTTGTGACAAATTTCAGTGAAATAAGTGTGACTCTATTTCTGACTTTTCCTAAATCTGCCTTCAATCCTCCTTTAGTTAACATGCGTCAAAAACAGCTGAGGCTGTGTTTGGCAAAACATTTGTTTTTCTTCATTTACCTGTAACAAGACTGACTGCTGTAACATCTTTGATTTGCACATGACTGCTAACTTTTACTCTGCAAAAGGCAAGATCTGGCCAAAGGATGCCCTTGTACCTTCCTGTTGGCAAGTTTGGTCACCAAATACCTGCTCATTTTGTATATGCCAGGTAAATTTACTATACATATATAACTTTCCTTCAAAATCTCTACAAAATACAAATTCCTTTTACTACACAGGCATATTTTTCTCATGCTTCAGTGCCATCCATTAACAAGCTGCTAAATAATAAATAAATTAATAATCAATTTAGAAAAACCACACAGAAAAGTAAGCAGCATAAGAAGGGGTGATGTTCCCCAGCAAGCTCAGCTTTTTCATACTGCACAGACTTTCTTGCCTTTTTTTCCCCAAGTCAAAACTATTTCAGACAGATGCCCCAGTAACTTCTAATGTTCCCTATAGATCTCTCCTTGACAGAGAGATTATAAAAGCAGTATTCTCAAAGAAATGGGAAACCTTTTATTCAGCAAAAGCTCAGATCTTGATCTTCTCAAGAAATATACTCTAAGTCTCTACTCCAGATATCACAAAAAGACCAAGAAGGTGCCAGATAAATTTATTTTCTGTACTACCTAATTTTATTTCTATATCTGTACATTAATAAATCCTCCTTTGTTATTATCTGCACAATGTAAAAAGTGAATGGAAGTGGTATGAGCTATGTTTTGTTCTTGTCAGATGTAGGTCTGAGAAAAATGTGAGAGAGGTCATGGTCACCCAATAGAAGATGAACAAGAGGCTTGGATTCCCTTGGATATATGCCAGTGGGTATGGGCTGATGCTCTTTGGACAACTCACTTGTGTAAACAACTTTCTTCTTGCAGCAAGTGATTTGAGGCTGTTGACACCCCCAAAGTTGTCAGGATCACAACTACGCATCTCTAGTGAGGGGTGGTTCCTTGCGTGGCACTGCAACCAACACTGAGGGGAAGCATTGGTTCATAGTGCCACCTACAGAATCAACACTTCCACTTGAGGATGAATTGGATTGCCTCTCTCTCCTTTCTCTGTTAAGACTTACATTTTATTTTAACATTATGAAGGAATTGTGAAACAGAAGCCTCAAACTTTAAGTGTTGAATTACCAAAGATTTTCAAGTGAGAAGTTACACAATGCAACAGGATATTTTTAACCATATCCCTTTAATCAATCTAGGCTGTGATGAAGATATTCCTACCCTGGAAAGCAGAATGAAACTGAACTCAATTTCAAGTGAAAAGAAGAAAGATCTGGAGCATTAAGAAAAAGATAAGCCCTGAGAGAGATGTGTGGACATTGAATGACACAGGAAAACATGTAACTTATTAGGCCTGAAAATGTGGAATTTAGTTTTCATATTGAAGGATATTTTTGTTTTTAAAAATAGGAATTTGATTAATACACCTGTTTCCAAAAATGAAAATGCATCTTTTGTGATTTGAATCCTATCTGTGGGATAGGATTATGAGTAGCAATATGTCTAAAGAGATGATATGTGCACTTGGAGAGCTGCATTCTAGAGCTACAGTCTAAGGCATATTACAGACAAAAGCTTCAGACACCAGGCAAGACCTTGAAGGAATGAGACCTGTCATTAGCACATAAGACACGAAGCTGTTGTAAAGAGAGCTATCCAAATAATATATTGGTATGAAGAAACCTCTTGGAATGGCTTCCTTTCTATAAGGTTAATACATATACATATATATATAAATTAAGACAAGTAAACTGGACAATATGAGGAAATTTGGATTCTAGACCTGTCTGGATTCCTCTTGTTTTAATTTATGCTTGCAAAATTGAAGGTCATTGTGAGAAATATAAAGATTTATCAACTGAGTTTGAGAAACCCACTGACATCACCAACAGGACATTATTTTTGTATCAAGTGAGAAAGAGATGTGCCTGTTTGCCAAGATAGGACAATGCATGTTAGAGAATGATCTCAGTTTCAGACCTGATCTCACAATGACTGCAGTGGCAACTTACAGGAATTGCACAGCATCAACACACTGTATGTACAATGAGGAAACACTGATTGCTTCTTGTTCCAGGTCAGGCCAGGTGCTGGAAAAGAGGTAAGCTCTGGTTAATCTTTATTTGCTTTCCCCTGGTGCACACCACATCCTGGAGTTAGTCCTCTTGTGTTGGAGCCCTGGGTACCTGTCCCAAGAACATCTGCCTGCCTCTGGTGTTGACTGCACCTAAAGAGGAATAATTGAAAACAACAATATTTGAAGTCCTGGCATACAAGAGTTTGAGTGTTCCTGTTATACCAAGAGTTAGAGCTGGAAAATTTTAAAAAAGTGATTATGGAAGCTCTAGCAGTGAATTAATCAGTGTATGATTCCTTCCCCCATTGAGAGTAGTACTTGAGTGGGAAATTATTTAAAACAGGGGGAATAGAGTAGGTGTTATCAGTCTGACTGTCATTCTGTTCAGTTTGAGGAATCTTACTGGTCCCTAAGGAAAGAGAAATCACATTCCTTGACTCATGCTGTGCTGGTAAGGTATGATATGTTCAAATTACTGGGAACATGTGTTGTATTCAATAGATAGCAGAGAGAAGGAAAAGCTCCCTTAATTAGCATCCAACTTTCTGAAGTACATACTGGTACAAACTGGACTGAAAATTTATGAAATAGGAAAGAAAGAACAAATAACTGAGAGAGAACTTTTTCAGCCCCTCTGTGAGTAGCTGCAAGCTGCATTTCTACTGGATTATCAATGCTTGCATTTTTTTTGCATGAACTTTGAAATAATAAAGGCCAAGATAAGTTCTTTGTGGTTGAACTACTTGACTTAATGTATGACAAGGTGTAAAATAAAAATACAGAAGGAAAAACTGAATTTAAAATACCCTTTTATTGCTATAAAGCAGGTTGAAGTTGTATATCTTTTCTCATGTTTGCCCTTTAGCTTTTGATGCTCTTTAAATTTATGGTGAAGTGCCTAGTGAAAATGATAAATAGGATATAGATACTGGAAAATGGAAGTGTTGCTTCCCAGCCTGAATAATATGAGCAGCCATTCAGTCACTGGAAGATATTCTAGCCCTATACATTTTTTTCATGCCTCTTTCAGAGATACTATCTTACCACGAGATATGTGCTCTTACTAGCAAACCAGAAGCTCAGTTGTAGAAATTACTTTCTATTGCTCCCCTGCAGATGTGTACTTCTCTGTAAGAAAGCACTGCAGCCTAATTGGAACAAAAGCTTGGAGCATGAAAGTGAGGATGGCCTTATTGCTAAATAGTCGGATCATTAACATGGAGAAGAGTCATAAACTATACTTTTTTTGAACTAAGTTCTGTTTATACAATTTACCCAGTAATTGGGTACTTTTTACCCAGTATCTGGATAAATGTGTGATAATGCAATATAAACTGAGAGCTCCATGGTGCAAAGACCAGCATTCACATTCTCCCTTTCCTAGGTTAAGTCTCATGATGCTTTGGAGTCATGGAAATAAAATTTAGAAATTCAACCCAGTCATGTATTTTTTAAAAATGGAGTGCCCTAACATGACAAGGATAGCCATAGTTTTGAGTGAGGAAGTCTGGGATCAAGTCTCCTTTCTGTTTGAGCCAGAACACAGTTGCGGTGAAGGTCAACCACATCTTTAAGACATGTCAGGACTGGGGGTGGATTTTTCTCATCTGTCTTGTTGTAACTCTTCCAATTTAAGTCAGAACTTAAATACTCTGGGGCCAGAGAACAAATGAGAATACACAACCCATTAAACTTCATACATAGGGCACTCAGATGAGGGAAAGGGAATGATAACTTCTATTCACCCCCTTTTTGGGGATATGTTTATATACAAGACAAAACATCCCATAACATCTGTGGCTGAACATTCCATAATGTCTGTCTCCAGAAAGCTGATTCTCAGTGCAGCTGTTTCTCACAACTCATGAAGGAAGAGATCTGGTACTAATCTCAGACAGTAAAAAAGTTAGATCAGTCATGTGGTATTCAGATGATTATTTCCCAAACTTCCTGTGTATTTTAGATACTAAAGGCCTCAAAATATGAGGGTGTTTGGGAAAGAAAAGGGATTATTAAAAGTTTTAGGTGTGGTTTTTGGATTTTTTTCCTTCCTTAGCATTGAATCTCAACAAGTGCTCAGTTACTTCCTGTCGTGGTTTTAAACCACTAACTAAGAAAATTATTTACTTCTTGCTGTGAGATATGGATTAGAATAAGAGCAAAACAGGCATACAACTTAAAAGGGAAAAAAAAGAAAGTTTATTGACAAACCACAATAATAAGAACACCAGAATAAACTTCCAGAAAAACCTTTCCATCTCCTATCCACCCACTATTCTCTTGTTCACATGACAACAGAGACAAAAACTCTGGAACTCTGATGGTTAAAACAGTCCCAATTCTTGCTAGTATGTTCACCAGTCTTTATAGAGAAACAGAAGTTTCTTCCTGTTAATTTATGGAGTTTCTCACAAGAAAACTATTTTTGTTATAGTTTTCTATTGCCCTAATGTTAGCTGCTCAGAGCTGCTATTATTAGAGTTCACTCCTCCCATTTTCACATCACTCTGAAGTAAGTATGGGCCATGTGTCTAGAGATAGCATTTTTAAGGATAAGTTATTCAAAGGCAAAAAAAAAGTCTTCTTTATCTGTTTCTGTGAGCTTCACTAGAAAACAGTTTTCTCATGGCCTCTCAGGGCTTCAAATCTCTCAACAGTTTTCTCATGGCCTCTCAAGGCTTTTAATCTCTTAGTACTTCACTATACTATAATTACTCTTTACTCAAATTTACACTTTGAACACATTGGAGAAGAATGCATTTGGAGAAAAGGACCCCAGTTTAAGTTCTATGTGGGTGAGTTGCCGTGTAAAAGATATTTTGTAACAAATGACACACATAAATGGTGGATTCCTCGAGCACCTCATTTGTATTGGGCTAAGGAGAAGGAACCGAGATGCTCTTATGTGGAGAGGGAAAACTTATATGAGTGTGCAACTACAGATCCAAACCCGAATCCACTACGGGGGGATAAAAGGTTAGCCAAATTTTGGCACCATATTGGAGTGGACACCATAGAACCCCCGAGCTTCTGGAAGGCTCCAATTAATTTCTATTGGATTTGTGGGAGGTCAGCCTATGTTATGCTGCCTAAAGACTGGGCGGGAAGCTGCACACTTGGAATTATTAAACCTTCCTTTTTCCTTCTTCCCCGATTAGAGGGTCGGCATTTGGGGGTTCCATTGTATGATGATCTGAAGAGAAAAAGGAGAGAGGTGTTGATTGGGGGAACCCAGAAATGGGGAGACGATGAGTGGCCACCAGAACGAATTATAGCAACCTATGGCCCGGCCACCTGGGCGCAAGATGGATCATGGGGATACAGAACCCCAATATATATGCTAAACAGACTGATACGGTTACAAGCAGTAGTAGAGATTATCTCTAATCAGTCCAGCCTAGCCCTTGATTTGCTGTCTGCACAAGCCCGACAAATGAGGACCATGATCTATCAAAACCGGTTAGCTCTAGACTACCTACTGGCAGAGGAGGGAGGCGTGTGTGGGAAGTTCAACTCCTCCGAGTGTTGCGTTGAGATAGACGACCACAGTGAGGTAATCAAGAACATAACTACTAACATCAGAAGACTAGCACATGTCCCAGTTCAAAAGTGGTCCTCATTAGCCAAGACCGGTTGGTGGAATAATCTTTTTAATGGAGAGTGGTGGAAAAAGCTGCTTATTGTTACAGGCTGTATATTAACCGGTGTCTCTTTCCTCCCTTGTCTAATTCCATGGATAATCCGGACCATCACGAAAACTGTACAAAAATCCCTGGAACTGAGTTTGCAACAAGAATTAAGTGAGAACATTTATCGGATAAAGACTGAAAACTCAGACAAAGATCATAGACCTGAATCAGCAGTAACCCTCTACAGGAACTTCCAGAAGCTTCGAAAAATCTATAAAGAGTATGAAGAAGTCTGAAGTTAGGACAAGAAGCACATTGACTAAAAGTGCTTTTGATGCGGGCTTAAGTTAGTGAAGACTGCTTTGAGGACTGTTTATAAGATTTGGACTTAAGCCCGATCAAAGTTTAAGAGGGGGGAATTGTTATAAGTATTTATAGTATTATGTTTGTAATTGTTAGTCTGTTAGTATGTTCTTGTTTTCCCCTATTAACTGTATTGGTTTTGACCCCAGTTGTCAATTATGTAAACCCCTCCCCTTATTCCCGAACCTTCCCTGCCCGTCACCCTGGCCTGCCCTAATCCCCCTACCCATCATTGTAAACCCGACCCTTTCTCCCAGAACCTTCCATGCTCCTCACCCCTACTTCGGTTCGCGATTGGTTCCCTAGTTGCTGTCCCGCCCATGACATGTCCCTATTGGTCACCAGTAATGTAACCGCCTCCCCTCACTCCTCCTCCCCTGATCCCTCATTGGACCCTGAGTTGTACCCTCCCCTGGGGATCAAGCGGTATATAACCTTGTGCACAGCTGTGTTGGGGGCTCTCCTTCCTCGTCGGGTTGTGAGTTGCAGGGAGTCAGGCTAGCCTGTCTCCCTACTCCTGTTGGTATTTTTGCCATCAAATAAAGGTTTGGCTACTTCTTTTAACATCCGGGAGTGTCCAGACCCTTGTTTGTTTTTGACAAACACTATTCCTCTCTAGATCCTATATCATGAATTAAAGGAGTTCTTTTCAGGACTTCATTGTCCATCTCCATAGTTTTAACAGGGAGATATTTCAGCTTAATTAAAGCATCTTCTTAATTCTCTACCTTTCCTGAAGCTTCTTTTCTTTCCTGTCACTGGTAGTTTATAAAGTCTCTTTTCATGTTGATCTCTCTCTCTCTCTCTGGATATAAAGATTAATCCGCAAGTCTCATCTGGGTAATGAAAGAGTTAAAATCTTGCCCAGGCTTTTGTAGATGGTTCGAGGATCTCTGCTGAACAAGAGCTGGAGCCGTCTGCGATGGAAGGTTCCTCATGGCTGCTCTGGAGCGTGTAGTCTCTGTTCCAACCCGCTGCAAGTCCAGGGCCTCTCTCTTTCTTCACTGGGCAGTTTCTAGTGAATTAGTTACAGCAAAACCTGCAGCCGAGCCAGAGATCGGCTCGGCCCGGCCCGGGCCCAAGGAAAACCTTTCCCAGGCCCCCCATCTCCCGGCCGGGAGACGGGGCAGGCCCGGCCCCATCCCCGCCCGGCCGCATGGCCTGGGCAGGGACGGGAGGCCTGGAGCTCTGCCACCCTCCACAGCCAGAAACAAAGAGAACCCAGAGAGCTCTGCTTTTACATTTTTAAGGTAGGGTTCACAAGTTGATCCCACTTTTCAATGGCCTAAACTGCTGTCAATTCTCAGCAATGACCGATAATTGGTCAGGAGAAAAGACTCCAAGCACTTCCCAGCAACTCCAACTCCCTTAAAGGTAAAGTAACTCCATGACACTTCCACACTTCTGGACACATGAAATTTTTCATTTTAAAATGCAATCTACAAAATATGGATATTTCCAAAATATTTTCCTTCTCCTGGAGGAAAAGAGGTCATGGAGAGTGAGGGAAATGTGAAGAAATTCCACCATACCCACACCACACAACAGTTTGAATATAATTCATGGAATCATAGAATGATTTAGGTTGGAAGGGACCTTAAAGATCATCTAGTTCTGACTCCTCTTTCATGGGTGAGGACACTTGACCAGGTTGATCAGAGCCCCATCCAATATGACCCTGAGCATTCCCAGGGATAGGGCATTCACAAGTTTTCTGAGCAACTTGTTCCAGTGCCTCACCACCCTTAGTAGGGTAAAGATAGTAAAGATTTTTTTCCTAAAAACAAACATTAGTAAAACCAAAAAGCACAATTTTGGTAAGTAACCTAGTAATAGCCTCTCCTTCTTTCCTCCCTTTCCCCAAAGTTAAGAATTCCACAAACTTATAGATAATGTTAGAAGACTACTGTCAGGAATGCCAAGCTAGACTTAAAAACAATGGCATGACTTGCAATTAGTGATTAATGGGCTCCTTTTATTTACCTTCAGTTCTTCTTTTGTGAGTTTCTTTAAAAAGAACTTCTCTTTGCTGAAAATGAGTTGACCAATGGCTCCTCAGATTCCAAAAAAGAAACCCTAACACTTAAGCTAATGGAGAATTTTCATTATTTCTCTCAAAATGCCATGGTGATGAACACTGGGGAAATAACTGTTAATCATTTATCAGCTTCAGCAGCAATATAATTTATTTTTATCCATATATATTTAACCATATGAGGAGAAGAACAGCAAAGGACAAATTTTACCAGACTGCTTAGTCTTTCACATAGTTTCTTACACAGTCTTGGTTTTTCACCGGTCTGACAGAAGGGAGTGTGCCTTGGCTTGGAATCACTGGTGGTGGCTGTGTCTGCGTGCACGGTGAGTTATCAGTGAGCAATGCCAATGCTGGAGTAAGGATAGTGCCTGGGAAATGTGAATCTTACAGACAGGAGGGTGGCAATGTCTCTTCTTTCCAAGGGTAGGCAGGAGGAGACCAGCTAGATGGCTGGAGATCATTAGGGATTAATTGTTTCAACATAATTGCCCTAAGGAGAGGACTGAATGTCTTTTAAAGAAAAGTGTGAAACAAGGCAATTTGCATATCAGAGGAATCCAGTAATGAAGACTGATCTTCATGTGTTTACTTAGTAAAGGTGAGAAAGGTGAGTGTGGGGTTGTCCAATGGGAAGCAAAAATCTGAGAGAAATGACCAATTGTGTCCCATAACAGTTACCTCCATGACAATTTGGAGGGCTGACATGCCTATAGCTTCCCCCAAATCCCTGCCTGCATCCTTTCTCCCACTGCATGCACAGTCTTCTTCCTTGTTCATGAGAATAACCAAGGTCTACCCAAACTTACTACAAATACCCCTGAACTGGTGATATTTTCAGGATATTTTGCACTGTGGAGATGCCAGAAACATTCATTAATTAGAAGTTTCTTGTGTGACTTGATTTTCATCAACCTTTGATCAAACCTTCATGGAGAAGTTTGAGTTAGAGGTGTACTGAGGAGAATCACAACCTCTATCCAGCCCACATAATTGGTAGGATCAGGGATTTCTGCAGCAGTAATTCACTGAAGTAGTTCAGAAGGCAGTATGCTCAAACTCTTTCCTAAGGTATTTTTTGGCTTCTTGGAGCATAAAACTGAAATATTTCTTGAAAGTGGCCATTTTGTACAGAAGTCATTATTTGATACAGGCATGGTAGCAATTCTTTTTTTGTAGCAGCCCTTACTGTTGTTTCACAAGGATGGTATTCTGTTCATGTTCCCTTGAGGGCCTTCAGAGCTCTAAGCAATTGTGTGGGATATTTCTGAGTGGGA
The DNA here is from genome assembly GCF_971803275.1 of Cyanistes caeruleus. Lineage (NCBI taxonomy): Eukaryota > Metazoa > Chordata > Aves > Passeriformes > Paridae > Cyanistes > Cyanistes caeruleus. Next base: position 73,550,161 of record NC_141703.1, read on the forward strand.
TGCTGAATCACAGAATCACAGAATTATGTTGGAAAAGACCTTTGAGATCATCAAATCTGACCTATGACCTAATACTACCTTGTCAAGTAAACCATGGCACTGAGTACCATATCCAGACTTTTTTTAAACACCTCCAGGGATGGTGACTCCACCACCTCCCTGGGCAGCCCATTCCAATGCCCCATCACTTTTTCCGTGAGATTTTTTTTCCTAATGTCCAGCCTAGAATTCCCCTCATGCAGCTTAAGGCTCTGTCCTCTCATCCTTTTTCTGGCTGCCTGGGAGAAGAGGCCGACCCCCACCTGGCTGCACCCTCCTTTCAGGCAGTTGTAGAGGGTGATGAAGCCTCTCCTAAGTCTCCTTTTCTCCAGGCTAAACACCCCCAGCTCCCTCAGCCATTTTTCACAGGGCTTATGTTCCATAACCTTCACTAGCCTTGTTGCCCTTCTCTGGATGCATTCAAGCATCTCAATGTTCTTCCTAAACTGGGGGCCCAGAACTGGACACACTACTCAAGGTGTGGTCTCACCACTGCTGAGTTGAAGGGAAGAATCACTTTCCCTAGTCCTGCTGGCCACACCATTGCTGATCCAGGCCAGGATGCAATTTGCCTGCTTGGCCATGTGATCACACACTGGATCATGTCCAGTGAGCTGTAAACCAGAGCCCCCAGATCCCTTTCTTCCTGATCCTTTTCCAGCCACTCCGTCCCCAGCCTGTGGTGCTGCAAGGGGTTGTTGCGGCCAAAGCGTAAGACCCAGTGCAATACCACTCACTTTTTCTGTGCAGCAGCAGCACTGTGACATATTCAGAAAAAAATACTGTTCCAAGGAAAGCTAAGAAGTCATCTTCTCCAGCCTCCTGTCCCAGTGAGTGTGTCTTGCTGTGCCTAAAACCTTGCCTGGCTTCCGGACTTTCAGCCTACTCTTAAAAATCTTCCCTGGTGGAGACCCTAGTGTCTCCCTAGACAGCCTGTTTTGGTGTTTAACTACAGCTAGACATTTCTTGCCTTGCTGCAGCCATGGGGTCTACCCACACAGCTATGGTGGAACACAACATGGTGGTGGCACCCAGCCCCAGGTCTCCAGCCACAGCTCCCTGACGAGCCAGGGCTTGGTGATGCAGGATTAAGTCTTTTGAAACTACACTTAAAAGAGTCCTAATCTTCCTCTCTGAACAAATGAATAGGCCAAGTGAGTTGCTTAGCTGCCATGAGTTCTGTCACCTCATTGTAGCATGGATGACTCAGGAAGGAGTATAGCAAAAGTTAAAAATATTAGAACATATTTTTACCCTAATTTAGGCATGAGCACACTGTGATTTCCAGCCTGCAAGCAGCCACTCACATTGGGTCAAGGCACACTATTATTAATTGTGGTCCTTCCTTTCTGGGTTTGCATGGGAATGACCTGCAGGTTTTGTGGCAGATGCCCTGCCCTTTGTGGGCTGAGCCCACCTTGTTGTGCATCTGACTAACACAAGGCTTATTGGTGACTGCAAGGCATTACCTTTTTCCTTTCCTCAGCTGCTTTTTCTCCTTAAACTTGATCCTCACAGCAAACCATTCCCTCATCCCAAATTATCACTAAATCTGTTTAAAAGCAGGCAACAAAAATCACCTTTTAAACTATTCTATTAGTCAAAATATGATTAATTAGGGTTGAGTTCTTTTATTTCTGAATAGTTTAAATACTTATAAATTAAAATTTAAATAATTACAGCCTTCTCCGGATATTTTAAAGGAAGAGCTATCAAGTTGAATTTTCAATGCCTCATTTAGCATGCTACAGAAAAGGAAAAAAAGAATATTAAAATATTTTGTATCAGAGGTCTAGAACTGAAAAGAGAGACCTAGCGTTCTGATTACTAATTAAGTTCACATTTAACACAAATAAAACATGCAGGTCTGTAAGAAAGTTTGACAAAATAAAAAAAGCCTACAAAGATCTGTACTTTTTGTGCTATAATTATATTGGTATTTCTATATTATTAGAGTCATTATCTTGCCAGTACCCAAGACAAAAAGCCACTATTAAATCCTCTGAAGTGGATAGTGGCTGCATATGTATGTCTGTATGTGTGTAAAAGTGTGAAGAGTTGTAAAAATATTGAATGGGGTGCTGAAAATAGTCCAAATTTATGTAACCGCTTAACTGCAGCTTGAGTTTCACTTTGTGTCTGCGAGAAATCCAGCACTGACCGACTTGAGAAGCGGCTTCCTCAAGTCATGCATGGCTACCTACCCTTGAGGCTGCTGGAATTCCACTAAGCCACGTGTCAAGAGCAGGCAGGTGAATTGCTGGCTGCAAAACCAGAGCCTGATCTAGATATTGAATCCTACAGTTCTTTAAGGATGCTGGTTTGGCTCACAGCCCTTCACTCACTGACTGTGAGCAAGGTGTCTCCTGTGAGTTTCTTCAGCATAGCTTTTAGCTGCAGGAAATCAACAACAGAGCATGAGGCTGGCAGAGCAAAGTCTGGTACTGCTCACTGTCCCTTGCTTGCAAAATGTGTGCAGGCACAGACAGGTGAAGCCTGTGGACTGCAGCCCAGTCACACCAGTCAACCCCACGGGTTCCAGCAGGGGTGTTCCAAGGTTGCTTTGCTTAGCTGAGGTGAGAAAGGAGTCCAGTATATCTTATGTGTTCTTCTTCAACAGTCTCCATCATTCTTGTTATGCTGATTTTTACTACTGTAGACATGTTTAATTTACTGAAGAAGACGGAAATAATGAGGCATGCAACCATTTTTAAGAATGGAGTAAGAGTTATTCATAACAAATGCACTTGGACTTTTCTGGAAAGGCCATTTTTCTATTCACATTTAGATGCATTAAATTTCTTATGGAGAACTGTTGCTGCTGAAGATGAATAGATCACACAGACACAGGTCGAGGTATGGTGAAAAGAAGAGCAGAGTTTATTTTTCCTCCCAGGATTTATAGGCTTCTGACCATGGCCAGGGATTGGATGGTCAGGATAACACTTTCTCACTGCACTGGCCATGAGAGATGTCCATCACAAGACGTGTAACAGAAAGAATGTGCACATATCTATGTTTACAGTCACTGTCCTGGGAAAGTCTTTAGAAAACCATGTTAGCAAGCTCAGAAGCTGAGTTTTCAGGGCGACAGAGAACATAATCATAAATTGCAATGACATGAATTAGGGATGAGGACTTTTTTAAAGCTGTAAAGTTGAATAGGATTGATCAATTATTTGAATGGAATTTAAAGATTAATTTGAAAATGGTATATGTATTCTATTTTCAGGTACCACTATGCATTCAAAGTGTGAACAAACAGGACAATCGAGAGGTAAAGCAGCAGCTTGGGAAGACAACTTTTTATGATATTAGCATTATGTTTTCATAATGAGGTTGCATGCAAGCCTCTCCATCTTTAATTGGAGAATTAGTGCATTTAGGTCAAGCCAGATCTCATTTGCAGAAGATTCTCCACAGTAGCAGGCCTCCTTTACTGAAGTTGCAGGAGGGACTCCCCTTTTCAAACCCTCAAATCCTCTCTGACCATCTCTGATAAAGAAGATAGTCAAGCTGTGCTGGTTATTTTGCACATCAGGAGAGCAGGGAAGGCTATAGTGAGGAGGGGATCAGAGTTACTGATTGTCTAATATTGGCCATGGGGCTCAGGTGTCTTTTTCACACTCAGTTGGAAGTACTTCATGCAGAGGACATCTGCTTTTACCTGGCATTCTCTTTCTCAAAAGCATGACATCAGCCTAATGCATGGGTGTGAGCTGCATGGTGTCTCCCTCATTATTGATGTTTCCCTCGGTATTAGTACATTTGCCTTTCTTAGCTCATTGTCAGTATAGGTTGCTGATATCTGTTGGTCACTGTTTGGATTTTTTTCAGTAGTTTTTGTGACAAAACCCAGATACAGGTGAAAGCTGCTGTGCAAAATGCAGCCAAGCACAAAGGGGCAAAAAACTGCATCTCTCCTCAGTGGCAGGGAGCTTCACCGTGGTTCACTGTGCTGCTGCTGAGCTCACAGCTCTCTGCTGGTTTTTTAACTGCTGCAGGCAAAAGCCAGATCAATCTGTTTTAGGTGTTTGTTTCATTGCTGTTATTCTGCACTGTCAGTCACAAAGGCAAGGGACACTCACCCAGAGACAAACAGATGATGGCAATTTTTGTTGAGCCAGATGGGGGTGCACGATTCAACTCTGAGAGGAACTGCCAAGCAGAAAGGCCATCATACATCACAGTATCCACATTTTCCATATGATTAGGGTCTGTCAGGTCTCTTCCAGGCACAAATATCCTCAAGCATGGTATAGTTTTAATTTTGGAGCACTTTTCTGCCCAAGGAGTTACCATTTTACACCTGAGTACTCCTTGGAGATTAAAACATGTTATCTGCCTGACTCAGGCATGGACTTAAACCCCACAGGATTTTGGCACATGAGAACTGTACCTCCTTTTCTTCCAGGAAATCTCAGCTGATTAGGACAAATGAAAATTCTGCCATTGTTGCAGGAATTTCTGAAGTAAAAAATTGACCTTTGTCTTTAAAATACTGACGAACATTGGCAGAATATTTTTTACTCCATAATCCTACAGTGTAAAAGTCAATCTGACTTCTTTTGACCCAGATAGAATGGCCTTGATTGTTCTCCACACTGTAATTGTACAAGAGCAGTCTCACTCTTACAGAGAGTTTGCCCGCAGCTGACACTTAGGGGAAGGGTGAGATATCTGTGCCCTAGGGGTTGGAGTCAATGGGCTGCCATCATCTGAATCCTGTAAAAGACAGATCCCTTTGGTATGGCTCACCACTAAAGATGTGACCTCCCTGCTATGGGCCAGTTCTCAAGTTCACCCACCATTATGACTTTCCCATGGCTCTGTGCCCGAGTCTTACTCCAGCAGCTCTGCAGCACAGGAAGATGACAATGGATATGACACAACCATGCAGCACATCTGGCCCTAAAATATATTTGAGTTGTAGGTAGGGTTTTTGTCAAATAGGAAATACCACCAAATCTGTTAAGATCTCAAATCTTATCCTCTCTCAATATCAATCACAAAATTTCTGTGTGTGTTTGTAGTGCTTATATTAAACTCATCATGTGTGGAGGATTTGGTAGTTATATTTGTAATGTTATTTAACAGTTTTGGAGGCATTTTACTAACTTTTTCAGATTCTAATTTAGCATGTTACTGCAGAAAATATAATTTTGTATTACCTAATAAACATACTTATTAAAATCTAGTCGGTGAAGGGCACCAAAATCCAGTCTGTGACATGCAATAAAGGTTTACAGAGGAACTTACACTGTCTTTATGAAAGATGTAAAGATGAAGTATCTTGTCTTCGCATTGTGGCTGGGGAGTAGGATTATCTTATACAATTACAGCTATCTCTGGTATGAGTGTAAATCACCCTAGGTTCCTTTCGGAGTCAATTGAGAGAAATAGGTATTTTCAAGAAGTGATTCACTTGACCTATTTGTAGCCATCTATTTTAGCATGAAATGATCATCCCCCCACCCCCCCAAGTGCCTATTTCTGTGCACTGACTGTAAAGAGCATTGAAAGCACTAGCTGAAGGGTAAAACATTGCAGGTTTTTACTTTTGGCCAAATGAATTAGTGGATCTTTAGATTTTATCTTTACTTATTCTTGGCTCAGTCCCTAATGTTATAGTAATGGTTAGTTTTGGGGAAATATAATCACACCAAGGACTGCTCTTTTTTTGCTCATTTTATCTCTGCCTTTCCTGTCTTCATTTTCTGTTTCTCTTTTCTCTCTGTTGTCTTTTTATGTATCTCCCTTTTCCCTGCAGCAGTTTCAGGTCCTTTCTTTTTTCCTGAAATTGTGTTCAATGAAATAATTCATATGATTCCTTAAAATCTTATTAAGACTTTTAAGGCAGTAGCCAGTAGGAGTAATGGGAAGGAGAGAGTTCATAACTCTCAGAACTCCTGTGCTGGTCAGGTTTCAAGGTTATCTGGTTATCTTCCCCGTAAGAGGGATGAAAATATGCATCGTAAAATAAAAACATGAGCCATTCAGAACCTGGACATTGCAGAACCAGAATATTACACCAAACACACTGCATTCAGAAGAATGTATTCCAGGGAAGAGCTGCTCAGTATGTTTGTTCCATAATGTCAGTTCCTGAGGACCATATTTCACTCGTGTTTTTACAGCTGCTATACTTTGGGTACATTTCTTCCTATCCCCTTTGTTGAGCCGTCAGGGGTAGGTGTGGTGGCTGGAAGGTGATGGATGCTGGGGCTGGCATTGGTGGGCTTGCATCCCAGGAGCCCAATGAAAGCAGGGACAGCTCTATCTGTCCCACCATGTCCTTGCTCCAAACTGCATTCCCAGCCCTGGGCTGTAATGCCAAGGTGAGTAGTGGTGCCCCCTGATATTTTTGGAGTGGGATCTCCTTTCTCCACTAACTCTACCCACTTCTTCAAGATGGAAGATGACTACTTCTGCCTCTGATTTCTTTTTCTTGCAAGCTAGTGGCTTGTTGCTTTTCTCATCTAGCATAAAGAGATTTATCACCATCTTTACAAAATTCTGTTTCTTTCATGCCTATGGTTCAGTTGTTCCCAGTAGTGCCTAATTTTCTTCCCGTTAGTCATCTTTGTTTTATTAGCTGGAAAAAAAGCACTCAAACTTCATAAATTTCAGTCCTCTAAAATAATGAAACTCTATTATTTGTGTTGTCTTCAATGTAGAGTCGTGTGCACGCATTATGCATGTTGCTCTCTCATCAACAGTAGAAGAACCCAAAGTATTTCAGAAGAAGAAATTAAGAATACAAATATTGGAGCCCTTTATAACTTCTCCTTTAAGTCAAAGAGAATTAAGGAAGAGCTGAAAAATTGAAGTTAAGAGTGAATCCATTTCTGTAACAGAATTTGCTAGCAAAATTAATTTTATGTTGCTAAATTTTGTAGTGTGGAATTATTGTCACTCAGCTTCTGCTTAGGCTTGTAGAAGATAATGGTCTGTCTGCAGGAAATAGAGATTTCCTTGGAGTGGCTTCTTGTTTCATGGAATCTTTGAATAAAATTCAAAAAGGAAAAGAGAAGTTGACTCAAGATTGACAAGTTTAAATTGGCAGAACCTTCCCTTTGATAAAGTATATATGAGTACTTTACCTATCCGTTTCTAATTTGTCCCTTGCAACATCAAATCTGCCTCTCTGCCTGTCTCTCACACTTACATTTCTCTTCTACCGGAGATGAGACTTCGCTCAGTACAGACACTCCTCAGAAGACCTTTCACACTATTTAAAATTCAATTACCCTGAAAATCCTTCTCTTCTCAGCTATGTCTCAAGTGTTCAGGTTATGATGAAATTGCTCTGCTTGATTGTAACAGGTACATTTACCTTACTAATAGAAGAAGAGCTTTTGCTTGTGTTTTATATATCTGTACACTTATACAAGTCTGCTTGAACCAAAATGTTACAGTTTTAATATTTAATGAGCTGTATTTTTTTATATAAGTAACAGTGAACAGTAACAGGACAGGAGAATATGGGAAGCAGGAAGAGAACAAATAATTTTGGAACATAAAATATTTAAGGATTACTGACAGCTGTGGACAAGAAGGAAGCTAACACAGACAGTAGCACAGTGTTTCTGTTACTTATTCTTGGACTTCCTCAAAAAAGCTTTTATTTAGGAACTTATTGGTTGTACTAATCTTCAGATTCTTGATTTTAATACCAGTGGGAATAAATTCAGTGTTTCTTTTTCATGTCTCTAAAATTTTTTAATGTAACTTCACATTTTTCTCTTTCATTTTCACATCTTGTCTGCATTAAGTCATTTTAATGCTTTTGTGGTAAGTAAAAATTAATTTTTGCTATATGATGAACTGCATGGGGGTAACACTCTAATGCCATGCACTTCTTAGCTTTCACCTGCAAGGAGTTCAAGGTGCTTCTTAAAATCCAGGGAGGTGTTTGGTGTTTGAGGTAGTTTGAGGTTGTTTTAATGTTTACCTGCTTCTTTCTGTTGCAACATATTTGCTTTGAGTTGCCTTTTTGTCCAACCAACAAATTAATTGCTCTTTAATGTTTTTGACACATTGTTCATGTTGAGTCATGTTGTCAGGGGATAGAAAATACCACATTTGAAGACAAGCCATGTACATGAGAAAAAAACCATGCCATCAATTTAAGATTCTAAAGCAGGAGTATGTTTTACTTTATGGTAAAAACAGTACAAGATACTTTCCAGAAACTTTGTATTGTGCACAGATTAGTACTAAAAATAGTTTCAACCAAATGTATTAGCACTTTCATCTCTCTGGAATTAAATTCTCATTGCTTTGCAAAAGCATCTGCTGTTTAGCTTTAGTTGAATCTTCCCCAAAGTGTGCGATTCCCTCACATTAACCTACCTTTTTTGGAGCTTTTTTTGCATAAAATATGTCGATATGAAAGGGAATTTGTGAATCAATTAAGTGTCTTCCATAGAGAAAAGGATTGGTCTTTCTTTCCTATATTTTCCACCTTTTGTTTATTCATCTCCTCCCACTCCCTCTCAACAGAACATTTTAGAAAGGTTCCAACTCAGATTCTGAAGCTGAAATTACACAATTACACATATAGATGTATATATTTGTTTCTAGTTATGTCACCATTATAAAATACATTTATTTAATAACTCTTAGTGCAGAGCTTCCCTATTAGTATTCACACCAATCTCTGCATAGAAACATTCCCCTGGGAACCAACTGTCTGTTTTGCAAAGAGCACAAGAAACTGTGGAATAGGAAATTGTGGTTTCCTGATGCTAAGTAATATCAGCAAGAGCGACAGTGCTGAGTAGCAGAAGCACTCATATTTGACAGTTGTGTTCCTTCACCAAAACAAAGTGACAGGAACTAATTTGACAGGAAAATAATTTACCTTTATATTTGCCTGTAGTCCTGTTTTAAGGAGCCAAGTGAAAGTGAAGAATGAGGTTAAACGATTAATTAAGTTTTCAAGGACTAAAGGTACAAGAGAAGAATTGAAGGAATAGAAAAGTGGATTCTGATCGGGTGCTAAAACTTAAGTCCATATAATAAATAAACCAAATTTCGCAATTCTTTCAAATATTTCTCTAGAGTATTAGGAATGTTTTAACACAAGTATCCACAAGCATCAGCAGGTTAGATAGCTGAACATCTAGAAAGGGTTCTGTACACTATTAAGTACATAAAACCACTGTGCACTACTAGGCAGAGACAGACTGAAGTTCATGCTGAAGATTCATGTGATGAAAGAGGCTGGGACAGTCATTGTAAGCAGCCATGTACATTACATTTTACTGCTTGAAGAAGTTGCTTTCACAACACGATCATTTGCTGCCTCTTGGAGAAATAGAGTGGATTTTAATACAGTAGATTGTATCTGGATGCTGAACAGGATCTTTCATTTGGACAGCATTTTGGCTGACTCAGTGTTCGTGAATAATATCCTGTAGGTAGATATGGTAGATAATTTTTCATTTGCTCAGGCACTATCTTAATGATTTCTTATAATCTACATCTATAGGTATAAGCATGTTCTTTCTCTCCCTCTCCTGTTGCTGAAACTACATAAAACTTCTTTATTTCTTTTTGGCCTTCTCAGAAACAAGTCTTTACAACAATCAAAGAAGCTTCCAAGAGAAACTCTTCCCAGTCCTTACATGACACAAAGTTTCACTTTTCAACAAGTCTGGGTAAAATATAGTGGGATTTCCTGTCATTAAGGTAAAATAGAAAAAGGTAATCTAATCAGACAAGATGTCAGTGTGAATTAATTTTAGACCAGTTGGTAAGGTGGTACTGCCACATTGGTGGCAGTAATTTACATTCTGGAACTTTTAAATTGGAAAATACCTGGTGGAAAGTGTCAGTTTGTAAAGTAACAGAAGTGTGCAGTGTTTGTGGAAAGGACCAGCTTGCTCAGACAAGACAAAAGAAGCTGCAGCATGACACTCTGTGCCATGTACACTGGCTTGGCCTCCTTTGGTAGAGCCCACTGTCCTGCTGCCAGCCAGGTCCTGGTGAGCTGCTACAGAAAGCCATCCTTACACAAGCTCTGCTGTAGGCTTGTCACCTCCCAGATGCTGTGCACCACTGTTTGCCTAGAAAACTGCTCCAACAGATCAGGTTCAAACCTAGCCAAACCTGGTCAGTACTTTGTAATTACCCTGATTTTCCAGGACTTGTCTGTTAACTCCTTGCTTTTGCTTCCAGAGCTGCTACGTGCTTTCCTGGTGCTTCTGGGAGCCACAGGGCTGCCTAGAGTGTGCCGTGGGAGAGACCACCGAGGGGAATTTCTACAAGCAAGCCAGAGAACTGGGAGAGTCCTGAGGGACACCCTGCCTCATGGGCATCAACTCTGTCTCTCCCCTGGAAAAAAGGCAGTCCTAGCAGATAGCTCAGGAAATTTGAGAGTCCTGGTTTAGTTCAGCCTCTGTCTGGAGTATAAGAAACTCTTAAAGCTCTTTCCATTTTGCATCCTCACGTTGTACAAAGAGTGGAAGGAGTTTCTTCAGAAGTCTGGAAAACATGTCTGTTTGAACTCCTACTATGATACAGAAGGTGCTTGAAAGCAAATTGGTTTAATTTCATAGGTAGGTATGTACCATTGTGTTTTCTTTGGATTAGACTTGCTGATGATATTGATATCCTTATAAAGAACTGCTTATAGCAGAAAGTATGTCTGGGATAAATACGTTTCCAAGAGTGGAAACAAACTGGCTCTCTGTAGGGAGCTGTTGTATAAACAGTGCCTTGGCAAAGCTGGAAAGACTGCTGGGGTGCGGTAGCTCTAGACCATAAAAGATGCTCATCAGCATCTTCCTGTTTTAGTGTTTTAAATTGGATGGGGTTTATAGGTGACTCTGAGGCAGAACTTATGCTGCCCCTGCTACCTGGTGTCCTCAGGGTAAAATACTCAGGACACAGAAGAAATGTTGATCAAGAAAAGGTTCAGTCACCTCACTCAGTGCTAAATCTCCCTCTCCGTGCAAGTGGAATGAAAATAGGAGATTTTGAGTGCTGTGCTACAGTTTTTATTTTGCAGTTTATAATTTTTTAGGTCTGAATGTTTAGCCAGCTGAGTGTTCTTTCTAGACAATTAAAATTGTATGTCATCACTTTTCCCTTAGATTTGCAATCTCATTTTGACCTACTCATCTGAGTCAAAGCACTGTTATTTGGGCATTCTTATTTTTCTCACTCCATCAGTGATTTTCTTAACTTTTTTTATTTTTTTTTTTGGATGTGTGAAATATTAATGATGTTAATATACCTTAGCTCTTTCCACAGCCCTGACATCAAGATTTCATCCTATTTGGCAAGTCAGTAAAGTGAAATCCCTGAATTTACAAATGGATCTGATGTTGTCCATTCATGTTTCCAGGCAATTGATCCTGAATAAAGTTGTCCTGAAGTTAGATTATGCAACAAGGAACTCCTGATTCTGCTATTGATCTGCTAGGTGGTGTGAATCTTGTGGTATGTCACCAGTGCTTTGTTTGCTTTTCTCATCCACGAGAAAGAAGTCCTAATAGTGCGCTGAGGGTCGCAGATGAAAGATATTTTATGAACATTAAGGCACAGATTCTTCTGCTTTCATTACACAGTATCTCATCTTGCAGTGTAAAACAGATTCATTACTGCTTCAGTAATATGCTGGACTCAAACATAACCTGATGACTAGAACAACTTAGACAGATGTGAATTTGCTGCACCTTGCACATAAACTGTATTTCTGAGTAGTTGAAATATAGAATTGATTTGTTCTTTAGGCCAGCTGTAATTCAACAGATCATTAATGACGAATGGCAGAATGCCCCAGCCATCCTTCCAGGCACTACTCCAGACGGAAATCATTGGATAAAGAACAGGAAGGTTTGGCAGAAGGCGAAAAAAGAATAAATTCGCTACACATCATTCATTTTGCCTGACTGCAATAAAGTAATTTTAACACAATGTTGTCACAGGATAACGGTCTCCTGCTGCTTTAGAAATGCTTTGCAAAACAGATGTTTACTTTCTCTGTGGGGAGACATTGATCCCGTGACAACAATCTTTTCTATTAAAGCAAAATTAAGTACTTATAGGTTCAGCAGTACTATAAAAAAGATTATTATAAAAAGCCATATAATATAATGGGTGAAATGATATGAACTATATATGTGATATATGTGATATGTGCAACTAATGCCTAAGAGGGATTAGTTCAAATACTTTCTTTTAGCAGCTTTGCAAGCAGCAGTTTCTCAGCAAAGGCAGATAGGACAACACAATGCACTATGATGAAGTTGTTTTTGTTATTTTAATCTTCCAAGGCTGTGTGAGCTGCAGAAAAACAGCATTTGTGAATAAAAATAATATCAAAACTCCAGCATATAATGTCTGATGAGAAATGCATAGTTAACAGTAAATAAATAAAAATCATGAATAATTATCAATAAACACACTGTAAATAATAGAAATTAAAGACCATGTATTTTCTGCCAGGACTGAACTCAGTTTTGTGAATTTTGCTCATCAGCACTAAGACAAAAATATGAAAATAGATAAAAAATGAGGAAACATTTGTGATTTTCATAATATTTTCCTTAGAATCATGGAGAGACAGAATCATTTAGGTTGGAAAAGTCCTCTAAGATCATCAAGTCCAACATTTGACTGATCATAATCTTGTCAACTAAACCACAGCGCTAATGCATCACCTCCCTGGGTTTGTCCAATCCGATGCTTAACCAGTCTTTCTGTGAAAAAATTCTTCCTGATGTCCAGCCTGGATCTCTCCTGGCACAGCTTTAGGCTAGGTTTTCTTGTCCTGTCACTTGTTCCCTGGGAGAAGAGGCTGACCCCACCTGTCTGCACCCTCCTTTCAGGCAGTTCCAGAGAGTGATGAGGTCCCCCCTGAGGCTCCTTTTCTCCAGCCTAAACACCCCCAGCTCCCTCAGCTGCTCCTCACAGCACTTGTGCCCCAGAGCCTTCCCCAGCTCCGCTGCCCTTCTCTGGACACGCTCCAGCCCCTCAATGTCTTTCTTGCACTGAGGGGCCCAGAACTGAGCACAGCATTTGAGGTGTGGCCTCAGCAGTGCCGAGTCCAGGGGGACGGTCACTGCCCTGCTCCTGCTGGCCACACCACTGCTGATCCAGGCCAGGATGCCATCGGCCTTCTTGGGCACCTGGGCACTGCTGGATCATGTTCAGCTGCTGTCTAATAAGAAGCGTAATTATGCATTAGAAATTGTGAAATAATTAAAAGTACTCTATTTTTTTATCTGAAATGTCTGCAATGTATGTGGGACACATACATTTCTCTCTGTTGTAGTAAGAGAAAAGTTGCATTGGCATTCTTTTAGTGAACCTTATTCATTTTACAGACATTCTGCTATTCATCCAATAATGTGCCAACTACAAGTTGGGGCTGATGAGACATGTATAAAAGAAGATTTGTTCTCTTATGTGCTGTAAATGTCTAAGTCTATGGGCTCTGAAAGGCATTTGACTGTCAGATGAAGCAACCCCTGTGGTATTTAGCTTTTGCCAAGATTGTGTCTGGATCAAGAGAAATAAAATGAGAATAATTAACTGGGGACTGAATTACTTGTTTGCTCACCACACTCACCTCCAGAATCTGCATCATCTTGGATCTTCTGCTGTCCATTTCTATTTAGCTCGAGACAACTTATGATGGTGTTTGGTAGTTGTCCAGCTGGTTCCTCTATTCAGTTCTGTGCACTTCATATCATGAATCCCAAACAGTTGCAGTATGCAGACTACTGATATCTTTAGTAACTGTACTGGGCAAGTATGAGGCTTACTTTCACAAACTTTAAAGGTTGTATCTAATCAGACTAGCCAACACTATAACCAGGTTTACTCTGCTTCATCTGAAGGAAAGAATACTTGAAGAACCTAATGGCATTTTTTGCTGAGTTGTAAACTTCAGTATCTAGATGTTGAAGGAAAATGTCTTTTCACACTATGAATGTGTGACATTTTCACACAAAATTTCTTTTCACAATTCAAGTACATTTGGTTATGATGTCCTGACCTCAGGAATAGTCACTGAGGCAGAGAATTTTCCTTTCCACTTCAAGATCACTGTATTATAGACATAAAAGGAATATGGCCATGAGGAGCATGAGGAAAGTAATTTTTAAAGCTGCAAGGGTAACTCAGAAGCACTGTCAAATGCTCCCAAGAAGTTGCATTGGGAAATACTACTTCAACAAAAAGAGGAAACTGAAGACTTAGAAGGTGTCATTTTTGTCATGTTGAAACCCCTTTCCTTAGTGATGAATAAAATGCAAAATGCCTCCAAGAAAGTTGCTTACCCTACAGCTGAAGTGTTGCACATGGAACCAGTTGACACTTTGGTATTTTAGCAGTTTAGAACTTATAAATATGTATTTACATTTTTCTCTGCTAAACTATGTGGCTCTTACCCAGTTTGTCACTGTCACTGCATCAGCCAGGAAACCAGTGGTAGTTTGCTTCACTGAGGACTGCATGAAATGGTCTATGAGAAGGAAGTAAATTTAATGGAAACAGGAGAATGTAAAGAATGTTTACATCTTAACACAGAGTACCCTGTGCTAGGGATGATGTTTAGCACCACAGGGCACCTTCCAGACCCCTTAGTTCCTGAGTCCCCTCAATGGTGGGAGCTTGGCCTGTGGGCCAGCATGGTCTTGTGCAGCAGGTCTTGTGGAATCTGTGAAAATGAGGATTTCTCTGGAGGGAAGAAGAAAAAAGCAGAGTGACTGTTTCACCTCCCTATACTCAGATACTTGATGAGTATTGTTAATCACTCGAGGAGGAAACACACAGGGAGGACAACAGATCTGAAGGTTCATGTGTGAACTACCTGCATGTGAAGTCATGCCTTATTCATGTCTGTGCATCACCAGGACTGCAAAAAGAAAGTCTGTGCATCCCAAGTGGAATACTTCCTATGGCAACAGAAGGTAGTATGGAGCACTCTGGTTTTAATACACATTCTTTCGAGCCACAACCTTCAATCATCAGACTCCATATCTATTTCTATTTAAAAAAAAAAAAACCAAAAAAAACCAACAAAAAAAAGACACTACACTAGTCAAGGGAAACAAGGCTGTCACACTGAAAGCAATGTCCTGGCAAAGGTTGTCGTGCCCCAGTTAAAAGCAGCATGCTCAGCCATAGACCTGTGCCCCCTCTGAGAGCAGACACTGGCTTGTGTTGCCTGGGGCCATGCTCAAATGCTCCTTCATACCTGTGGAAATCTCTAGTTTCTTCAGTGAGTCCTTGTTTAGGCTGCATTCAGACATTTAAAAGGATAAGGCTGTAAAACATGTCATAATACAGTGAAGAGGTAGAGTAAAAACTATCTAAAAATCATTGCCTTTTAAAATAAGTTTTGTTTGAACAAAGGGAAAGTAATGACAAGCTGTCTTCAATGATGGTAGGACGAACCACTTCAGCTGAGATCACATTTCCTTGGAGCATATTTGCTGAGGAGAAATACATGGGGTTATCACGATTGAAACTCTAAATGCATCTTTAAACTGCCATGGGAAGGGAAAGTTGGGAAGGAGACACCTTGTGTGTCATCCGGGATCGAAGCTCCTCTGCTCTGGGTCCTCTAGCTCAGTCCTTCCTCCCCTTGCCAGGGCTGTAGCATGGGAATGAATTTAGTTTCTCTGCTGTTTAGGACATGAACTACAGTGTTAACGGGAGCAGTGCTTGCACAAAACCGACAAGTTTTGCTTCTGAAACCTGATGGCCGGCATTCTGTCTCCCCAGTTTTTAAATTAATTTATTTCTTAAGCTTCAGCTTCCCTAATGTAACTCCAAAAGTTCGCTGGCGGGGAGGGCTGGCAGGGAGCGCGTACCGGCTTCCCCGGCCTCCGGAGCTGCCAGGGAGCTGTCCAGCACCGCGGCGGGACTGGCGGCGGCGGCGGCGGCGGGGCCGGGGCGGCAGCCACGGGAGGGCCCCGGGATCGTCCTCAGTCCCCGCGCTGGCACCGCCGCTCCCCGCGGAGCCGTGCGGGGCTACCGGGCCACCTCCGCTTCCCCTTACCCCAGCTCCAAAGCGCCGGGCTCAGAGCGGAGCGCCCTTGCCGCCCACCCGGCAGCGGCGGGAGCTCGGGCTGCGCGCCGGCCCTGCCCTGGGCCCGCCCCGCCGGGCGCTGAGGGCATCTCCTCGGAGCGGGGCGTGCGGCCGGCGGGGCCGCGGCGAGCGGGGCCGGGCGCGACAGGCGGCGAGTTGGGGCGGGGGAGGCGGGAGGAGGAGGAGGAGGAGGAGGAGGAGGAGGGGGAAAGGGCTCCAAACAACACGTGATCCCCGCGGAGCAGCGAGGGAGCCGGGGGAGGGGAGAGCGGGGCGGGCGGCCGAGGCAGAGGAGGGCAGCAGGCACCGCGGTTGCCGCCGCCGCCGCTTTAAAGGCTCCTGGCGCGGCGCGGCGCGGCACCCGCGCTGCCGGGCCGGAGCGGAGAGCCGCGGAGCGGGGCAGCGCCGCGGTCTGCGCCGGCCCCGGCGCGGCGGCTCCGCCGCTGCTCCCGCCCGCCCAGGGGCACCCGCGGCCATGCGAGGCGGCCGCCCCCGCGCCCGCCCAGCTCGGCGCTGCCCGCCGCGGCTGCCCGCCGCCCCGCGCTGAGCCCGCCGCCGCCCCGCGCCCGGCCCGCGGCACCATGTCCCGCCGCAAGATCTCGTCGGAGTCCTTCAGCTCGCTGGGCTCGGACTGCCCGGAGACGAGCCCTGAGGAGGAGGGCGAGTGTCCCCTGTCCCGCCTCTGCTGGAACGGCAGCCGCAGCCCCCCCGGCCCCGCCGACACCCCCTTCGCCGCCGCCGCCGCCGCCGCGGCCAGCGCCGGGGCTCGCCGCGCTCCGCGCCGCCGGCGGGTCAACCTGGACTCGCTGGGCGAGAGCATCCGCCGCCTGACGGCCCCCGCGGTGAGTGCCCCGCGCCCGGCCCCCGCCCCCGCGGCTGCCCCGGGGCGTCGGGTCCCTGTCGGGAAAGAGGCGGCCGTGCCCGCGCCCCGCTCCCGGGTGGTCCCGCGGGGTCGCTGGAGCCCGCTGCCTCTCCGTGCCCGCTCCGGCTGCCGGCTGCCAGCTCCGCAAACCTGCGGGAGTACGGCTCCCGGCAGCCCGGTGCTGGAAATCGGATCGGGAGTCAGGCTTAGGCGCAGCTGCCACTTTGGCTGGGTTTATCATTTGTGCCGAGTCTCTTTCTGAATGAAAACAAAGTCATAAAGTGCTTATCACTGGCACTAGCAACGGTTTTTGTTTTTGTTTTTTTTTTTCAATATATAAAAAGTTACATCTGTATGGTGCATGGCGTGCACGTTGTTCCTGAATAGTGGGGGGATGCGAACTTCTTACATTTGTAGGGCTTCTCTGTACTGAATAGGGTAAAACAAAGTTCTGGCTGTGCGTTTGGAAATATTTCAGCAACAGATTTCCCTGTGCCTCCTGGATGTGCAGACATTCCTGACAGATCAGTTTCTTTAAAGTAGACTTTGAAATCCACGACTTAATGATTGTCTGGATAGCTGCACCTGTACTTGAGAGTCAGACCTATTGTCTGTGTGCTGTTAACATCAGGAGTGAATTCAGGGAGAGCCCGCAACATATGCTGCTATAATTTTGTAAGACTGAAATCAGTGTCTCAGGAGTTCTCGTAGATTAGCGTAAGAAGGAAGGTTTTTCTCCAGCCTTTTTGTTACGATTGTGCTATACTCCTGTACTTATATCTGTGGTCATTGCTAAAATTTCCTCCTAAAGTTCCAGTTGCAACTGAATGTTTGCTAGGTCTCTGAGATAGTTTAGTATGTTAAAGCATAAACCATTAAGGGCAACAAGTAGTTTTGATCTGCAGGACCGCTGTATCTGCTATTATGGCATCAGATAGTCTTTTTTTATATTATTAGGCAGCTCGGCAAAATTCCTTATGAGTTGTATCACCATCAACTCTCAGTTTGCATTGGTTTTAATACAGTCTTTTCTGTTTGGAGTTTAAGTGCTGGACAGGAGTAGACAAGCTGTTTAATGGGAGTTTTAGTGCATGAAATAGTTACCCAGTTGCAGTTAAGACTTTTCTCATTGATTTTTTCCTTCTCCACTGGGAATCTGGTCTTATAATGCTGATAATAATAGATGATATTTCAGGTTACCTGTCTTGTTTTAGTATATTAAAAAAAAAGAGACGCTATTTAATTTGATAGTAATGCAATGGTATAATTAGAGCATATGTTACCCCAAATATTTGAAGAATTCAGAAGTAGTTCAGTGCAGTATTTTGAGGTAACCTTAGTATTTGTGTTTTCTAAGCTTTGACTGTTTAACCTCCAGTATTACATTGCTATAAAAGACAATTACAGTTTTACAGAAAAGTTGTTGAATTTGTTTTTGAAATAAACACATTCCTTGAATTAAGACCTGAATAAAACTGTGATGAATCCAAGTCCTCTTTCTTCCCTTCTCGCAGAGAAATCTTGTTTAAGAATGCAAAAATTTCACCTTACTTGGTTTTCATGTCCCAAACAATGGCTTTCATGGTTTCTGTGGGAGGTAATTATAGCAACTCAGGTTGCCAAAAAATAGACAATTTTAAATTTTTAATGTGATACACATTACTTAAATTTTACCTTTTTTATCTTGGCATCGTAACTACAGCTTCATTTCCATTTTACACATTTTGGCATAATGTCATTAAGTCGAAAAAGTCTTGTTGTCCTAGTCTTGGTTTAAGAAAAGAACCAGGTCCCCTGCCTTTTCATTTTTCACTCAGAGAAACCACTATTGAGATGCTTTTTTATTTTGGTGCTTTCTTACTGAGTTCTGTGATACTGAATATATGCCTTCATGCAACAAGTCAAGTTGCCATATGTCTAACACTTTGGATCTGATTATTTTTTCACATCTTCTGATATAAATCAGGAATAACTGTAATTAGGAGTAAAAGAAAACACACTTTGCCTATAAAATTGATTCAATAAGATTCATTTACAGGGAGCACAGACAGATGTTCTTTCTAAACAAAAAGCTCTAATACTTTTTTATAGGTAGATCTTCATTCCATATTTCATAATACTCTCTGTTCTGGGGTCTCTGTTAAGTGTATAAACATATTTATGTACTTACAGATGTATATACTATATATCTAACCTACAAGGTTTATTGTTGTCTCTTCAAACATGAATGCAGCAGTTATTTTTCCTCATCCCAACTTTCAAAGTTGAAAGATGCTACAGGTTCCCGATGTTTATACTTAGCTATATTTTTTTGTGCTTTCCTTCAGCAATGACTAGGATTGAAGTACTCAGTGAACTATTGTTTTGTGTTTTCACTGAAGAAGTATTATGTGTGTGTATTTAATACTATTGTACCATGCAGAGGGTTCTCAGTGGTAACAGGAGCCACTGAGAGCTGGTCTGAGCATGTGGAGAGCTTTGAACAGAGCAGGAAAGAGTGGGAATCCAAGGGGAGAAGGAGCTTTGGGTACCCAAGAGGGCTGACCATAGAGCAGAGCAGCAAGAAGGCTGTGCAAACAGGCTGCTTCTTAGGTAGTCCAAAAATGTATATGAAATGTATCTCCTGTGCAATTCATTCATGAGATAGTACAGCTGTACTGTCAGTTGTATGAGATTCAATAGAACGAAATTCAGTAATGAACTATTTGAGATGTATTACACTAAAATATTGCTAAAATAAGTTGCTGCATTTTTTTATCACTTATAATCTTCATCTCAGTTTTAGCTGAGTATGACTTTGCACAAACGTTACTTTTTTTGTGGAACTGTGGGAAAATATCAAAAAGTGAACCTTGCTGTGTTGCAGCATTGAATCCACCCCATTCTTGCTCCCGGACAACAGCTTCTAGCACTTTCCAGCAGGCACAATATTACACCTTTTCTTTTATATTGATTATTGGAAATTTTTTTTTCCCTGCTGTAGTTATACTAGAGGATGTAGGGACCTGATCCTCGATCAGCACAAGTTAATTTTATGTTCCTCTGGGTTGGTAAATGTTTCCCGACACGCCTGGATGGGTGAAGGATTGCTAGTGTTCATCTGGAAAGTGCTCACTTCAAACCCTCTCTTTTTTGAGCTTGAGAACTAGAAGGATGGTAGGGCTCAACTCCCACCAAAACAGCTTTGTAGTCTGGGGAAAAGTGTGTGGTGATGAGACCTCCATGCACATCCCACTGTTGGCACTGGTGAGTCGGCTGGGGAAGCAGGGTGTATGGGGCAGGGAGGCAGAGCAGCAGCAATGCAAGGAGACGAGCTCTTTCGTCACAGCTGCTCTCAGCAAACTAACTGTGCCTGTCCTGAACATCTCATCAAGTTGCTGCCCTGCTGCCTCCCCCAGTACCAGTTTGCTGCGTAGCCAAGTGCCCTGACATCAGGAAGGTGGAGGCACAGCCCGGCGCCGTGGGGTCGGGGAGCTGTGCTCAGCACCTGGGTGTGAAGATGATGGTTGGTGGGACCACACTTAGCTGCCCAGTGCAATACACCCCAGGCTGTGCACACAGCTCTTGTGGCTCCCTCGGCTCACGAGATCCTGGCAAGAGGGCTCCCTGCATATTGCCCCGTGACTGTCTCTGCCCTCTCACAGCCTTTGATCACTGTGATGTTCCCACAAGGCTGAGTAATTGTGAAGGCAGCTCCTATCCATTCTAACATGCTCCTAAATCACATTCCTGACAGAACACAGATGTCCCTCTGTCCTCCTTCATCTGAACCGCTGTCGAATGGTCTTTGGTTATACACTCCGATCAGAGAAATCTGGAGGCAGATCCAGCTGCTCTCAAAACAAACCCTTGCCCTTGTCACCAGGCTGGGTTCAGTTTATTTGAGATAAATAATAAAATGTTGGGAACTTAATAGGGACATTGATTTATGACCTTGTTTTTAAAATATAACTCTGTAATTATATGCGCATCACAAGCAAATTTAATGGTACATTCTCCTTTTGATTCCAGCTTCGTTATTGTGTTCCATTTTAAAGGATGAATTTTACACCCACAAAGACATAAATTTTGATTAATTATGAGTAAAGAACATGATACTATATGCTATTCATTATCAAAATAATATTTTCTGCCCTTAAGAGCTCTGCTATAGGGGAATGGTATCCTGGAACGGGTTGACGTAGCTTTATTCTTTAAAAGTGCAGTTTAGTATGTTACTGAATGCTAGTTCCTTGCAGCAATTTTCACATTTGCTCCAGTTCTGTCTTGACTTGTATCCAATACAAGACTGAAAATAGAATCAAAATCAGAAAAACATAATTTGTCACTGATTTGAAAAGTCAAATACTCTGCTCCCATCTAAGAGGCATAGGCTATCCCTAAAGGAGTTGAGAGTGACTGGGCATGCATTAAGAGGAGTCTGTGTGCCCCTAAGCCCTGCACTGATCTTTCTGAAACACAAATTACAGCGTAAGAAGCATTAAACTGATTAACACTTCCATTTGATTTTATTTTCTGAAAAGCCAATGTAACGCATCACTTATAAAACTGTTAAGTGAAAATCACTTCTGTTACACTTTCCTGTTCATTTAGAATTATTTCTGCTGTTCTTTAAAGCCCCAGTTTAAAACACATTGAAGTAAGAACACTTTTTTTTCTGTTATTTAGGAAGCTGCTACTAGCTGCCGCCAAATAGTTTGAATTTAAGAACTGTCTTTTTGAATACAGCCCTTTCGCTGCCAGTGGAAGAAAAGTGAATGTAAAGGCAGTCATTTCTGTTTGTGTGTAGGCTTATGACTTATGTCACAGAACTACTGTAACTTCAGATTGCTTAATTGCAAGTGAATCCTCCAGTGAGCGGGGGTGGGGTTTTGGCAGAGAAGTTACAGTGTAGCAGCTTATATCAAACGTGGCTCCATCATAAACCTCCACCACTTAGTGTCCGTGAATACTACTCCTTTTACTAGCTTTTTACTTCTACTCCCTTAACAAGTTGCTGCCCCTAGCAGGAGAGGTAGAAAACTGATTTTTGCATAAGATTTTGGAAAAAATTTGCACAAGTATTCTGAGCTCCTAATGACTTACATTAACACATTACATATAGCTAAGCTCTGCTGTTGTAGAAATGACTTCTGCCTGTCTTTCTGAATGAAATATGGTGATGTCAAATGATACCCCTATCAGTGCTGTGATGAGGTTATTCACTTAGTAGCCCAGGCTGGATCAGCTTTTTACATGAGTAACATCCTTCTCAAGAATGTGGGTGTGAGGTATAAAAATGGTGAAGAGAGGCACGTTCTGTGAGAAACTTCTAATTTCAGCAGACAGACAGAATGATTTTTTTTTTTTTTTTTGAAAATATAATAAAACCAGACTTTTGGCTAGTATCTTTCAACTTAACACAGACAAGTCAGTTATATAGAAGGTCATGCAAGCAGTCTGTAGTCAATCAATCTGTTATTTCATAGCCTGAAATAGAGCTGTGATGTCTTAAACAGGAACATTCAGGAAAGTGTCATCAATACGAGCATCACAGTGGGTTTTAGTTGTTTGTCTTGTTCAGTAGCTTAACATCTGATGCAAAGAAAATTCAGCTTCAGGAAATGAAACACTAAAAAAATAATCTGCACCCAAGGGCCTGCAGCATTGTATTGACCTTGATGAAATTTTATTGAGTGTGAGTTTAAGTATTTGACATCTAATGCTTAGACCAATTTTGGTAATACTGGCTTTCTTAATGTTTGTGCAGTTTCAGGCTGAATCTTAACTTCCCTGCAGTGCTTGGAGAAAACGTGTCTCGGAAACATTCATATGTTGCAGACAGGTTTGCTGCCTGGAAGCAGCGAGCATGTCCCTGCTGGGGAATAGGCTTGCCCATGGGCAGACCTGACAGAGCAGAGCGTGGCAGCACTAGTGGTTATCCCCCAAAACTGATCTAAATTGCTTTGCACTTCTCTGCCTCTCCCTTGACCAGAATGGGCAGGTGCAAATAGAGAAAGACGTAAGGGAGATGAGAATGTCATGATCATTAATATATGTCCCTATGAAATCAGTGAGCCTTCATGGCTGCATCAAAACGAGCGTGAATGTCCTTCATTTGAAACATTTGAGCAGAGCCAGTTACCACCTCCCTGCAGTTGATTGTACTCTGATAAAATGCATAATGTTAATACAGAGGAAAGCCTTCTCTTGCCTTCTTCCTCTTGTGCTAATGTTAAAGGCTGCTACAAAGTGCTTTGAGTAAAAGAAATTATTCGTCATGTATCCAGATTCTTTCTACATGTGTCTGTTTGCCAGCTCTCAAACTAAGTTTCAGAATGAAGATGAAAACCATCTGTGGTTTGTCCATAGGTTTCAAAGGGATAAATACCTATGCAGAGCTGCATATGAAATTAAGTCCAGTTACACGGGGGAAATTGGTTCTTCTTCTATCTCAGCAGGAAAAAATCCTTGAAAAGGACCGGCATATAAAGCTTTTCATTTCCTATCAGTCTGCTGGAGTAGCACTGATGATTTTATGTAGTAGATACCGGTCGCATTAAAAGATGAACAGGTAGCATTAGCAATAGATCATCTATTATATTTGTACTTACTGAACACATTCTTTCTGCAGCACAGAACAGTTCTTCTGTCCATTCCAGACCAGGCTGAAATTCAGAGATTAACAAAGTGATCACAGCTGGTGTTACAAGGGATAGCACCCTGAGATATTTATCCTTCACTGTCAAGGAGTTAGGCTACATGATCTAATAGGCAATTTCCATCCGTAATGTCTGTGATTCTTCTAGCTGAAAGGCAGCTGGGGATGCAGAACTTACAATTTCTAATCATTATTTAGCTTTGCTTTATTTCTTCACAGTGTTTGCATTGTAAATATGTTTGCATGAAACAGTATTGAGTAAAATTATCAATCTCAATTTTATTTATTAACTTAAGGCAATTCTCTGATGTACACAAGTATTTCTCTGTGAAGAGGACCCCAGTTTGTATGAACTGAGGAGCAGAATGGTCTCAGGTTTATCTGCTAGTCGCACTGAGCTTGGCTGCTGCACCCTTGCACGGTCCCGTCTGGATCATCGCGAGCTGTTGCAGGCGGCTTGTTTTGCCTCCAGCTGTCAGTCACCCTGCCCTGGATCCCCAGACAGTCCACTCCTGGCGATTATGCATCTTCCTTTCCTCATACCAAATCTGCTGCTAGTCATGGAGGTCTGCAAGCAGGGGCTGCTTTTATCTAAAGTACAAACATCTGGAATTGGGAAGCTGGTCTTCATGAAGAAAATACATTTTTAGCTCAAATAGAAGGAGTTAAAAAATGAGTGCACCTTAAAGTGTTCAGAATCTAGAGAGAAAATGTATAATTTTTTCCTGATTATATTATCAAAAGCACTGTTAAACTCCTAAAGGTTATTTATTTTTTAAAATTTCAGATGATTGCTTATGTGATTGTTTCTCTGTTTCTCATTTCTGTCTGTTCCCTATCATTCCATTCTTCAGCTATTGGGAATGGGACAGGGAGGGATGCTGGCTGTGCAGGACCTGCTAGGGTCCTTCCTCCTTTCTGCATCATCAGAACGTTGCTGAATGCCAAAGGAGCCTTCCTTTTCTTTTTCTTTTTCTTTCTGCTTTTCCCTAGCTGCAATTTCAATGCTTATCTCTCCACTCCTGGCGCTTGGGAGTGTTGATAAATGTTTGTCTTCAGCTGGAGCCTTGATTCTTTGTTTACAACCTCTTTAATTCAATATTTTGCTTACCAGAAGGACAGGGAGGGAACAGTTTTTCACTGCTTACATGATCATGGGGTAAATATTAAAAATACCCAGACTGAAAATGGCTGTTTTTCCATTTATCTTCTTTTGGATGGGCCAGATGCACACCTGCTCGTGGGTGCTTAGAGATCTGCAATCACCTAAGCACAAAGACTTGACTAAAATTGGTTTTGAAATATGAAAAAGGAAATGATTTTCATTAACGAATGATCACCAGCAGTGAATTTGGCAATTAAAATCATATACATCTGCTGACTTTGTGATTGAACACTTGAAATTTGAAGCATTTAAAACTTTCAGTGTCACAGTGCTGATTTGGCTGAAATCCACAGGCTCTCCTGCATGCAGGGGTACGGATTCCTCTGGGAAGGACTTTGCAACTCCCCAGGGCACAACAGTGTGGGGGAGCCCCCTGACCTGACGGACATACTTGAGGAAATTCTGATAGAAGCCAAGTGGCTTCTAGCAGAGCCTTTTATACTTTTCAGTGCTTCACCTTCCATGTTTAAAATTTTAAGCACTCAAGTTTTTAACAGCATGAATGCTGAAACCCTTCTGAATCTCAGCTAGGAGCCACTTAGCTTTTCCGAGGGTAAATCTTTGAAACTTTGTTAGGGTTAAGGAGGAACTGTCTGTGTACCTGGCTGCTCTCTTGGCAGTGTTCTTTACAGCCTCTTTCTTCCCTGGTACCATCCAGGTATCTTAGGATGCAAAAGGAATGGCATGGAGATTTTGAAACTGCATTTATGTAAATTTAGACTGAGTCATCTGGGATACTGTGTGCAGCTCTGTCACCTCAGTGTAGGGTTTGTCTGTCCTTACTTAAACATTTTAAGATCTCAAAGTCTATAGCAATCATTCAATGTCTCTTCTAGACAAAAGAAACAAATGGGTATTTATAAAGACTGAGTCCTCAGGCACGTATTAGATACCAACCAGAGGATGAAATGAATCACTGTGGGTGCCTGCAGTTGGGCAGATGAGCCCTACCGTTTATTTCCAAAGGTGTTGCAATCAAATGAAAGACATTTCAGAGGCAACAGCAAATAGCTAGAGAATAGGCTAAAATCTGTCCTCCGAGAAAATTGGCAAGTTTGTTTTTGATTGCCTTAGGAAAAACATTTTTAAGAAGGGATGCAGTTAAAGTGGAAGTTCTTTCCCTTTTGCCTTGAAAACCAAGGCAGTGAAGCTGCAAGAAGAGAAAACTGAACTCAGAAAAAGAAAAAACCCCACAGTTTAAACTAGAATCCTTTTTCAAAAGAAATTGTCAGAGTTTAAAATCCAGTAATATTTCAAGTTCATTTAGACAAAATATCTTCATTAAGATTTTCTCCAGTTAGTCATAAAAGGAGTTTTGAGGAAACTATTACTCCTCTATCTTCAGGACTTGAACCAGTTCTGCTGGAGAGCAGGATGAGATCTGGCAGGAAGGGCGCATTTCTCTAGGAGTGCATCTTGTAAGCAGTGGTGGCTGGCAGAGCAATAGTGGCTGTGATGGCAGGGCTGCCACTGCTGGGATTGCTGCCTGGTGCTGCCAAAAGCTGGGCACTCTGGTCAGAGAGCAATGAGGTGCCAGGGGGAAGAGCTGTGTAGATGATAGTCAGGCTGTACACTTCAGGGAGGATGGACAGATCTTTCCAGAGGCCCTGCAGAGCTAAGGACCTGAGCTCCATGTTGAAAGGAAGGAAGAGAAAAATAGAGATAAGCTTTGAGAGTCGAGGGTTGAAACTTTCAAGATGGAGAAGGCTGGAGAAGGATTGGTTACTGCTGCCATAACCTGACATAACTAAAGCCCTTATTCCACCTGTGATTCATCAGGTACAGAGAAGGTAAAATGCCCTGTGAAGAGGTGGGAGAGATGATCTCCCTCCCTTCGATTGGGGCAGCAGATCCAGCTTAGCCTCAACCCTAGAAGCTTCCAGAAGAGGAGGCAGGTATCTCCTCAGAAGAGGAGGAAGCTCTCTCCTGAGGAGACAGAAGCCCTCATGTGCCAGCCTGCCGTGCTGTCACAGGAGGCTTGCTGCTTGCCAAGGGCTCGCACATAAGCGTTGAAAAGAGGCTGCCAAAGCTTAATTATCTCTTGGACTATGACCACTGCTGCTCATCCATGTGGGCACCAGTGATGGAGCCAGGGGAGACCTTGAGCATGTCAGGAGTGACTACACAGCCCTGAGTGCAAGGGTAAAGGGTGCGAGGACCCAGCTGGGGTCTCCTCAATCCTGCTGCTGGAGGGGGGACGGCTCTGGTTGGTGCAGGTACACCTGATATGTGGTCTGTGGCTGTGTTGGTGGTGTTGCTGGCAGGGCTGTGATCTCCATGCACATGGGGTATGCTCTGAGGGGCAAGGACTGCTGGGCAAGGATCTGACAAAGTGAGCTGAGGTCATCTCTGATTGGCTGCACAGCCTTGTGAAGGGGTCTTTAAATGATGTTTACTGGCAAAGGGGGTTCATTCTCTGAAGAAAAGAGCAGAAAGATGCAGTCTACAGCTAAACTTGAGCAGGGTGTGTAGGGAAGATGGAGCCGGGCTTTCGATGGGGGTACAGCGTGGAAGAAGGATGAGAGGCAAATAAGCTGAAAGTTGGGAGTTTAAGATCAGAATTATGAAAAGAAATGAGATATCATGAGGGTGTTCAGGTGCTAGCACAGGTTTCCCAGGGAGGTTGTGGCATTGTCATCCTTGGAGACACTCAAAACTTGTCTGAAGAATGACCTGAGCAACCAGTTATAACTCAAATTACTTTGAGTAGGATGCTGGTCTAAAAGACCTCCAGAGGTCCTCTCAAACCTATGTGACTCATTGATTCAGTCATTTTTTTACAAATTTCTGACAATATTCTGACACATTAGGGTTAGCCATGGCCTGATGTCTGAATTTGGAGTTATTTTAGTCCTCTATTCTCTGGCATGCAAGAGATCAGTCTGAGTATCTCCAGTGTTCCCGTATACCTTATGTATCATCATTCCATATGGAGCTTGGATGTGATCTGGTATGGCAATGCTTGGAATTATTTACAGTTAGGAGTAACAATAATTTGTTTTACTTTGATTTTTCCTTAGGCACATGAACTGATGTGACTGTTCCTCTTGTGATGCATACAAATAGTAGTTGACATTTAATTGTTTAGGTAATAGTCACTGGTTTACATATACATTAAATCTTTTAATTTTAAGTAGCCATGAAGCTTTACAATCTCTTCAGTAAATAAATGGCACTGAAAACAAATGGCATTACAGTGGAGGAGGTGTGTGGTTAAAGGCTGTCTTTTACCTCCTTGAGTGGTAGAATTTTGCTTCTGGGAGAGGTCATATGTGCCATGCTGCTAGAAGAAGGTTTAGCTATTTTGCCTCCATCCAGTCTTGGTACTGGATTCAGAAAAGAGGTGGAAATGTTTTCCTGCTCATTCCCTGTCTCATGGGCAATATCTGTAGTGGGAGAAGCAGTGCACCAAACTGCCCTTGCAGGCAGCTGTAAACAGGTGTCATATCTCTTCTCACTGTTTTGTTTAGACATGGCCCTGGTTACAGAATGACATCTGCAGCAAAATGACATTCACCAGTGATGAAATGTAGCAAACTGAGAAGGTGAGCATAGTGGCTTTTTAACAACGCACAGCAACATGCCATAATAATTCTTGTCAGAGATGAAGAAAGACTTTGTGACTCTTTGGATCAGTTTTCATTCTGGCTCTGAGAAAATTGTATCGAGCCCTGTTTATGACCTGTGTTTTAATACTAAATCCTACTTTAATCTGTATTTTATTTCTAAGATTTTATAGGAGTTGCCAGGGAAGAGCGGTGTGAGTTCATGGGGCTGTTTAGAATTATCTGACAATGTCTAGGCAACTGATTTAGCTTTCAGGAGAGAAAGTTAACGTGGGATATTTTTTTTTTTTTCCATTCAGCACTGCAGGAGAAGGGATGATTTCCAATGAAATAAGTTCAGGACTAGGAGATGGCTTGTATTGTCAAATCTTGGGGTGGTTAAAATGGTTTTTCCCTGGTTAAGGAGTGCAGTATGTGTGCCGGGCATGAGAAGGACAAAGACAATCTGTGGATGATTGCTCAGGTATTCTAAGCTGAAAAACTTCTTGAAAAGACAAAAAGCTGCTTTTCTTCTTCTGCTGTGATATCAAGCATTGCTGCATTCCATATGCTTGCTGTAAAAGCACTTTGGTACAACCAGAATGGAGATTTAATTTAGCAATCAAACATTTCTATTATTCCCTATTTCATGTCAGAGGAGTTGCCTGTGGAGTACTGATGTTCTGTGTGTAGGGAGTGGGGCTGAGGGAAATGCTGTATGAAGATGGGAAATGGCAGCTCTCACTTCTTTGCTTAAAGCTATTCTGCTTTGCTTTGTTCTGGTGTGAGAAAATACATCTCTTCTGTATGTAAAGAGTGGGTTTTTCTGCCTGCTGAGCACAGGAAGGCTTCTGGGTTTCTGTGAGAACATGCCTTTAAATATATTTGTAGCCATTAGGCCTAAAGACTTCAAGACCTGCTGTATCACTGAGAGGATGTTTTTTTGATATGTGATGGTTTCACTCATATGGTGCTTCCATTGTGTTTTACAAGAGAACATGCAATGTTTAAAGCCTTTTGGCACATGTAACTTAGCTCCTGCAGAGAAGTAAAGTGATTACCTGATACAGAGTGAACAAGAAAAACCTCTTTCAAGGTTTGCATCTATGTTGAGCTTATTTTTTGTTCATAGGCTCATAGAATCATATGGGTTGGAAGGGACCTTTAAAGGTCCTCTAGTCCAGTTTCTCTGGAGTGAGCAGGGGCATCTTCAGCTAAATCAGGTTGCCCAGAGAGAGCCCCATTCAACTTGACCTTGAATATTTCCAGGAATGGCTTCCCTGCCACTTCTCTGGACAACCTGTTCCAGTGTTTCACCACCCTTGCTATAAAAATCTTCTTCCTTAAATCTAGTCTAATTCTAACATCTTCTAGTTTTAAAGCATTGCCCTTGCCCTACTGCAACAGGCCCTGCTAACAAGTTTGGGCTATACTTATGCTTTTGTTGAGTCCTTGCATTTAAATTTCAATTTTTTGCAATTTTATTTAATTAATTTAATTTTTTAATTCAAAAGTGTAGATGCTTTCTTCTAGTTTGGTATTAGAAAATCATTTTTTTGCAGTCATACAAACCTAGTGTAGCCTGGTATACAGTTTTTTCTTTCTGCTGTCATCAGGACAGATGACTCCTGCAAACTCATGAGCAAGAGCTTGAGCAAGGTAGAAAGCTCAGCTCTTGAACTGCTGAATCTGTAGGTTGGTAAGCAAAATTTGAGACTTTCAAAGGTGATTGTGGTTTTAGAATTAAAATCTTCCAATTAAGGGGCATTTTGACTATTACTTTCTAAAACATTTAGATGTCTATTCCAAAAGGCAGGGAAAGACCAAACATTTCTAAAATTTCAACGTATGTTGTTGTGAGTCTGATCAAAATGTCCATGTGTGCTTTTGATACAGAAGAAAAGCTTATAAATCTCATTTGTGATCTCTGTCTGACTTCTGGCACCAGGTCAAAACAGACAGGTGAAGAACCTCAGATTTGATGCAAACTAGTAATTTTGGAAGAATAAGATTTTGCTGTAAGTGACTTGGAAAATTCAGAAGAGAAAATTACATGGATATCACATGTCCTTTATTTGCCCAAAGATCTCTCATGAATTCATTTGAAATAATAATAGCCATAGCAGCAATAATAGTAAGAAAATAAACATTTATATACATAAGTATTTTGGTGAACACCACAGTAGAGGTAATAATGCAAATAAAGAAAATTATGCACATGTGTAGTTTGGTGAACAGCTATTAAAGTGAAATAGCATAGAAATGCTTGAAGCATGTAATGATTTTCTTTTGATGAACTTGATTTTCCTAGTAATCTGAAAGATGACTGAAGAGTTATAGCTTGTCAGGAAAATAAGGCAAAATAAATTGCATCTTTGTAATATTCTGTATTAGAAAATGCTGTAGGGAGCATATAGAGTTTAAAAACTCAATGCCTTTTCCTGGTGATACTTTCATCACAAAATAATGGCATTTTCTTGCAGACTATTTCAAATTAATTATTTTAAATTAGTGAGATAGTTGGCGGGTGATAGTTTTTGAGAGCTTTTTTTGAGAGTGAAGTGGCTTCTTTGTTATGTGCAACTAGCCTTACGAGCAATATTAATTATGCCACACTGTAAAATTCTTCCTATTTTAATAGTAAAGTAAGATACAAGGAATGAATAATAATATTTCATATCTGTTGTTGCGATGGGCATATGGCTGGTGGAAGATAAAGAGGAGTAAAACCGGAGAAAAATAGTGCGTTAAAAGATCTGTTAATTGAACTGCGCTACAATTCCCTAATCTCACAATTTTTAAAATTATTCTTCCATAGCCTCAGACCATTCGGCAGACTCTTCAAAAGACCCTGCAGTATTTTGAGCATCAAGTTATTGGGTAAGTGTTAATGTGAGGTGGCCAAAGGTGCATGGTAATGTTTTGCTCTGTGCTTTCCAATTCACAGCCTTACATGATAAGCTTTTTAATTTAGATTTTAATTTTTTCTCTCAAATTCTTAGAGAAGCTTTGGAATAGCAATACCTAATCTGGATGTAAGTGGTAAACTGCTGTTCAGTCCTGCTTCTGTACAATCCCATCAGATGACGACTTTTAATGAACTGTAATGTTTCTTTTAAAAAGCGAATATTTTTCAGTCATAGACTATCAGGTTGGAAAGGGACCTCAAAGTTCATCTAGTCCAACCTTTCTTTAGACAAGATGGCTCAGCACTCTCTCCAGCTGGATATTTTAATTGCCCATCATTGGGAGGTCTTAATCCTTTGCCACCACTTCTGAAAGACATTAAAGACATTTGTTGACTTTGTATTTGATTTGCATAAGGAGTAGTTAAAACTTTTTTTTTTTTTTTTTTTTTTTTTAGTAGTTACAGAGATGCAGAGAAGAATTTTCACAATATATCAAACAGATGCTCCTATACAGACTGCTCTGGCAATGAAGAAACTGAAGATGTCTCAGGAATTCTCCAGTGTACGGCTAATGTACTAGGTATGTGTTTTTTCAAGGCAATTTGTTTTCTTTAGTTGGAAGGAGAGTTTACTGGCCATCCTAATGCCAACAATGAAACCAGAAATTTTTGCTCCAATGACAGAAATTTAGCACATAGGTAGCAACATACCAGTGCACTGTTACTACATTTGTTTCCTTTTCTACATACATTTTGAGCCTTTAAGAAAATCCAGACTTATTGTCAGTGAAGACAGTGAATGTGTATTGTGCAATACCCAGTGACTTGAGAAATTTCAAAGGCTTCTGGCAAATGGACTTGCTTCTGTGCAGGCCTTGGAATTATCTCTGTTTTTATAGGGGTTCTGCAGAACAACAGACACTTCTATCATCTGTGGGCCTGGTGAATAGAGGGCCTGAGAAACAACACCAGGGTGTACCTGAGACATGAAACATTCTGGAAACTTTATTCATTCTGGAAATTTTATTCAGCAAGAAGCACAACACTGAAATCTGACTGTGTACAATAATAGGAGATAAGTTTTAATTTTACATGTCAGGGGAATATGGTGAGGTGATAGTCTGATCACATTCTGGTCTTCACCATTGTATCTTGCTGACTTAAAATACTTTTGGAGGCTGTGCATTGAGTATCTGTCTTTTCTACTGCAAACTGTTAAACAGACTTGGTGTGCTCTGTGAAACAACAAACATGGTCTAGTTTAGAGATGACTGTGTTTCACTGACGTTCAAAATGCTTTTTTTCTTTTGCTATCCAGTGCCTTATTCTGTAAAATGCTAGGTGCTGCCAGGATGTTCTACATGCCTTTAACTGCTGCTAGAAAGAGGTGGCATTCTGTATCTTGCGTGTGTGGTTGTGGAGAGATTTTAGAACAAATTAAATTCTAAATGTGTCCAGTGTTAGTTACCTTTTTTTTAAAATTTTAAAATATTTGCATGCTAGCTCTCTAAAACAAATGCTGTGAGTGATAAGGCAGGACTTAGGCAAAGCAGAGACTTTTCATGTTATCAGGTGCATATTAATATTATAAAAAGCCAGAGTAGACATTCAGTACTTGCTTCATCATGACACAAAGTGTGTGTTCTAAGAAACTGTTATGAATAATTTTTCACCTTCATAGTGCTTTTAAAGCAATATGCTAGTTCTAGTACCTCAGCACGGCTGAGTAACGTGCAACCTGTTTCTTCAGTAGTATCCTTACAATGCATGTTTATAAGGGGAAGGTTGGACTTTTGGGATAACAAAGTATAGGGATAACATCTAAGCATTACTATCTTGGGGAACTATTAAAGTTAGCTTTGTTGAAAGTTAGGTTGCAGAGACTTTTTCTTGGACAAGTTCACCTCTTAAAGAATGAGTTCTTAGCTAAAAAAAACCCTTCAGTATGAGCAAAACACTGAGATAATTTCAAAGCAATCCTTCTCCCTATCTGGGATAAGAACATAAGAGAATCAGCAGTAAACCCAGTTTCTTTTTTTTGATTGTAGCTCCTTTCACAACAGGTAAATAATTAATGGAGGCTGTGTAATTAATTCTCACATAGACAGTTATTTTTCTTGTTGAATAAGGACTGGTAAGAGCCACCTCTGGGAAAGAGGGATGTAACCACTGGGGTGCGTACCTAGAGAAACTGGCATTGCTGAGGCAGGAGTCAAGCATGAATCTGACTGTGATGAAAGCTAGAGAAACTGTTGAACCAAATCTGGCTCTTAGTTTATTTGTATGAGTAGTAAGAGGCACTTGCTGTCTAGGGCTGGAGGAAAATGTTTCCTTAAAGATCCTTGAAAGCATCTTCCTGCTCTCTGACCTTAGATACTGCCAAAACGATTCACCTCTTCCAGTCTTCTAACCACCTCTAAAATAGTCATTTGGCATTCCTTATTCATCAGAAGAGTGCAAATGCTGAGATCATTGGTAAGCTTGGAAGATTGTGAGCAGATGCTTCACACTGTGGTCCTGGTTCACTTCACTGCTCACAGGGAAGTGCTGACTGCAAGCTGTTCACTCAGCTCAATGCATGTGATTTATCATGTATGAATACTGCAATTTTCCTGTTGTCAAGTCAGCACTAAAGTGTGTCACCATCTTCCTGCAGCACAAGGACTTGATTCTCCTTGGCTCCTTGCTGAGTTGCTCTGCTGCAAGTCTAGATAGCGATAGAAAGAAGTCTCCCTGCTTTAAAACACTGTAATTAAAGGAACCCATGTCTATTATGTTCAATATGCTCCGTTAATGTCCATTATGCTGTAAACTGTGTGTGGTACCAGATCAATCACACAGTTTTCCTTTGCAATGACAGCTTCTGAGGCAGGAGGATTTAATTTAACTTTCAAACCTTTCAAAAATAGTCCAGACAGCTTTGTGATGGACTCTGCTTTCATTAATTGGTGCATGCATCATTTTACACTGTCCTTCACAAACATATAAAAACAAAAAATCCTTTAGGTTGAAAAAGACCTTTAAGATTATCAAGTCCAATTGTTCATGCAGCACTGACAAGTCCACCAGTAAACTCTGTTCAGAGGAGATTGACAGTGTTGGTTTGAACTTATTTTAGAAATAATGATAAGAGAAAGATGTCCAGGATGAAGTATGTTATGTGCATTACTACATTTCTTTCTTAGGTGACTATAAACTCATACTGAGATATGCTAGAGAGAAAAGTTGTATCTGAAGAGATTTCTTATTTGACCTTTGGCAAATTTTTATCCTTTCTCTGCCTCAATTTCCCATCTGTACAATGGAGATAACAGGATTTTTTTAAAATCCTTTAAACCGTATGTCAATGCTATTCAGATTTCAACCTTCTAGAAGTAAAGACATTTTCATACCCTTTGTACATTCAGCACTTTGAGAAATGGCAGTAAATCTCGTTTGGGACTGCTTTTGTCCTCATGATTTAAAATAATTTGATCTCAAGTAAGATCAGAGTGTGCATTTTTACTTAAATGCTGCCAGAATAAAGCAGAAGACGTTCATGTAGCTGCAAATTAAAACTTTAGCAGCAGGAAATTACAGATGAAAACTTTTTTCTTGTTCTATAACTACTATTGTAAGGAATTTATTCGGGGACATGAAGCCTTTATGACCTATCTCCTGTTTATTTTTTTGGCAGATATTCAAAGGAGGTCTGTGCTACTGAGCTTTACCAAACAGTAGAGAAATGCCCGATTTTCCTTTTTGAACCCCACCCACTACTTCCATTATATCACATGATATTTCTCACATCCCAAATGCACGTAGCAGATAAAAATTGTACAACCTTCACCTCATCTCCTCCAACCACTCTTTTCAGACACTGCAAACAATAGCCTTTGAAAACATGAACTATTTTGCACTCTTCAGTCCTTCACAGGGAAGAAAAAGAAAGGAATCTTCACTAAGGCAGTTCCCTTCTAAATGGCATTGGTATTTTCTTTGGATCTTCTTTGCATCTTGCTGAGGAGCTTTATAATCTGTCCTCACTTTGATAGTAAGACTAATGAAAATAACCTGAATTTGTAAAGTCATATAAAAAGAGCTGTTGTGCAAAATCTGCAAAGCAGCAGTAACTATTCATACCGAGTCTCTAACAATATGGAAGGAATGTTGTCTTTGAAGCTTGTTTTTGTATTTTAGACTGCAATATCTAAATTGTATGTACTGCGGCACTGTGTGAGATACACTAGATAAATAACACTTGGTCACACAGTCCAAAGTTGCAAATGAATGTTGTCAGGTGTATCAGATCATTGTTTCAGTAGGAAGGCCTAGAGAAGTAATTTTATGTATCTGACTTGCCATTGCTTAAGGTGCAGAAGAAAATTCCCCATTTTTTTTTAAATTCAAGCAAATAATACTAGAATTACCTCATTTTCCTTAAAAAGTGCACCACTGGCTAAGTCACCTCTGCATGTGGACTCAGTGTATTGCAAGAATTTTTCCTATTAGGCATTTGTAGCTTATGGGATAATAACGCTCTTCTTTTGATTTTGCTTCAGAGAGTGGTGTGAGGAATTTGCTTGTCTGTCTATCTATCTGGGCATCTTCTGTTTGGAGTATGATATGGTGCAGTGGCAATTCCCTAGGGATTCCCTAATATCCTGGTGATAAGTTGTATGGAATCCCAGCCCAGAGCCCTGTTCTGTCAGGGAGATAAATCATGTTTCTGGATTCAGCCTCCCCAAGACACAGAGGAGGAGGTGGAATCCATTGTTAGTGAGGTTTTAGAGAGTTCTTGCTCTGGGTGACATTTGTTTGTCACTACCAAAGAGAACATGTGCTGCGGGCTGCTTTATATAGGGCAAATCACTTCATGCCTAAATATATCTTGCAGGGCTGATTCTTCATTTAGTACAAAGGGCATAATTCTGTAAAATCGTTTGTTCTCTGTACGTTTGTTAAAGTTAAAGAGCTATGTTTCCTTTATGAAACTAAGAAAATCTTAGCTCTTATATGAGACAATGATGTAGAAGCTGTGTCAGGGCAGGTTTAGGCTGGATGTTAGGAAAAGGTTATTTACCCAGAGGGTAGCTGAGCGCTTCACTGTGGTGATGGCAGTTCAATTTGTATTGCTCCCACTTGGGAAGTGGTCACATCACCAAACCTGACAGAATTCAAGAAGTGCTTGGTATGATTCCTGGGGATGTCTTATGCAGGGTTAAGGGTTGGATTTTCATGATCCTTGTGGATCCCTTCCAACTCAGAATATTCTATATTTCTATGATACTCTGTTCTTAAAGAGGAATAAATCTGGGGTCATTCTGGTAACAATTAAATAACTTCTGAGAAATACTATATTTGAAGAGGCAGGAAATAATTGAAAAGGAGGTGTCAGGACAGATCTTAGCCTACCATGCAATTAGACCAGGTGTAGTGTTTGGAAAAGGTAAGCAAAGTTTGGTACACTGACTTCCTGGGACATGTCTGAGGACTGTAAATACTTAGATTTTGAAAGTATCTAAATTTCTGTCGCTTCTATGCACTAAGAACTACAGATAGTCATTAGGATGCAACTGATTTAAGATACACAGCCTGATTTATAATTAAAGTTGTTGGTTTACAAATGGTGTAAAAGGAAATGTTACACAGCCCAGAGGACTGGCAATACTAATGGATCTAATAATACTTTATCCTGGGGGGTCTAAGCTATACACACAGGGCTCCTGTTATTTAGCAGATGTTACAGTGCACTGGCAGCACAAAAGTAATCTAAACAAAAAGCATGTAATTCATGTGATTTCAAAACTGAGATGAGTACATCTCAATTAGAAAAGGACAAACGTTTATACCAAATGGCCTTAGACATCCCACTCTTCTCAAATCAGAGCTATTTATTGTTAGAAAGCAGATGAGCTACCAGCAGATAATGAGCGGTTTGAAATTATGATGTACAATAGCATCTTGTAGAAGTCTATTTATAAAGAACATATTCTGGCCATGATTCATTGACTAAATGTAGGTGTTTGTCATTATCTGAGGTGCTGTGAGGTATCTTGTGGCCTCTGTCAGACCTTCAGAAATGTATAGGTCTCTTAGGTCCCTCATCTTGGCAGACAGAGTAACTATCTGTTGGTTCTTTTGTGGATGTCGTGGATGTCTTATGAAGACTCCAGGAGCATTAGACTTCTATATTTAGTCAGATGAGTTGAGCCCTTTATATATGTGAGGAGTTATGAGAGATGATTTTGCATTTCATGGGAAGAGTTTTTAGATTCCATTGCAATTTTATTCATTTCAGGAAATGCATTTCTACTCCCTGTGTTAATTCAAAGACATAAATATTTATTTAAATGAAAAAAAGGAAATGAAAAAAATCCTTATTACCGTTTAATCTCTAAAGTTAACATGAAACAAACCTGATCTGCCTAATTTTTTGGAACTACCAATCTAATGATTGCAGTTTTCATTTAATAAGCCCTGCACAAATATTAGAAGGGAGCTTCCCAGGTTGTGGTGGGGGACATAAAATCATGATAGTCTTGCTTCACATAGCTTGGCTTTGCTTGCAGAATTGGCAGCTACTGAGAGCACTATATGGGGGCAAAAACCTCTTCTGCTGCCTATTCTTAATATCTCATGTGAGCTTCCTGTGTCAACAGTTTTGAGTAGAATCTCATTTATTTATGTTGAGAACTGGCAATCAGCTCCCCACCTCAAGAGGCAGTAATTACAATGGTATTTCCATCACTGGTCAGAGGACAAGGAAAGAACCCACCTCATTAAAAGTGGATAAAAGAAATATTATAGGTGAACAACTGTCAGGAATTCTTTACAAAAGTAGTTCTCATTTATATTCTGTGAAATCTTGAAAGGTATGCAGGCCTTGCATGTCACTGTAAGAGAAGTATTGTATAGATTTTTCAGCCATGTCACAAGACATAAAATAATGTTACTGTATTTATATAAAAAACCCCAAAAACTTATATAAAAATGCTATCTGGATTCCCTAGATGATACAAATTCACTATCATAATGAAGTGAAAGTAGGAATTTATACAGTAATTACATACTGGTACTCACGTATAAGCCAAATGATTCATCTAATGTACCTTCAGCATTAGTGTATACACAGGAAAATCTTTTTTTATTCAGAGACTAAACGTTGCTTTTCTTACCATCTGAAATCATTCTTTGGAATTCTGACCTGCCACCTGTCTTTCTGTCCACTGGTCTGTTTAAGGAAAAATGTTACTGATGCCAAAAATTTGATAATCCAAAAACATTTAAGAGATACTTGCTATAACTCAAGGTGGCAAATTCTACTTCTGTTCACAGTATGAGGTCTGGAATTGCATATTTAATTGTTCCAATCCCTTAAGGTTTGGTATTTACAGATTCTGAATGGTATCTCAGAAAAAAAATCAACATGTTTTTCAATGCCAAATGAGTCAGATGCTGGCCACTCTGCAGCCATTGTCTTCATTATTTACTTTTAGGAAAAACTGGATGGCTTATAACTGCTTCTGCATGCTGTACCAATTAATGGATTACATTGGTTTTTTATCGCATCACATCAAATCTTTTTATCACATCAGATTTTTTTATCTTCTGATTATTTCTCAAGAGCCTATGATTTGCGGTTGTCTTTATGGGAACTGATTCTTACCTAATTTCTCCTATTTGTAAGGTACAAAATACTTAAAAATATTCTATTAATTCCCTGACATTTTGTAGTGTGTTTTCAGTTGACATTAACTGCTGAAAAGAAAGTGAAGACCTTTTGCTAGCATGTTATTACAGGATGAAGTCATCTATTTCTGCTCCAGTTCAGTGAAATGCTTAATTTGTACTTTGAACCTGTGCTTAAAGACTTTGGTAATTTTGGATTGTGCTAGCAAATACAGGATCCCTTCTCTTAATGTCTTTGAGACACATTTTCAAAGAATAATAATTTTTCACAGATCCAAAAGTGCTTTTTAGTAGAGGTCTATAGCAATATTTTCATTTTGTGGTTGCTTTTCCTCAATTTCCAATGTGCTTATTTAGTTTCTGTCCAATATGGACTAGAATAAAAGTGACATTGTAAGGAAAAGCAACAAAAAGGAACTACTATGAAAAAAACATTGAAGTTAAGATGTGATTTGTTTTCCCTACATAGACTAAGTCATAGGAACACAGTAGATCCCTCTCCAGAAGGAAGACGAATTGAGACTAATGAATTTTTAGGGCTTCATTTACTACATTAGTAGAAGGTTTGTAAAAAA
Source organism: Cyanistes caeruleus (assembly GCF_971803275.1). Lineage (NCBI taxonomy): Eukaryota > Metazoa > Chordata > Aves > Passeriformes > Paridae > Cyanistes > Cyanistes caeruleus. The sequence goes on from NC_141703.1 coordinate 73,589,620, forward strand.
GCAGATGTTCAAAATAACAAGTTACTTCAGTTGGGGAGCAGCAGAGAGTGTTGGGATGATTTTTGGTTTGTTTTGTATTATTACCACTTAGTGGAGTGTCCCAGTGAACCAAGGAAGAAGTTTTCCTCCGTATTAATTGCAAGGCAGGGCTCATTAGGAAGCCGAGTTGGGGCCATACATGAGGTGATAAGGGAGTGCAGTGGCCTCTGCGTTTGGAAATGCTGTCCCTCATACAGGTCTCAAATATTATTTCTTTTTCTTGGAATCTGAATGAAAATTTTGCTTAGAGTTCCACAGTGAAAAAGGAAGAAATGCTGCCTTTTCAGAATGGAATAGCAGATTGTCAGAAGCAGCAGAAGTTGACTCATGTTTTCAATGCCATATTCAATTTGAATTATTCCATTGCAAAATCAAACAGAAAAACAATTGTACAATTATTCAACAATTGAACATGAGATGAGTTTGAAAAGACTGGACTTTTTATGTAGATGCATAATCTGAAGATTATAAAAAGATTATTTTGATTTTGTCTATTCTCAGCATAAAAGAAAAATACAGGAAGTACCATATGTTGAAATTGGAAATCATTATGAATGTAATTTTTAAAGATAACAACTAGCCCTTGGAAGTCTCCTAATGTAATAGAATATGCCCCATAGAGAGTTCTGGAATTCTTTTTTTTTTTTTCTAGCATGAAGATTTTTTACCTGTAATAAAACTATCTCCCAGTCTGGTATCGTCCTGGATTTATCTGGGATAGAGTTAATTTCTCCTCAGTAGCTGGTACACTGCTGTGTTTTGGATTGAGTATGAGAATAATGTTGATAACGCACTGATGTTTTGGTTGTTGCTAAGTAGTGTTAATCCTAAGCCAAGGACTTTTTTTGTGTCCCTCACTCTGCCAATGAGGAGGGGCACAAGAAAGCTGGGAAGGAGCCCAGCTGAGTCTCAGATAAGCCAGTGGGACATTCCACAGCATTAGAATGTCATGCCCAGTATATAAACTGGGGGAGTGACCTGGACCAGGACAGGGACTGTCAGTGGTGGTGAGCAATTGCATTGGGCATCACTTGTCTTAGCATGTGGGTTTTGTTTTTTTTTGTCTCTTATCATCATTATTACTATATTATTATTATTATTATTATTATTATTATTATTATTATTATTATTATTATTATTATTATTATTATTATTATTATATTTTCCTTTTGTTTAAATTATTAAACTGTTCTTATCTCAACCTACAAGTTTTACTTTTGATTCTTCTCCCCATTTTGCCATGGTAGAGGGCTGAGCAAGTGACTGTATGGTGTTTACTTGCCAGCTCAGCTTAAACCACAACAGCTATGTGTAGGAATATGGGCAGGGAGAAAATCCACAGAAGATATGAAAAAGATTAGGATAATTTATGTAGTAGCAAGTGAAAAGGTTATACTGAAGTACATACAGAATTAGTGCTAGGTGAGAATTTGTTCATCATTTGTTTCAATAAGAGAGGCAGGAATAATTCAGTAAAAATACATATAGAATATTTTGTGCAACTTTACACAAAGACATCACTGAAGCCAATAGCTTTGCAAAGAAATACAGAAAAATTTAGTCTGTGTTTGTGTAATGGGAAATTATTAAATAAATATTTTTAATTTAAAGAGAGACATCATGCATCATAGAAAAATTAATGTCTTGTTGATAAGGCTAAGGAAGAAACTTCCTTGATAGGAACATTATGATTTTTGGTTTTGAAGGTTGCTTGACTGATTTAAATTTTCTTAGTATATCACAATGTCTGTTATTGTAGAGAAAATTCATGACTAACACAGACCAGCAGTTTGGTTGAGTTTGGTCACATTCATTTTTCTATTAAGAGTTGATCTGATTTTCTGCTGGTACTCTATGTAACTCAATTCAAAGCTCAAATGTTTTTAAAAGCAGTGGCACGTCCTTGAGCCAGGTCATTTACCTGAATTTCATGGTATAATTCATGCTGCTTGTGGTCAGTATGTTGCATCCAGAGTGAGTGGCCAGTTCTCCAGCGTGGAGACTGGAGAACAAGACCAGTCTAAGACAATCAGCAAATACTGAGAGAGTTCCCAGTAATGATAATAAGGTGAGGCTCGCATACATAGCAGCAGAGTCCTGGAGTGATCAGTTCTGCAAACCTCATTTGCAGGCAGTGGTGCCAGGGCAGCTGCTTCTCTGTATCTGTATAATTCACTTGAAAGGCAGTTCACCTGTGCTGTCTTTTGGGTGGCTTTGTGGGATATATCTGTATGAATATCCCATGGGTTTCTGATGCTGTCCTGTTCTTTTCTGCAATCTTACAGCCTTGGGTGCCCCTGCTAGACTGCTCACTTTTACTCACAGACTTCTGAAGGTTGCTCACGCTTCACTGTACAGGACAATGAGATTTAAAAAATGAATATCTTTGTTGTGCATATCTCGTTTGTGCATACATATGAATATGACGATTTCTTAGCTCTTTGATATTAATACCCAGTAATGACATTATTGGTATGGGTTAGAATTTAATTCTTTTTGGATTCTAGTGAGTATTTTTTGGTAAGATACTACAATACCATGTTATGCAGACGTAATGGTAATGAGTCAGGAATTGGCACACAGTCTTCTGAGTCAGGATATTGTGGCATTGTGTACCAGAGGTACTTTCTTTTGGCTTAGCCGCAGAGCTGACCATCTGTGGTCATAAAAGATCCTGGGAATATTTTTGTAATAACCTAGTTTAGTGACCAAATTTCTTTATGAGTAATGGCATTTGAATGAACTTTCCCAAATTATTGCTATTACTTCTTTTATAAAATATGCTTTGTCATATTTATATATATAATTTATGCATTTTAATTTGCTATGAATCATATGTCATTGCAGACTGTAAAGCTGGGGAACACTGAAATCCCTTGTGAATACTGATTGTGTTAACTATGCCTGTATACATAGGCAGTTCAGATACTGCCTTGAGATAATTAAAGGTTATTGTCTGCAAACAACATGACTTCTGTCCCCTGTTATATCTCGGCTACAAAATTCACTAACCAGTCTGTTCTTCCCAAATGAAAAGCTTAGAAGCAGTCTAAACAATGAGAGATTCAGTGATCTGCTGGGATATTACCAATATTATAAAGCATGCTGAATACACATTAAAAAAAAGGGCCTGTTGTGTCCTCAGGAAAGAAATAACTGACCTTCATTTCTGGTCAAATTCAAGATAAATTTCAAGGTATTTGACTAGTCGACTGACATGTAATTCTATATGATTTCAATCATATATTCAGTTATTTCAATGTAGTGAAGAAACTATGCTGTTAATTCCTGTATTAATTTCTTTTGAAAACTCTGGATATTTATTATTCACATAGAACTGATTAATACTTCTTTTTATTATGTTACATCTTAAAACAATGCAAACATCTGATTAATTTTATAACTTTACTATGATACGGGGATTATATCATAGTAGAGTTGAAACTTTAAATAGAGTGTATCTTCCTTGAAATAAGACAGAGGAACATGCTTGGTAACCATCTCAAAATTATTTTTTTGTAGGTTATCCTTAAAACTGTAAATAACAAACTGAAACAGGATTTGATAAAAATTTCCAGTACTAGTATTTTTTCATCCTTTCAGCAGTGCTAGCCTTATCACCTCTGTCAGTCAAAAACTTTTGAATTTTTGTGATAGAAACTTGAAGTGACATTGTGAGATATTGCAGAGCTGTCCCATCTACTAGCTGTGCAGACTGCTCTTAAGAGGCAGGGTTTTTTTAAAGATAGGTGACTGTAGGTAGAAGCTTGTAATGAAAAGGCTTTGCTCTCCTTTGCAAGCAACAAAAAATAAGTAATTGTTTCTTTGTATCTTGTGGCAGTGTCCAATGACTGTAATGAGAAAAGTATTTTGGCTAAAAGACCCCTTCAAAACTCACAATCCCCATTTGCCAGCTATTGAAAGTGTAATCTGACTGCAGGGCTTTACATTGTGGATGGGAAGCCAAACAACTGACTTTGTTGTTGAATAAGAGTCCCATCTTATTCTTTAAGCAGCTGGGCAGAGCTGGGTGCTTTACAGAGGGAATGAACAGAGGGGCTGTTAGAGTGGAAGCCTCATTTGTAGCCGGGTCAGCAGGGGAAGGGATGCAGCCATGCCCAGGTGCATTCACACAGTGGCCTGGATATGACATGCAAAGGTCTGGGAAATTGTAATGGAGACTGGCTGCAGTGGGGAAAAGGAAACAGGCCCGCTAATAACTGTCTGGGACAGGTAAGAGAATATTGGGACAGCAAGCTGAAAGAATGAGGACTTAAAAAAATAGCTTCTAGGGTTGTTCCCAACCACCACAGATATCTCTGGATCTAGTGAAAAAGCTGCTCTCACTAATTTGGAAAAATACTGGGCAAATAGAGGAAAAAGGGAAAATGTGACACAGTAACAATACTATGTTGTTGATATCAGTGTCTCATTGTCCTATAGGTCTGAAGTTTGAGGAAATGCAAGAAAAGTTTGGGGAGGAATTCTTCAATATCTGCTTTGACGAGAATGAAAGAGTTCTTCGAGCTGTAGGTGGAACCCTTCAAGACTTCTTCAATGGCTTTGATGCTTTGCTGGAGCATATTAGAACTTCATTTGGAAGACAGGCCACCCTGGAATCTCCTTCTTTCCTATGCAAAGAACTCCCTGAAGGCAATCTCATGCTTCATTATTTTCACCCACACCAGATTGTGGGATTTGCAATGACAGGAATGATAAAAGCAGCAGCAAAGAAGATTTACCGCTTGGAAGTAGAAGTAGAACAGGTCACAAATGATAAGTTGTGTTCAGAGGGGACAAACCCAGGTAACTGCAGTTGTTTGACTTTCCTTATCAAAGAACATGAAAATGCAAATACCACAAAAGCACTTCCACCAGGAACTTCCCAGTCCCCCTTAGACCTGAGGATTAGTATCAGCACCTTCTGCAGAGCTTTCCCCTTTCACCTGATGTTTGATCCAAACATGCTGGTTCTCCAGCTTGGAGAAGGTCTTAGGAAGCAGCTCAGATGTGACACTCATAAAACCCTGAAATTCCAAGACTGCTTTGACATAGTCTCTCCTAAAATCAGTGCCACATTTGAACGAGTTCTCCTGAGGTTATCTACACCCTTTGTCATTCGGACCAAACTTGAGGATTCTGATTCTGAAAGTAAAGATAAGGTAAGAATATTAATTTGGAAGTGGGTGTGCTTATATGTGTGTCATGGGAGAAGATTTTTTGCTCAGAGAAAAGCAGCTCAAGTCCTGTGTACTCTGGAAAGCCCACTCATGCCTTGCAAACAGGGGCTAAGTGATATTTCCCAGCCAAGTGAATATTTTCTTAGATTATTTATAAGCTTTGCTTGTGAAGTTGTAGCAAATTGTGACATTTCCATTCAGAAAATTCTGCACGGTGTGGTTGAATAGTATAGCTTGAATAGAAGGGTGAGCAATTTTACAAAATACCTGTACCTAATCCTTAACTTCACTCCAGCTATAGTATGATAAGAATAGTTTTAAAGCCATTTTCTAGGGACTAGCTTGAAGTATTTATTCTGAAAGATTCTCACTGCAGGTTTCTCATTGCCACCTTACTACATCTTATTTCCCTGTTTTGGAATGCTGCTTTCCTATGGGTTTCTTCTTACCTCTCACCCTGCACTCAAGAAAACCAGAGCTTTAAGTGGTACCAAGTACCACTTAGGCCAGTTTTATTGTGTTCCAATCATTCAAATAGGCACTTGTCCTCATACACTGTCTCTTTCCCCAGTGTTTTAGGAGATAGCTACCTTAACCAGTGAGCCCTAGGTTGAGTTCAGTACATTCAGCTGAGTAAGCTGAGAACGCATCTTTCATGTGGAGTTCTCCAGTGGTTGGATGGAATTTGTCTCAATGCCTATCCTTGAATTACAGGAAAGTTTTTTGGTGTGAGTTAGGGTTCCAGGATTTATGCACCAAAGTACTTGTACTTAATGCTAACATTAAAACTTGCTTAAAGGCTTGAAAGTCTTGGTGCCTTGGAAATAATGCTGCCCTAAATGGAACTGGATGACCTTTAAGGTCCCTTCCAGCCCAATCAATTCTATGGTTTTATGATTCTATGATGATTCAAAATATAGTTACTTCTTACAGCAGCAATATTTCCAGCTCCTTTTTGGCACTATACTTTAGGCTCAAAAAGTGTATGTCTGGTGCATTTTCCTCTGGAAATGAGAAACAGTTGCTTTTCATTTTGTATTAGTTGATGTAATTCAACCTTCTTAAAACCAAAAGGGAGTTTATTTTTAAGAATCTGTCCTCAGTGCCATCCTAGCCGTTTATTGCAAGAAGGAAACGAGGTGTGAAAGGTGTGGAGGTGTTGGGTCTGAGCTACCTTATGACACACTTGTTTCTCCTTTGAAAGAGTCTGGTTTCATGATGCTTAATGCAGAACACACCTGTCTCTCTCAGAAACCTTCCCTTCTCCCAGGGCAGAGTCAGAGCCCTTTGAGTGTCTTCTGCTCTTCATGAATCTGCTGTAAATCACTCTGAAGAGAAAGGAGATTTAGGTGGGGGAAGGAGGTTTTCAAAGCCTTTTTCCCTATTTAAGTTAAACACACAAATTTTTCATATGCTTGTGGCTTACTCTAAGGAAAGTGGCATGAGTAGGGCTTGCTGGAGGCAGGATTTTAGAATAGACACTACTAGCACCAGAGAAGCAGGTGGAAGGGGATGACAGGAAAGGAAATCCTTTGCCTGCCAGCATTTAGGAGAAAAATTTTATCTTGAAGAGTAAGATGAGGCAAAAGGGTAATGGTGAGGTGCAGGGGAGCTGTTTTGCTGCAGGCATGGGAATTAATTTGAGAGTATCAGTTTATCTGAAGAGGTATTTTCTTCTGTCTCACCCATTTGATAAGCATTTAATTTCTTTGCACATGAATAGTTAAAAATAAGCTCAGCATATGATGTGTTTTGCTAGATATTCCCCCTTTTTTTTTAATTACACAGATTCATAGGCTGTGGTTGACTTGCTTACATAGATTTTGAGAGGAGGGACATAGCAATACAGTTTATGTCATGCTCAAGTCCTTTATGGATAAAAAAAGTAGACTGAGCCTTGGGAACTGCATGCTGCATTATTTTCCCATAGCTCATGTCACTCATTTAGCTCATGTTGGGATACTTTTCAATTTGCCAACTTGTTTGGAAGTTGAATGTTAGGCAGGTAGATCAGTGGCTGTAAGCATGACTCTGCTTAAAAGATAGACATTTCTCTATTTCTCTGCCACATACCTCTATTCAGTTCATAATCACATGCCACTTAGAGATATTTATCTTTTCTAAAAAAAATAAATTTGACTCTGCAATAACTGACACTTTTCAGGCTTGGTTATCTTAAATGGCAGCTGTAGGAATGTGACCTAGACAACTCTGCTGCAGTGTTGAAGCTGTTCAGGTGTCTTATTGCATTAAAAAAAAAAAAAAAAGATTCAAAGGCTTTGCAGTGAACAGAGGATGTTCCAGCCTCTCTTCAAAAAATGTTTATTTTCATTTAAATGCATAAAACATATTTTTTGTAGACTGGCAGTGAGAAAGACAGAATAAGAAAATAGTTTTCATTTAATCCCGACACCAGCTCTATGTTCAGATGAAAGTAAGTCATAAATAATGATTGTTTCCTAACTAAATGCCTAGAAGCAAAATCCAAAAAAAACGCCTGTCCTGGATTTCGGGGTATTTAATGCTTGTCTGGTTTATTTAAAAGTTCATTTATGTGTTTCAATTTACTGGTATTTGAATCATTGGAATAAATAACACTGTCCTAAATTTCTGATATAAGGCTTGTGAGGTCTGGGTGAAAGGTAGCACTTCCTGCAGAGCTGTATGTGCATCTTTGCAGAAGCACACCCTCATGCATTAATATCTCAGCAAAGTTTTGTTAGATTGGTGTGTCACCAGCTGTTCCTTGGAGCCCAGAGTGTTTACAGCATATCCCATTTGTTCTAGGGACCACAAAAAAAAATAAAAAATCTCCACCTGAAGACCATAGACACCTAGTTTTAAATGTGATTTCCAACATCATGTTTCTTGTTTTCCCATGCAGATAATTGCTTGTTATTGGTTTTTTTCTTATGTCATGGTACTACCCACATGTTGAAGGGCCCTGTTGCTCTACTTCTTATACAAACATTCTGTTGTTTTTCACATTTCACTCTAATTTTTTTTTTTTGTGTGTGTGTGTTTAACCAGAGACCTTCACTAGCATCCAGCCAGATTTTCCAAATTTTGGATATTGTCCCAAAATAACAAGGTCATGATGTTTGCTGTTCAACCTCTCTAAGGAAACTCATTCTATACCTCTCCATGGGAGCAATTATTTATTGCAGCAATAAAAAATCAATTTATTACGACAATTAACCATTTGGGATTGATACCTTGTGGCTTCATACATAGTTAATACAACTGTGCTTCACAGAAGTTTCGTGAATGTTAGTGGAGTCACATATGGGATAAGAAATTAAATTCAGAGGGCTGAGTCTGAACTGGTGTGATGGAATGTTCTGAAATCCATGTCAAGCTTGTCCACTGAGGTGAAGGTGCTGGCATGTGGGGGAGCTGATAACCCAGCAGTGCTTGCAGGGCAGGTTGGTGTCCCCCCACCATTTCCTGACCAGACAGAGGCTGGAAGCTCCTGACAGGTACATCCTGAGTGCAGTCATTTGCAGACTGTACTAATGAGCAAGGCCATCTGTGCCATGATATAAATACTCGTCTCCTTGACAGTACAGTGAGGTGGCTGGAGATGCTTCAATTTTTAGCTGAATGGGAATGCAAGGAATGACTCTCCTGCTTTCACTCTTCTGGCACGTTCTCCTCACGTGCCCCCCGTGAGCCATCAGTGCTGGGCAGATTGAGAGGAGATGGGGCTGCCCTCCCAGGGACTCACTGTCCCTGAGACCTCCATCCAGAGCCTGCCCTCTTGGTGCACACATTGACAGGATGGGCCCTGCCAGCACCTTTGGTGACACTGGTTTGTGGACCTGCATTTCAAAAATTGGGTTTCAGGCTCCCTGCCATATGCTGTGCAGCTGTATTTTCTTTGTATTGGTGCCCTTCAGCTCAGACTAACAGTCCCTTTGCACATTTGAAATAAATCAGTTTTTGTAAGGATACTCACTAGCTTTTGACTTAGGCCTCTGAGCACTTTAGAAATTGTCTAAGAATAAAGCTGGCAATTAAAACTACATCACTGGATGTGTCCAGACTTTTTTTTTTTTTTTTAAATGGAATGTATTTGCCTTGAATATTTTATTAAAATCATAACTTCCCAGTTAACAGTTCAGCAAAATGTGTTCTGGCAAGAAAATAACTTTAATTTATATGTGTGAGTTAATTTTCTTTTCAGTAATTTTAGACATAAAATATTTTTATTAATGAAAAAAATTACCTTACAAATTATAATACAACATTTAAAATACAAAACACTGGGTTTGACAAAAATGACCCACTGAATTTTTTATATTGGAAGAAATTCCAAATGCCACATATAATGCAGATTTATGAATGGCTTGAAGCTGTGTCAGGGAAGGTTCAGGCTGGATATCAGGAAAAGATTCTTCATCCACAGAGTGGTTGGGCACTGGAACAAGTTCCCCAGGAAAGTGGTCACAGCACTTGTCTGACAGAGCTCAAGAAGCATTTGGACAATGCTCTCAGGCACATGGTGTGATTCTTGGGACCATCCTGGGCAGGGCCAGGAGTTGGGCTTCGCTGATTCTTTTGGATGCCTGTTCAGTGATTCAATGATGAAAAGTCCATCCAGACCAACATGCTGACTCTCACAGAGTCATAGACAATCCTTTATGAAACAGATAAAGTGAAGTTTAACACCTGTCGTGTTTTCTGTGAAACACTCTCCTTGCTTTTAGCTCTCATGGGATGGAAGCATGTCCTCTTGCAGTGGTATCCAGGATGTGGCACAGGATAGCTCCCTCAGGACTGAGCCTCCATAATTTTCTCTAGCACCTTTTGAACCAGGGGAAGTTCATACTGTCAGCTTCTGTGGCATCCTGTGGACACAAGATCTATTGTTTATTAGAAACTGAATGTTTCTGAATGAACTGAATGTGAGACCCCTCTGGAAACTTCCAGCTGGTGTGGACATGGATTATGGAGTAAAACAGCTGGCAAAGAAGCCTGCTTGCCCCTTGCTTCAGCAAAGCGCTTTCCCAGTGTGTTTTCCGAAGTGTGTTTGTTGATCATTGGAAACTAAAAAAGCAATGCTTTTTAAGTGCTGGAAGTATGCTGTCCCCCTTTTTATACTGAGTCAATTTTTTGTCTCCTTCTGTATTTTTAGTCTGGACCAGATGAATGAAACAAGGAGTCCTGACAGTAGCAGATTAATTTAAAACACACTGGACACAATCTTGTGTTTTGCTTTTGCTCTGTAACTGTTTTTCCTCCTCTCCTAATAAAATTAAAATGAAATGGCCTGAAAGTCATTCTGGCATAAGGGACATCTGTCACTTATGATCTAGGAATTCTAATTTTTTCCTGGAGCTGATTTATTCAGTCAGTCAGCTTTTGACACTAAGCTCCCATTGCTTTGCAGGCTCATGGAGCTCATGGAATCAAATTTGTGTCTTCTGTTTCTGCTAATGCTAATATCCCACCCATTTGCTTGTTGAAGTGTGTATGGGCTTTGATGGTTTTCAAGATGAATTGGATTGGCTGGCTTCACTGCTTCTAGAGATTGTGGTGGGTTATGAGAAACAATAGATGACATGACATTCTTATCTCATGAACAGTTGTGAGTTGGAGAACTTTAATGGTGTTGTGAAACTGGCCCAGAATTGTTAGTATTTCTACTTGAGGACAGGCCAATGAAAATGCCATTTTGGAAGTGTTTTCAGTGATAGGACCGAAAAGGTGTAGCAATCTAAAGTTAAAATACTTCTTGCTCATTCACATTAGCTGAAAAACAAAGAAGCTGTTTGGAAATTGCTTTATCAAGTGAAGTGGCTATTAAAATAATATGACTCCATGGTAAACTCTTCCCTTTTATAATTTGTATAATGTTTTGATAAGGAAGCTGTTTGGACATGAAAATGTCCATACTTCTCTATTTGCTGCAAAACTTTTGAATCGGTTTCTAAACTACACTATGTCATAACTGGAACAAAATGCATTTCATTAATTTTTATATTACAAGATGGAAATGCTTAGACACAACTCAGTTTGTTTTTCATTAATGCATTTTTTCTTACCTTTGTTCCACTGACTAAAATTAAGGGTTGGTTATTCACAATGAATTTTCATGCTTTTCCTAATTTGCTTATCTGAGTTCTTAAATGAGTGTGCTTTTCATGTCATCTAACCTGAATAGGTGTGATGTTAGTAAAAAAGCCCTTTGCATTGGCATATTTGAATTAAAGCAGACACATTCAGTCACTCTGCCTTACTGTTTCCTGTCCTGGCATCTCCAGTTTGACAGTGCATGAAGTCAGGCTAAGATTTTATTGATGTGTCTCTTTGCAGAGCCTGAATGGACTTAGAAGGAAAGGGAACAGCTGGAGTATCTCCCTCTGGATTGAGTGGGCTTTGTGCAGGAGCTCTCTCAAGTGCATGGGTGGGAAGGCAGAGCCTGTGAGAACACCTGGGTGTGCCGCTGAACATAAGCACTGGGTTACATTGCTCTGAGGGGCAGCAAGTGCAAGTTCTGGCACTACTTGTGTGTTGTCAGCTTTCAGCTGTAAGGCCAGTTCTACCAAGCAATTGCCAAACCTCCTGCTAACCCTGCTCCTGGAACATGCCCTGTGCCTGAAGGCAAGCCTGAGTTACCCCAGGTCACTTGCAGAACTGTCCTGCATGGCCAAAGAGCCCACACAAAAGAGAAAGCTTAGTACTTTCTCCCTTCACCTTAAATTTTGTCTTCAAACCTCAGTTTAGGACCATTGCATTCCCTTCCTATTTGGTTTTGAGTGTAGCTTAGTAGTTTTGGACCAGTTTTCGACTGCTTACCTTGTTTCCTCCAATCATATCTTATAAATATCTAGTCTTTTGAATTTAAATTGTAGTTGACAGCATGGTTTGACTCTAAATACTAATTTATTCATGCTCACTGGGCATGCATCTTGTCGTGAATTTTTCATGCTTTATTTCCACAGAAGCAAAGCTCTGAAGTTTTGACACTCTCCATGAATCAAAAACTTTGCTGATGTTTTGCTGGGTCATGGACCCAGATGGAATAAACAGTTAACAGAAAATTACTTTGCCTGAGACTTATACCTGCATTTGAGCTGTTTATATTCTGGGAATATAAACAGGCAATGTAGCTGAATCAGACACTGTAGATTTAGTAGGTCATAAAATTCTAATCAAGGAGAATACTGCTATGAAATAACACCTGATTTTGCATAAGGAATAATTATCAGTAGTATGAAAGAGTGAGATAATAGTGATTTGCAAAAGTCAGGACTCCAAAGCAGGTGCTGATTTGCTAATACCTAGCCAGGTGCAGTGTTTCTGCTATCTCTGGGTGGTACTGGAGAGAAGTTTGACTAGGTAACGTTTTCCTGCCTTTTACTCTTGCCAAAGATGTGTGATATGCACCCTGCTCTACTCCAGGGTCTTCCAAGAGACTGACAGTGTCAGTAACTGCAAATCACCTATAGTCAGGCAGGTGGCCCATGCCAGTAGCGCTGATCATTGTTTCAGCATGTGCTGTGCAATGGTGAAATGGTTGAGGAGGCCAGAATAGTCCCTCAGAAGGAATGAGCCTTTCCTTTGCAATTCTTTACAATGTTGATGACAGCCACAGTTCAGGTGTACAGCCCAGCCAGGCAGACCCAGTGGTTGGGTAATTAGATTTGCTACTCTGGAAATACTCCTTTGCCACTTGAGGGTTTTTAGGGCATGCTAAGGAAGAAGTTACCTCAGTAAGTGGTATATTAGATGCAAAAGTTACATAAACCATAAAGCTACTGCTTAGAGGAAACACAGGGATGAGCCTGGGTTCTTCTGCCTGTGCTAAGAAAGCACAAATAACAAAAAAAAAAAAAAAATTGTAATGTACTGTTGTTAGGATTCCCCAAATTTTGTAGTTGGTTTCATTCTTTATTTTTTTGAATATGCCTTTTATAAGCATATATATTTACATTCTGTCCAGCCAGAATATCTAAGATACATTTCTTTTAAAAGAACATATAGTACCCCACTCATATTTTCACGATTAAAGAGAATGAAATGACTTAACCCGTAAAATAATATTTATATTATTTGTTCCTGTCACTAACCTTTGGCTTTTGTAAGTGAGGACTTAGACTGAGTATCTGAGAAAAGAATTAAATGTTCTTTTTCCAAAGATACAGGACAGGCATGCAAGATATTCCTAACACATCATTTTCCTCTTAAAAAAGAAAAAAAAATTCCTCTTTGCAGATTGCAAGCAAATAATAAACATTTGGTACTTCAACCTCAGAAAGATGTGAACATTTTAAAATTTGATCCTAGATGAAGACATATTGAAATATTATTTTCAATGTTTTGATCAATGTAGTTTCTGTCTGCCTTGTGAATTTTATATATTTTAGGGTTTACTCTCTTTCTTTCTAAGAACAGAAATTGATCTCCTTGGTCACACTGGACAGCAGCTTTTTTTCTGTAATGATTCTCATTCTGCTGTGGGCTCACTGGAAGAGCAGCATTTATGCAATCATAATAGGAATAAAAACGTATTTCATTTTTATTTTCAAATTACCTTTCTCTTTTTTTGACACTTTAGAGATTTAATCCTTTTGTCCTTTCTTAGAAGGGGCTGTTACGGAGTTACTGTGTGATCCTCATAAAAACAATTTCAGCTATTATTTTCTGTGTCTCCCTGACAGCATCTTCGTAGGAATATTCCTGTGGAGTGTCTTTAGTGGATTGTTGTCAGCACTGGAGTTGGTAGGATCTGATCATGTCATGTCTCAGTACTTCAGTCATGTACTTCCCCTCCTCAAATGTTGAACTGGTAGCTTTAAAAATGTCTGTTCTGATGAAATAGAGGTCAAAAGGATCCTGGTTGAGACAGTACAGATAATATAATGGAGTGTTTTAAAAAAAGGTGACTTACATTGACAGGTTTCAAAGTTGCTCCCTCTGCAAATTCATAAAATAAAAGCTTAGAGCATAAAAATATTTGGCCTGTGATGTGTTAGGAAAAGTTTAAAAAATGACCCCAAATTTACAGTCTTAATAAATTAATTTCTTAAGCAGGTATTTTAATGAGCAAAGATATTCAAACTGAGATAACTTTGAAGTCCTCGTTCATGGCTGTTGTGGGGCAGCTACGCCTATCCCCAAACAGCAGTGAGGTCATGCCCAATGGCTAGAGGAGCAAAGTAAAATGGGGCAGACTTCTTTTCTGTTCTGTGTGTGATGGGGGTAGGCCCTCACCTCACAGCACCTCGGCACTTGGTGCTGTTTTGGCTGTGTTTGAGCAGGGAAGTTTAGTGGTTGTGAGACATGGGCTGCAGGATGAGCATGAGGTGTGGATCAGGGGGTGCAGTTATGTTTCCTCCTTCCACTGATGCTAATTTTGCAGCTTAAATTCTCCTTTTGATCCTACCCCCCTAGAAGGAGTGTTGGATTATTTCAATTGTCAAGTAGCTTGTCCTTATCAGGACGACCTTGCTTAGAAAGGGATGATATTAAAACTGATACCATACAATACAGCACAGGCTGATTTCTTGTATTGGTGTAACACTTTCTAATGAATGCTAAATTAACTGTATTTTAAATGTTTAGCTTAAAAGAATTGTTACAATTTTCTTGATAAAGCTGTTGATATTTTCTGCTTGGTTACCTTAAAGGCACCCAGCAGAGGGAATGTTTGAATGGATTACCAGAGCCTGGGGATTGTTTTGGCTTTGACTGCTGTGTCTCAGAGTCCTTTGCCGTGCAGACTTTTGGATGACTCCCCTCTGAAAGTACATTCTGCCTCCATGGACATTGCACCTGGTAGAAGTCAGGCAAAAGTAATGAAGAGCTCCTGTATTCTCAGAGTTCTCTTTCTGCTAGTAAAGGAGAACTACCAAGAAAAGAACAGATGAGGCTATGTTAATTCCAGCTCCACTGAGACCCAATGAGAAAAATACCAAGGATTGGCAGGTATTGAAGGAGGTAGTTTATACTGAAAGAACTTTGATTTTTCAGCTTCACTGAATTGTATTTAGTTTTTAATTTTAAATGAAAAATTACTGTAAAAATACTGTCTACAGCAGTAATGTGAGTGTTGTGTAGACATGCAGTGTTGTTTAATTTTCATGTGAAAGAAGTATGGAACATATCATTAAAACAACATCAAATTTTCTCACTCATCTCAGAGGACTGCTGATTCAGTCTATTTCCTCTTTGCTCAGGAAGGCTTCAAATTCAGTTATTAGATAACTTCTGTTCTGTGTCTTGAACATTCAGTTTCTGGCATTTGTTCCTGGGAATAGGAGCATAAAATAACAGAATATTTTCTGTCAGCCAAAAATGCAGAAACATCTGAGAGGTTTCCTAGCTATGTTCAGCAGCATCAGAGGGTCCTGAAAGACTTTTGGAACCATTTTGGGTGATGGGGAACTCCACAGAGAATTCCGAGGACATGGGAATAACACTAACAAATACATAAACAGTATTTAAAAATAACTGACTTACTGCTCCAATTCTGTTTTTTTCCCATGGTGTCATATAATTATATTGGGGCTCACTGAATGTGTTGGACAGACCAGGGTGCCAGTACTGGACTAGCAAGACTTGAAAAACCATTGTAGCAGCCCACTGTTTGCACTGTCCAGAAATGACACATTTTTTTTAGGAGACTGTTACCAATTCATTATTTGAGTATTGGTGTAGTCAGGCATGCAGGTGTGTAAAAATAAGGAATATAAAAATGACAATATAAATCCAAAGCGAAGTACCGGTGGCTTTGTTCAGGACCTTCTGACCCCTAACTGATAAATGAAATCAAATTACAATTCTGAACTAAGTGTATTGTGTTGCTACTGTGGGACCAAAACCTGGTACCTTTGCTCAGGGTGAGTAAGATGTTAGGTCTTGGTTTGCCTTACTAATTATCATCAGCCCAGTTTCAACAGTATTACTTTGGAAGGAAGTCTTTATTTTGAGTAAGGAGAAGAAAATAAAGTCTCATTTGGCACTGAGAGTGCTGGGGATGTTCAGCCTGGAGCAGGGAAGGCTCCAGGGAGACCTTATATCCGCCAACCTAGAGGGGGTTACAAAAGAGCCGGAGAGGGACTTTTTATAAGGGCATGTAGACATAGGAGAAGGGGAAATGGCTTTCAAATGAAAGAGAATAGGTTAGAATAGATGTTCATTCCTGTGGGGGTTGTGGGGCACAGGGAAGCTGTGGATGCTCAATCCCTAGAGGTCTTCAAGACTGAGTTTAGTGTGGCTCTGAGCAACCTGGTCTGGTGAAGGTCTCCCTGCCCATAGAAGGCTAGGTGGAATTAGATAATCTTTAGGGCCCCTTCCACCCCAAAACTTTCGATGATGATGATGATGATGATGATGATGATGATGATGATGATGATGATGAAGTGCAGAAGATACATTTGAAAACTACTCCTACAAATGCCTTGAGTATGAAACTTCTGGTAACAGAAGTGGTCCATAAGGCATGTTCTGGGAATTAGAGTTTTATTTCTAAATATGAGTTGTTAAACTCATCAATACTGTATTGCTGAATTTTTTTAGTTTGAGATACATGCAATGTATCATAAATAATCCTTTTCTTTTCTTTTTTAGGAAAAAAAAGCCTTTTTGTTTAAAAAAAAGAATTTACCATTCACTTAAAATGTTGTATAAGCTTCATATTTTTGAATGTGTTAATTTGATTGACATTTAAGAGTTCATTCTATAGCACTGTAAAAGTTGAGATTGTAGCATTAATTATGGGAAATGTCCAAAAATCTCCAATTAATAATTAGAAGTGACTAACATTTTGTTTTGTACCTATGCATGCCAAAGTACAGCTCTACAAAATTATGAGGTGAAAGAACTGATTGATCACCCACCCAAATGTTTATTTCTGGATTTGTTTAAAGCTACAAATGGCTTTTCTAGGCTAAACTCAAGGCTTCTTTCACTAAGAGATTTTACAGTCAAGTTGTCAAATGCTGCTCTGGGTGATTACTAGGTAAGGATATAAGTTACGTGTGAAGTCAAGTAGAATTTGACCAAGGAATATCTAAGAAAATAGGGCAGATCCAGGATACTGTTTTGAGATCCTTTAATTGAAATATTTTTTATAATGAATCTCAATATACCTTAAATCAAGTGTTATTTTGCAAATTCACAATATACAAGGAATTGACATGCAATCTGCTAAGGGAAGCAACACCTGAGTGAGGTATTTGAGATGATGAAATAAAAAGCTTCATGTGTTGGCTTTTTTGTGGCACAGATAAAAATGTTCTCTAAGAAATACCCTATCAGCAAAGCTCTTGGCCTTGAATCTTCTCTCAAAGAAGGTGCATCTGTGTGAATAGTCTTGCTGGGTAAAACTTTGAAGGACATGTTAGCCCATTGCTCCAGCACACTGAACTCGCTATTGGCAGGGCTGGCCAGGAGCATGGTGAGCACACAAAGAACTCTAAAATACACTGTATAGCATTTTTCTGGAATTTGTGACCTCTATTCACCTCTACACTGTTGCCATGTGGCCAGTGTATGAGGAGCCAAGTCATGGCTGGTAGTGTGACGTGATTCCTGAGCCATGCTGCTGCCAGGGGTTGTTGGCTGAGCAGTGCTGCAGCTTTCCCCATCAGCGAGTCAACAGCCTAATCAGTATCACCAGGAAAGCAACATCATGAGGATCCTTGGGCGTGGAAGTTGTCCAGATTTCTCCCAGAGTGTGAGGGGCTGGTTAAGAGCTATTGATCTTACAGAAGTGTGTCTGTCTCCAGACTGATTCCATTGAGGAAGGGTTGTTGTAGATCTGAGTGAGCTCTAGTTTTCCAACTGGAAGCCCCATTTCAGTCCTCAGCCTTCTTCCATATCTCAACTGAGTGAGAACCACTGCTGCATGCCTGAGTCCTGCAGAAGCACTGTTGGTTTTTGAAATTGTTACAGATATCCTTTTGTTCCATTCAGCCCATCTCAGTCTTGCTGCAGGTGAGCATCACTGAGTCAGATCAGTCAAATTCTGTATTAGCAGAATCTCGCTAACTTTCTCCCAAAAGAAAGAGCTGTGATGAAGAATAAATGTGTTTTAAAATTTCGTTGCAAATTAACTGTATCAATGAGTAGTTAAATGAGATGACTGTATGCAAAGCAAAGAGCACCTCTGTCTTCTTCTCTGACCCTTTCACTCATTTTCATGCTCTCCACTTTGCGTGACCAGCTCTCTAAACCAGAACCCTGGCTCTCCACTTGCTGTGAAGACCGGATGTTTTTGAAGAAGTATTCTGGGACATGTACCTCTCCACTGGACTAGCTTCTAATCCCTTTGTAATTCCCTTCAGTTTATTTGTGTTTTGTGAGCAGTTTGGAGCAGAGGGGATCCACATCCCCTCTCTTTGGGCAAAGTCAGTTATCCAAATCAATGGAAACTGCAATTTATATGCCAAATTTATATGCCCTTGAATAGTCTTCACAGAAGCCGATACTCAAGAGTCTTCTTTAACCATGTGCAAGAGTATTTTCCGATGGAGGGTCCTTTCCTGAAAGGAGACTTTTTTGTAACACTTTTCCCAGCTATGCAATATTCATATTTATGACAGAAATAGCTAGTTGCCAGATCAGAGATGGCTTTAAGCCTTCCTCTGTTAATTGCTTTATCCGATGGATTATGCATCCCGTGTTAGTGGTTGCTGTTCAAGCAGAGCTTTTGCACATGACTGGGGCAGAGGGGTTATATGTGAAGGAAAAACAGATTCCATTTTCTAACAGGCTGAAGAGTTATTAACATTTTTAGAGTATCTGCATGTGTTTCTGAATTGTGTCTGCTGATGTGAAAATTGTACAGATGATCAGTGTTTGATTATGTGTTGTGAAATTAGGAAAAAAGGGATAGTTTTTGATCCCTGCATAGATTAAAAAGCATGAGACTTACTCCTTTGAAAGAAGTGATATGTGAATCACAAAAAAGATGCCTTGGGTGTTTAAGCTTAACAGATCTTTTCCTGTGTAATTCTTCAAGCATTTTTATTTGTATGTAGTAATTCCTAAAGGCTGCCTGGTGCTTTTCCACTTGAGTTAGAGAAAATTAACAGAAATAAGGCATTCTGCTGAATAGGACTGATGTCCTGCAGAAGACTGTGAAGGCCATGAGTAAACCCATCTTACCCTTAGCAGAATTAAGACAGAGAAGTTAATTTAATTTGTAGGTTTATTCCCTTTTAAGAAATATATCAGTAAAGGGTATTTGTCAATCTGCTACTGCAGATCTGTGAGAAGAACCTAATAATATAACTCTCTGTTCTTGTTCATGAAAGTGATCTAGATTTAAAATAACCTCTCCCAGAGGAGTGGGAGTGGAAGGTTTGTTTTAAACTGGGGTCAGAAACATCCTGAGAAGTTTACCTGAGTGCCCTAGTTACTGGGACCCATTTACTGTTAATAAGTTTGTTACAGATACATTTTTTCAAAATGTTGGAAAAAGCTAAAAAGCTGTAGGAAACAAATGAGTTCTTGCACAGGCAAACAACAAGCTGAGACAGCCAGAGGGAATATTGTACTGCACTTGCACAGGAGCTTGGTGCACAAATGCTTAAAAGTGCTGATCTTGGTTTGAAGAAGTATCCTGTCTCTGCTAAATTCAACAGGATTTGTGCAAATTACTATAAAAGAAGCAGGCAGGATTTTAGCTGAGGTGAAAACAGACAAAAATCTATTCCTTCAAGTATACTTTTGTGGGAATTACAGACTACTGTGCTGTGCAACTAAAATCAAATTGTTCAGAAAGTCTGATTTTCTGTTATCTTGCATTTTCTTTAAGAGAGAACAAACAGTTCTATGGCAGCCTTTCTTACCTGCTTGGCAGTGGAGTCTGAGAAGAAGAGGTGAAGAAATACCTTTTTACTTATGCAATTTAATGCAGCTGACAATCCATCAATGTACTTAGTTTTAAGAGTACCAGTTTGCTTGATTTCTTTTTATTTTTTATTTCTCATTGCAGAGCTTTCATTCTCTCTTTAAAGATTTCTGATAAGTAACTAGGAGCACATGAGTAAAACCAGCATGTGTTTTGGCTATACCACTGTTGGTATTTAAAGATACAGAATTTTCTTACTTCTGGATTTGTAACAATACAGTATTTTAAAATTACATCTTAATTGGTTTAAAATATGGCATGTATCCACGTTTGCATTAGAGAATCGTAATATGTGTAGTCCTTGTTTGTACCATGGACTTTAGTTGATCACAATTGTACATTGTAACACAGTGCACCTTCTGTAGACACTGTGACAGTAGATGGAAAAACAGTAGTGAGTCCATATATATATATATATATATATATATATTTATTTACATATGCTTGAATCAGGAAAAAAAATGAGAAATTAAAAGTAAACAGATTTTAGGAGTTCACATTGCAACAGTGTGTAGTATACCTGGGTCCCATCAGGCATCTGCAAAAGTTTTCTTTTGAAGGGTTTGACTACCAGTGAAAAAACGAAACAATTCCTTCCTCCATCTTACCAAATAAAACCTTATTTATTTCCCATTTGTGTAGGACATGGAAAGCAATTTGACATCCACTGCATTAAAAGTCTTCTTAGATAAAAGTAATATTATTTGCCTTTCAGTAATTTAGACTTTTGTTCAGGACAGTATGTGTTGGAGGAAACACCCATAAGGGATAGAATTGCCCTTGAATTTCCCTTATTACTTACTTGGCATCACTGGTTTATGATGCTGCTGTTACTGGCTGGGAAATTCCCCTAGTGCTTTTACTACATAGCCTTTAATTAGAGCTTAGAGATTTCCTTCTCTCTTATTTTTGGGAATACAGATCTCTTGAATCATATATAGTCCACTTGTATGTGATTTTCTTGTAAAATTGAGTGTTCAAAGTCTGTACAGAATTCTGTGTAAATCAGTAAGAGTCTGTATATATTAGACACTGCACAGGACTAAATAGAGTGGAGCTATTACAACTCTGTCTTCAAATCTGAACCAAGATACGAGCAAATATGGTTTGTATGAAAAGAAAGTTCTGAATCTGATGTTTTTATACATCTGGCAGTTCTGCCATCCTGGGCTGGAGGGAGAAAAGCCCTCCAAAAAAAGAAAAGCTTTTGGGCTCACTCACGAAGCTCAGCACCCAGGCTCCCTGTTCTGTAAGGCAGCAGGTGTGATAAGTTGTTTAAATGGGAAATATTTTTCTTTTCCATTCCTTATGTCCATAAAGGGGCTAGTCTGCCACAAACCACCTCATTGTACTATGTAACTTAGAAATTTCACTGTCCCTTTAACTAAAAGAAGTCATCAATACTGGAAGTAGAAAGGGAGAAAAGAACAGAGAAAATATTTTAAAAGGTCTAAATTTTTCTGATATAACTTGATGACTAGAGTGTAGTTATAACATTTGACATTTTCTGTGTATTTTTTCAGTTATGATGTGACTGTCTAAATATTATTTGTTTCTTAATAAACTCTTTCATGGGGGAGATAAGCTATAGTAATAAATATGATACTGGGATTTGAGAAAGTTGATGTGTTTGGCCATTTAAAATATGCAACAAGAACAAAATGTTTTCTTTGTTTTGGTATGAAGCTGTTGGCTAAATACAACGTCACATGGTAAGCCATGCTATGTGTTGATACAAGGCCAACCAGCAGTCCTAATGTCATTTTCACAGTCCAAACCATTTATAGTTTGTTCTCAGATCCAGTCAACAAAGACCTTAAGCTGAATCAATCTGCACAGGCAGCAGAAAGCTCTTCCAATTAAAAGCCCTTAAGAATGTCTAAGAAAATGATACCATATTAAACCCAGTAAGTTTTGGTTTTGTTTTTTTTTTTAATAGGTATGATTTAATGACACATGAGTATCATAAAAAACGATGTAAGAAAATTTAAGAATGCTAAGAAGCACAAATGTAAAGCAGTAACAAATAGAGAAGTGCTTCAGTCTAAAGAAGATGTGGCAATACAGGACACATTCTGGACAGTCAGGGTAGCAGTTGCAGCTTTTCAGTCTTTAGAGCTGAATGTGTCAGGAGAAAAGGCAATAGATAACTCAATAAAATCATTATAAAGTTGAGTTGACTATCTTTTGAAACCAAAGCAAAAATGGCCTCTGTATTTTGGAGGTTTGTATGCCAGGGCAAGCCTTTAGAACCAGAAAGGGCATCTGCAACCCTGGTCAGCACAGCAGCGAGCGTGCCATGCCCTGTTCTTGCTTGGCTGTGAGGCACTGAATACATGGAGTGGCACCTGTGTGTGTCTTTTTTTTGCCCCTTTTACAATTTAGCTCATAATCCTTTGTCTAGATATACTGCTTTTTAGATTTACCACTTCTGCAGTATAAAAACTATTACCATAAACCACGTCTAGATTGGATCTTGGAATTTTCTTAGAATGTCATATCTTTTGATGGGGATGGAGGAGACAAGGAAACAGAAATACCTTTTTGTTTATGGGTTAAGGTGGTTTAAATTTCAGTTTACACTGAGGATGTAAAAGGTCTGGGTGAATTCTAACTCCTTCTAGGGTTTATGGGAATGGACCTGCTGGGATGTAGCCCCCATGTACTCCTCCTCAGGTAGGTCTGTGTTGTTTTCACAGTGAAGTTGAGTCTTAGAGGCACACACAAAAATTCTGCTGTATAGCTATGAGCAGGATAAGTATGCAGTGCTGCAACAAAAATCTGTCCTTTAATTCTTTGTTCAGTTTGAATTGCTTTAACAAAATAAAGAGTATCTATGAATGATAATTAATGTCTGTGTGAAGCGCGATCCATTTCAGACAGAGTACAAAGGAAGAAATAGAATTTAAGATAAAAGTTTGACCTTTATATCTGACAGAGAAAAAACCCTCATGCTTAATAAGGACTTCGTACTGTTTGAGGCAGGATCATCTTTTTTCTCTGTTATATAGCACAACAAAGTACCAGTCTAATTAATTAGTTTCCTAGGCACACTAAAATGTAAAAAAATAAACTTAACTGATAAAACCACATCTCTGCCAGAATCAGGGAATGTAGAATTTGGACTTTATCCTTCTTTACATCAACATAACAAAATTAATAAATAATAGACACACCACAAAATTTGTAAATAATAGGCAAACAAGCAGTTTCTAGGCTGCTGTGTCAGGAAGCAGTGTTCCTGGGTGCTCAGTGAGGTGGCTCTCTCTGGGGAGGACCACGAGGGTGGTGCTGCTCTGCTGAGCACACCTATTCTGATTTCATTTCACCACACATGCACCTGCATTTGAATCTGTTTTTATGAGACTAGTTATGACTCCCTCATGCCCTCATCTAAGGGGCCATAGAGCCTTGAAAACATTTTGAGAAGTCTCTGTTTTTCTCCTCTTCCCTTCATATTTTTAGAGTACTAACTTGCTTTCAATAGTATCAGTTAATGTAGTAAGTGTTTTCTCTCCCTTCTAGGAGGCAAAACACACAGAAATCTTTCTGTGGAAATCGTTATGACTTGTATTTCATGTTTGGTTATGTCACTATATTATTCTTTTTCAGAAAAAAAAAAAAAAGAAATCAAACCAGGTGTTTTAAAAGTTCATAATAAATAATACTTCCTTTTCAAATCTCGAGTTTTGGTTTAGAGTCACCCTGTAGCAAATTAGAGACTGATGGAACATCACATTAGACATTAGCTGTTTCAGATAAGCTCTGTCTAGTAAAACTGGCATTGGTCCCATTTGTAATTAACATGGACATAATTTGGAAAGAATAAATTAATTGCTTACAGCTATTAGGTGAGCAAATAAACTATCTAAAGGATTGTAGCTATGTTCAGCTCATTTCTTCCTTGTTTTAGCTATATGCACCTATTTTGATACCTCTGTCTAGTCTTCCTAAAACACAAATCTGTAATTTATTCCTTTTTCAATATTCTAGGTATTTTCATTTTGCGTTTCATCCTCTGTAAGAATTATTTTTGGGGTTTTTTTCAGTTCTTCTGACTTTACTAAACAAAATTTTTATTGTGATGACTATTTTTCATTATAATCCCAGTAACTGCTTATTTTTAGGACCCTAAAGACTCCAAATTTCCCATGATCACAGCTAAATTTTTCATAAATGAACAAGTGCAATTTTAAATTGTTCAGATTTTATTTTTGCACCAGTTCTCTTACTTGCAAAAATGTCCCAATACATTACTCCCCTGATGGTTGGAGTCATTCTCTTCCTGTGTAAATGTGTTCTATCTTGTGTGTGTTTATTGTTGTGCAGTGTTGAAGGTACTCCTAAGGCACAGTCATCTAGGTCCTGATGGCTTCTTAAAAGGTGCACAATTATAGATGACCATGCCCTAGGCAGAGGAAAATTTCATTAATGTAAAAGACTCAGGTTACATATGAGACCACTGGGAATGGTCATGTTCTTTCTCCCCTGCAGCTTAATCCTAGCTTAGTTTATAATGTTCTTCTATCCCAACGCAGTAAGCCTGTTGAAAGCTCAGAGGTTTGAGGTGGCATGTATGGAAAGCTGATGCTCACTGCATGAGTTTGCATTTCTTGGTGTTTTATTTTAAGTGTGTGACAATTATGTTGGTTCTCTGGCTGCTGTGTTTTTCAAAAGCCACATTCCATATATAGGGCTTTTATTAATAAGAATTAGCTTAAGCATTTTGCCCTGCCATTTTACCTTTATGACATTTAGGGTGGCTCAGAACCAAAAATAATTGATTTGATGTGCTGTGAATGTGTGCTGAAAATCCCACATTGTACTTGTGTCACAATTATTGACAAAATTTAAGGATTGGAGTAGACCTATTTTCAAATAATAATGAAAACAAATCTTTGCAAATAAAACTAGCTCCATATTTGAAAAACAAGTTCCTGATACTACTCATTTCAGAGCAATTACTCTGGTTTGCATAAAATGTATGTAATGCTAAGATCAAACTTTTAACAGGTCCTAATTCTGTGTCAGGAAATACTGCTGACTGAAAGCCACATAACTTTTGTTTTGGTGTTTCCAAGGAAACACAGCTTGTTTCCACTAACATGTGTGGAAGATATGTATTTTTTCTCATTGTATAGTTCTCTGAATTGCTTTAAAATTCCTTTCTGTGATTACTGCTTATTTCACTCTGCATCTGCAGTGTCTTTGCATTGAATTGAACCAGGCTTCTATTCTAATCTTGATTTACTCAGGTGCCTCACAGATTCAGCTGTCTTCCAGCCACAGTACATTGAAGCTGATTTTACATTTTGGGTTTTTATCACTGGTTGGTTGGTTTTTTTCCCATCACTAAATGCTTCTATCACTCAAGCTCTTTTGCTCCTACACACTTCTGCAAAGCGGTTCCTATGGTGACACGGCTAAATACCTCTCTGTGTGCCTTGCATTGCCCTATGTCATTCTTGCCTTCAGCAGAAGAGGTGGCATCATGACATCCCATCCACACTACTTTTATAACAAAGCTAAATTAGCCTTTTTGTTTTTTTTTTCCTACAGTGCATTTTCAGTAACATTTTTTATTCATAGAGGTTCTTAATTAAATAGCAGTTATGCGTGAACTTTCAGTTCTTGTTCACTCTCTGTGGCTTTGCCCATATTTCTTCACCTCTGTAGAACTTACTTTCATAATTGCTCTCTGCCTGCAACACCTGACATCTCTAATGCAAAGGGCACCCTCCGGAAGATGGCCATGCTCTTGACTTTCAAAGTGCTTCAAAGGCTTTATTACAATTTGAGTAAGTGGTTTCATATTTGTGAGTGTTGCACTCATGCATATTTATTTTACTTTAGAGACCACAGTGAAAAGGTACATGGTTCAGCTACAAGATGTTAAGAATCAGCTTCATGAGAATGTTTCCATAAGGGCATAAGACACTGGTATTGTTTATAGGGTGTGCACTATGCCAGCCTAACACCTGAACACTCTGGGAAATGTAAAGTAGCTTGGACAGCTTTTGCTGAGTGTGATACCTTAGAATTATTGTGAAGTAAAGCATGCCCTGCAGTAAAGGTTGTAGTAGATTACAGCTGCTTTCTTCATGGTGTATTTTTACTGTAGCCATTCCTATACCTGATTTGGTTACAAATCTAATGTTTCTGTGACTTTGTATGCATTTTATGAATATTCCTTCAACAACATGCCAGTTTTGTCTACCTACAGCTTGTTAAGTACAAATATGCCGTAGCCCTGGGAATTATTGCAGGGTGCTTTAGTTTCTTGCATGGAGAAGTTCACCTTCACTGTATTTACTCCAATATGAGATTTTTAATTTTCTTTCATTTCTTATTTTTAAAGAAAAATATTCTGGAAAGATCTTCTTTATTTATGCAGTCAGTGGAAGTCTGATTTTTTTTTATTTTTTCCATGATTCAGAAGTGAGCAGAGGGAAAATCTCCAGAAATACTGGAGAGTTTTCAAAATTCTGAAAGATTGTCATTGATTTGGCATTTTCAGCAGGATCTTTGCTGTAAACAAAGTCTATTAACCTAACTTCTTTGCAAATTGAAGTTAAAGGTTTGAAAGTCATATAGGTCCTTACTACATCTTCAGTAATATGCTTAACAGTTCTTTATACTGTAGTATAAAGATAATATAAATTGTACTGCTAGTAAGTCTTACTGGTTTTTGCTTCTAAAGATTGTCAATAAATTGCTCAGGTCTGAGTGCTTTCTTTTGTGATATGGTAGAAATTTGAAAGCTAGAGCTTTGCATTGTTAACTACCAAAAATATGAATAGTATTTCTGTACTGTAAGAAAACTAGCTCAGCTAATTTTTCAAAAGCTTTGGTAACTTGCTGTTGACCAAATACAAGATAACTGTGCTCTCAAAATGAGAAATATGCCCGAAAATAGATTATTGGGAAAAGGTAGATCTTATCTATCTATACATCCAGCTCTCTTTCTGTCTCTCAACCTATATCAATATATCTATCTTATGTATTTTTGTCTTATTCTGATAAAACAGATTCTGTTTTCATTTGACCGTTACTTTTATTTATTTGTTTGTTTGTTTGCTTGTTTTATTCTAGAAGGGTGGGTAATTGTAGTATATGCTAAGCCATCTCTTCACATTCAGTTCCTGTGTTTTCACCCAGCAGTACACAGAGTATCTGGGGTCTGGAATTGTCTGTCCAGACAATAGCAACACAGGCCATGTATCTGAGGAAATGTGCTACCAGCTGTCTGATAAACACATTTTTAAAGGATCTCTGCATCTGTTAATTTGGATGAGTTGACAGAATGGCATAACCACATGCCTGGTACAGATGGTAAATTTCAAATTTGTGCTTTTATGCACACAAGTACTGGAAATCACCAATTTAAGGGCTGTTATTTCCTACTATATTAGGATGGATTTGCTTTAACCGTGAGGACTTTTCTGTTTGTTTGGTGGTTTGGTTTTTTAATGGCCCAAACCATTTTGATGCAAATTCTCTAATGTCATGACAACCTGAGGAAGATACTGGAAATGGAAAATTTCAGCCTGAATGGTTCAAATATGACAAATTTATGAGCAATGGAAAATTAGATCTGTTAATAAGAAACGTTTGTCACCTTTAGTAGTAAAACATGCTTCTAATATTGTTTATGATGCAGACAGAGCAGCTTTTAGTCACTGCTTTTAGTCACATTAACTTTCTCAGCATGTGAAGGGTAATGCATTTGAAATGATTAGCTGGTTTTAGCTTATGACATTCAACAGTTCATTACAGGTGTAATTAATAAAATAGACGATGGCCTTTGCCATCTGCTTAAGTTAGGTTTACAAGAAAAACACCTTCCCCACAATGTAAGGACACAGGTCATTATGTGTTGGCAGCTTGATTACCTGTGAACATTTATACTTAAAATTCTTCATTCAACCTCCTACCCCCACCCCTCTACCTGCCAAAAGAACCCCCAGCAGCAACAAAACATCCTAGGTATGCATGTGTCATGTACATGTAATGTATTCACTGAGATGCCTTAATTCTCTGAAGATACTCAGTGAGCCCCGTACCTGAGCCAGCGGTGGCTCTGTCAGTGCTTCTGAGCTCTGTGTCTGTCTGGGATAGGAAGCATGGGTTACAAGATGATACTGAAGAGAAAAGAAAGCGAACCAACACAGGCCAAAGGTGACTCCAACTCTTGTTCTTTTCCTGTGGGATTGTGGATTTTAGGAAATACCCAAGACCCAGAGGCAGTAATTCTGTTGTCTGATGCTAAGTAATGTTATGGGGTGCCTAATTTGAGATGGATCCTTTGGGCCCCTTTGAATTATGCAGCTATCACACAGGTCTCTGTAGTTACGAGATCTAGATTCCTGGCAGTCCTGAACCACTCTGAGATTCCTGGGAATCCTCCCCTTCTGATGAGGTTAACACCAAAGTCTTAAATCTCTTCTACCAGGAAGATGCCTGAAGATGTCTGAGTTACTGAGACATAAAGATTACCAGGCTTTTATATTTCCAGCTTGCATTACCATTTTTCAGGAGAATATAATGGTCTGAAGAACAGCAAGACGTGTATTTCTGAATCATTTGTCTGTACCATATGACTGGCTGATTTAATCCAGGATGTTGTCTTTCTCAGTGACTGGCAGGATATAACTGGAGGCAGTTAAAAGGAGAAATGCACACTAACTTATTTGGTGGGGAATTTTTTCTAGCTTTCTGTCTAGTGTGAGGTGTGAAGGCAGTCTTTTATGGATTAACTTGGGATGTTTTATTATCCATATAAAGGACTAAATGTTTTCTAGCGATTACAAAATTCTTTGCTTGGATGAAGCTTTCCAATAGTTGAACAAGGTTATTTTTCAGTGTTAATTAAAAAGAATATTCTCTATCCTGCTTTTAACTCTATTCTTTCATTGAATGTCGCCTTTCTCATTCATTATGAAAGGATCATTAAACTTAAAAGCTCAGTACCTTTAATGTCTGTATTCCAGATCCCCTCTAGCCTTTCTGGCTGCTGACTTTATAGTTGTTAACTCTAATGTTTTGCCATCCCAGTGTTGCTGTGGGGCTTTTTTGGTGGTTTTTTTTTAGATAGTTGAGGAAAAACCAAATGCAATTCCTTTAAATATCATCCTCTTAACGTACCTCCTCTGAAAAACTGGTCACTCTGTGTTCTCCATTCCTTCCCTTACTCTGCTTCTGAAATGACAGAATACCATCCTATCCAACAGATGCATTTCCTTTCTATCTTTTTATGAAAACCTTTCTAAAAAGAAGCTAAGTGTTGTACATGCTCTTATCTTTTGCTGAGTGTTCCTTTCCATTCCATAGGATTCCATTCTTTGGAATGAAATACTTTGTAAAAATCACATTTTAATATGTGTATCAAGGTGTGAAATATTTCTATTTCAGTAATTTCATAATGAATGAACTGGTTAGGACTGAATAAATGTTCTTCTTGCCTACAGTTCACATGGTCAAGCACGAAGCTTTTTAGCTGACTGAGCTGCTAGGAAAAAAGGAAGAAAACAATGCAATGTCCTCTTGAACTCAGCTGAACATTGGTGTTTTAAGAGCTCACAGATGCCCTTACTCAGAACCTTCTCAGACTGGTGGCTGTGGCTGTGTGGTGATTACACCCATTTTTTTCCAGTACCAGCTCTTCTGACATCTTTCTCAAACTATTCCTCTTTAATCAGAGCTTCTTAGCATCCTAAGTATGAAGAAAATTATCTTACTTCCATGAAAATGTCCTTAGTCTCCTTAGTGAAGAGTTTTATATGTTTTACACCATTTATTGGTGTGGTAGACCTGTGAATTCATTGCTCCTTCCACAAATAGAAGTGTGAGAGGATAAAGAAACTGACCTTAGTGATTTGGAAAGCTGCCTACCATCTGGACCTACCTTGCTGTTAGTGGGATGGTGGCAAGAATCCTTATCATGTCTGAGCTTGCTTGGGTCTCCTGTAGGGTTGCAGCAGGTGGAACTGTCATGCAGCATGTGCTCAAAAAAACCTCACAGCTTCAAAAATGGCAGTTCATACCTCTAGGAAAATTAACTGTGTGATAGGATTGTCTCCCACAGGGAATGGGGCAAAATCAAGTGGCAGATCTGTTATGACCTCTGAAGCAAACTAATGAAAGGGATAGAAAAGTGTACACAAAATGCCATGAGCATTTTATATTCCCTCTGCTTTAGTGAAGTGCATGGTGACACTGTCTTGGTTTAGGTCATAACATTTCATAACATTTCATAATTTCAGAATTTCATTTCTGATGACAGATTATAACTTCTGTTCTGTAAGTACTTTTTTTAAAAGTTAGATTATGACTGCTGAAAAACAAACCTGTATGTGGGCTGGAAAAATACTCCGCTGTGTATCAACTTAATGCTTTGTTAAAGGGCTGACATATTAAATATTGAATACCAGTATTGTAATGGGTTTTATTGTAATTCAGGAATTGCAGAGCTAGCTGGCTTTGAGGACATAATACCAACTCAGTTTATTATTTGCAGCCACCTGACATAGTGTGACAAATTGATACTTGAGGTAAGACCAAACCTTAAGTACAATGGCAATGCAAACAGTAGCTGTTTAGAATAAAGACCAAACTGATACTTAATATGACTCCAGAACGCTTTGGATGGTTCTGAAAATCCTGTGTATAGTCTTATCTTGTAAAACAAATAGAAATCCATGATCACAGAAGTGTAATGTTTTCTGAAGCAGTTCCGTATTTGTGGTAGATAAGCAGCACCTGCTAGCGGCAGCTGCCAGTGTGGTTATTTGAGAAACAGAAATGGCTCAGGGCCTGTTCCTCCGCTTCATGGGCATTTAAACCTGGATAAAGTGACATTCAGTCTGTCAGGAGTGTGCTGCATTCTTTTACTATTTTCAAGACGACTGCTTGAGTTTCTAGGCAAGGCGGAACTGGGGTCATGGCAATTTCATGGCTGGTTTCCAAGTTTAGCTTTAGATACATATGTAGCAAGCTGGCATACATTTGAACTGGCATAATGCAAGAGGCCTAAACTGCATGTCCGAAAGGGCATGCATGTTAGACATGCATGTTAGACAGATTAGCCTACATGAAATTAGCTCCCAAAATTATTCAAGAATTTTACTTTGCAATTGGATTAGAATTAGACAGTCACGAGAGCTGACTGTATCTACCCTAGCAAGCATTGTTGAGTGCTAGGAACAGACCTGAAGGGCAAAACAGCAACTGATGAGTACTCAGCACTAGACAATTTTTGTATTTCTGTGGGTTTGGCTGTGGATGGGCTCTCATCTGGTCCTGTGGGCTGTCTGCCCTTTGGAATGTGGAGTTCAGAAGGGAAACTCCTAGAGAGCAGTCTGCTCCCTAAGCCTGCTCTGCCAGGCTGTGCTTCAGGAGATCTCTATCCAAATTAAAACACTATAATAGATAAGTAGCATCTGAATTGACAATTTTACTAAAACAATTAAGTGTTTCAATCATAATTATTGTGCTATGACCTATATAAACTATTCATTCTTTCCTGTGCAGCCTCCAAGGTGAATTTGAAAGTTGCAGCTAGTTCAAATGAACCTTGATCTTTAAAGAAGACCTTTGAGCAGATAGTTTTGAATCCTGAAAACAACTTGTTGGAGTATCTGCAAATAGGAAAAAAATTTAAATCTCAGATTTACTACTGTTCTATTAATTTTCTAGACTGTCTGTCTGCTAAACATACAGACTTTTCAGCTATCTCCTTAGGGCACACAGATCTCCCCACGTAATGCACAGGAAAACGGATACCCAGACCTCAATTCGGTTTTCTACTCTGAATTAATTTGGTGTGACTGAGATGCTTTACAGCACATGAGAAAGTCTTGTAGGGCTGGTGGAAGTGTGGGAGACCTGTGCTCTTTTGGAGCAGCAGTAGGAAGCCAAGGCCAATACCACAGAATACGTCAAATGCTGTTAATGCAAATGTGTCAGCCAGTAAATTTAGTTCACACGTTTTATACTTTGTTGCACCATGCTTATTATATGTTGAAATTCTTTTTTGTGTATAACCCCCAAATTCATACAATTAGCAATGCTGCAGTGATGCTCCACTGTGAAATGATAAGACACATGATTGTATCATAAAATAACACCCTGTGATGATGATGGTTCACCATGCATTTGAATGAGTAGTTAGCAGGGATTTGTTGTATTCATGATTATGGAAGTGTCCTTTTTCTTTCACTATTAATGCACAGTGGCTGATTTTCTTCTGTGTTGTTTTGGTTTCTTTGTGGTTTGGTTTGGTTTTTTTAAGGAAAAATCTTATCCTTTAGTTTGTTTCACATTTACTAAGTTGTAAGTTTACAAAGTCTTACTTCTGCACAGCAGCACAGTACCAGTGCAAGATTCTGAATCTCATCTACATCTTTCGTTGCTTTTTTTTTTTTTTTTCTGGTTTTCAGCAGTTTACTGTTTTAAGAAAGTAATCATTGCATAATAAAGCTATGTTTCTTACAAGAACATTATTATTCCTTTAAAATTAGACTATATATGTTCCCTTTCTAAGACATTTCTTTCATAATTCAACCAACGGACTTAATGATCTTGGAGGTCTAGTCCAAACTTAATGATTCTATGATTCTGTGATAAGATATTGAGCTTTTTAGAAATTTTGAAAACATGCTGGATCTTTAAATGTGTTTTCTAAGAGTAAAACATCCATTCATTAGCTTCAGTTGGCTTTCCCTCAGTCTAGTATTGATTTTAGTCAAGTACCCATCAATAAACCAGTTAGATTTAAGGATTTGAGTGAATTCTTGAAGGTTGAAATATGCTTAAAAGGGTTCTCTGAAAAAAAAAGAATAATTGCCACAAATATACCAAATTTCAAGGCCACAAATAATGCTATTTCTTCTCAAAACATAAATTTGGTACAGAAAGGAGGTGTATTGACTCTTTCCTCAACTG
The DNA here is from genome assembly GCF_971803275.1 of Cyanistes caeruleus. Classification (NCBI taxonomy): domain Eukaryota; kingdom Metazoa; phylum Chordata; class Aves; order Passeriformes; family Paridae; genus Cyanistes; species Cyanistes caeruleus. The sequence goes on from NC_141703.1 coordinate 73,622,647, forward strand.
GACAGATCTGGACATGTTTAAATCATTTCCTGAAGAAAAGATAATACAATTTTTGTTATGAGTAGCAAATTATAAGCTTAAATTCCTAGTCAATCTTAGTTATTAATGACAGAATCAAATACTGCTGCATGTTTGGAAACTGTCCGCCTGGCATGTTTCATTTTGTATGAAGAGCAACTGGAATGAGACACTTATTTGCAGCATACTTCGCTCTCAGAGCAAATCCTAATGATGGTGACATTTAAAAAAAATATATTTTTGCAATAATGCCATTACAAAGCCATTTAGGCTTGATATGAGTAGCAGAAGTTATTGTTTTGTGTAGAAATATCAGATTTCTTCTGGAGGAGAAAACTGGAATACATTTGTTAAATGTACCATAAAAGCACAGTTACCCAACGTTTTTAATTTTCCTTTTTAGGAGTCCAGTTTGATGAATTGTCCTGATTAGCTCTGAGGAAATTAATTTTAAAATTAGGTGGGACTCAAAGGGAGAAAAATAGTGACATGCTAGCGAGTCGCTTACAGACCGAATCATATGAAGAATTAGATGCATCAGCTAGGAAGGGGAACATTCATTTAGTTTGTTTTATTTACCTCACAGCAGGATCATGGCAACTGCTTCATTAGTGAGTTCAGAAACAGAGTATCATTGCCTAACCCATGCCGTGGCCCAAATCTCCCTCTGTTGCCTTGTACCCCATGCCCATGGACGCTTTTGTCAGCTCTCACTGGAGCAGTGCCAGTGAGTCTCTCATGGGAGTGGGCTGGCAGCACATGCCAGGAGACAGCAAAGTGGGCTCTGCCAGCCCTGACATGATCTCAGCTGCTGGAGAGGACTAAAATCACAGGTCTGATCTGGAAGGAGAATCAAGCAGAAGCCTGGCTGCTGCAGACCCCGCTGCGGTACCTCTGGGCATGGATGAAGGCTCCTACCGCTTGCTTAGGGCCAGCAGGGAGATGCTTGGGGAACCCACGTGTCCCAGACTGCTGTGTGAGGCCTTGCACTGTTTAGCAATTGTGCAGAAAGGCTGCTGCAGTGCTGTTTGATTGTCTAAATCCCTTTTTCTGGAGCTGGCTCTTGGTTCCTTCTGGTTAGCCAGCTGTAATAATTGAGATAATAGAGATAATGAGTTTGTGTAGCTCACTTCTCAAGCTGCAGTTTCTGAAGAAAGGAGGGAAGATGTATGTTGATGAAAAACAGCCTCCTGGTTCAGTTCTTTAAATCAGTAACAACAACATAACTAAAGCAGTTTACAATAAATTCAGAATGTTCATTTTAATGTAGGTCCCTTCATGCACTCTGGTCTGCAAATGGCAGGCTCCTGGAAGATATTCTCCATGTTCTCATGCATTTTAGCTCCTTAATTTGGCTATTCAGTTTGAACTACAAGTGCCAGTCTCTGGATTTTCAAACCTCTTGACTAATGGCTTCACCATTGTCATATGGCAAAAAGGCATGCTAGAGGGTATGCCAAATTAACTTAATTTCTTTAATTTAAGAGGCACACACTGGCTGCTGGGTGACAGCTAGTGTGAAATTGGACATGGTTGGCTAACAGTCATTATGTAATTTCTTATTTTTGCTTTATTATATCTACTAAGTATGAATTTACCTGCAGAGTTCAACCAAGAGGAAAAATATCAATAATATTGGTATCCAACAGAAAAGGGTTTTTTTTTCTTCTTTTAGCAGTTCTTTTTCTTCATTAGTCATTTTTTTTAAGAGACTTAGTTTAAATAAATATAACTAGTTCTCTTCTATGGCTTGAGATTGTATTTTATAATTACCCTTTGAACATTTATAATCTTTTAATAGCTGTTTTTTTTCCTTGACAACATGACAATAATTGCTAGATTAGAAAAAAGAGCAATTTGATCAGGCTTGAATGCTGGTGTGATCCTATTTCTATTGAAGTCAGGGAGACTTCTGTAAGAAGAGGGTTGCAATTTGCTTCATGATTGTGTCTTTTCTCCTGCCAAATCCTCTTTCACTCATCCAAGACAGCAAAGAGTTCTGCTTTCAGTCACAGAGCTGTAAATCTGGTCTAACTGCATTGACTCAATGGGCTTATTTTTGTAGAGATCAGTGTGAGTGAGAGAAGGATTTATCTCAGTTGGATACATGCTTCTTGTTAGTCAGGCAATGTACTATATAATTGGTGCTATCAATAAGACTTTCCCAGTATTGATTTCTTTTTTAGTATGGAAACAGATGGAATATATCATAGGGTCTAACTGATACGAGATGTACAGCATCTTGCAAAAAAAGAGAGTTTTTATTTGGCTGGGGCTTTTAATCTTTTATCCTGAGATTTAAAAATAGCAAAATAGTGGCATGTATCACTATCCATTGCTCATTGTTTGTTGTTTCACTGTCCTAAAAGTTGCTGACAGGATTGTAACCGCGTGAAGGGTTGGATCTTAAAGTAGGAAGTGCACAAGGGTGCTGCTTAGTATTTGTAGCACCCACAAGGTGTTCTGGATAGAATATCAGAAAATGCATAATTTGAATATTAGTCAATTCACAGTTAATGAAGGAGAAGACTATGAAGATAACAACAAAATTAGACAAAATTCACATGCTTGTAGCTTTATTGAAAATGGGATTTTAGCTTGAAAACATTATAGTTGAGATAAAAAAATGTTCTCTAATATAGCTGTAAGAAAACAGGGAAGGAGAGGGTCTTTTCCATACAGATGGGAGAGCCTTAATACAAAATCTTAGAAGGAGCCTTATATTGTTTGTGTAAAAACAGTTTTGAGTGGTTGCTTTGATAATCTGGGAGCTCTCAGGCAATCTCAGTTATTACATTTTAGAGCCAAGACTTCTTTGGCATGACTTTTTATGCGGCCTTTGATATATTTATTTTTGCTGCAGTTTTTCCAAACCAGCAGGGACCATGCTTAGACTGTGCTTAGAAATCTGGAATGTGTTCAAATGATAAAAGAGGGATAAAGATAATTTTGTTCTTACAAGTTCTGATGTACAAAATAGCTACAGGGGTCATTGATTTTTTACCGCCTTTATATTTTGGCAGATTTATTTATATGTATATATATTTTAACTAACTGTTTTCTACCTGTGTACAGGAATTCATACAACATAAATTAGTATGTATGTCCTCTCTGATACATTGTTTGTGAGGCAAGAGCCATTACACCATGTCATTTAGAGATTATAACATATTCAGGAAGCTTAAATTACTCATCTTTACAAAAGGAATGCAAAATTAAATTCTGATTCGAACATGCCATTTCAAACCACCTTGGTTCTCATTAGGGTTCTGATAATCTAATGTTAGATTCATTACCATCTAAAATTATTGCAATCTGCTGCCTTTTGTTTTGATTCAATGTCCATAATTGTTCCACGTGATGTCAGTAATTACTGAGGCTGCTTTAGGAAGATACGCAAAGACATGGCAAGAAAAGATGATCAAGCCAAGTTTAGATTTGTTATGTGGTTGTACATGTGCGTCAGAAGCTACATTTTAGTAGTGTTTCTGTTTACACTTGATGTTGCATAGGTTCCAGAAAAGGAGGAATTGTGGTGCAAGATAAGGAAAACAAATTAAATATAGTCTTGAATCATTTAAGATTGAAAGGAATTACTCCTAGCTAGTATGAGGATGGAACTTCTTTTGTATTGAATAGATTTTACTTTGATTTCATTTAAAGACAATACATGCTCTTTCCTTTGTAGAATATACTCCTCTTACCCACAAAACAGAATAAAAGAAACACTCATACCTGCTGAAAATGAATGTTACTGACCCTAAATTGCATTGCGGTTTGTAGAATTTGAAACAATATCTACTCTCAATATATTTGCTGTAGTAATCTGCTCTTCTGAGTTTTTCTTTTTTATAAATCAGTAAGTCTGTCTTTTCACCTCTTATGAGTGGGTGGAGGAAGAGGAAGGATGAAGTGAACTTAATTTCTACTGTTTGCTTTCATATACCTTATTATGAACATTTAACTAGTTCAGTGGGATACTACAAAGGATACAAGCATGAAGTGGACATCCCGAGGAGTTTTCTGTAATAATGTAACATTACATCACAGTCGGATCCATCATAAAAAAAATTACAGGCAGCCTGAATCCACTAAAGGGACACAACACTGTGGGTTAATGTTGTATCTCAGTTGTGTTTGGCAATGTTAAAAAAAGTGGATATGAGAACTGAGACACGCAGCTATGATGGTGGGTGCTGAATGTGAAGTATTTGAAACGTATTTTTCATCCCATAATTTTATTTCTCTTAAAAATTCCACTACTGGTTGGCAGAAGCAGATGATTTTGAGAATTTTGATAGTTTCCTCACTTTGTTTGTTTGTGGTTTGTTTGGTTTTTTTTCCTAGTACATATACCCACCTTTCTTTCAGAAGTTTTTATTCTTTTAGAGACAGATGACTTATTTAGAGTAAATCAAAACAGAATCTCTGGCTAGACATACAGTACATTAAACAGATCTTGTGTGTTTTAGTTTCTGATCCATCCAGTTAAAGGACTTTTTAAGTTCTGTGGTGGAATTAGAAAGAAGTAGCAGAAACCTGTAAAATGTCAGGTCTCAAATGTATGTATATTTATTGGACTAAATCTGAAGAATGACTAAGGAAAATCAAATTGAAACCTATGAAAAAAAGCTGTTTGCTTTGGCTTTTGCATGAAAAAATGAAAAAGCATCAAGTTTGGTGCCAGTAAACTGTCAATTTGTGGAAACAGCTGTAAATCAAGTAATGCTTTATTATATTGTTGCACATTTGGAATAAGCTGGATTACTGCAGTGGGAATTATTTTGCATTTATACTACTGAAAATGAGAACATGATGTTTCCTGACATCACTAGCCAAAGTTTATAACAAAAGCCAGAATTTACTAAGGAGAAGAAATAAAGAAGAGGGGAAAAAAATTAATGTTAAAATCAAATGTTAAGAGAACACAGTAAATTCCCTTATACTCCTACTTAGTTCTTAGTCTTATTTTGTTAGGTTTAAGTGCTACCATTTATTTTGGATGATATGGAAGAAGGAGAGCAAGAATCAAAGCAGGCTAGAGACAAGTATGATGTCTGAACTGTGTTAGTAAAGCAAGCTCCCTTTCCAAATTAATGATGTTTTATGCAGATGATACAAATAGCAGGTTCTTGTTGATAACCAGAAAGTATGATGAGAGAGAAGATCCTTGGGAGTTGGCCTCAGATCACCTGGAAAATTCTGTAACCAAAGAGAGGAAACCAGGTTCTCTGGAGGCATTAAAACGTTTTACTCCCACTATAGAACAAAGACTAATGACAGTCATCCCATCAAAGAGTTTTCCATCTGTTTTCATAAGAAGGAGAAGTGAATTAGTGGCTAAGTAAAAAACAGATTACAGAAAACCAAAAATTAGCTGGGTTGAAACAAAGCCTAGAACTTCTCACAGCAAATATGCTTAAATGAGAGAGAAGTTCTGCTTTTGCTGATTCTGAGCTCCCAGGGAGACTTTGTTATTATTGTCCCATGTGGGGGTATTTAGCTTTCCATCTAGGTCAGTTTGGAATCATGATCTCTTCCTCCTCACCTCAAGCAGCAATTTCTTAGACTTCCTTAAGATAGCTCTTGGGGGAAAAAAAGCTCCGCAACGCAACAGCAAAACCAAGCAAACCCCCAAAAACGCCTGAAACACCCCAATAAAAGCAAACATGTCTCCTGAGCACAAAGTAGTACATCAGCAGCCCTGGTGATTCAGTCTGGACTGTCTGCTGTTGTTCAACAGCAGGCAGAGGGCAGGAGAATAGAGGCACCACACATTAGGCTAACATAGCGAATCTAGTGCTGTAATTGTAGTGTTATCACAGTGCCAGTAAAAAGTACATTATTAACCTCCTTTTGGAAAGAACACATTCTATTCCAAGGTTGATGTATGAATAAACACAGGTAAATCATTACTTCTGTGGAAGGAATTGAGCCTGGCTAATCAGTAAATGTGTGAAGCTGATACTGTTTGCCAAATACAGGCTGTTCATGGAATTGGTTATTTAATGAGAGTAATAGCACAGCAGCATCAGCGTGAGAAAACACAGCAGGTAGTGTTTGCTGGTCTAACTAAGAAAAATATGGTCTGATATTACCTGGGAGGTGTACAGAAGTCAAAATGAAGACAAAGAGGGGGAAATCACTTTGGCATTATGTAGCCTAAGCAAAGGAATCAGTCTCTGTTAGCAGAATGCCAGCCAGGTTTGATAAAGAATATTCAGTGGAAAGGTATGCCCAGAATTCATCTGAAATGGATTTTTAGACACCTGCTGGGCTGCATCAGGATAGAGATTTTTCTGTTCTTCTTGCCCTGAATATCCCTAAAGGAAATACAATTAAAATATTTTTAACCTGAACCTAACTTCAATCTGATAGTATTGATATATCTGAAAATAAAATTATCTTAATCTCTTTATATTGAGCTATTCCTTCAAGTTATGCAACCTTACCAACTATTTTGATTTCAATAAAACCACAACTTTTATATTTTATCACTTTATTTACTCATTGTAGGATTGAAGAGTTTTGAATTTGAGTTCACATGGATATATATTTTGCTTTATCCTTTGGCTTAAGTAATGTATACCTGTGAAATATGTCTTTTTCCTTGAATTATCGTTTTCTGACATAAAAAGATATTTTGCTAGGGTATTTTTGACCAGCTACTGTCAGTGTCTTCTGTAGCTATTAAGAATGTATCTCCCAGTCTTACCTGAGGGAGGGACTATTTTTGGGGGTGACTAAAGAGCTTGGTAAAGTCAGCATTGTTGGAACTGCATGGCTACAACAGCTTTGAATACTAAACTGTCACCAGCTATGAAAAACAGTAATGTTTAAAATACATTTTTCAGATATATTGCCAGTTTGAAGTCTCACTCCAGAAGAAATATATTGCAGGTTGTTTCACTGCTTAATTTCACTGTTAGGGTTTTTTTGGGAAGATTTATTCTGTTACAAACAAAATTATTTGGAACAATCTTGCTTCTCCAAAATTTTTCATATCTTGTATGAACTGATTTTAATACAAAATCAGAAATTTAAAGTTCTATAATGAGAATGTCTTGATATAACAGATTACATGTTAAGGCACTGTGAGACAACAATATTATTGTAATTTCTTCTTGTATGAATCCAAGACAGTTTTCCTGATGTTGTTGACTTTTCACACATGAAACTCTGATATTTGATTGATCTTTGCAGAATTTAGGCATCTGGTGATTTGAAGTGAGCAAGACAGCATATGGAAGCTGATCTCTGGAAAACTTTTAAAGAAGAATCTTTGATTTAATTTTTCTCCTGACTTCGGTCATTAGCTGCTTTTCTGAAACATGAGCATTAAGATGTTGTGAACCTTTGCAATCAGCAGAAAATGTATTTTATATATATGGTCATCCATATTCAAATAGTATATAATTTCAAAGCGTAGGAAAAAGCTGCAGTGGAGATTTCTACATAGTTAAATTGGTTGTTTATCCGTTTATTCCACTGTGTCACGATTTTTACTCTGGGGTCTTAAAAGCAATGGAAACGCCTTGGTAATATGTGGTCATTTAACATACTTCAGTTGGGTTATTGTGTATGAAATACAGTGGTGTTTTCAATTGACTGAAGGGCCATAAACCAAAGCAGAAAGGAAAGAAAGAAGTTTCATTCTTCCATCTTTTCACAAGTCACTAATACATCATAATGACTTATGATAAACAATAGCTTATTTTCTTGCCTGTTGAGCAAAGGGTGTTATTTCCTTTCACAAACATGTGTGGGAAGAAATTGGGGAAAATGGCTGGTTACACTGTTTAGCAATGCCTGACAAATCACAAGTGTCATCAGAGAGTTGTTTTTTTTGCCAGACTTTCCATTAATTTCCAATGATTCAGCATATACTTTTATGTATTGGTAGATATGACCTAGAATGTTTTGTGTGCTGCAATAAAAGGTGAATGTTTTTTGATCATTTGAGAAAGGAAGGATATTCCACTTATTTGTGACCCTGTTTTCTAGAGTGTGCTGCTCTCAAAAGCAGCCTCCCCATTAATTCCAAATGACTTCAGAGAAGATCCTTTCATTGCTATAGCTCAAGAGCATCCCTTCTGGAGAGCCATGTGTTTTGAAAGCATTTGGAAAATTTGTTTAAACAAAAGATCTCATACTATCTTGTAAGAAAATTTGTGTCTTAACACAGAAATAAGCAATAATCAGTCTGCTTTTCTGTGTCATTTCTCTTACCTGAAGCTGGGTAATCATCATCATTTTCTCTCATTTCCTCGACAGATGTAAGAATAGTTTCTTATTTTTAAGAAATCAACTGATCTGTGAATAATGCCATTGATTTAAATCAAAAGACTGTTGCAGTTGCAGTGCTGAATTTTACTGTCTTTTAAAAAAAATTATTATTATTATTGAATATTGTGTGAGAATAGAATATTTGAGAGAATTAGTTTAACTTATTTTAACTTTATAAATAAATCATATGATTGCACTTGAGAAGTCAGATATTCTGTGTTCTCAGTACATCAACCAGTGTTTTATTTCGTAGAATCATCAGCTTGATAATGCAATAACATTTAATATTGCTTTAGTTGTTCTCTGTAGTCTTAATACTTTATTTAAGTATTATAAAAAATAACGCAATTACAAACATTTAGCATTCTGGAGGACACCATGTCTAGCCAAATATTGCAAGTTATATTTGAAAACTAGGCAAAGATTCCTTGATTTTGTGTTTGTGTTGAGTGCTACAGAACATAAACTGCTAATGTTTAGAGAGTAGAGGATTTCCAGTGTAAATGTGTAGGAAAAATCTACATATTATAGGATATTACAATACTCCAGCAATATCTGGTATCATTGCAAAATAATTTTAAGGTAACACACAGCTGTGTGTTACTGGGCCTCACTGGTTTTTACTGCTTGTTGGATCCAAGTAGATCCTGACTTGTGCTGAAGGAAGAGACCATTTATGAGAGCCTGCATGTGTAAATGAAGTACATGAGTCAATGACAGGCCATGTACACCCAAATAAATGAAAATGCAGAGCAGCTACTGAAAACACATGTATTACAGATGTTGAATAAAACTTAGCCCTAAGTTTTAGCTGAAAAGGTGCAGATTTACAGGTAAAACCTGAAGAAAATAAGGAAAACTAATTTCCACAGTGAGAATGTTTTCTTTTTGGGTCTTCTCATGGGACCATTTTCATGGGAAGCTTTAGGCAGGGCTCCCCTCTGCAGCTGCACAGGGGAGAGAAAGCCATGGGTCAAGATAAGCACAGGGAGAGATCACTCACCTATTACTGCCGTGGCCAAAACAGACTTGACTTGGGGAAATTAGTTTAATTTATAACTAATCAAGCCAGAGTAGGATAATGATAAGTATAACTAAATCTTATAACCTTCCCTGCTGCTTCTTCCTGGGCTTACCCACTCTTGAATTCCCTGCCTCTTCCCCTCCTTCTGACTTTTCCAAAAGGAGTAAATATCTTAAGTGTGAAATTTTGAAAGGCGTCTAGATCTTAAGACCAACTTTTGAAATACAGATTTTAGGCTTAAAGGCTAAAATTCAATTCAAAAGAATTGTAGGAGTCAAAGTGCTGAAAATGGGGAAGCTCATCAAACACTCTGCTCTTGAGGGAATTCTCATCTACAGATTATCTGCAGGTCAGTATTTGCATTGGTTATGAATTGGTTGGAGCTGGTCCTGTGGATGTGCGTACAGACAGCTTTTCATTAGCTCCACTCAGCCTCTCAGCCTGTCCTGGGTAAGCTGGCCATGTTCCAAAGGCAAGGTGGCTGTGTTAGCATCTTGCTGTGCCTGAGCAAATATTTTCTGCTCCTCGGCAGGGTGCTTTCGGCTGAGGCGGAGCACTGCTAGGGCAGCCCTGTGATTTTGGGGGCTGGCTGGCTTGTGATCTGCCTACCCACAGACAGTCCTGAGAAGCTGTGCAAGGCTCCCCTGAGGTATCCAAGGACAGGAATCTGCAAGCTGAGGGAGCAGCTTCATGTGGCAGCCATTCTCAATATTTTTATAATGATCACTTCTGTTGTCCTTCTGCGCTGTAAAGTCCAGGTCTCCCATTTCCTTCCACACTCACACTTGCCCCATCCCACCATGCTCCCTCCAGGCTGTGGTGGCCCCCATACAGCAATGGGGGAGCAGCTAAGACCCTGGGAACATCTTATTTCTTGTCAGCCTGTGTCATTGAAACAACTTGCTTAACTGCTTTCTTCAGTTTGTGCTAGAAAAGTCAAGGCAGTAGAGACTGACCATGTTTTGGTCTTTATTACCACATCAAGGAGAAAGCAGTTAGGTGCAGTGAAGAAAATGGAAGGTAAACAGATACTTTAATGTGCACAGAAATGTGAATATTCACTTCATCTGACTTCTTCCTCTCAGACTATGTTCTATTTATAGTTATGTTAAAGGCATTTTAATGTTTTCATTAGCTTTTCATTTCTCCATGGGTTGTAAAATAAGTATTTTGTGGAAAACGGCACCTTTAACCTGAGACTACTAAACCAGGCCAGTGCATTCTTCCCAAATTCATTAACCCAGCATGTAAGAGACTCCACATGAAGACTGTCTTTTAGTGGTACCTCTCAAATATGATACTTACAGCAGGTTATGAATGAAAGGTCTCCTAATGATGTGGTGGATTATGTTGAACACACTAAAAGAAATTCAACCTTTTTAAGAAATATAGAGAAAATATAATTTTAAAGGCCTGGTGCAGTTCTCACTAAAATCAGCTTGATATATTAACAATGGCTGCAGTGAGAGGTAGAATGGGTCTTTTATTATATCTAACTTAAGAATGATTGGACTGGGAAAAGAAGAAATTTCTTCTTCTCATGTTCTTAAAATTTATACTGCACCAAGAGACCAGAATTGATTAATCCCAATATCAAATTCTAATGATAGAGTCTTTTATAAAAGCTGAAAACTACTTGATATATGGAGTAATAAAAATCAAAGCACAGTTAAAATACAAACACAGGACTCCAATTCTCATCAGTTTCCTTGGTGTGGTGTTGGCAGAAATTTAGAGTCAATTTATATACTTAAGATGAATTAGGGAAAGAGTCAGATTCTCTGAGTCCTGAAGGTGAAAAATTCTGCAAGCTAGCTAGTGCATGGGCTAAGAGATCTTTTAATCACAGGAATTTTAAGATACCTAGGTTGGTGGTGAAATGTCGTATCTCCTAATGGTTGCTATATATATTTGTTCTCACAGATCAAAGGGGAAAACTGCTTCTGCTGCTCCTTGCCTACTGTTTTCATGAATAAACATATGTACTTATTTAACCATCTCACTGCTTCTTGCTAAAAAAATAAATTAATTAAAAAAAAAATTCCACAAAGAAACAAGTGAGCCTGAATCTGAGAAAGAAAAGTACTTAGCAAGAAATATCACATAAGTAAGAGTACTTCCTGCTAGTAGGTCAGGCAGCTGGGACAGATCACATTCAAAGGAGAAGCTGTTGTTAGGGGGTGAACACTACTAGTGGAAGGATTAGATGAGACACTGATTCATGCATCTGCACAAATATTGGGCTGAGGACAGTAGGAACTAATCCAAAAAGTAACAACACTGTGGAAAATGGCAATGTCTTTTCTCCCTTCAGTGTACTGACACATTCATCCATAATCCTGCTTGGTTGACATTGACAGAAATAAATAAAAAAATCTGTCTTTACTGACACATAATATCTGTCAGTTATAAAGGTTTTCCCAGGCACAAGATAATTAGAAATTTGATTATATAAATATATAGCATTTATTTTTAACTACACGTTTAACAAACATTAATTGGAAATGTAATCTCATTTGTCTTTCATTGAGAGAATATTAAATATGGGAATTTTGCCTTATACTTTGATTGATCTGTTGTAATTAAACTGTGGTGGGATAGTAAGTACAAAAATGAATTTTACTTTGGTTGAAATGTGAAATTAATGCAAGTGTACGGCTTAGAGCATGTTTATTGCTACCACCACTTTCACAGTTCACAGATCTTGAGCATGTTGCCCAGAGTGGCTGTGGATGCTCCATCCCTGGAATTCTCCAAGTCCAGGCTGGATGGGGCCTGAATAAGACGGTCTAGAGGAAGATGTCCCTGTCTGCAGTGGTGGGAGGGGTTGGAACTTGAGGATCTTTACTGCCCCTTCCAGCCTACGCCATTCTGTGATTCTGTGATTCTAAACAAATGAGAATGTCTCTGAAAATTGTTTCCACTCCTCTGCTCCTGACCAAACAGACTTTTTAAACAGATATTTCTCATTTGTACCTCTGTGTTGTTGGAGTAAGATGAGTAGCTGAATATCTGCATGGGGTGTCCTGGCTTTTAATAAAGTAGCAGAGACATGTATTGTTGATATGTAAAACTCTGGTGTGCTAATCAAGGTGTGTACAACCTGAAAGCAATCTTAGGGGATCAAATGGATTTTGCAGTAAAATGAAAACCATAAAATCATAGAATATCTTGAGTTGAAAGGGACCCAAAAGGTTCATCAAGTCCTACTCCCTGCTTCTCACAGGACTACTTAAAACTAAACCATATGACCAAAACCATTGTCCAGATGCTCAATGATAGACAGGTGTTTTAGGTAAAATGTTTTCTGGATGCTGTCAGGGTACCATTGGGCCCACTGAGTGCCAGGGCTGTGGGAGTCTGCAGGGTGGATGGGCAGCACCTAGCAGCCAGGACCTGTCCCAGGCACTCAGACTGAGAATGTGGGCACCACACACACCAGCACTGACACCTCCCTGTGGTTGGGGATGGGGAGAGACCGATATTGGGCTGTTCCTTGGGCCCTTGCATGGGCCGTGGCCAGGCAGGGCAGGGCTGTGAGAGCATCGCTGAGGCAGCACTGACAGCCCCCGTGTGGTCCAGGGCCCTGGGAAGGGCTGGGGGTGTCCTGGGAGACTGGACAGGAACTATCAGGCCAGCGGTGCCTTTGGGACTCACACAGGTCATGTTTAAGTGTATGAAGATATTTATTAATGGAAAAAAATTCAATCTGTTCTTGGTATGTTGATGTTCAAAGGGATTTTGAAATTCTCTTGGAAACACTGGTGCATTTCTTCTTGTTTTAGTATCTGTCTGGTGTTGCCCATGCTATGTTCTGCCGGCCTGCTGTATTGAGTTCACCCACTCATCTTCTTGAGAGCATCTGTAAGGGAAGCTGACCAAGGAGCACAAAGGGTTGAATTCTGACTCTTTTCTGTTTTGTGAAGATAGATGTTCCTTTGAAGGAGTCCTTTTCCCATTGCTCTTATTCCACAGGGCTAGATTTTTCTTGGACTTATCCAAGTAGCAGTCAGGAGTAACTTCTGAAAAGCGATTTCTGTGTCTTGAAACAAGAAAAGATAACTTGTAAATTGTCGTGACTTTTTTCAGGTGGAATCCACTTTTGTTTTTGTTGCCTTTTGTTTATCTAGTTGGTTTGGCAGACTAATGTGTTAAAGATAGAGTTGTCTCCTTTACCTCTTCCCCTTTCACATGTCCTTACAGGTGGCTCCATGCTTTTGATGTGCCATGCACACCTATGCTTCTTGTGGAACAGATCCTATTTAACCATAATTTGTTTGCTTTTAATCTGCCACACTTACTCCTTTGGTACCAAGAAATTATTTTAGAAGTCCAAGCTTATAGCTGAAAGGTATTAATGTTTTTCTCATTATCACTTTCTCTCTCTTTTACATTATAGAAAATGAATGTATTCCCACCAAATTTTTGGATTTAAAGGTACAATATTTTTGCTGCCAATCTGTGTTTGTGAGATATCTATGACATACAGAAAATGTTACATTTGGTCACTTCGGTCTGAAGACTGTTGCACGTTATGAAACACTCCAGGGTTTGCTACAGATATTGAGAAATATTTTAACAGTCACTTTGCTGCTGCTTGGAATAATATTCTTTTGACAATGCAGTGGGCTGGAAATACAAACCTGTAAGCAAATGCTGAGAGTTACAATTTCATAAGAACCCAAGCACATCCTAAGTTGTGCTGAGCAAACATTGCCTAGTTTATTCAATTGTATGAGGCATCGATGGAAAAGTTACTTTTCATTTCTGTGGAGATGAAATGTATTTATCTTAGCTTTTTTTTTTTTTTTTCAACAAAACACGGGTATAAGGGAAGATGGTAGTTTGTTATTTTTATCTACAGATAAAATAGCAAGTCAGGGTTGCATTAGAATACAATTTTTTCTTATTTTCATGAATCTTTCTCCACAGCTGGTTCTGCTGGCTGTGGCTCTGACCCCACTCTATAATCAGAGGAGGAGTATTGGAGAGGTTTTAACAGCTGTTCCTTTTTCTGTCTTAAGGGTCAGAATCATGCTCTGTCTATCTGGTGGCCAGCCAGCCACAGAGTAGCAGTAATTTTATGGGCATACCAAGTCTTCATTTTATTGAATTGATCTTTGGAGCATTTAAAATAGAAAACTTCTAGACCAATAGAAGTACAATATTCATATTTCACTTGATGTACTTAACATATTTGCATTTAGGTGTCTTTCAATGCACAGCAGTACATGCATTCCTATGAATTAGTTAATTCTGATAGGAGGTAGACTTAACTGATCAGTACAGGCATGTATGTCCAAGCCTTGTCCTCCCTTTACCACAGAGAACTATAAGTATTTCTAGACATAGGGCATGACTCATTTGACCATGACTTAGATGTCTCACATAGATCACACAACTTTTATTCCAGAAGCATCTGTTTCTCTTGTTGCCTGTAGAAGGAGTTGTAAACTGACTGAAGCAATGAATTCCACACCGACACTACATTAATTATCCCAGAAGTAACTTGTGTAGCTTTTGTTTGAATGCAAAATGGTACCCTACTATCCTTCTCTTTCCTCTTTCCACATAGATTCCTTTTAAGTCACTGGTTCATTCCTCTGCTTTCCAGACAGACTGATCACCTTGGACAGGTCTCACAAATCTCCACTAATGCATAATCCAACTCCTCACCATAATCCAACTCCTCACCAATGATATTTTCATTCTCACTCTCCCTATGAATACAAGAATATCCCATACTAAACTATTTTTTTACAATTTGAGGCTTTTACTTTTTGTTCATTTCATAGACTAAGTTGGAAAGGAACCTCTGGAGGTCATCTGGTTCAACCTTCTGCTCAAGCAGTCACTTAGAGTTGGTTTCCCAGGACCACATGTTTGACTTTTGAGTATCTCCAAGGATGGAAACTCCACCATCTCTGTAGGCAACTTGTAGCAGAGCTTGGTGACTCTATATAGAAAAAGCATTCTCTGATGTTCAGAGGGAGCCTCCTTTGATTTGTATCTATGGCCCCTGGTCATTTCTCTGGGCACCGCTGGATAGAGTCTTGCTCTGTCATTCCTGATCCCTTCAGGTGCTTATGTACATGGATAAGATCATCCTGAGCATTTTCATCTCCAGGTTAAACAATCCCAGTTCTCTCAGCCTTTCTTCATAGGGAAGATGTCCCAGGTTCCTATCATCTTTGTTGACCTCTGCTGGATACTCTCCAGCTGTGTCTCCTGTAGTGTAGATCCCAGAGCAGGACACAGTTCTCCAGGTGTGGCCTCACCAGTTCTGAGCAGAGGAGAAGGATTACTTCCCTCCACCAGCTGCAACACTCCTCCTAACGGTGCCCAGAGTATTCTAGCCTTTGATGCAAGCACTCATTGCTGGATGATGTTCAATTTGATGTCCACCATGATCACCACTTTTCTGCAAAGCTTTTGCCACTGGATTTGAAAAGAGTTTGATCTCTTTGCATTGGCACTAAGTATTTTTGAAGAGTTTCATATGTCTACCCTTAGATTTTTCTTCTTTGGGGTGAACCATCAAATGTTTTAAAATTTTTTTTATAGGTCATATTTTTTAGACCTTTCATTGCCTTCATTGCTTTTCACCAGACTCTCCAGTCAATCCACCTCTTTGTTATACTTAAAAAGGAACAGATTTGCCCTTCTGGGGTCTGAAAATTGGTGGTCACAGCATAAGGATTACTTCTTGTGTTTTGCAAGCTGAATTTTAGTTTACATAGTCCTATATAGTGTTTTCTTTCTTAATGACAGCATGACATGTTAGCTTACATTCTTTTGTTCCACTCTGCAGTCTAGGCCATCCTCTTAGGAACAGCCTCCCTGTATTTTTTGCATTTGATTATTTCTGTCTAAACATATTTATTGCCCTTGTTTTGAATTCCAGCTTTAGCCCATTTTTCCAATTTAAGAGATTTTTTTAAAATTCCAGTGTTGTCTGTCATACTTTCAACCCTTCTAGATGTGTCATGGAAACAGCAAGAAAGACATTACATTTCTTTCTGCAAGTGTACTGTTGCCTTATCCAGTGTTCACAAAGTCCCCCAAGCCTCTGACTGCTCAAATATTATGAAATACCTTGCTGTAAATGCTCCTGAGACACTGCCATGTATCCTATAGGACATTCAGAGAAGTCCATTTATTTTAAAACTTAGGTTAGCACCTAGACCTCCTTCTGCAACTCCCCCTATACTGCTTGTACCTTGAAGTGATGATGGTGATGGTGTTCAGGTTCAAGCTGATTTTGCCCCACTTTTTCCATCCTCTAAATAACTATGAGCCAGGTAAGGAAGCAGCTTTGTTTTCTCTTACTGAGTTTGTTTATTGTATGAAATAAAACATGCATGTGCAACTGTGTACGAAAGTGTGGCCTAACACTGTAAGTTTCTAACCTAATCCATATAAATAAAAACTTAAAAAAAGACTGTAGTCACAGTTTGGGAGGGTTTATGCACTGATCAAAATCAAAGGGGCAGCTCTGCTGAAATTTGTGGATTGTAGAGGCTGCAGAAAAGGTCTAGCCAATTAGAAAGAAAATCCTTTTTAACCCCCCCAATTATTTCTCAAGGATACCATCCTGTATTTCCTTAATCTTTTCGAGGAGACATGTACACCTTCTCTCGGTCACTATTCCAAAACACACATCTTTGTCTGGAGTAGTTATCCTCCCTCAGTGGAAACAATAAAGCTTTTCTCTGTGCTTTTCCTTAAAGATTAGGCAGTGAATTTGGCATTTGATTCATAAGCTTTTTGGTCCTAGGGTGGCTTGCATCCAGAGTATGCAGAGGGTGTGCAGAGGGTTGGATATCTGTACCTTATGAAGTAGCTGGTGGTGCACTGCTCTGTAGGACACACTCCATGTTCTCGAAAAGCAGCTTTAGAATACGTTAATATTTCTCAGCTGGCTCTTTGGGGAGAGAGGCTGAAAGAGTTCCTTAGAATCAAGAACCGTTTGCTCCCTTTCTTTGCAGTAGATTTCGCAGTGGAAGTAAAATTCAGCGATAGGTTTTTTGTTTTTCATCCCGGAGCTACTAGGCTGCACTGTCTTTTCACAGCAACAGAAGACTGTAAACTATGATATATGATTGCTCTTTTCAAAATGTTCTCTTATACCACTGTAAATCAGGAGAATGTCTTCTGAAAGTAGTAGAATTATTCTCATTTTATTCAGTGAGAATATAATTAAAGAGACAGGAAGGCAATGAAATGTAACAGTAATGAAATACAACTGATGACAGAAATGTTTCAGTCTTTCCCTGCTTACAAAAAAGATGGATGATGCCATCCTGATTGCCTGTAGGCTAATGGTCCAGGTGTAAAGCTGTCCAGCTTTGGGGAGGTGCCCAGATGTGTGACTTACTATGGCAAACTTCAGGCAAACCTGATATCCTATAACATCAGCTATATTTTAAGATACAAATAAGAATATAAGAAGCAAGAGAAATCAAAGAAAAGAGATGGGGGTCATGCTGGATCACAGCTGCAAACTAAAGTCTGCTAGAAAGTGTCTGAATCATGTCTGAAACTTCTTTGGAAAGGGAAAGGGCTTTGCAAAAACTAAGAAGAATGATGCAGTCTTAACTCTTCTCTATTGCTGTTCTTTACAAGACCCGAGTGTTTCTCCCCAGGAAAGGTGGGGCAGTTTTTTGTCTGCTGTCCTGTTCCCTATTTGGCACCTTGAAGAGACTGGCAGGCCATTTTCTAAAATATCCATCAGTCATTAAGAGAGAGCAGGATGACAGAATCACTAATATAACATGAAAGAAGTGATAGGAAACATCAGCAATTCCTGTTGAGCAGAACAAGTGATAATAATATTCAGGGGATAAATCTGAAATATCACTGAACCTTTGACAGTTTTAGGAAGCTAATCTGTTGTGTGGGGGGAATATCTTTGCAAAAGTTTCTAAAAATGCTCTGGAAACACTCAACCTTGCTGAAGCAGGGGGTCAGCTCACTTGGTTATTATTAGTTAGGCATTTTACAGCATTGTCTGTCTTTTATTGCTTTTCACACTTAAGTCTCAAAGTGTGTTACAGGGTGGTCAGTAGCATTGTTCCTGCTGCGCTGAAAGGCGAATAAGAAGTCAGGGTTGATAATTTGCCTGGGGTTACCCAGAAGCAGAGCAGAGGACTCAGAGTGCCTGTTTAGTGCATTATTTACTCAGGTTTCCTGAGAAAGTCCACCCAGGGAAGGTTGGCACAATATATTAACACAGAAAGAGATCACATCAAAGAGTTTTAACACCTCAAATTGACAGAGGTGAAGTGGGAACACAGGGGGATGCATAAATTTTCTTCTAGTCTCACAGCAGATTAACAAGAGAAGCACAACTCCAAGCCAGGTGCCTTGCCTTGCTGATAAGCGGCTCAACCCCAGGCTGGGCTGGCTCAGCCAGGGTCTGTGGTCACACTCTCTCCTCCTGAGCTTTCACACCCTGTTTTCACCTGGAGATGGAAGAGGCAAGTGATAATATGAGATACTTTTATTTTGCACAAGAGTGAAATTCTACAAACAGAAAACTCTCTGGCACAGGGGAACAAAATAGGAAGAGAATTCAGAAATGCTGTACCATGTATTTAATATTTGGCAACTTGTACTTCGGACTTAAAACAATTTTGCATGTGCCCTTTTGAAAACATGAGGCTGCATACATGAAGAAAGCATCCTATTTCCTAGGGAGCCATGTTTCAAAAGCAGAAAAAGAACACTTATCCATGGAGCACTAAATCAGCTTATGTAGGTAGCTGACTAGCTTTCTCACAGAGATGATTGTCCCAGAGTGAAGCTGAGGGAGGGAACCAAGGCTTAGAAATGTAATTATTAAAAGGTGTGCAGGAACATAAATTAGAAAATTTGACAATTTTAATGACTTGCATTTATTTTCACTTGCTGACTTCTCTGGCTGACATCAGAAGCTGCATGTTAGGCTGCTAGCAGAGAAGGCAGAGGGCAATAGGGACAGGATAGACTCAATTCCCATGTTTCCACAGTCTGCAATGGCAGCATATTACCTGATGTAAAAAAAAACCTAATAGAAAGAGGAGCTTCCTACAATCTCCCCTAGACATGGAACTACCATGTAAGATTACCTGTTACCTCAGCAGGAACTTCCAGGCCAATGGACACTTAAATCACATCGTTATTACACACACCTGGATTCCCTGATGGAGGTTTTTCTATTTTGCTTGGTAGGATTATGGATGAAGGGAGGATTAAATGATAAGTGAATCGTGACAGCAAGCAAATGCGTACATGATGAAGGAAATGGTGACTGGAGGAGGCCTTTTCATTTCAAGAGATTGTGTGCAATAGAAAACAGAGATATAAGGCATTATGGTGCCTAACACTGCTTAGATGCACCAGGTTTGTGTGTTTTGCCTGTATTGACTATGGGATCCTCAAGGTCTGTGGACATTTTAGATCACATGGCACACTATTGCCCTGGTGTTTGTGCAGTCCTGGAATGGAAACATTAATGGGGTTGTTTTTCATAACAGAGGCTATGGCATGTATTTACAAAGAGATACAGTTTGTCTGATTTCATTTAGTTTTCAATGTCCATTTCAGTCTGGTAGTTTTCTGCTCAACTGCCATCATGGAGCAAGAGGTAACAATCCATGACCTCAGTGATACTAAGCCTTGGACAGCACTCAAAACATCTAGCCATTTAACAGGCAAATGCAAAAGCTATAAACCAGTGTGATGAACCACCTGATGCTCCTTCCCAATGTACCTTCTGCTATTCCATGAACACAAATTGGATGAATCTCTATTACCAAGAAATTCTGCTGCATGTATGAGAAGGAAAACAGTAAACAGGAGGACTAGTACAATATTTCCATGCCATTTGTTATTTTATAGAGCTGTTTTTCACATTTATTTTTATTTGCTTCTTCTATAAAATGGCCACAAATGACTTGTATTAGATATTTTACTGAAAAAGAACAGAAAGCACTTCATTTCTCTAACCCGCTTTCTGACAGTTGCAATTTCTTTTTACTTTTTTTGCTTTTTTATAATTTATAGCTAAGTAACAGAGAAAGAACAGCTCTGAAATTTGCTTGTAATGCCAGGTACATTCCAGGAGCATTATTTAGATGGCACTCTGAGTATACATATTATTGCTTTCTTATTTAATTGGGTACAAATAAAATCCAACATCTGATTTGGGAATACTTTTGTGTCAGCTTAGGTTATTTTCTGACTCAATTTGTTGAGCAGACTGTGAGTCTCATTACTTGAGTAGGTGACTGCAAGAGGCTTCTGTATAAAAGGCTACAGTTAATTGTTTTAGCTGAAAAGACAGAAAGTAGAATGAGGATCCACATCTATTAGCTGATTTTTCCCCTTGTCTAAACAATTATTTTTTTTTTATTTTACAGGTGATGGAAATTAAAGGACAAATGATTCATGTGCCAGAATCAAACTCGATATTATTTCTGGGTTCCCCCTGTGTGGACAAGCTGGATGAGCTGATGGGCCGAGGCCTCCATCTTTCGGACATACCTATCCATGATGCTACTCGTGATGTCATATTGGTTGGGGAGCAAGCAAAGGCGCAGGATGGCTTGAAAAAACGAATGGATAAGCTGAAGGCAACGCTAGAATGTACACACCAAGCCCTGGAAGAGGAGAAAAAGAAGACAGTAGATCTCCTTATTTCTATTTTCCCTGAAGAGGTGGCTCAGCAGCTGTGGCAGGGGCAGCAGGTTCAGGCCAGGAAGTTTGATGATGTCACCATGCTCTTCTCTGACATCGTTGGCTTCACTGCCATCTGTGCTCAGTGCACGCCCATGCAGGTCATCAGCATGCTCAACGAGCTCTACACGCGCTTCGACCACCAGTGTGGATTCCTTGACATCTACAAGGTAACAGCTCAAGTCCTAACCTAGCAAAAGTTAACTGAAACAAAGGCAGAAAAAATCACAGTAGCTTCCTTCCTAAATTGCAGACATTCCTTAGAAAAATATGTAGGTAATATTTTTGTTTTACATGCAAAAAACCCTAGATCTGAAATATGATAGTTGAAACTGAAATGCTTCAATATGAAACTGTCATCATGGTACTCCAATGGGAATATAGGCCTCATATCCCCATTTTCCTATAGAAATATCTTTTTGCAGAGCATCTCCTGTATTATGGCCTGGTTTCCTTTAGATGACACGTCAGCCACAGCATCCTAACGATGAAGAAGTGCACAGTGATGAATCCTAACCCAAGCTGCAGCTCCTGAGAGGCACTCACTTTCAACTTGAATGGTTTAGGGTTTAGGCATTTATCTTTCCCTTGAAAAAACTAAAATTTTCCACAAGGAGCAAGCATTCACTAAAGAAAGTTATTATAAGAAACTTCTACTGAAACACAGGAAGAGGACAGCAGATGTCTATGCATAGTAAATGTAATGTTAGGGACATGGTGCTGGTGTGCCATGCTCCAAAGGAAATATCACACATGTTGGTCCCATTAGAGAACTCATCTTCACTTCTCTTAAATGGATTTGGTGTCTAGTATGTATTTGAAAGAAAAAACAGGGGAGGTAGAATTTAATAAATGCTCTGAAGATATTACCAGTGTAATTATCCTCTGCAACCTACAGACTGCTTTGTATATGGAATGCCTTTAATTTTGTCATAGAAGAAATAGACCAAGTTTCTTTTTATATGTTAATGCACAAGAGAACAGAGATGTGGTTGTAAAATTATATATTGACTTTATTATGTGCCTGAGGTTTGCAAACTAACAGTTTTCAAACTATTTCATATAGTATTTGTTGATAGGCTGTAGAGAAAAAGGTCTTACAAATGTCCTGCTCCTTTCATTTCTAGCCTTTATTGCACTTTAAAAGGAATTGAAAAATAATCATTACCCACCTAAATAATAATAATGGCTGAAAAGTTACAGCATGTACCACAGATAGAACTGAAAATGGTGTAGCTAAAGGTTGTTAGGGCAGTTTACCAAAGTAAACAAGCACACTGTAACGAAGTTTTAGGCTCCTGGTTTAGGGGTTTATTTCACTAATGATCAGAAGGCAAAGGCCATTCTGGGACATGAATGCAGTGAAGATACCAGCCCTCATGTGAAAATTGTTATGGTGATGCTGTTAGAAAAGATGGTGAGTGTGATCTCAGTTTGTGTTAGTCTAATGTTGCTGCACTGGATTATGACCCAGCTTCAAGAACAGGACTTGAGGAACTTCTAACCCAGAGTCAGGAGGGATACCTAGTGACCCTGCTTCGCATGCTGTGTGTTCACATGGGTGTACTCACCGTGCTCCCAGGTGATTCATTTCAGCTGTTTTGAAGCATTCAGAATATCCTTTGTTGAAAATTATGGTTGCATGGGAATAGGATATAAAGTGTGCTTTTTATAGATATTGATACAGAGTATACTCTATGATCAGACTGTAAAGAAGGTTGGTTGAGTCCTGTGAGAACACTAAGAAGGAATATTTATGCATAGGTCATGAATATTATATCATTTAGGCCATGGCTTTCTGCCTTTCACCTAGCCTTGGGCTACTGTGGCTAATGACCAATGAAATAAGGTCATAGCTGTTGAGGTAGGCAAGATGAGATTTATGCATTTATAAAAAGAAATAAGCACTTCCGTGTCGAGACTCCCATGTAATTCTGTGAGCCAAGGTATGAATAAAAACCTATTTTTCTATGGAAGAACAGATTACAGCTCAACACACTCTCTCTGCTGTTGCTGCCCTAATATAGGCAGTTCCCTCTCAGATCCTTTCATCCTGGATTTTCCTTGTCCTCTATCTCCCCCCATCCCTCCACCCACCCTACGTACTTGTCCCTTGATTCCCACCACCACTCACTCATGAGCAAGGCAGCGTGCATTTTGGCTGTTTTGGAGCTGTATGTACCCTTTTTCCCCCATCCAAATGTTTTTAAATAATTTTATTTTTTTTGACCAGAAGTCTAAAAAAATTTCTGAGGGGTTAAGTGAAACTGGCTCAGTTTAGCACTACAGAAAGAAAAAACTCAGGCAATGAACTCTTTTTTGTTTCACTAGAGAATCAGACTTAAAATAAAATAGCAATTCTTTTGAAAGAAAACATTTGCATTTTAAAATGAAAATAGCTTGTGTGTTTATATCTTTTTCATTTGTTTCAGGTGATATTCTGGAAGCAAATTTTATTGCTAGGAATGATCACCACCACCACAATTATGATTTTAGAAGTTATTGTCAGGTAGTGAATTTTAGATACTTAATCAACACTATTTGTATCCAGCTTGCCTCAAAGATATACTTGTGTAACTAGGCTACAGAAATTTATCATATGACCTAAATACATCAGTTTTTAAATTTGCTTGTTTTTAAGCAGCATGGCAAGGATAATTTGCAAAGGTTATTTGGTGGGCGCATCTGAATACCAAATTCACCGTTTTGTAAACAGAAAGTTAAGTAAAATACGATAAATAAATTCCATGTTGTAAATTATTTACCCAGGTTTACTGTTACAGCATTTGTATGCAGAAACTCACTGCTTCTAATCTGGCAGTGAATGTAATATTTTCATTTGTCTCCCGCTATTCATCCAGGGATGTTTATGGAGAAATACGGCACAGAAAGAACAAAGATCCTCACATTTAACTAGTCAGACATAGAGGGCAAGCATAATGAACTCTTGGATACAGACTGAAAATGCTTGGACAGAGCTGAAGGGTGATGAGTTAGACTTTGAAATTTCTTGGAAATCAAAGTAACTAGCTATAACTGATGAGGTAGGGAAGACTTATCCAATGGATGGAGGCATAGGTAAGAATGACACAGACAGATGATGGGCCCAGAAAATGAATTTCACAGCAGTATTTTGAATGGATAGCAACGATGAGAGATCACATTTGTCCAGGCTGGGGAGAACAATGCTGTAATTGAGATGCATGATGTTATGAGTCTGGGTGACAGTTTTAGTAATCTAGAAGAATCTCTGTTTTAGAGAGTGAAACCTGGGAAATAATCTGCTGACATGCAGCCTTGGTGAAAAGATTAGGAGGGACACATTCATGATAATCACAGAAGAACAAGGAGGTGAAGGAGCTGAGACCTGGTGATGCATTTGGAAACCGGTGCTGTTGGCTATCAGCACTAATTATATTTGGCTTGGAGTTGAGCAGTGGGAGAAAAAGTCAAGCAGGGAGTGCAGTTCAGGTCATTGTAGCCGTAGCTGCTTGGCAAGCTGGTGTTTGAGGATATGCAAGTAGAAGCATGGACTCCAGGAGCAGAAGTCATGGGAGAGATATCTCAGTAAATTTTGAAAACTCTGGCTTTGGGTAAAATACATACTTGTTGACCTGACTGTTCTGACCTCTTTTTCTCTGCATCTGAGTTCCTGTTTATCAGCCAAGTACTGGGAAACAATGCTTCAGTTAAGCTATCTCTTTATCAAATAAGCTATTTAGATATGCTGCAGCCATGTCTTCTGGCATTTAAAACTTAACCCTGCCATCTGAAATCTCCCCTACTTAAGATTTCCACAGCTTCTGTTTCTCCTTCATGTAATATGTATTTGACATTGGCTCATTTAAAATACTTGTTTCCTGTTGAGTCTTTCTGCCTTTGTAGGCCTGCTTTCTCAGCTCTTTTCCCCTCAGTTTCCCTTCTGAAACATTTCCCTTTTGCACCCTTTAACTACTGTGGAAAGGCAGCATTTATTGTGCATGTTTTTTTGGCTATATACATTGGCTGGGTAATGTCAAGCCAAATAGAGCTGATCCTGTAGGTGTTAGTTCCTTCATCCTTTCTCTAAACAGGGCAGAATTTGTCCTTGAAGACATTGCAGATTTTCCCTGACACTACACTTTCTGTAAAGTGCTAAGTCCCACTTTCCTTGTCTAAGCAGAGAGTCCTAAATGTTTTCTGAAAATGAACTGTGGTCAGCTGTCAGAATTACTTTGCTATCCATCTTCATTCTAAAAATTTTAATTGAAAGTTTATTGAGTATTTGTATAAGACAGTATAATTACATACATTCATTTTACAGTCAGAATCCACAGCTTTGTTATGTGAATTCATGCTTTCTTTTTGGTTTCATTTTTTTGGTTAAACTAGCACTTGTTCTGACTGGTACCACACACAGCTTCCTTGAACTTTTATTTCTGGCAACATGATACACTTAGTATGTTAGATCTTTATTTTCTGATTTTATATACCTAACACTATATACAGCCTTAATGTCTACTCATTATAAAGACCCAAGACTAAAAAATTATGGGAAATCTGGACTGTCCTGTAATCATTCAAGACTGATACCAGTTTTGAAAAATGTTGTTTATATTTAGGTTGTGACATAATGCTTTTAGGAACATAATTTTAAACTCCCATTTTCTAAGAATATCACTTTACATTTCTGTACTGGTAGTTTAAGTTGCAGAAATCTGTATTCATTTTACAGAAAATACCAGTGCATTCTCAGTGCCATGACTATCTCCTCTTGAGAACTAATACATCTTGTACTCAAATACATGTTCTCAACCTTACTATCAGTGCTATAATGACTAAAGAATACTTCATTAAGCAGGGTCATGAACTTCAGACTATTCTGAAGTTTTCCAGGCTTTATGTTCCATAAGTTAAAAAACACAGTTTCCAAGTTTTAATGTGTAATCTATGGCCACTATTTTTGCCATCTTCCCATCCAGTTTTAACTTCTTAAATTCTGTGCAAATACTTGGCCATTTTGAGAAGTTTTGAAATTCTAAACTTCAGCTTAGGCATTTGCAAAATGCAAGAAATACAATTAACATATGTAAAATTATAGTGATACTCTTTCATGGGCGACACGATACACAGAAAATATTTCAAGATACCTTTGTTTTACAATTGAATGGTGCAGTACTGAGGGTTACCAGTGCACAAGGTGTTGCTTCTTCCTGAAAGGTTAAAGTCAGTGTGTTTTGAATGTGTAAGAGATGAAAATAGAAAAAATTTCCATTGCCCAGAAGCTTGCTCTCTCTGCAGTGCCACCCAGCCTGATAGTGCTGCCTTCAGCACACTGCTCTGTTTGGGTCCCACCACAAAGGGCTCCTGAACCTTCCTTCTCCTGTCTTTGGGCTGGCTTTCTCCTCCTTGAAGTCTCTGCCCGTATTTGGACTTGCTGGCACACTGGCATGTCTCACTCCAATATGAAGTTAGAGAAAAATCAAGACAGCTGTCTCTTTGGGGAACTCAGAAGTGTTCTTGGGTTAAGGAAAAAAAAAAAATAGAAAAAAAAAAGGAAACATAAAATGTTCCATGGATTTTCCCTGCAGATCTGCTGCAGCACCACCCAAGAAGTCAAGAATATTTTAAGACAGACTTCCCATTACTTTAAGCATGTATTTTTCTCCAGCCTTGTGGACAATTTACACTTTCTCTCTTCAGGGAGATCTGCAAATAAAGCAAACAGACACTCAGGCTCCAGAAGAGTTATTCTCTGCTTTATATACATACAGCTCTGCACAAAGCACTAAAACATCTGAACATCTGTACATGTTCTCCTGCAATATATCACCCAAGAATCCTTTAAAGAGCCTAGGAATGTGTTTCTGTATATAACTACTTTTCTGCTTCTTCAGGAATACCATACTTGTATATAATTCCTTTTTTATTTACTTTTTTTTGTCTCTCTCACTTTTCTCTCATGTGGAATGCACACATTTGTTTGTAAGTGCCCTGGTCCATTTCTCTCAAATTGCATGGGGGCCTTAGAGTCTATGTCCAGCTTACAGGTCCTGGGAGCACTTGCCAAGTCCTCAGTTTGCACTTGAAGCCTGGCTATAAACTGACCTTTAACTTGAACAGGACCAAGAAGGGTGTCCTCCCTGCTCCAAATTGAGGAGCAAGCCCCCGTACTGTGGCCAGACAGGAACCATGGCTAGGGGCGTTCCCTCTTGCAGCACACAGGTCTCCCTGATGTTATCTTCTCTGTTTTATTCTGTCCAGTTTTTCCACATTCTAAATTTTAGTACCTCTGAGGGACAGGAGAAAACTAATTTCACTTTCCATCTGCTTTCACTCTTCATTTTTAAGAAGTCTGGCTGGACTTTCATGTACTGAGACGCAACATTTCCATTCATGCAAATAGCATTCATAGCTGTATATAACATTAACTTTAATTTAATATTAGTTAATAATTATCATCGATAATATAAAATATTATTAATGATGATTATTAATAAAATTATTAGTATCATAACTTTATTAAATTATTTAAGTGAACATGGAGGATAATTAAGTAAGTTAATATGAACTAGATAATATATGAATTTCAGGACATGTAAATTAAAGCTTGAATAACCTTGAGAAAGATCTTCTGGTTCACTAGGAGTTTAAATACTGGGGATACCTATAGCAAATTAAGACCATGCTTACATTAGGAGAAGGACAGTCACATTAAACTTCAATGTGTGTCTTAGGTCATACCTGATTATTTTAATATTTTCTTTGTTAAACAGTTCTGCACTTTGATATTGCAGTAAGGCAGAATGCCAGCCAGGAAGCTTTCTGTTCATCAAAGATAACGGGTCTGATTTTTGCAATTTCATATTTGTCTACAGAAGAGAGAAATCATTTATACACTATGAATTTTGTATTTCATGGCTCTTGTGTGCAAACCTGATGCTGATGTCATGTAGACTGCAAGTCTTCTGGCATGACTTTTCACTACTGAAAGAAACCCCACTTTTAAGATACCAGGTAGTAATTCTACATGGCAAGTACTATTTGTCTTTTTCCTTCTGCAAAGTAAGTAAGACTCTGAATTGCAGTGTAGATGAAAGAGTTCCTCCATATATTGCATACTGAAATATCTGTGCTTAAGACTCCTAAGTAGGTGCTGTAGAAAGAGTTCAAACACAGCTCTTCTTGCAAAATGCAGCTGAACTTACCAGTATGTAACATCATTAAATTCACTAAAAATAGGATGCCCTCAGGCCTGGTAAGAGCAATTGCTTCTTAATTAGGCTCCTGGGAAAGGAGCTTGGTTTTATAGGAAGTCACTTTTAAAAAGAGCTTTACAAGAACAGAGTTCTGAACTTCATAGGTGGATGCCTGTAATCCATCCCTTATCACATGGGAGGAGCTTTCGTAAAGTATTTCCCAAAGCAGAATGTCATGTCATAAAGGTGTTGCAAAGTTACCTTGAAACCTGGGCACAAGATTGCACTGCCTAGGAGTTGGTTTTGAAAACATTAGAGACAGAATCTAAGAGAGTGAAACACTAAGTAGAAACTGAAGGACATTCTTTGAAAACAAGTGTGTTCTCAGATTGTATCCTGAAAACTTTATATTCCTTTCCAAAGCAGAAAGAGTTTTATAAGATACCAGAGGTTTTGAAATCTATAAATAGTGCTTTACTGCTGACTAATATTGTTAAGCTTCAGTAGTGTTGCAAAAATCAACTCTTTCAAAGCTTTCCTGACAAATCTTTGCAGTAGAAAGAGCTTAGAGAATACTTCAAAATGTAAACGGAATTAGGCCTTAATTTGTATTCACAACACAGCAGAAAAACCAAAAAAGTTTTGTTTAATTTGAAAAAGGACAGTATTCACTCTGCAATATAGACAGAAATGTGGATCTAGACCTACCTCAGGATCAAGAGTACCTAGGCCAGAGGCTTTTCTGAACTGCATTTACACCACCTCAAGAGAAAGAGCACATACACTTAATGTCTCGGGGAAATAACTTTATCTGGTTTCCCTCTGGCATGTTTATTTGTTATTTCTGTCCTTAGAGTCTGTGTTTTAGATTAAATGGCTTGTTCAAATCTTTGTACCATAAGCTGCCCAAAATATTTCACATCTGCTCTCCCTCTGCTTAGTAATTGATAACATCCCCTGACCTGCATGCCAGAAGATGCATGGCAAGATCCAGGACTTTCTGAGCTAAACAGGATCTTCTTGTGCTGACAAATGGTATCGTAGCACTAGCAGTCAGCACACTCACACACTTTTCCTGCCTTGGGCTACTTTGTGGGAGCAGGAACAGGCCCACTGTGGTGCACTTGCAAAGGCACAGAGCTCCCCTAGAGTCTTCTCAGAGTCTCACAAACTAAGCCTGTGGCCCACATAAACCTGTTTCTGAGGCAATGCCCAGAAGAACGTGCTGATGACAACATGGGAGGAGTCTTGCATATCAAA
Organism: Cyanistes caeruleus; assembly: GCF_971803275.1. Classification (NCBI taxonomy): domain Eukaryota; kingdom Metazoa; phylum Chordata; class Aves; order Passeriformes; family Paridae; genus Cyanistes; species Cyanistes caeruleus. The sequence continues at coordinate 73,652,131 of NC_141703.1, forward strand.
GATGGTCTGGGCATGGCTGCAGGCAATTAAGCAAAGATACACACATTTGCATCCTGCTGTACTAAATGGGAAAAAAAAGATGTTTACAGAATTCAGGATGGAACACGTCATGCCTTTAAAATTCATTTTTCTCTTCAGTTACTATGGAAAGAATATAGATGAGTAGATTGAATTGAAGCTTCATTTTTGTGTGACTGATGCTTGATAAAGTGAGTTCCGTCATGAATGAGAACGTTGTGAGGTTATTACTGATCTGCAGAGATACTGTGAGAATGATTTGAGTAGAAGGAAATATGGGAGACATCATCAGCTTGAGGTAGAATATGGATATCAAATAAATTGTTCCCGTGATGAGCAATCCTGAGATTGCTGACTTAAAACCAAAATGGAATCTCCATTTTCTTCAGTTTTTGTCCCATACCAGTTAAGAACTGTCCTGTTTGCTGCTGGACTAGAAGTCGTGGACAGGAATGGAATAACGAAGCCCAGAATGCTAAGTCTGAAGCACCATGTTGCTATATACCACAACCTTTTCCTTATTCTCCTGCTGTACAACTTAGGGCAGAAAACAGATGAAAGAAAAGCCCTTTGGGAGGTACTAATAACTTCAAAGGTTTCCCTTACAGTTATACTTGCAAGAATTTCATCTTAAGGCTGAATTTCACTGTATTCCTTTAGAGGGGAGACATTTCAGCTTTCATAAAAGAAACACATAGTTTTGAGGTACTGTGTAGTTAGTTCAGTCTTGCAGATGGAATGAAATATGGATAAACAGGATAATGAATATTTTGTGAAAGCATGGGTCTTTACTGTAGTTCCTGATAATTTCCAGTGCCATGTCCATTCACATCCTGAAATTTGGTCTCATGCTGGGATGAAACTTACAAAACCATCTCCTTTGATATTTATATGCTGCCATGGAAACAGAGCCTGGGTGTTAGCAGGAAGATGTGCTCCAGTAAGTCTAGGCTGAGGAGTACCTATAAAACTTACTTTGACTTTGCTCCTTAAGAAACGAAATCTAGGTACTCAAATCAAATTTAATATGCCAGAAGGCACTGATTTTGTTGTTGAGGTCATCATAAGAATCACTTAACTTTCATACTTCCAATAAATGCTGTTCTAGATTAATCTTGAAGACTGGAAAGGAAACTGATCTATGGAGTGTAGAAAGTTTTTCCACTGGTTTATCTGACATTCCAGAGATCAGCTTTCCTAAAGGACTATTTGATTTCACATAACTTGCCATGTCCTTTTAAAATTGATCTGCCTCTGTGACCTTCCAGGTTCAATCTTCCCTTCTGCCTCTTCACATAGTCTTGCTAATTCTCTCTTTTCTACAGTTCTGAGATAGAGGTGAAAATATGCTACTTTTAGCAGAGAGTTAATAATTTAGACTTATCCTCACAGTCAACAGAAGAAAGTTTGATTTTATAGGGTAAATGTGAATTTTTTTAAGTGTGAGATAATTTTTTTTTCTGAAGGAGGTTCTTAGCACAGGTCAGATGATTGACAGAGTTCCTATTCAATTCATTGATTATGAAAATAATTGAAAGTGAAGAACTCATATTCAAATTGCTATATTAGACATTTTTCTGGTTAGGTGAACTAAATCTCACTGGTGTAGATCACGGCTGCTATATTTTAGCAGCTTGAAGTCTAAGATGCAGCTGCAGCTGAAATACTGCTGCTTGCCTTCTAGTGTCACCTACTTTTCATGTGTTTTATAGGTATTTAATAATGTTATATTTTGATATATTTTAAAATTTTAGATTTTTTTTTGCATATTGTATTTTGAAAAGTGCTAACAGCTCAGTATACATTTTATGCACCAAGAATGCTTTGTCTGTATTTTGGTGGGAGAAGGTAAACATGCATAGGCAACAGGCAAAAGGAGAGGCAGGTTAAGGTGGGGAATAATGCTCTTCAGTGCAGGTAAAAGAAATGATCCACAGACAAACTAAAAAAGTTAGTTTTCTCAGAGAGAATAGTTAAGTGATGAACAGAAGAGCATTAAACTGCAATTAGCTAAACCATTACCCCTTTCCCTGCTCATTATTTCTGTTTCCTTCACTCTCAAGCTCTTTAAGAGGAAACTGATATAATTGCAACTGTTGTTTGTTATTATTTCAGTTTTATAAAACAAAGTTTTATAGAGCATCTCCCAGCAGTAGGATAGTTTCAGGCTATTGGCAGATTACTCATATGTGATAAGAACCAACTTAGTAATGATCTTCTCTTCAGCTAAATATAGCATATACACTTTGTCTGTAAACAGGGCATGTAGCATAGAGAAATTGTTTAATATTCCAAGTCTCCTTGCCAACTTAAAATTACAGTGATTATGAACACATACTTAAGCAGAAATAAATATTTCTGGTGATTAAAATAGCAGAAAGGGGGGAGGCTACAAGCAGGATTTTATGCATGTGGAAACTCAATTCAGTTGGAAGAAACATCTGTTACTCTAAAAAAAGAAGGATAGGAAATCAAGATGTGGCTGAAGAGTATCTATGGCAGGTTATTATAGCTAAACTTTTTGTGTATGATACACTTACATAGATTGCCCATATGTGTTAGTGGAAAACAGACAAAAAAATTTGAGCAGTATAATATATTTTTCCTCAAACATGACCCTTTTCTCAAGGAAGAGAAGCCTTGAACAAACACTTGGTACACAATTCTTACATATTTGCTTTCCAAAGTAATCCTGTATTCTGGTCGCCTGTGTGTAGCAGGAGTATTCTTTAATTCTTTATACTGAACTGGAAGGCAGTCTCACTTTTTATTTCCAATTTATTTGGAAAAGAAACCACCTTTGAAGAGGCTATATGGGTCAGTGACATAAATAATTTCAGGTTAGATGGTTACTAAATACTAAAACCCTTCTGAGTGAGATGATAAATATGTATGCTGTCCTGTGAGTATTTTGGAGATGAAAAAATAGTACACAAGTACCCTTCAGAGACAGCTGAAGGATCTACAAAAGACTTGCTGTTAAAGGTAAGTTTTCTTCCTGAAGAAAGCAACTTTTGAATTTTCAGACATATTTTTGGTATGTATTTAATTTTGATTATAAACAAAGAATCCTTATTGTTATGAGTATAATTTAACCCATTAAAAACAAACTGCTCAGATTTATTTATGTCTCTTACATGAAAAAAGTAGTTGTGAGTACTCCATTGTAATAGTTCAAATTATACATTAAGTTTTCACAGGAAACCTGCTGAGAGAGACCAAACTAAAACTAGAGCAAATTCTCCCTCCAGCTACTTTCAATGTATTTAATATTTCTGATTGCAGTAGGAATTTCAGATTGGAATTACCAAAGAGTGACCCCTGCAATTATATTTTTTATGTTTATTTCCAAGCTGTGCTTTGAAAAAGGTTTTAAGTAGGACTCATTAGATCATTTGAATTCCTGAGTATTTTAGATGAAAATTCTTTAGCCTGCCATTTCAGGTTTCACTTTCAAAATGCTCTCTCTGCCCCATGTATATTACTCTGTGAAATGAAGTGTGACACTTCAGTTCCTTTGTTACTTCTAGAAGTTCAGAAACTTAACTACTGCTGCACATTCATGAATTTGGGATGAAGGATGCAAACCAGGGTTACTTCAGTGCATCACACTTTCCCTTAAATCTGTCACTGAAACAACACCCTGACTTTATATCCACAGAACATAATTTGGCTAAAACTTCCAGTTTCTCAGTTTAATAACAAAAGACAACACAAGGTTTAGCTACTGGTAGTTGGAAGAGTTGGAAGAGACCTGTTGGAGCTGCCTAGGGATCTATTAGGGATCTATTATTCTCTGTTCTCCGGACACTTTAGAATTGGAGAAATTACATTCTGACTTCTGTGCTGCCAAACTGATCTGCAAATCATATTCCATCTCAAATGGTTATGAATTAAGGATAAGTGACTGTAAGACTATAGGGTTCCCCTTCTGTAAAAATGACTGTTCACATCTAAAGCAGACATACCGTATATACTGAGGACTAACAGAGGCTGGGTATATAGAATATGACTTCTCAAATGCAAAAGATATTTGCTTCCTGTTGCAAGTAACATGCATTATCACTCTTCAGTATTCAGCAGTGTTGAAATAAATTGCTAAAAAATTTGCCTGAACTGTAGAGTACACATAACCACTTCAACTAATTATTAACTTTGATGTGGGATTTGTTGATGGCCTGACTGGAAACCATTTGGACAGTTCCAGTGACTTGAGAGTTACAGAAGGATTTAGAGGAGGCTTTTGTGTAGCACTGTAAGTAGCTGCAGTATTTCCTGCATTCTTCATTTGTTTGTTAAGAATAAAAATTATTTTATGCAGTTTTTAGAGATTGGTCTAATTTTGAAATCCAAGTTCAACTTGTGTTCTGTGGTGCTGTGTATTAATTCCCAATTAATGAAAACTCCAATGAAGCTGACTGTGGTAAGCATAAATCAGTAAAAAGGGATGAAAAGCTGGTAACAGTAGGCCAAGCAATCAGTGAGTAGCTAGAACTATTAGGAGCAGTAGGAAACTATAATTTAATTAGAAAAAGAAAAAACGCTAAGTCTTATTGATGGTAAACTGTCAGTCATATGCAAAAATGGCTTTAATATTCCCAACAGAATATATTTAACTTTTTTAAAGAAGCAGGGTAAGGCATTCCAGTCTTACAATACTGAAAGCAAAATATCTTTTCCTGCATATGTATCTAGAAAGGATATAAAAATTGAATATACTACTACTAATGTATCTTAAAAGTCACATTACAAAGTCAAGAGCTCAGCATCTAGTTTATCATATGGTAGAGATTTCCTCTGGAGTTTCATTGCTGTATATCATTATCTGGAAGAGTATCAAATAGATCTGAGTGCAGAAATTTTTAGAGACTTTGAGTAGTGGCTGCCTTTTCTTTTAATCCTTTTGACATTGAAAATTTATGGAGTAGGTTGCTCTCTGTTATGCACAGTTTCAGGATCTACCCAGAGGATACTTTGGAGCTAGCTATAAGCAGTGCTTTGTATTTCTAATCCAATTGCTACTCCTCAGCTGAGACAAGAGAAATTCTCTTCTTCCTTGTGTGTACCTGACTCACTCAGGGGCCCAGCCTGAAATTCTGAAGTGTGATGTATCGCTCTTGTTGCAGTCTCTGTTTTAACGTCCTCATGTACCCTTTTGAAGTTCAGCAAGGCCAAGTGAAGGTTCTGCATCTGGGTCAGGGCAATCCCCAGTATTAATACAGACCAGTGGATGAATAGATTGAGAACATCCCTCTGAAGAAGGACTTGTGAATATTGGTAAATGAAAAATAAGGCATGAGCCAGCAATGTGTACATGCAGCCTAGACAGCCGACCATACTCTGGGATGCATCAAAATAAATGGAACTGGCAGGTCAAGGCAGGTGATTCCTGCTCTGCTCTGGTGAGTCCCCACCTGCAGTGCTGCATCCAGCTCTGGTTTGTCCTAAGTACAAAAATGACATGGATGTCTTAAAGTGAGTCCAGAAAAGGGCCACAAAAATGACCAGAGGGATGGAGCAGCTCTCCTTTGAAGACAGGCTGAGGGAGTTGGGTTGTTCCACCTGGAAAAGAGAAGATCTTGTTGTGATCTTTGATGTATAAATGGTGCTTATAAGAAACATGGAGAGAGAGACATTTTGCCAAGGCCTGTTGTTACAGGACAACAGTCATTGGTTATGAGCCAAAAGTGACTGTATTTGATATAATGAAGAAATTCTTCACAATGAGAGTGTTGAGACACTGAAACAAGTTGCCCAGAGAAGCTGTGGATGCCCCATCTCTGGAAGTGTTCAAGCCCAGGCTGGATGGGACTTCAGGGCTTTGTGCAGCCCGGTCTAGTGGAAGGTGTCTCTGTCCATGGCAGGAGAGCTGAAAGTAGATAATCTTGAAATGTCCCAATCAAAATCATTCCATGATTTTATGACTCCATCCAAGTGGACCAAATGAAAATGCCATGAACAATCTGAATTACAAGAACTCCTGGAACTTTTGGAAGATTTGTCAAATCTGATTTTGAAAAAAGATGGAACGAAGGTTAAAGTTTGGTGGAGGTACTCATAATGAAAATTTCAGCTTAAATGCTTAACTGGGGAAAATCATAGAAGTGACTGAAAACAGGGTTGCAGAGTGGTAATTCATTAGGCAGGCCTGCCAATACTCATCACATCTAGCTTAAACTACTAAGTCAGTCTCAGCAGTCGTAGTTTTTCCTCTGGTTCTCCAGAATTCCTGTCAGGTGAACTCCATAGGGACAAGCACTTTAAGGAGAAATAGCATTATTATAATTTTTACTTTTATATAAAGATTATTTCGAGGCAGCCTCAGTCCCATTTTTCTGGTAGTACAGTGCATTCAGTGTCTGGAATTTAGCTGTTAAATTACAGCTATGGAAATTTCCAAGAGGGAAGAAGCTAACAAAATAAGTAGTTTTGTCTGAACACTGCAGGAAGAGTATATGATCCCAGATCTATGCAACCAAGTTTAGTGGAAGAGGAATCCTAAAATTAGGTCATTCAACAAGGAACAGAATTTGTATTTAATTTTTGTATTTGACATCACAGACTCAGCCCTTTCTGTAGTAACCCCTTTGAGTCTATTCCTACTGATGTTTATTCATGATTTTGAAGAATGACAATGGATTTCTGCTAATGCTGCCTTCCAATTTAGAGCATTTTTAAACATCTGTTTCATCCAGACTGACTTTTTAACTTCTGATACTTCTTCTCACTGTGCTTGTTTATTTTTTTTCTCACATTTTTCTCTACATTTTTCACCAGCCATTGCAATATTCTTGCCCATTATCTTTGGAAAAACAAACTCCTAAACTGCAGGGCATTGGTAGTGTCTGCTTCTTGTGGACAGACATCCTGAGATATGGTAAACAGGCAGGCAGCAGTATTGATTTCTCCTACATGTTTTTTTCTATATACAAGTGCTATTAGGAGCTTTCAAAGGTGTTGAAGGAGCTCTAATGGCTGTCTCAGCTCATGAGAAACCTTCAGCTTCTTATCTGTGTTTACAGTCTCCTGCACAGTCAGCCAGAAAGGTTAAGGTGGCAAACTTTACAGTGGGCTTGCAGCAGATCAAGTTTGGTGGTGGGAAGTATTTTCCCATACTTGTGTTCTAGGATCATGCTTAGGATCACGTAAATTACATTTATGTGTAATGCTTACTTTTTCAGGTATTATTTGTATTGAGATGCTATTTCCAATTTATCAAGACTGGAAATTAGTCTGGGAAGATCCTTGCCTACTGCTTAGTAGGTTCTCTGCAGAGAGAAGAAAATAGCTATATTTATTCTCTGAATAACTCCTTTCTTAGTGCTTGCTTTCTTCTCACTGTAGTCTTTGCTGAAGCATTCCTGTAGTGTTGTGTGCAGGGTGAAAGCCAGATTAGTTATGTCACAAAATCTAAACTAATCCTTGAGGTCTGTTTGGGCTCATGTTAATGGATTTTGTGTGACAATGTTACAGATGTGTGAGCAAACAGACTGCAAAACACAATGCTGTAAATAAAGCCGCAGACCTTGAGGGCTGCAGTGTTTCTCAGGCTGCCTTTACCCAGAGCCAGAGGGCTTCTGCAATTCATTTTGCTCCCAATTCCTCCTGGGGCCCAGCTCTTTTTAAAGAAAATCAGGGTAAGAGAGCAGTAAGGCCTGCCTGAAGATACCAGAGGGATCAGTCTGCTGAACTTCATGCTTGCAGGTAGGGAATCCAGAGTAAGATAGCCTACATGATAGAGACATCAATTCTTATTTGAAAATAAGGGACAAAGGTGTAGTCAAGTCTGTACCAATAGCATCTGTTAGTAAATTATACCAGGAGGAGCTGCCCACTAATGAGAAGTTAGATAGTCCTCACTGTTTTTTATGGTGATGTTTTGCTTTTTCTAATTCTGTTCCTGATACAATTTTCTAGCATATCATATACTAATTACGAATTACAATTATGCAGCACTATTCTTACCCAACATTACTCAGCCAGGATAGTACGAAATGAAGCTGCAAGTGATTTTTCATTTTGGAAAATGCAATTTTCTGTGTTACTGCTGTGGGAGAATGTTGTCATATCTCAGCTAATGCCACACACTGTTCTAGACAATCTTCTTTGGTTGTAATGCTGATAAGCCACTATGCTGTTGCATGTCAGGTTTTGACTGCACCTGTTTGCAGACTCAAGTAATTATGCTCTTTTGTCTAATTGCTTATTTATGGATGTTTTGCTGACATGTTTTAAGCAACACTATTTGATTGCTACCCTAATGGCAGGGTTCCCCTCTCGCTATCACACCGTAACACTCGGCTTGTCTGATTGCTGCAGGTGGAAACAATAGGTGATGCGTACTGTGTTGCAGCAGGGCTCCATAAGAAAAGCCTTAGTCATGCCAAAGCCATTGCCCTGATGTCACTGAAGATGATGGAGCTTTCAGAAGAGGTTCTCACTCCAGATGGAAGCCCTATTAAGGTAACCCCTTTGCTCTTTATTCTCAGCTAGTCAGTGATACGCGGACTTGGTTCGTTTAGTTGTGTTTTGTCGGTAGATATCTGTTTATTGCTAGAGAATTTACACTTGCATCACTGTATCTGCAGCTCTAATGGGCCACGTGCCTCTTTCCCAAATTGGTGTGAAGAAGAATCTGTAGACTGCCTGCTCTTTGCACACTGTTAATGTGCTTCCTTCCCATGCTATGCCATTTCTGTCCCCTACTTTGGTACAGGAGGTAGCAGGAGGAGGGAAACCAGATGTCCTTTTGTAACGTTTTCAAGTTCCTCTGCTGTCCTCCTGCTTTTGGTCCTATGTCGCCCTGAAAACTCAATTTTCTGAGCTTGCTGATACAGTTTTCTAAAGACTTTCCCAGGACAGTAACTGTAAACATAGATATGTGTACATTCTTTCTGATACACGTCTTGTGATGGACATCTCTCACAGCCAGTGTGGTTGGGAAGGTGTTATCCTGACTATCCAATCCCTGGCCATGGTCAGAAACCTATAAATTCTGAGAGAGGAAATAAGGCTCTCTCTTCCTTTCACCACACCTCGAGCTGTGTTCGTGTGACCTATTTTGTCTCCAGCTGCAACAGCCCTACACCAACATATTCAAAAGAGTACCATTCTAAAAAAGTATGTTGGGCTATGGATCTTGAAGAAAGTTCTTTTTAAAATTTCATGTGAACATTCACTGAACACAAAATAAGCATTAAAAGACTGAAGATACCAGAAGACATTACATTTTCAGTTTTGATGTAAAACTATTTCAAACAGATGTTAATTTAATCCTACTAAAATATATATATATATATTTGATTGATTTTATTTGTTTTTCCAATAACTGTAGCAAATTAATATGTGCTAACTACGCTGGTATGTGCTGGGAGGGCTGTCTTCCAGCAACTTCTCATGTCTGCACTTTCTTTTGAGTCATTGCTGCAACTGTAGGGAAATTTTTAAGGTGTATGTTTTACTCTGAGACTCACTTTTTGTGATTGTTTTCATTGCCACTCATTATTTTTCAGAAATTCCTCTTATTTTCACTGTCTGCATCATAAAACCTGTAAAAGGAAGACTATAAAGACATTGCTGACGACATGTGAAGAATAAAATACTGTGAATAAACAAATATTTTCAAAAAGTGCTAATAAACCTCCTTTAGAATTCAAAAGAAAAAAATCGGTTCATCATACTTAAACTGAAAACAGAGGGACTGAGATGCTCATCATCATTTCTTAATTGCTCTGTCTTCAGTTTTAGGTATAATAGATTTCAGGGCAGGAGAGATGGTGACATTGTAGAATGTTGTTACCTTTGTACCTAACCTGGAAGTTGTGCTTAAAAATAAACCTTATCTTTCATAGAGGAATATTCTGATTTGTTTAAAAGTTTATAAAGATTAGGATTCCTCTCACATGGATACATTTACTCTGTAAACTATTGCAATAAGGACTTTTGGGGAAGTCTACTTTAGTTTGTCCTAGTTTAGATGTCTACTCTAGGATGAGATGAATCACACCCTAAAAATGTGTGCTTTTTCAGTTGTCTGTAAGGGAAATCTATGTACTTAACCTAAATGTGGATGTCTATGCTGTGAGCTTTTACACTCTGTCACATGAGTCCTCCTACAAACAGCAAAGAATGCACAGTTTTTCCTAGTGGCTATGTCAATGATTATCACTGTTAAATACATGCTCATTATTCCTAAATGCAGTTGGCATGACTTTTGCCTTCCAGACAATGTTAAATTGGCTAAAGTGATCCCTATTTCTGTTAGTTGGCAGTTTTTCACTTAAAAAGAACATAAAGGGGCCCATTGTGCCACAGATTCCCATTAGCAAATGTTCCATGTGCATAAAAATGTCTTAAAGCAGCATCAGAGGAAGTTCAGATTGGATACAAGGAAGATGTGGTCAAGCACTCGAACAAGGAAAGTGGTCATGGCCCCAAGCTTGTACCTGTTGAAGTATTTGGACAGTGCTCTTAAATATATGGCTTAACTTTAGGTTGCTCTGTGTGAAGGTTTATGAAATATATGTATTTTCTAAATTACTTTGATGGATATATTTTGTTGTCATCTCAAGGCTGAATTCACCAGAATGTAAGGATTTACTTTTTGTAGTTCTTGAAATGATCATCCCTGTGATAGCAGTGGATATCTAATTAAGTGGCTCTTAAAGTCTCAAAAAGTTAGCATGAAAAATGATTAAATTAAGAAAATACCATATCACACAAACAGGAATTTAGGATAAGATTTTCCCCTATTAAGTGCATTAGCAGATGTTCAAATGAGGCTTGTTATCTGGGTACACAGTTATGATATCAAGGCATTCATTGTAGTGATCACAAAAATAACTTGTTTGTACAACCATGTAGACTTTATGAAAAATCTGCCCCTCAGAGCAATGCTAGTGTGGGCAGTGAGCAGTGATGGACCTCAGGATGGTGGGCAGGTGTATGAAGCAGGTCTGGTTTATATCCAGATGATGCTCCCTGCTCTGAGGCAGAGCTCACAGCACTCTGGTGAGAGCACCATGGTGTGCAGCTGACACTGCCAGCAGAGCCAGAGGCAGCACAAATGCATGAGCAGGATGGAGACTCTGCCAGCACTCCTTATACCTGTGTGAGCAGCCTGTGACTTGAAGGGTAATGAGAAACTGTTATTTTGCAGAAAGAGAGAGCGAGCTGTATTACAGCAGCACGCACAAATCCTATCATCAGTGTTGTAACACAGCCTGCCCTCTTAGAAGGAAATATTTGTAACAGAAAATGGGCTGATCATTCCCCTGTGAGTGATGGAGAAGGCTTCAGGTCTCTGTGTGATTTTTTTAAACTCAGTTCTACCAGAGGCAAAATCCCATTACTTTAGAATGAGCTAAGGCCTAAGTACAAAAGAGGGACTTTTGCTGCAGACACTGCAAGTAGAATTTGATGTACCTTTTTATCCTTTCAGCATAGCATTTTACTTTGGAAGCACTCTTTAGATTTGTATTCTATACAGCTAATTATATGTAGTGCTTTATGACTTTAGTCTGAAAATATTGATTTAAAATTGCCTTCTACATTTAAGTGAGTGTTACTTGAGTCTAGGATGTGCTTTGTATTTTACTACCTTTTTTTAGATAAAGTGGAATTACATTAATTTTAATAGCTAGAGATAATACTGTAAAAAGAATTCTCCAGGGCATTGACCTTCAGAGAAAGGTTGCAATGCAGATACAGAATTCCTGGAGAATATTATTACTTGGATAACTTTTTATCATGCATCAGATCTTACCTAATTAATCAATGTATGGTGTATATCCCAAAGAAAAAGACTTTCTTTTCCTTTTTTTTTTTTTTTTTTCCTTCAAAAGGGCTACTGTGACAGAACATACCTAGTTTCCACTAATGAAATTTCCCAAGAGAAAATTATCTACTTATTTTTGTGGTGTACGAAGGTTTATTTAATAGGGTCAGGAGGAGATAAGACCTGGGAACTCACAGAGGAAAAGTAAACGATTTACATGAAGCTGCTGAAGTTAACTACAATTATTTAGATTAATTGTATGCAGGTGTTCTTGTCTCAAACATAAAGGTTGAGCCCTTCCACAGTGATTCAAAACACGTTGCAAAATGTTTTGCTACAGCAGAAAAATGTCATGTATATTTGAAATTAAGTTACCATAACATGAGAATTAGGCCTGTAAACACTGTAATCCCAAACTGAAGCAAATACATACCCTCTCCTTTCTTTTTGCTCACTTTCTAATGACTAGTTTGTGAAATACTCTAAACAGAGTAGTGCAGAAAATTTCTAGTCGTGACTGGTTTCAATATGATGAATTTCTTCCCAGGTGAGGCAGATGGGACCTTGCATTAGGGCAGTGCATAATCTGGTACTCGGCTCAGTTGTTTCCTTGTTATCAAGATAGAGTACTTGACACACTTGGAGCTTCTAACCTTCAGATGTGCATTGCCAAAGCTATTTTATTATTGGATTTGTAGGCTGCACTCAAACAGTGTAGTCATTAACATAATCTAATTTCAAACACTGACAGTGTGAACAGGTATGGCTAAACTTGTTACTGTAGCTCCCTCTTAAATTAAGAGAGTAAATTTAGTCTGTATTCATCTGACATGCTTGCAGTGTCTACTTTATAATGAAATATATGAATTACTATTTGTCAGCAGTGAATGACCTCTCAGGATGGATGATCCTGCTGGAAGGAGCTGAACTGAAACAGAGGTTCACAACTTTGGTCAGTCACAGCTTTTCCATTTGAATTTTAGATGCGATCCAGACTTTCTATACTTCAACTTTCCATATATAGGTAACAAATAAAGCTTTATGGGTAGAACCATTAATTTAGCATGTCTAAGATGTATGACCTTACTTCCATTCAACTGCATTAGTTTTGGTTTATCTTGTCTATTTAAATACCTGTGATCACGATGACTGAAACAATGAAAGCCAGAGTTTGATAAACCTGTAATCTCTGCTTGCCAAGTGGTAGATTTTAACTGGCATGAACTCTGACTTGTGTAAGGGTACAGAAGAGTCAAAATTGTGGATTGTAATGGCTTATGGCCACACTGAGTGACACATTTTTCTAAAGAACATGGAAATGGGCAATGAATTTTAACATGCATAGCATCTTCTGCTGGTTCATTAAGTATTCCCCTTTGTATTTCAGTGATACGCCACTCGGGTCCAGGACCCAAGTAGGAAGTACCAACATTCGTTTGTATAAATGGGATTTTTATTTTCCAAGTGAAGGGGCTGTTCCCAAAAACAGTGAGAGAGAGTAGCAAATGTTGTCTGTGTAATCCTTTTCAGTGTTTCTTGCCTTGCTTATTATTCAGGCTGTGGTATGCTGGTTTTATAACAATTTAATGGTTCTATCCAAATGGGCATCTTGACGTAAGCAGCAAAAGGTTGTCTGGTTTGTTTTAAGTTGTGAAGGGCTGACTGCTGATGCAGGCATTCTCATCAGCCCTGTGTGAAAAGCTGCTGCGTTACTGCAATGCTCCTTGCTCCATCTGTGGTCTCCTAGCAACTTCGCCTTGTACCTAATGTCTACATCAGACTCTAGAAGGTATATAATATCTTATTTTGGCCTGCAGAACTTGAAATTAGAAATATCCTTGTGTTGAAAGAAAAAATCAGAAACAGTTGCACAAAAGAAACCTTTGCATTAAGAGACTTTGGAGAACTTGTAGTTTCACAGGTTTACCAGCATTAGAGTATCACGACAGCTTTGGGGAGCATTCAGATCTTCATGTTAGGGAAGCTTGGTACTTTTTCTTGAAAGCCTGCCTGGGAGATGGTAAGGCAAAGTCAGCCCTGGTGATGATTCCCTGGACGTGGGATAGTTCATGATTGCACTTCCTGAGTTTGGCCCAGTGCCTTTAGAAATGCAAAATGAGAGGAGCTGATTGAAGCACATTTCCCAAGGAGTGTGGGAAACTGCAAATTTTGTTATACTGCTCTAAGGGAAAATTCACTTTCCTCAGCCCTCCAGTCATTTTCACTCAGCTTCTTCCTTTTGTGTAATTTTAATAATGACAATTAAAAGCCCAAAACCACATCCATTATTTGCAGCTTCTTTTATTTTGAAGGACTTTGTCAAATATGGTCGTGTGTTATACCCACTGTAGGACCAGTGTTACTGTGTGTTGCAAAGTGGGCAAAGTGGGGTTTATATGGCTAGTGGGTGCACAGCAGCAGCTTTGTGTAAGAATCTGGTCTGAAAAATTTATATTGGTGCTTAGTCTGCTGAAGAGGGAAGTTTCCCGAAGGGTTGGCCATTCTTTCAGATGGTACACATTTCAGTTCTTAGGTAAAGTCTGCAGTAGATGCCAAAGGTACATTTTCAAAGCAACAGGGACTTGATTGTGTGCAACATAAGGGTCTACCTGCCCAGGCAGAGGTGGGATTGGCAACTCTGTGTAAGCCCAACTTGAGTTAACTTGAAAGCTATGAAGATATTTTTTTTTTAATGACTGCTGGGAACGTGAGACTTAAAAGACAAGCAAGGAGCTAATTAATAATGTGAGGATCAGCTGAGAAGAGATTTTGTCATTAAAGCTGGCCATTCTCCTCTCATGGCATTTGTTCTCTGACATTCTGTCTCTAGCAAGTAGGAAGTGCAAGTGCTATTCCATCTATTCTTGTCCCTATGGCAGAGATGAAGCATACTTGTGGAAGCCAGGGTACCCAGGGCACCTTTTCAACTTTCCCACTGTTCATGAGTTCACAGTGATTACTACATGTTCACAGCTCCTTGAGTCATAGTATATAGATCTAGCTGTGAATAATACCTCTGTAATTCAGTCCTTAAGGGAGACTAAACCTTGCTGTGATGGCTGCATCTAGCTTGTTACTTTGTTCTGGTGCCTCAGAGCAAGCAGATACTTTGATTTCCTCCTCTTGGTGCTATAAGTACATGCACAGGGAAAACCAGCAAGGATTTCAAGGTTTATATCCCTGCAGGATAGGCAGCTGTGTTGTGGGGTTAGCTTTAAGGTCATGGTGTGACATCTCTCACGGTTCAGCAGTCATTCCAGACACAAACGCCTCCAACTAATACTCCAGATGTCTGGCTAGTAGTAGAACTGGTTGGGAATTTTCCATACAAAACACTTTTTGGCTGAGAATACTTTATGATAAAAAACAAATTATCGGGCATATCGACCAGATTTTGTTAAATCATAGATCAAAAGTCACTTCAGAGTACTAAATGCCAATAGTTACTGGGACAGTGCCCCGGGTAAAAAAAACCCCAGAACTTTAAAGAGAGTAAAGCATTGAACTTGTGTTCTTTATGAGGAAAAAGACCTCTGCATTCTCATTTCTCTAGGATGGAAGATACCCTGTGATACAGTTTTGCCTCTGGGCTTGGCTTGGGACATTTTTTGCAGCTGCCAGAACTTTACTTTCTGGCTTTGACTGTTACAGTCAGTAGAGAACTGCCATGCTGAAGCTGAAATTTTCTCATCAATCTCAATGTGCTTCTCTCAATCTCTATGTGCTTTTTTTTGTTGTAATTTTACATCAACTCTTTATTCAGACAAAAGTAAGCAATAATGACAATAGAAACACAACCTACCAGGTGAATAAATAATTTAATCAGTGGTGTATACAGCATTTCAAAAGGTTGATATTGTTGCATCTTTATGAAGGGAAGAATAGACAAAAATCTAAAGTTATAATTGCAGAATGTGTAATGATATTATATGTTTATATATAATAGAAACATAAAATTTGAAATAATTAATGAATATTTAAAGAATTGGGTTAGAGAATCCAGCGTAGCTGACTGCTGAAATTTTATTTCTCCTAAGTCCTAAATGTTTGTTCTCTTCTTCCATTGGTATTTTTCCCATCATATAAAAATTAAAGTCGGGTTTCCACTATACTACAAGAGTATTTTTTCTTATCTCCTGAGATGGAGAAGAGATGAAAAACATTACATGAAAATTGAAAAAAGTAGTGATATGAGAACACACTAACCTGCAAGGACTCACAGAAGATAAGCAGTAATACACTGAGAAACATCACAGACTATGCATAAAAATAGTGCTTGGTTGGCTTTTATGCAGTAAGCATGACTGGAAAATGCTCGGCTTGAATTGCTACCTCACTGGGTTAATAGGCACAGGTGATCCCAGAGGCTTCAGAGGGAGATGCAGAGATGAAAATGCCATGCCCTTTGAAGCTGTAGAGGTGGTTGCTGCCTCAGTGTCTGTGTTTTCAATTGCTGAGATGCTGTCAGGCAGCTGCTGCCCTGTGCTGCCTTGCTACAGCATCTGCCTCTCCCTTCAGTGACCGAGCTGTCAACATCTGATTTGTGGTTTGCCTGCATGAAAATAAGGAAACCTGTTCTGTCCAGGGCTGGAGATATTTATTTACTGTTGTAATCTCAGTTATGTACATTGTCTTTTCTAACCTGGACAATATGTTGCTTTGGAGCTACCATTAAGTAGTCATAATAATATGATACCCAGTTTCTGTCTCTCTTCCAAGGGTCCCAACAATTCAGGCACCTAATCCAAATGGTTTACTTTATCTGGAGTCACAGTTTACCATAAAGTGTATGTTTTGGCAATGAATAGGGCAAATCTACTTCATCCTTTGGTCTGACCCTCCCCCAGAAGAAGGAGATTATACCTGCAGCAGCCTTACAGTGTGCAAAAGTAACACATACTCCTGGATAATGCAGCTTGGGCATCTGTGGGCTAGGTGACAGTGCTAACAAAGCTCCTGGAGAAAAAGATTCAAAAAAGAGCCTTGTCCCATCTACCCCTTCTCCCCTCTCCCTTGTCTACTACTGCATGAGTAGTTTTGGATAAGGTGCATCTGGAAATACAAAAACAACAAAAAAAATAGAGCTGATCTGCCTGCAGTGCTTTATACTGCATGACTTCCACTACATATTTGTAGGGCATTGTTCCCCGCTCCATGACCTATTAGTTCTCTTGTCCCTTTAATGTAATTTTTCTGGGAGGATTATGCTCACTGGTAGAAAGATGAAAAGCTTTTTTACATTGCAAGGAGGAGCACCTTGATTCTCCTTCTCTTTCCTGACCCTGAATTACAAGCAAAGGCTTGTACTGAGTCCCAGAGGAGCTGCCTGTGGGTTGTCTCATGGAGATCAGTGTCTTTCTCAGCCTCACTGGGTAATCCTGTAGAAATGTTAACCTTTATGCAGATCTGGCTCAATACTCTGGCACCCACAGTTACAGCATTTTTAGGAGCAGCTGCCAGCATCTGCTCTGCAAGTTTAAGAGGAAGAAAGTGCATTTGTTAATGGCAGTTCATGAGTTGGCTTCCCCCATTCTCTCCAACATGCACAGTTCAGAGAAGAAAAGTCAAAGCCTGCAGTTTAAAGCACCAGTTAAAAATCCCCATGGCATAACTGTTGTCATTATTCTGAGCTAAACAGTGAGTCATTACACTGTGCTATATTTGAGTGAACAGTTCAGATGGGGGGTGGGTGCTGGAGGATTATACTTGGCCTTCTGTTTGAAGCTGAAAAGTTCAGCAACATTGTTCAACAGTTTCAGAATAGTTTAGTTCCCTAAGGAAGAATGCATTTCCTGTCATAAATAAATCCATAAACTAAATGTTCCATGGTATTTCAGCTTCCTTTCATATGAGACATAGAGTATTTTGGAAAAATTGCCAATACTTCCGAGGGATTTGCGACAGCCTTTTCTGTTTAAATACTTCCTTTAAATCTAAACTAGGGTAAAAGTAAGTCAATGCAAATAATCCTCTTCAGAGACTTTATATTGAATAATTTGAACTTTTTTTTTAGCAAAACAGTCTCCGTATTTATATTGGATTTTGGTTTTGCTTTAGTATTTTAAAAAGAGAGGACAGGCAAAAATACTAGTTTTTAATGGAGGAGTAGGAAAAACAAGGCCCAAATAATCTGAGGATGTTAAGTCCTACCATGTGACCTATTTGATTGCATCAATAAAAAGAAAGGGGAAAGTGGTATAATGAAAAGCCGATTAGAATGTACAAAGATTTCTCCACCTGGCAGAACTTGGAGGGGTCGAAGTGATCATTATCCTGAAGGAAGACAATTTTTGTCTAGCTTTGGAACTTCATTTCAGGAAAAGAATCAACTCTGAGAAGGAAGATGGGAAGAAATGTATTTCTGAGATCTCATTTTACCCTCCTGCAAAATCTCCATGCCATAAAGCAAAAGCCCTGGATAATCTCTTGCTGAGATATAGTTTTCCTAGATAAAAAAGATAATTCTTGAAATTTAGCTAAATATTCTAATATTGGTTAAAGCTTTCATCATTATTTTAATATCCAAAATGACAAAAAATTATTAGAGCATAATTATCGAAAATCACAAAATCATTGAATAACCTTTAAGGTTGGAAAGGATTTCAGAACATCAGCTGGTCTTTTGTGCCCAGATGACATTATTGAGCACCCTGTCCAATGACAGCTTGAACACCTCCACTGATTGGGACTTCACCACATCCCTAGGGATGTTGTTCCAGTAATTGATTGTTCTCTCTGTAAAAAATCTCTTTCTTATGCTGAGATGAAACCTCTCCTGGTGCAAGTTGTACCTATCACCACTTGTCATGTCCGTGTGTCCTCTGAGACCTTCTGTCTTGTTTGTATCTGCCCTTTAAGTATTGGAATACTGTGATGAGTTTCCTCCCTTAGGTGTCTTCCGCAGGGAGAAAAGGCACAGCTCCTTCAGGCTTCCCTCAAAGGGCAGATTATCCAGCCTGATGATCATCTTTGTGCTTTTCCTTTGGACACTCCGGTTTGTCTGTGTCTTTCCTGAGCAGTGCAGCCAGCCCTGGGCATGGTGCTCTGACAGAGGCTGAGCAGAGTGGGTTGATGACATCTCCATCTCTGCCACAATGCCCCTGCAGGTGCAGCCTGGGATCCAGTCTGCCCTTGTTGCTGCAGTGGTGCAGTGCTGACCCTGCCAGCTTGTCTACTAGTACCCTTTCAGCAAGGCTGCTTCCTTTTCAGCCACACAGATCCAGACTTTACTGAGCTCTCTAGTTATTCTGGCCCAGGTACTGTGATGATAGGTTTACATTGTTAAAATTTCATAAAATTTAATTTCATTAAAAAGTTCACCTGGGAGACATAACATGTTCTTTACAACAGCATGTATTTTCACTTTTCAGTAGAAGTAGTGACACCTCTTACAAAAAATTTAATGGAAGGTGAGTAATTGAATCTCTATGTGCTTTCCTGAAAATTTGTCTTTCTATCATCTCTCTGTAGAACACCTGTTTTTCTTTCTGTGACAGCTTACTTTGTAGTAGGTCCATTTGTGCTGCGTTTTAAAAAATTGATGAAAAGAATTAGTAAAAACCTTTGCCAGAAGAAAAAGAATTCTAAAAATAGGCAGATTTTTTTGTCAGCCGTATAGTTCTTTGAAAAGGGACTAACTGCTCTTCTTACTGCTTTACTATTGTCATTTCTTCATTGTGTTGCCCACTCTGTAGCCACAAACAACACTTTGCAGAATTATAGCTATTGTTTCCTTTGGGAGCATCAATATGATTTACTTAAAGGAAGCAGACTGTTAAAAAACCTTAACTTGAAGACGTCTTGTCTTTTTCTTGACTATGACAGCAAATATGTAATATGAAATGATGCATATATCTCCCTGTTATTCCAGTAAGTTTTTCTGTGGTTTGTTGTTTTGTTTTTTTTAGTAAATGCTCTGATCTCAAGGTGTTATGGTACTAAGAAAATAATTGAGCCTTCTGGTCTGAAAATCAGGCATCAGGGTGGCGTTTCAAGTAAGACAATAAAAACCACTACACACTCAAACCTTTAAAGTACCTACTTTAAAGTATACTCAAAAAATTGTATTTATAGTCCATGGTTATAGGACTTTGATCTTTTATTTATTTGTTATTTCGCTTTGCATCTGTGTATGCTTTTTTGTCTTTCCCAGTTTACAGACCTGGTTGTATAGGCTATCTTGATTACTGCACCTTCCTTATAATGTTTTGAAAAATGTGATCATCTCACAGCACACTGGTTGCTTGAACTCTTAGAGAACAGCTTCATTATTTAGATGTCTTTTTGACCAAAATTACTATTTATTTAATCAAATACAGTCCGGTGTTTATAGATAATTTTAAACCTATGGTTTAAAACCTAGTTCAAACCTAGTTTAGCTTCCTACACATTTATATATGTAAGTGGTTTGGGAGATGAACTGAAGTCCTTTTACTTGAGTAGAGAATCTTTTGCATTTAGCTACCTTTGTTCAGACTTGAATTTTCTGAGGAGAAACTGACATTTCTGACCATCAGTTCATAGATACTAAAAGGGATATAAATATAGAAAGACTGAATAGTTTCTTCTCTATGTTACAAGTCTATTTGTCTTCAAGAATTTGCTCATAGTGGTTATTCTTAGCTTATATTCACCAATACAACATGAAAATTAGTGACCCTTTTCCTGTATAAACTCTGAAATATTAATTAATTTAATTTCAATACATGCTAATTTTAGCATGGACTAGGTATTTTTGTAGGATGAAGAGAATTTCATTATTTATAACTCCAAAATATCAGCCTCCTTTCACTGTGAATAATGACTTTTTCAAAGGTAAAAATTAAAGATGACATGGAGTTCAAACTCAGAGGGCTTATATCTGTGTGTGTTTATCACAAGACTTCACATCTCTTAGAAAGCTATTTGATGTTCAAATTTACAGTCTCACTTTTCTTAAACCTCAGTGAGAACAAAGCATGATTGCATCCTGTTTGGCACTCCCTGGGATCTTTTTTCTATTATAACTAGGAAAAAAATCTTCAAAGGCTTCAGTGAGTCCTTCATTTAACCCCATTTGTCTCCAGGGTACCATCCATTGCATGCTGAGCTCTCTGTTATGTCTGCTTCCAAGGCCACAGTACTGGACTAGATGGTCTTTTCGTCTGATTCAGTACAGTTGTTCTTACATTTTTTATCTAATTTATTGCCTGTTCCTAGTCACAGATCTCAGCAACTAAATGTCATCTCCTTTTTCTGAAGGAATGACTTTAATAGCTAGGATAGCTCAGATAACAAAAGCAACAAAAATTCTGTCTGCAGCGACTGAGATCATGGTATCTATTTCAGTGTGGTTTTTACAGAATTTTTATAGAATAGAATCATAGAATTATTGAATCGTTTAGGTTGGGAAAGATCTTTAAGATCATCAAGTCCAACCTTTGTCCCAGCACTGCCAAGTCCACCACGAGACCATGTCTTCATGGTTTGTTTATACATTGCCATTTCCTCCTCAACAGACTCATAGGAAGCTTATGAAATTGCTTGTCATAAAAATATTGAGGAGACTATAACATCCTTCTACTGTTCTCAGAGCTTTCATTACTTTTGAGCATTTGCCAAAGAATTTTTAGCCTTTTTGTTTTTCATGAGCTCTTCCTTGATGTTTGCCATTTGTTGTATTGTGTGTTTTGGTTACCTAAATTATGTGATGTTCTTGCTCTCTGGACAGAAGAAAAGCTTTTGAGGCATGAGAATGAATGGCAAATAGCTAAATAATAAAGCCTACTCTTGTTCACACACGAAAGCTATTGTTTACAGGAGATGAGATTAATTTTGCTAAGATTTGTTCCCTTGTGAACACATTGAATAAGTTTTCTGGTCTGACTGTTGATGACTAAAAAGAAATGAACAGCCATTCAGAGTCAGTGTGATTGTTTGCAAATGTACCCTTTGCAGAATGGAGGAAGGCTGTTTCCATAGTAGAACTGTATCTCCAGCTACGTCTTCACAAACTTAGGGAGCCATGCTCTACAAACTGCAATCTGTAAGACAGTTCAGAGTTTGCAGTCTGGTTTTCAGTGAGGCTAGGCATTGCACCCTGGAGAGGGGTAGTGTAGGGTTCCCCTTCCCTTCACTTAGAAGTGTGGGGTGGGTGTGTTTCATGCTTGTTGCGGGTTTTGACAGTTCAGCAAGAAGAGCCACTTGAAGTTTCTTTTTCCATTTGTTTTTGGTGAAATTTCTTGCTCATATTAAACCAAGCTTTACTGTAAAATGCATGACTTTTTATGTTTGTTTTTTTTTAATAGATTAGGATTTCTGGTGAGACTAAAAGTTATTAAGAGCAGCCAGTGTTTAAAGGGAGTGAGGAAAACCAAGGTTAGCCTCTATGACTTACATTAGAAGAATGTGAACGTCACACACTCCCTATGAGGGAGTACCATTAAGCCCCAAACAGGATAATGGCTGTTCTTTAGCCTGTCATTGTTTTGTCACTTCAGTTTTTTTTTTCTCAGAAAAGATGTTTAAAAACCACAATGTGTATGAAACTGAATGTTTTTCTTGCTAACCCTAACAGCAAGAATCATCTTTGCACAGCCCACATAAAACTAATATTAAAATGAAATCTAAGCTTTAAACAGTGATTTGCAAGAAGAATCAAAAAAGGTTTTTTTGAGAAATTGGAAAGTGGGAAATAAATGCATGTTTCAGAATGCCTTGTATGCTTAGTGGGCATGTGAACCCCAAAAAATCGCATTGTAAATGCCTCTGTTGGAGCTGACCAAACTGTACCACATAAGTGCTTTTAGTTTGGTCTTCTGAAGACCAGAAAGCAATATGGAACCCTGTTGGCTTTCTGAAAGTTCTTCTTCTCTCCTCCACAGAAATGGAAAAGGAGCAAAAGGCCAATAGGAAAAACATCTCCAAACAGCAAATCTGCATGCATATGAACTGAATAGCAGGTTTACAGGCTGTAGGAAGCACTGAAATTTGTGGAAATTTCTGAGAGGTCTGTAATGCCAGTTTTTCTGTTGCTTCCTTTCCAAGAACACCAGCAAAGACCAAATATTAACTGTAACTGAGGCTTCCTCAGTAGGATGTGTGTCTATGTGTGTGTGAATATGGGGTTGTCATCTGTATAAAGCATTCACTTGAATTCACTTTGTTTGCAAACATTGCTAAGCCCATCTCCTGGTGTGCCTTAGATTCTCATGACAATGTTATAAATAATCCAGATGCAACTTCTTCCTGAGCATATTGACAATTTAGTTGGACAGGGTTCCAAAATGACAGTGTGACTTGTGTTCTCTCATTAGTTTGGATGAACTAATTCATCCAAAAAAAAAGTTGAAGTTGATACCTTTATAATCCAGTACTACTAGAGGAATTACAGTTTTCCCATGGATACTGTGACACATCTGGAATTCTTACTGGTGCATTAAAAACAGTTGTGCATCCTTTTCTGTTGCTGCCATGTTTCACTATGTGCTTAGCATGCCAGAACTTAATTGTCAGTGGTCCCTTTGCTCCACATTCCTCCTCTTCCCTTCCTTTCATCTTGTCTTGAATTTTGGTTTTAAGTCACTTTCTATAAGCAAGATTCTCTTTTGCTCCATGTAGTCCTGCTTAGACAATATTGGATATGGCCTTTAGGATTCAGTAGTTACAGCATTTAAGATCACTGTGGCTTAGTATTGATAAACATGTATTGTCCTTGCCATGAATGCCTTGAGGAAGGCCTGTGTTTTGTCTTGTGTCACAGTCTTAACTAACACAGATCCCTCTTCCCAAGTGCTGTTCTCCTTAAATCCAGTTGTCCTAAGCATCTCACAGCATACTGTCTACTCACCAGCTTGCATTGCCCTCTGCTGTCCTGCACTGCCTTTGACCCAAATCCTTTTCCAGGCATCTTCTGAGTCAGTGAGAGTTCACTAACAAGGTTTGAACACTGCTGTGTGCAATCCAGTTCTGCTGCAGCGTGCTGTCAGCTGTGGGTGTCAGCACAGGGCTCGCTGGGTGGAAGAGCAGTGAGCTAAATCATGTGCTTTGATGCTACCTTCTGTTTTAAACTCTCTAGGACTGCACCAAGGTGGCATCAGAAGCACCACTTGTGACCTCCATAGAAATGGCACATTTTCAAAACTGTTACTTCTACAAATCATTTTTGGGGAAGGTTTCCAGATTTCTCCAGGCCAAGCAGAAGTGATTCCATTCTTACGAAAAATATTTAAAAATTCATTGTTTGCTAATTGTGTAATGAAGTACTTAATTTAAATAAAGTTGAGGATATATAGAGGGGAAGAAAAGGGACTCTTACAGTGGAGTTAGAGGTCAGGTTTAGTTTATTGTCACCTTATATTTACAGCCAGGAGAGCAGACCAAGGAAAGAGGACCTGCAGTCACATAAGCTGCCATCAAGTAGTGCCTGGTGGTTACAAAAAAACTCCCTTCTTCAATCCTTTGAACATTTGAGAAATCCTTTGAAAAATCCGCTGCAAAGAAAGATGACCAGAAATACACTGGAACTAAGGGACAGGCGAACATCAGAGTTACCTGCTCAGGTTTGTTCCAGTTAGTTTGAGCAGCCATAACAATCTGGTGAGGGCATCACAGGACATGGAATGCAGCAGAAGGTGGTACATTTTTGCCTCAGAAGACTCAGAGCTGGTTGGAAGCAAGGAAGGCTGGAAAGGCATTGCTCTTCATTTGTCATGTTCTGACAATGCTTTATGGGTGTTGAACACTGCCATGGTTTGTGTCAGGACAGTCCTCCTTGGACTGACCCAGCAGCAGTGCTGTGTTCTGTGGCTATATTGGGTCAGATCTGAACAAGCTTATCTTAACACAGCTTGGAGTCTGCTTGTCTCACTGAAATGTATAGTGCAGGTAATAGCTTTAAAGGTATTTCACATTTAAAAATAGCCTTTCTCAGTGTGGTAGAAATTAGAGATACAAGGAACTTGTGTTTGCTTGGCAACATTTCCTTGTGATTAATATGAAGGTGTACTTCCTTGTTAGCAAGTTTTTCACACATAAGCATAATTAGTAAAAATAAGTGCATGGCTGTTGAGATACACAGTTCAGTGATTTAGAAAGACATTAATAACATGCACACCTTAAAGGAGAAGGTCTGCTTTTGTTTGCTCAAATTTCAATATTGGGTTCAGCTGCATGAATTTGGATGGTTTCTGATTTGAAGAAAGCTTCTGTTTATTTTTATATAAAATAATTAATTTATTTCAAAGAAAAGCAAAAGAGTTTTCATTACTCTTCCCACAATTCTATGATAGGGAATGATGTCTGTGGAACATTGTAGTCTGGAGATTATTCATCTTTCCCATGGGGATTACTAGAAGTAAATTAGGATTCTCTGAATTTGCTTACAAACCAAGATCAATTTCTAAGTAACACTAAATGAAGAAAAATTGCGCTGATTTATCAGACACAGACCACTGTAGTAGCTGCTTTATAATGAGCTCTGAGACACACCATAATGCAGTCTTTTGTTGCAAGTATCTTTTGTACACACACTGCCTACCTTTTATGAAGTAATTGGAATTTAACGTGCTACAGCTTTGAAGTGTATGAAGCCAAACCTTAAAGTGGGAAGCTTCTGGGATTAAAACACTTTTTCAATGAGAAATCTTAAATATGTTTTGACTAATTTCATTCAAGGATCATCTACAGCATTTTTATGTAAGTGAATCTCTTAATTTCATGAGCCTTATCACTCTAATTAAAGATGTCTTTGTTTTCATTTTACATTTCAGTGCTGAACATTTCTAATAGAACCATAAATTATTTACTTTGTAATGTATTTATTGTTATAGAATGTCCGTCACTGATGAGAATTTTAGGAACTAAATTTTTTAATTCATGATCACAGGTTTGAAAAGCCTTACTATCAAAGGTAGCTAGTTTTGCTGCTGCCCCTGTTACTCTTGACACAATAACTGTGCCAGCTCTTCAAGTAGGTCAGTGCAACAGAAAAGGATTGGTGGATCAATGGAATTTGTGCTGAGGCCCTTGCATCTGTACTTGTATCTGTACTTACTGTGTTTTGACATTTTTAGTTGGAATGATTTTTCTTCCTCATACTAAATGCCTCTACCATATTAAATGCCTCTACAGATCTGAAAGATCAAATGTTGATTTACATCCTGATATGCCCGTAAGAGTTCATTTTAACTTTGGTGTACATCTTGAGAAGAGCTACTGCTTTAATTTCCTCTGACAGGTTTCTAGTCCACGCAGGGCAAGCCATTTTGTAAACTGAAGCAATGTTAAGTAAATAGGGGCAGTTGGGGCAGGTGCTTCAAAACCATGAGGTATGTAGCTATGTTGTACTTTGGAGGTTGCTGCCCTTTAGTGAGGTGATTCTTTGTGTCATTCTCATGGAGGCTGAATGTACAACAGCCAAAGTATTTCCTGTGAAAGAGTTTGTTTTGGTAGTTATCCACAGGAAGCTTAGCTGTGATCATCTGTGATGAGAAACAGACCAATGCCAAAATAACATGACTAGGTATGATTACAGTGTATTAACAGAACTGGCAGTCCACCATGAAAGGATGACTGTCTAAAAACTTACGTTTTCTGTCAAGCTTACACTGTTTTGCTGTTTCTGGTGTGTACTTGATACTGCAAAGTATGTTGTTGACATTCATCATTGAGCATTGTGTGATTATTACGAAAAGGAAGTTAAGTATCTGAGTTTATAGCATAAGTAAAATCGATTCAACACAGCTGCTGTCTTCCTTTTTTTAGTTTTAGTCATTTCTAAAGACAATGTGAACCAAGGTACATTTAATTTCTCTTTGAACTGAAATTCAAAATTCTGTTTCTTTAAGTGGTTTCAGAACATTAAAAAATATTTCTCCCACCCCATCTGTTCTTAGGGATGACAGGAAAACAGACTTTGCAGCAGTCATTTGCAACCCTCAAATGTAACACCACTTTTTAATTAGTTGTCCTTCAATGCAGTATGATGTTAGAGTTAGAAAAGACACACATATGTTAATGCATCCTGTCCATCTTCCTGTCAACATTCTCACAACATGTTTTCCAGTGTTTCAGTGTTTCAGTAGTGCTGTAATGAAATGATGTATCTTAGCACATTTACCTCAGGAACCTGTCACTGCCACTGCAGTCTATTTAGGCCTAGAGAAGCTGGATATTCACCTGTGTCTTCACGTAAATTATATTATTTCTAGTTGTGTCCCCATATGTCCCTCTTTGATATTAGCATCTTGCACATACTTGTAGATGATTATAACGCTTCTCCTATTGAGTAATAATTAGCCAAGCTGCAAGTATTTACAGATTTTTAGTTTCTCTCTGATCAAATCCTTTCTGAAGAGATTTTTGATCTTTTCAGAAAGCACACCAGTTGACAGTACCTAGGTTTTAACTTAATAGGCTTGGTGAAGTTGACTAGAATTCTGTAGGGAGGAACTGTAGTTGTCAAATGATGTTCATAACCCCAGATTATTTCTTTCATGTGGCAAGACTGCAAGCTATCTCAAGTTCATTTTGGTCTTCATTCAGAATTTCCCAGCTTTCTCTTTTGAATTGTGTATTTTTAGTTCAGAGTATGTTTCTAGATGCATTCAGTTTGTGGAATCTGTTCACTTGAATTGCATGTTGTTTGTTGCAGATCATTAACAAATACAATAAATAAAAATAAGTTATGCTGAATATTATTTATTACACACAACTATGAGTGAGATTTCATCTACTTTATTTCATTTATCCACAATTTTCAACTCAAGTTGAATACAGATAAAATTTATCAAATTGTCATGATTTAATCTTCCCACTCATCTTCCTCTCAGAGACACACTGCTAAAGAACAAGGTACCAGGAAATAAAGGGGTTCTTTTCATGAAAACACATCTTGCATGCATTTGGGAGTAAAGAATGGGACTAAGAGCTAAAGGACTTGACAGCAGAGGTTGCACCAGGAGAGATTCTTCACCCACTTCTTGGTTGAAGAATTTGACAGGAAAAGTTTCAAATGAAGCATAATCAGATAGGAGTAACAGCAGGAAAAAAGCAAGCAATGATGATGAGAATGATGGATAAGCAAAATCTAGGGCTGGGGATCTGTGCCCTTCAGCAGCCAAATGCACCCAGTTAGTGTCATTAAAGGTTGGCTGGAGAGCAGTGACAAACAAAGAAGTTGTAGATATGCCATACTGTCATCTTCTACTGCCTCCCAAACTAGACTAGTTTTTCATTTTCAAAAGAACATGCAAGGATAATTGAGATTTAAAGTCTCTGGCCTTCTTTTCTGGTCTTACACAAATAATAACATAAGTATGCTTAATTTTTGTCTGTATGTTTGTGGATTATAGAAATAAAAATTAGTAAAAAATTAGATAAAAGTTGGTAAAGATGGGCAGAGATGGTCTAGGTTTAGCATATACATGTTTGAATTTTTGCAGTTGCAAAGTGCATAAACTACATAAAAGGAATTATTATAATATATGCACTAGAATTGCTATTTTTTGCAGAATTTACAAGCCAGAAACAACTGTATGTATTGCCATGCTTTGTTTTCTGTGTCTCTGAGAGAGGGATGAGTGTAAGGCACAGTGGGAGAGATCATCAAGTGAAATAAAGGAAAGTCATTAGACTGAACATTGAAATCTTTCCTTCCCGTTAGTGATTCACTTTCATCTGAGAATAGTTAGTCTCTGTTTGGATTTTGTCATATTCTTGACATAATCAGGCCTTAATTTGCTCATTTCTTGAAAATAAGATCAGAATCTTTCTAGCCATGAAAGCACCAGAACATTGAAATTTATCCTGAATTGTCTTCTTAAAATTGTAGTGCAGTTAACAATTTTCTCTGAAGCAATCTAAACAAACGGTGAAATAGTATATTTCTTCTATTCATGGTACACGTGATGTTCAATAATAATCAGATATTACTTGTAGATTTCCACCTTATTCATTTCCTTAATAATTTTATTTACAAATTTCTTTTTTATAACCTAGATTTTCAGTGAAGGTACAGAGCTGTACAGAATACTCTGACTTCTGATCCTGTCTTTTGTTAAGATTTGTTTTATGGTGTGAAGAACATTTGATTGACTTGCTGAAGTGATGTCTATACAGGAATCAGGAGACTCACTAAGTGCTTAGATAATTTTCTAAAATCCTTGGTTTAGTGCAAACCAGCTGCCTTTCTCTTTGTGCTAATTCCCTTTGTTGTATGAAGTAGTTATTCATAACTGTCTGGATTTGCCTGTCTGAAAGACTTCAGAAAAATCATTTTATGTGAATGTGTATTTCGAACTCAACGAGGAAAAAAATCACTTTCCCTGCAAAGATCTGCAGCTTTGTGATGGTGAAGTACAAAGGCCAATAAGGAGTATTAACAAACCCCTTCCCAATTATAGCCGAGGTGAAGTCTTTTAGTCTCTTGTTTATAGGATCCATACAGTCACAAAGCCTCATTTCCCTTTGTATACAATCGCCGTTGCCAGCTGTGATGACTTGCTCCAGACATAAGAGTTGGGTAAATTTTGGAGAAATCATTGTCATCATCTTACATTGTCTTGTGTTCAGTCTATAGAAATTGCAGTTCTTAAAATCAAACTGGTGAACAAGCAAAGGAACACAGCAGCATTATCATTTTAGGGTGAGGTGCTTAAGGATTATCTGATACAGTGAGCTGTTCAAACATTGGAAACTATAAGATATAAAGTGTCTGTATGTCCCAGCTGTCATATGGAAACTTCCTTTACTTTACAGGCTAATTTATCCTTTATTTAAGCATGAGAAAGAGTTATGTTACACGTTTAGTATCCAAGTCTCTATGATGGTAGCAGTGCCTTAAGTTTCTTCACAAGGAAGCGAACTATTTTTTAGCTGTTACAGCCTGCAATTCTATTCATTCTTTATACACAGCTTGGGGTTTTCTTAGCTTTTTATTATTCATGTGGTCATTCCTTGGTTTACTGTTTCAAAAGAAGACATACATTGACGTGTTTCAGGTATTTGTCTATATTACAGTCACAGAATCACACAGAATCATTTATGTTGGAAAAGACCTCTTGAATTGTTGAGTCCAACCAAGCTCTGGCTGATCACCACCTTGTCAACTAGACCATAGAACTAAGTGCCACACCCAGTCATTTCTTGAACAATTAAATTGTCTGTATTGTTTGTTAGACTGAGAAGTGCTGAAGGAAGTAGTCTCTCCACTTTTCCCGACTTAAGAACAGGTACATTTTCAAAACCCGACCCACTTTTTTGGGTTTTTTTTGTCATGTCTACAGTGTCCATATGGAGCAGGGAGTTTAATAATTTTTTACCTTGATTATGTCGGTCTTGGTGCTGATTGCAAGAAGTTGGAGCATCCAGTAGAAACTACACACTTAAAATGTAACTCCTCTTCATGCAAAAAGTGTTAACATACTTGTGGTGGTAGAGATTTAAATGACAGTGGCAAAAATTTAGGTTTCATTAATAGTGGAGACTCTGATACATCACTGTTGTAGAGGATAGATAAGGCTGCTTCTAGTAGTAAAACTGTAAGATTATTATAGATCACTGGTTCTATTTAAAAGCTACTATGATCCTTGTTGATTGGTTCCAAGCTCTTGCCAAAGCAGATCAATCTGACTTTCATCTATGTATAAGAATATGTACTGTAGTCAAAAGATGAAGCATGACTGCCATTGAAAGATCATTTCATCTTACAGTTTCAAAGATTGCAGGCTGGATTCAAAGACCATTACGTTAAAACAGCTGAATAAATTTCTGCAGTTCTACAAAAAGACTGATCTTCTGATGGGGTCCTATCCATCAACACCAGTATGTTTTTTTGATTTATGCACAAGAGTGTAGCTTATTTTAAGGAAAGGTAAAAGTGTGTCAACTTTGTCAGGCTGAGAGTTGGATTCATCTCACCTTTCTTTAGCTGTTTATGAGGTGTCCAGGTTAAACTTACCATTAAATGTCTCTCTCTGTTCCACCAGGAGAGTTAGACAGCTTCAGGGGAGAGTGATTCAGCTTCTCCTGTGTGCCAATTTTAGAATATGAAGAATTGCAGCCCTCAGCCCTGAGGTTATTTATTTCCTGTGTTTAACAGGAGTCTAGGAATCTAACTTAAATGAGCTGGCTAACTTCTAGGTGGTGGCAATTATGTGATATTTGCCTTAAATTACAAAATTAGCAAAAGTATTGAAGACTGATTCTTGAGGTTAAAACGTTTAGGTCAAACTTTTTTTTTTTTTTTTTTTTTCCCCCTCTCTCTGTACAGTATTTCGTTCCCTTAAATATTTTGAGCATGTATCATTTATCCTTGTTAAAGTATCACCCAATCCATTCAGTATATGTCATATGATGGCACTGTGAGACAAAGATGTCCTCCTACACTGGGGATCAAAGAGAACTTTCTGATGAATTTTTTTCTTTTTTGGGTGTCAGTGGAGGGGAGGCTGGGAAAAATCCTCCACTCCACTGCTATGTGGGCTTGTGTGAGTGATTAGCTCTTTTTTAAGTGCCTGAACACACAGGTTCACATAGTAATTAAATTCCTACTGTGGAAATTACTATTTAAAGAAAACAATAAAAGGTGTTTTTGATTAAATGTCCCATCAGCAATGAAATGCAGTGTTTTACTGGTGAGTGAGAAGCAGCTCATGAAGAAGCACATTAACTTTAATGTTTCTTCTTTGGAACCTTAGGGGAAGGATATAGGTTTTATTTTTCTGTTTAGCAGCTCTAAAAATTCTCATTTACATCATTTAACACCCACTTCTCCACCCACAACCCTCTCCAGTAAATAATTTCAGGTCAGAAGCTTCCTTACAGATGACCCAAATCCTCTTCTAACCTAGTCACTGAGCAGTGCCATAGTGAATTCACATGATTGCATTTGGCTCAAAAATAACTTGCCCCAGTGTAAACTTTCCTTTGATGCTAGAACTAATGAGCTCCCAAAACTAGTCTGAGTCTTCATTTTTGTTTTTACTTCATCTAACTCTACCTCATACTGGTGATGGAGTCTCACAGGTGTGTGATTTTTCAACACAGGTTATGAAATACAGAGTTGTGAAATAAAGGAAGCTGTGAAAAACCTTTGGAGGTTAACTAATCCATCCACTATCCAAAGCAGGGCTAGCTTAAATCATAGTGGCAGAATTTCAAGGGAACAAGAAAAATAATTTCATCCTTCAAGTGTGGGGCTTCTTTATGTAGAAATGCTTCATAGCTCCTTTTTCCACATTCAGTAGAAAATGACTATATGCCAGGATCATAGCCCAGGGATGTACTATGCAGAGTGCATCCCATTGGATATTACTTACTTGCATCTCTTTGGCACAAACCACATGATTGCTTTACCCAATAACTATTTTAAATGGATTTATTGATCCCAAGGAATTCACTCTTTATTAGTTTATTACTGTATTTTTCATTTGCCTCGTATAATTTGCTGTATATTTTGCTTCCGATAGGTTGAATAATTCTTTGAGTAAAAAATCTAGGAAATTCTGATTAGAAAATAAGTTATTTCTCCAAATGATGTTCAAATAGGGTTGGAAATATATCCTGTAGTTTGGTTCTATGGAACACCTTGTGAAATTCAAATGATCTAAATTTTCCTCTGAGCAGGTCTGTTCCTTGGCAACAATTCTGTAGTGAGCTGTACTGTCATATGTCCCTTTCCAGAAAGGCACTATTTATAAATCTATCTAAGAATACAGATAACCCACACACTAAAGCATATGTCAGGACATAGCTGTCAGTCCCATCAACTTGCAGTCCTCTGAAGGAGCAGAAAGGCACACTGACTCACCAGTGTGTGGCCCTGATTTTAGACCTCTGAGCTCTGGAGAATCTATTTTTCATTAAGATGTTTTACAAGTAAATGTGCCTGTGTAAGGCATATGTTGAGATTTAGAGATAGCACTGTTGTAGAAGCTGCTAGAAAATACTAGAGCAGAAAACACCTTGAAGTATTTGGCAGATTCTGTTTGAAAGAATCTGGCTGTGTGTCATGAACTAATAGCTAAGACACCCTGCAAGAGGTGATGTTTTCCTTTCTGAAGGACACTGCAAGGACTGAAGGGAGAAGGTCCATACTGAAGCACAGACTATCAATCAATATGTTAGGCCAGAAAGTAAGGTGTGCTTTTGTCTAAGAAATGTTGCTGTACAGATACTAAGGTACATTATTGAAGCTGGTAGCAAAAGTCCTGATCCAGTAGAATTCTTCCTATTGTATATGATTGCTTTTTTGGCTTGGGCCATCTGTGTGCCTGGTACTATTTTCATGCAACTACTGCCTTGTGCCAGCCCCGAGCTCTGCTCAGCTCAGCACAAAGATTTGAGCAGCTGTCAGTCAGTCACATTATTGAGGCTTGAAAAGCTCCAGGTTGGCTGAATGGTGGATCACTTCTGCCCGTGTTTGCTTTCCAAACTGTGTCACCTACTTCCCAGCCTGCCCTCTGTCCTTCATCTGTGTCTGTGTAAGGCAGACAGTTCTGAGAAAATGGATTTTGTGTCCTTCTGGATACAGTTAACCTGTGAGGCAATCTGAGACTTCTCTTTCTAGCACGGGAGCGTGTTTTTCAGAGTGTGAGAACTGCTTATTAAGGTCTTCTTTCCTTGTGTGTGGTGGGAAGAATGCATGCTGAAATGTTCTCGTAATTCATATTTGAGGAGGAACTGTGAACATCAAACACCTTTTCTCTACAAAAATAATTTCTTTTGGCTCAGGAAATCCCTGACCTAAAAATTGCTGGTTGCAGAGAGAGAACTTTGGAAATGAGCATGTTTTTTTGCCCTGTGCTTACCAGAAGATAGGTTACATGGTTACCTTTAGTGTAAGTTGGAAAGTCTGATTGCATGTTTTAGCATCAACTACTCTTTACTGGAAGACAAAAAGAAAGGTACCCACAGAATCTTCTTCTTCCTACTTTGCCTTTCAATTTATTTCAATAATTCCTTTATTAATTAGACCACAGAAAAATGGTTCAAGCTGTAATGATTCCTGAAAGGAAAAGCTTCTTATGTACATGGTGATATGCAAAAATATTTGCAGTCCTTTTCTTTTCAACTCAGAAGTCATTCTTCACAGTCATACCCTTATGCAGTTCTTTATGCTGTTGCCTATGAATCTCTTTTCTTCTAAATAAAGCATAAATTATGCTATCTAAAGTAGATTTGTAAACCCATAACCAAGACTGCAAATATTTTTGCACAGCCCGATGTACATAAGAAGCTTGAGGAATAATTTAATACCCAGTTAATTTTCCTTTCAGGAATTATTACAGCTTGAACCATTTTTCTGTGGTCTAATTAATAAAGGAATTATTTTTAAATGTGCTAATGCAGTGTCTCAATTTTGAATGAAAGAGGAAATAAGGTTAATGTATTCTATTGGTTATCAACATGAAAACATATATTGGTCAAAAAAAATTTAGATTAGAGGATTTTAATTAAATTAAAATTAAAAAATTTTAGATTAGAGGATGTTTTAAAAAACATTCTTGAGTAGACAAGTGCTACTTCTCAGACTGTCTTTCCACTTGTGTTTCAATTTTTGCCTTGAAAATTATGTGGAGAAATAAGGAAAGAGGAAGGAGAATACATTTTTCAACAAGGTTTCAAAAGAAAAAACTCAAGAGCTTTGACCATAATGAAAATGATTGGATTTTTTTTTTTATTGTGGTAGTATTGATTAACAGAAAAAGCTATTAAGAAACAAATTAGCAATGATGAAATTTACTTCAGGCATGCCACTGCATTTGTTTACTATTATTAAAATATTCTTTGCATCTTCTCCATAAGTCAGTTGTATATGGGTTGTGAATTTTAGTGTGGCATTTACTCTCATCTCAGTTGGAATAAACTTTATTTTGATGTAAGAGTGCAGTTTTCAGTATGGTGCCTAAGAAGGCATTCACTCTATTGCAAGTAATTGAAATTGCACAGCAGATAAAAAAGAAACAAAACTAAACAAAGTGAAAAGCCCAGCTTCTTCTAGAAGAAGAAAAAGGAAAATCATGCTTTGGCAATGAGGAGGTGTAAAGAAGTACCATACAATTTTTTTTAAGATTGGGGACACCAGAAAAATTCAGTAACAGATGTTCAGTTCAGAAAAAGAACCAATATTTTTGTGTTGTTCATCCTTGTTCCTGTTTGTTTTTGACTTTCCTCTTGCAGTCCAGTCTGGACTGTCAGTTCTCATTGATACCACTTCTGGCACACTTCCCCATTAGATGATGACCAGTGCTCCTCATCTTTCCCTATGAATCTTCTTTATCACTATTAAACAAAATCACTATCCTTCCTGTCACTTGGGTATTAGACATTTCTGTTCTTTGAGCCTTATCCAGTAAGAAATATCGAAATACTGCTACTTTCTCTATACAAGTTTTGGAAGCTTCTTTTGCTTTGCACATAGCCAGGTCTTTTCTACCACATTACATTGATCAATGCAGGCTGCTTTTCTTTTACATCTGTGACTCATCAGCTTTTCTCCAGTTCACTGTTACCACAGCTCTTGCAAAGATCAGATTTGTTAATCTCTTTTTTCTTGTTTTCCATTGCGCTCAGTTGAATTTGTCCCTCCATCTGAAAAATCTCTCACAGGTGTCTCACTATTTTTCCCAGAAGTTCATTTTGCCATTGTGCCTTCCAATGTCATCCTTTAGAAATGTCTTTGTCTTTTGTTGGTCCCTTCACTGTTCCTTTCCTATTGGAGGAATGGTATTAACTGGTTGTTTTTTTCACAGCCGTCTTCTCTTTGTGACAGTTTCCAAAGACCCATCTTTCCATTTGTGTGCATAATGCCTCTGAACTTTCGGGTTCAGCTCCATACTTCCCTTTTATCTTTAGCCAAATAATTAAGGACATACAAAGGAGCACTTGTTACAGGAGAAGAGCATGCATTTTCTTAAAAATGCTCCATTTAAGACAGTTAATAAATGTATAATTTGTACTACACATATATTAAAAGGGGTATACAGAGTTATGATAGACCAAAAAAAAAAAATTCTAGTGTTGCCACCCAATTTTCACTTTCTATTCTATTATTAATATTTAATGGTGACTGTTCTGAGAAAGCACTGATAAGGTGTACATGTACAATATAGCTTGGGAACTATAACTATATTTGTGTAACTGTTGTTATTATTGTTCTAAGTTCTAGGCAGATTTTCTTTATTGTAAAGATATTGTGAAAAGTTGATGTGCCCCAATAAGTGCCTTCTTATTAATATTCTGATCACACATTTTTTTCCTTTGTAAAAATGAGCCTTAAGCTGTTAACACAACAGTTTTCAACTAGATGAGGAAAAGACCAGAACAATGTATCTGCAAATGAAGTTAAATATTGAAAAGACCTTTACTTTATGTAAAGGCCTATTTCTCTAAAAAGTTCTATAGGAACAATGTAATGGTTATTCTCAGTATAATAAGGCACACTAAGGAATACTTCAAGGCAAGAGCATCAGTGTTTGCGGGTGCATTTCTTGTAGAGAACTATGTCATAAAGCAGATGTGGATTGTAAGGCATTCTTCATGTCATTTGTCTCTAAGGTTTATTGAGAAAGCCTGCATCAACTTTCTTCCACCCAATGAAAACTTAAGGTTTTGACACTCTATGTCGTTTAACTTGAGTTTGTGAGAATATGTCTACCTTTATAATTGTAGGAGCACGTGTTTTTTAAAAAGCTCTTAAGATAGCACAGAAGAACCCTCACATCTGTCTCTGAAGCAGTGAGTGATAAAAAAAATGTGGCCATGTAAAAGGAAGCAATGAAAAGGAAAGAATGAAAGTAACAAAACAACCAACAATAACTTCAGCTTTCACTGCATATATTGCAAAAGCAAGTTTTATTTTCTTAGTAACTTTTTTGCTGTCATATTTTCCATCCTCTCTAATGTATACTCTTATCCCTGTGTTTTTAGAGGAAAACAAAGCTAATAATTTTCTTACAGTTTCAATCTGGCCTTTACATGTGTACTCCAATGTACTGTGGAAGAGGTCACAGCACGCAGTTAATTTGTGGTTTTTAAATAAATGTGCAGAGTAGCAATGGAACAAATAGGTCTCATTAGCTCTGTTCCTAAAATTGTATTCAAAATTACTATTCACCTACCTTCTCACAAGAACAAGACATTGTAAATAGGTTGTTTGGTATTTACTGAAAGCTGATGGCAGGCTCGCTGTTGTGTCAACAAGACTTCCTGCTCAGTCTTTCACTGAGGGCAGGTACTGACCTCACCTATATGGAGAAGGGCTGTTTACCCAATTCATGACTGAAGAAGCACTTTTTTTCACTGGTAATAGACAGTAGAGTTTAAATGTATGTTGTAGCAAAAGAATTGCTGTTGCTCCAAAAGATGACCAAAAATAACCCAAATTTTATGAGTTAGCACAGATGTTAGCAGGCAAACCGAGTTCATGAATGCTTCCCAGCCCTATGGAAGAGAGTATTTGAAAAATTTCAGTGGCTGCCTTCCAAACTATAGCAAAGGTTTGAAAGTTCTATTAAAGTGAGTGATATTTATTCACAGATTAAAAAAAAAACCAACAAAACCCCCCCCCCCAAAAAACCCAACCAACCAAAAAAAAAAAAACCCAGTCAAATAAACCAAACAACTTAGTCTGTAATTAACAGCATTTTTGTGAAGATTGAGGGTTTTAGGCTGCCTGTGAGAATGTTTTAATTAGTATCACATTGAATGCAGAGCATGTCCTTAGGTTATGCAGGAGCTTACTGTATAGCAGATATAACTGTAAACTTACTGTCTGTGACATATAAGAGGGGAACAAAAGAGTGCTTAGCTGCATGGTGAAAGTCTTGGGCATGTGGGAAGAACCATAATCAGTGAAATAATGTGGGGTCTCACATGTTTGTAGAACTTCATAGACACCAACCAATGTCATCAAATACTGGCATTTTCTTTGGATAAAAAAGGGGTAACAATGACTTTTTTATTTGTATTTGAGTCCATATGTATTTTGTAATTTAACAAAATAGAAAAATATAATAATAATAAGCACAGTGGAATAACTGTGAATTAAGTGAAAGGACCATATTGAGTACAGTTGTTAGGTAAGCCACTCATTCATACCCCATCAGAACCTCTTAGTACCTGCTATTTATTTCCTTCACCTTATGTTTTGCAGCAGTCCAGTTGCTATGAGCAAGAGTATCCTCAGAAGATATAAATATCTTCTTTTTAATTTTTTACTGTCAAAAAGTTAACAAGAGAAAAAGACTTGCCTATTTGTAAAAATTATTTTCTTGGCAAACACAATTGTTAGCTAAAATGTATGCAGAACAAATCTCTGATTACTCACTCTGAAAGAAACTTGGATGGTGACTGAGCTTTACAGGTCTATGCCAATGCCATATCTCAGACAGTTACAGAGGATGATTGCTGAAAGTCACATAGGTTTTTCAATTTTCTGGGGATTTATTCCTCCTTATTATGAAGGGGATACAATTACCTTTAAAATCATTGGTGCCTCAGTCTTCAGCATTCTCAGCACTGCAGTATCTCTCTGTCTGACAAAGGGAGAAAGACCTTAGACCTTGAAGAGTTTGGAAGAAAAATACGAAGGAGATAAAAGTAACTTACACATTCACTCCACTTAACTACTCTTCCTGACAGTTAGATAAAAATTGGGTTTTACTTTAAAGCCAGTGTTAGAAGTGGTGGCAAAAATAATCTCTGTAATGTATTTATTTGTGAATTTAGATGGCTGATATTGCAGTAACTGTGGATGATCCCATCCTATTCTGTTCATGATTTCTGTTTTGACTGTCACAGTCTCCAGCAAATGTGCACAAAAGAAAATAGTTTTAGTGAAAAGATAATAATCTTTTTGTTCTTCTTTCTTTTAACTGCATCTGATTTAAGCTAGAGGAATAGAAGAGCCTGTTTTCTTCCACTTCACTCTTTCTTCTTTGGTTTATTCTTTACTTGAAAGGGCTGCTTTTAAACGAGGGCTAATGACATTACCATGGGTGGTGCAAGAGAGGCAGGCTGACGTGGGTCTCGTGTTTTTTTTCCAGATGAGGATAGGCATTCACTCAGGTTCGGTGCTGGCCGGCGTCGTTGGTGTGAGAATGCCACGCTACTGTCTCTTTGGGAACAACGTCACCCTTGCGAGCAAGTTCGAGTCAGGAAGTCACCCGCGCCGCATCAACGTCAGTCCCACCACCTACCAGTAAGTGCTCCTAACCCTTTCCCCTTGTTTCTATTTCAGCCTGTTTTCAGTTCCATCTTGTGACATGCTCTGTCCTCAACGCGTGAAATGCAACAGAAAGTTGGTAGGGCTTCAGGACAGCTGGAAAGAGGTATTGCTTGGGGGATGTCTGTCTGTCGCTTGCAAGTTTGTATCAGAACAAGCAAAGAAGTGAGGCATTGGAGACAAGGAGAAAAGAACAGAAAAGCCAGCCATTCCTGCCTAAACAAATATGTAACAGAAGAAGTGGGAGATGTCTCACAAAGCAGCGTAGTTTTATGCACTGTTACAGCTTTTGACTGAGGATTTGGGTTCTGCCTGCTAAATACAATTCCTGAAAGAAAACATACTCCCATTCTCTCAGAAGGAAGTCTGATTTTTCTGGTAAGGCCAAGCTTACAGAGAGATTTAATGCTTTCTTGAAGACAGAATTGCTTATTTAGCTCTGTAAAGACACACTTGATAGAAGCATTCTCATAACGTAGGAAAAAAGATTGAAAATGGCAAAGCATTATCACTAGAGCTTTGAAGAAATTATGCAAATGGAGAGAAGGCTTGATTGAATCTGGTTATGAGGAACAACTCCTAAGTAAAAAAGGTGTTCCTTATTGTTCAAATTTGACAGTTTGACTATTAGAATTTCTACTGCTTAGATTACAGCTGATGCACTCACTTTTTTTGGCAAGATATCTCAATCTTCCAGTGTTCTAAATCTGAAGTAATTTTCTGAAGGTTTTGAGACTGTGTGGCAAATCTGTACACAGTTTCTCAAACAATATTACTTTTTTTTTTTCCTATTCAGAACCGTGAATCTCAGTTATTTTCCCCCATAGCTATCTATGTAAATAAAAATTTTAAATGGGATTTCTTTATCCAAGTATTGAAGTGTCTGCTATGCTAAAATATGAATCAGTCAGAAATTAAAAATAATTAAACTAGTGCATAAAGTGACATTCTTCTGGAAAGCCTGGTCACTTGAGATCATATTTTGAGAATGAAGCGAGTGTAACAAATTGAACAAGAGATAGAATAACTGACTAAGCTTTGTATCATAAAGTGAACAGAAATAGATTCATACAGTTGTCTCGTAACATGGAAGAGAAAGACAATCTTATTATTCTCCAAATCTATTGAAATCTAATCTATTATTGTTTGCAGAAAACATTTTCATTTAAATAAAAATAAATTCAATAAATATATAGGAAACTTCTGTTTGGAATTTGGTATCATTTGAAAAGAAATTTGTTTTGGGACCTTCCATACACAGCATTCTACAGGCTTCAGCTGTTGGTAATCCACTGTGGGATAGAAGGAACCCTCTAAAACCTTGCTTGAATAGTCACCATAATTTTGCTTACCATTTGTACTCCAGTTACAAAAATTACACAGTAGCAGGGCCTTTGGTGTGTGGTTTGTGGTCTGGCAAAAGGTGACCAAGGCCCTGTGGAGCTGGACTTTTCTTGAATAGGATCAGTTCTTATAAAGTGCTGTTCTCCAAACTGAGATATTTTTCAAGCTATTCTGAAAGCACAGTCCATACTTTTTCAGAAGAGAGATCTTAGCGCTTCACAAATGGGCGGTGCAAAAATTTCAGGGGAGTGATTTCACTTGGGGCTTTGGTGTTGCTTCCTCATGTTTGTGTTCCTGAGAGCAGAAACTGGTGAGCTAGGCAGTTTTATGGAAATACAGCTAGAGCTCTCTAGTATCTGTGGGACCTGTGGTGCACAAAACTCCCTTCATGTTGGGGCCAGAGTCACTTTCTGTGTACCAGAGCACAGTGCTAGTTGTGTTGAATTTGGTTCTGAGTGATACGGTGCTTCCTCTGTGAGACACAAATTTGTGGT
Source organism: Cyanistes caeruleus (assembly GCF_971803275.1). Taxonomy (NCBI): domain Eukaryota; kingdom Metazoa; phylum Chordata; class Aves; order Passeriformes; family Paridae; genus Cyanistes; species Cyanistes caeruleus. The sequence continues at coordinate 73,692,968 of NC_141703.1, forward strand.
CATCCTTGAACAATCTGATCTAGCTGAAGAGGTTTCTGTTCTTTGAATGTGGGTTGGACTAGAAGGGCTTTTAAGGTCATCTCCAACCCCATTGATTCTATGGTTCTGTGACTGTATTTTCATCACAATGCTGATAAAAAGACTGTTTGAGGGCCTGTGTCTGGAGCTTTTTAGCAATCTGTGGGTTTGTGCTGCCTTTTTTCTGACTCCTAGTACAATGTGGCACAGAGAAGATGGCATCTCTTTACCTGTGTCTCCTCTCTGCCTGGCTGCCACTGGGCATGTTGTACCATGGCAGGTCAAATGTGAGTCACCTTGGAGAGCATTCTTACTAAGTCCTGTGTACCAAAACGTGAGTCAGATCTTCTCACCCTTGCATATCTTTCAGCTTGTATCAAAAATGAGTCTACAGGTGTTTTTGCTTCCCTTTAATCCTAGAACTCCAGTATGAATAGGACCATTTTTTTCAAGATGGCTGATCTTTCACCTTATATGACCTTCATGTCCTGTACTTACCTTGCAGAAAGTTATTAGTGTAGGCTGTTGCTTCAAAAAGGGATGAAGGTGGAAAAAGCGACTGATTATGTAGTAATGTTGTAACACAAAATTGCAAAACAATACACAACAAAATGCAGAATTATTGCTATTTTTTATCTGTATGATTGTACTCAGTAAACAATCTGCTGTTAACGTGCTGAACAAATTCAGTGCGTGATTCAGAGAACTTGCATCACAAGTGTCTGAAAGTAACAGGCTAGACACGTGGTTTCAGGTAAAGGAAGTAGAAATGGCAAGAAAATACATGTTTGAATAAGATACAGTTATCATTCAGGATGAGTGGATAAAAGCAGTGAGGATCAGGCTAGGAAAAATTTTATATTACAGGCTTGGGAAATGATGTGAAAAGGTAAAATGAGTGTGCATGGGGCAACTTGAAAAGTTGATTTCAAACCATGCCTTCTGGCATAGTTGAAAGCTTGAAAACTAACAGGGAAGAAGTCAAGAAATGACACTGTTGACACAGTGGCCAGAAGAGACTGCAATTACAGAATACTCAAAGGGGCAGAATTATTCAGAGTTTCTGAAGGGGATTTTTGACATTTAACACATTTACCTGGCAGTGTCCAAATCAAAAAGTAGTGATCTGACACATCCATATGTAACAATTCTTAAATACAATTTGTATGAGTATGTATTTATTGTGTATAAATAAAGTGATTCATCACAAACTGAAATGTATTTGACTTTATATTCTATTCAGTGCTTCTGTTTGATCATCCTGTGCTGCTGTTCACTTTGTTAATACTGCTGTTAATATTTCTCTTATCTCAATGTTTTCCAAAGTAGATAATTTTGCAGTCAGTATGAAAACAACAGAATTTCAATTATATGAGACTACTGGCATTTATCATCACATGTTTGTGTCTACAATGGCCCCTGATGGAAGTTGTGATACAAGTTTGATAAAGCATGCAGGTGCTGGAAATGTGTCCAATACTTAACAGCTTTCATTTTACAGTAAAGATTATGCATCATAAAGTGTCATCAGCATTCAAATAATAATCACATTTAAGAATACCTATTACTGGTTACAGACACTTCCCTACAAGCCTGTAATCTGCCTAAGTAAGAATCAGAGTCTAAAATGATAAGTACAAGGTGTGATGTTTGTTGCTTAGCAGCAGGAGTGAGCCTGGGGCAGCCTCACAGACCTCCTGAATTTTTTTCTTAAATGAAGGAATGGAAAAGAAAAATAAAATAATTGGATAATTCTCATATACTATCTCTTTTTGTTAGAAAGCAAGATCATTCCCACTGAGGAAGGGACAGAACAAGAATTTTAAAAGCTTTGAAAGATTTCAGGTTAGGAAGAGAAGGTGTTAAAGTTAATCAACTGCAAATCAGTGTTCAAGGAATTCTTCCTACCCTGAAATATGAACAAAGAGGACAAGCTGAGTGCAGAACTAATTCCAGGCAATTTATAGGAATGCTTGAGTACCCTGACCCTCACAATTCAAGCTCTGAATTGTAAATTGTATATCCAACTATTTGAGTGAAACCCAGAATTCTGAACCTGTGAAAAACCTACTATAAAAATATCCTTTCAATAGTGCCCTGAAGGGAAATTCACAGAAGTGATTCAGAAAATACAGCTAAGATAAATGCTTTGGGATATTTTCAGACTAGTTTTTTATGAATATTCCTGAACTGCGGAGGTTGTGTAACTTCAGCTTAAGCCTTCTGAATATGGGACAATCTGGGAACATTTTTTATACAGTTTAAGCTGCAACATAATTTCCTGACAGTGAAGGATAAGATTGTGCTCTCAGGGTAGATTGTTCTCTCAGGCTTTCACAACTGGCAGTCTGACTTGTTCACAAAGGAGTGCCCTGGGAATGGTCCACGAGGTGAGGCAGCCAACCAGAACTGGGTGCCACTACCCAGGAAATGTTCCAGGGCAGAAGGTTTTACGCTGAATCTTCTCCTGAACCAGAGAGGAAGTGCAAAAAATGGATTGTATGGGATAGAGTGGCTTGGTCAGCACCTGGTGTCCAGCCAAGGTCAGCCCACCACAGGGTGGCTCAGTGCACATCCCTAAGGATGTGCACTATTCATTCACCTGCTTAGCACAAGGACTTTTGGGGCTATTTGTACCCATAAAAATGGAATTCAATAAACTTAGAAATGGCCATGACCATCAACTGCTATTGATTTCTTTTTAACATCACAAGTGGCCTAAAAGTAAGAGTCAAGATTTTGCAGAAAATTGTCATCACTGATACGCACTGAGAATTTGCAGATAACTTGTTTCTTTGGTATATACACAAAGATGTAAGAAATCAGAGTCAATTTCTGAATTATGATCGCATTCTCAGACTGGGAAGACAAGTGACAGGACCAACATACTATTTAAGGAATTAGAAGAACCTGTTCTTTAGGAGAAAGCTAACAAGAGGTCATTTCCATCATGATGAAAATCTTTTTAATAATAGTATTCTATAAGCCAGAATTTTATTTTTATTATTTTTTGTTTTTGTTTTCCCCTTAGAAGTGGAAAGTAATTTGGACAGAATGTAAGCACAAGTAACTTCCATTAACACCTACTTGGTAAAAAAGGTTTCCTGCCATGTTTGCTTGAGAGCTGAGGTGTTACCTCAGTAAGGGTCATCTGGACAATTTCTGAGGGTTAGAGGCTGATTCAGGCAGTGCATCTAATACAGGGATGTGGAATCTATCACAAGCCACAGCAGTAGAGGAGTCTTCAAGAGACTAATTGTCTCAGTTCTGGAACATTTAATTGCAACCAAGTTACAATTCACAAAACAAGGGAAAATAAGATGGGTAATTAATATCTTGCACTTTTTTAAAATTAGGAAATAGTATAAAATATCAACTAATCTTAGTGCCAGCCCTGAAATGAATAAAATAATATAGATATGTTTTGCAGTTTTGGATTTGTGTAACTGTCATTAAAATTGCACGATGTTAGACTCTGATGAGGAAACCACTGACTTTTAGGAAGTCTGGTTGCTCCATAGTGAATAGTCAGTGTGAGGTAGAGTGGCTACACTACTTAGAACTTAGAAAGTTCTAAGATCTCAGCTGCTACATGCAGAAATCTCATTTGGGAAGCTGTGAAGAGTTATTTCAGTATATTAAATCTGTAGTTTGGACATACAAAATATTTACTGCAAACACTGAAGAGATGAAAAGAGAGAAGCTTCTCTGTAGAGTCCTCCACAAACATTCATGCAATTTAGAAAGCACTGCAGTATTTTGGTCATAAAGTTGACAGTCTGGACCTTCGAAGCACATGCTAAATAAAGTTCTCCACAGAAATTCAAAGGCAGAAACTTTGTTGGATTTATAATCGAGCTATTGTTTAAAAGCTGGAAAGAAAGTGCCTTTATATGTCAATGAACTCATACAGACTGTCTCATACAAAACTCATGAAAAATACTCAGTAAAGGAAGTGCTATTGCATATACTGATAGTCCTGCAAAATTTTCCTGGCAGTGGGGTTCATTCATTCATTTGCTTTCCAGAAATCAGCTTTACAGACATTAAATAATCTACCTATTACAAAATTCTGTGGAAACTTATACAGTTCTTCCCAGTTATGTTTTTGAGCTTGAAACTGATTGACAGAAAGAATAAATATCGTTGGAGGGAAAAGAGGATGAATGCTTTTGTATATCCAACTGTGCTCAGAATCTACCATTGTCTCAAAACTGCTCTTTTCAATCCTGCAAGAGATTGAATACCACTAACTTAATTTACTTTATTTATTGGAAACAAAAAAGAAAATGTAGAGTTACTTCCTTTATTTTGCAAGTCCAGATAGTTCTAGGGAAGATACTTGATAAAGATGCCCTAAATTTTCAGAGATTTCTCCACCATGGCTAAGATGGCAAATGGCAGAAGGCAGCAGAGTCAGGTCTGTGGTGTTGTAGCAGCTGAGCAGGCATGCCAGGAGATGGCTTCATGGATCCAGGGAACCTGGATCCCTTTTTGACCCAACCAAATAGCCTAGATTAAACCCATGGGTACTGTTGATGAATAGTGTCAGATCTGATTCTGCTGTTGTAGTTGGATTTGCTGTATTTGAACCCAATACTGAGTGTGAGAGGGGCACAAACTGACCTCCCTGCTTTTATCTGTGAGAGCTCCCAGGCGCTGCCACCTTCATGCCTGCCTTCCAGTGGGAAACCTGCTGGTAGCCATCACTCTGAAATGTTAATTTCTGCCCAACTGACCAGACTGAAGTGTTTTAACTAACCCAAATGATATGTTCTGGATTACTATCATTATGAATTTGGTTCTCTTTCTGGTACATTACTTTCTGAATACTGACACTGATTTTGAGAGAATGTTTTTTTTGAGCCATCCCTTCAGCTGATCTCAGTGAACAGAGCTCCTTTAAGTTAATGATGATAAGTTCACATATGTCAGCTGAGGACCCTGATTTCTTTATATGTTACATAATAGTGTAAACTCACTTTTCATTTGGTTGCACATAGGATCCACCTCTTCCAAAGAGTCATTTCTGGAATATGTTTTACAGTATTTTATATCCTTCTGTTTTGTTTTTCTCCAGGCTTTTGAAAAAGGAAGAAAATTTTATTTTTATCCCTCGTTCCCGTGAAGAGCTTCCAGAAAACTTTCCAAAGGAAATTCCTGGGATCTGTTACTTCCTGGAGGTCAGAAGTGGTCAGAAGCCGCCAAAACCTTCCATCACATCTGCCAGAGTGAGAAAGGTGTCTTACAACATCGGCACCATGTTCCTCCGGGAAACTAGCCTATGAGGCCTGCTGCAGATCAAAGACTCGTCAAAAAAGCACAAGCCCAGAACTGGGTCATGACAGGGGAGTTGGAGGTTCTTTGTGTCTCACTGCCTTCTTCTGAGCAGGCAGTAAAAAGCTCCATGTAATGTCAGGCAATAATCATTTTAAAAGGTGGGTAACTGCTGTCTGTAAGCAAAGTGGAGATAAGGAAAAAATATTAAACAATGTACTTCCACTTCCAGAGGAATTTCTTTCACAAACTTAAGTCTGGCCCCTCTATGGCAAACAAAACAACAAAACAAAACCCCAACTCTCAAATTAGAGGTTGGTCTTGTTTTGTGCAGAAAGGATGATGGTTCTCTGTAGATTTGCACCAGCTAAGCAGAATTGAGAGTCAGTTCTGATTATGCATTCCTATATTTAATGTGTTCTTCAGTAAGGTAATGATGTTTTTTAACTTTATGAACAAGCATTTCATACATATACTGTAGAGCTATTGTAACCTTCCTGGCAGGAGGAATTATGACTCAGTACAAATATTGTAGGAATTTTACCTATTTTTATACATATTTCACTTTCTGGATAATTACATTCCACATACTGTAAGCTGAGTGAATTTAGATAGCTTTTCAGAAGAAGTTACTGTATATTTCATACATTCTACCTTTCAAACCTTATTGTTACACAAGTGGGAAGAAGGCATTTCTTGACTTTTTGGCAACAAAAAAATCAATATTTACAGAATAAAAACCCCACTTTGGTAAATTACTTTATCCAGTTTTTATGCTAAAGCTTTAGATGAGAACTGTCTTCTTATATTAAAATAATGTTCAGTATTTGTCCTACAGTGTTGTATGTCCAGTCCTTCCAGGACAATGTAAACAAAGTGCAGAAGATCAATGTGTGGACAAAGAGAAAAGTTCTTCTCAATGGGTCTTCTTTTCCCTCCAAATTATCAGACAAACTGATTTTCAGTAGAAGCCCTGAACTTCTCTAAAAAGTCTATTGAAAACTTATTCTGAGGAATTCCAGCAGACACTGGAAGCTATCTGGATGCTGGTTTTCCACATTTTTTAATAGGACTTGTGCTTGTAATCCAGATTGATTGTTGAAAATCCATTCTGTTCATAATGATTGCTCATTTGGAAATTTCCTCTATTGTTTGATTGGCTGAAGGTTCCCTGTTTTTCTAGTTAAGATCAGAAAAACACCAAAAAGGGAAAGAGAAAGAAAAAAAAAGAAAAAAAAAAAAAAAGGAAAAAAAAGGCCAATTCTTTGCTGTTGAAAATTAATAGTATTATTAATAGTATTATTGTCTTCAGTTAATCCAGTTCAAGCAAGGTGTGTATCTGGCACATTTTCAGGTTTATTTCTCAGGTTTTCTTTTTTAAAGGTAGTGGTGGTCAGTTTTCCTGTGCAGGTGTGCTGCCTTTGGATCATACTGGGGTCATGATGTTCTGAGCTTGCAGATTGTTAAAATTCGTGCCGTGATTCCAAAGCGGCTTAGCTGTTCGTGGGCCTTTAATTACTTTAATCAAAGATAAGACTCAGCAGCAGCTAGGAGGCATGAGAAACTCAGCATTTCTCTAATCCAGAACAGAAATGAGTTTGCTTATGGATTTAGTTGTCATAAAATGAGGCATCTCTTGAAAATAAGTAAGTAACTGTCACCACATTTCGGGATTATCCAGCTGGATCTTTCTGTGAAAGGAATGACAGTTGTCTGTTTCTCCCCACTGACCAGTAGCCCCTGTGAGTCAGCATGGTGCTGCTGCCCTGTGCTGAGTAAGTTTCAGGCTTCTTTTCCATGAGAAAGGACTGTCTTGAACCTTTACAGACTTCAGCATTCAGAGGACATCTGAAATTACTCTGCAGGGGTGAGTTTTTCCTTGCCTGAGGAAGGAATGGGAATTAGCATGGGAATTAGCCCAGAAACCTATTTTAATGCAAATTCCCTCACTTTCTAGTGGGATACTGATGTTAAAGATTTCTTCCATTGGTATTAGAGCATTCTTGGGATTAGAGGAGTTATTTTTTTTATCTTCCTTGATAAACAGCATATGGAATTCTGTGGCCTATCTGAAAAATTACTTAAAAAAAGCCGTTCAAGCTAGAGGTTGTGGAATTTCCATGCAAACTACAGATCTGAGCATTTCCTGCACAGGATGACAAGTTTTAGCCTATAGCCATTAGTTTGCACATACACAGGATGTAGAATGCATTTTTTTTACCCTGGGAACACCAGTGAGATGTGCAAGAATCATAAATGGATCAAAGTTCATGTTTCACCACTGAAAGAGGAATGCCATTTCCCAGCTAATAAATCCATGGTTCTTATGTCATTACTTAGTTCCCTAGAGTGATTTTTTTTCAAATAGCCATTAGTAGATTTAGATTTCAGTCTGACTTCTCTGGCACGTCTTCACTGTTCAGTAAGTGCTGGTGTCAGTCCCAGCCTATCTGGCCAACCTCTTTTTCTCTTCTCACCACCCACCTATGTGAAGAGTACACATGTAGAGGTTTAAACCAAAAGCTTGTAGTTCGATAACTTTTCTCCTACAGTTGGCAGTAAGAAATGTCTAGGTTAACCTAGACATTCTACACCTGATCTTGATCAATGGAAACATTTTTAATGAATGATGGATAGATGCTAGTTTTACTTGCAAATTGGAGAAGCAATCAAAACCAGTTTGTATCACCATCCTCATCCTCTTAGAGACTTTTTGTTGTATAAGGAAATTTAAAATCATAGAGATCTGTGTGAGAACTGAAAATTGGTATCTGTATCACCATGAATACATTGATAGTGTTTGAAAATAACCCATCTAGCTCCCTGAATTAGAGTACACTGACTGTATAAAAGTATACAGTCTTTGTTTTTCATAAGCTTATGTAAAGGTAACATATCTAGAACTGCAGCACAGATACTAAGTATTGTCTTACTTGTGTTATGATGAGGGAAGTTAATGAAAACAGTGTGGGCTCTCTGGGGACATTTTTCTATGTCAATGTGAGGAATGTAAAACATTCTCAGCACTTTCTAAAGAAGTAGTTGCATCTGCTGCCTTTCATATTAGGTTGCAAACTTATTTTGTTGGACACCTTTACAAAGTTAAATGAAACTTATTATCGAGATTGATGTTGTCATGTCAATTATGTGGTAGGTTGTCAGACTCAACGTTTTTCCAACAGCACTTACTTTTGGTGATAGGGAAAAGGTTCTCATTTTCCTGGCATTGTCTTCAGAAATAGAAAGGTTCTCAGAATTTTTTATCTTGAGATGATGAGGTGGGGAGGTTAGAGTTGCTGAAATGGTTACAGAAATCATATACTCTAGCTGGAACTTCCTTTCAAGTTTTTACTCCTTATAAAACAGATGATCTTTGGTTCCTCTGGGTAAGAATTTACATTCTTGTGTTTCTTCATGTAGCTGCAAGTAGCCACATCTGCTGTCTTGAGTTTCTGTGCAGAACAAATCCAACCTCTCTGAAGAGAGAGGGAGATCTATTTTGTATTGCATGTACAAGGCAAAGGGAAGGTGATGTGAGGACCCCCCCTAGCTGTTCATTAATCTCTTTGTGGCCAGTTTCTTGTACAAAAATCAGGAGGCCAAAGTGAAGAGAGTCCACAGTCATTTCCCCAGAACAGTTTTTACAGATCTTGTGTCAGATTTTTCCATCTGCTTGAAGCTTCCCATCACACAGGCTTTTCTGTGATGCAATTCATAGAGATCATGAACTTGGGGCAAAAAGGAAATAGTGATGAAGTGGTAGGGTGGCAGATAAATTTTGTTCTGCATCCCTCTGGTAAAATTTGCCATTCAAAGACAAAAGCCTCTGCACGGGAGAATTGCTACTAAGCCAGGACTGTCAAAGTGTGGTTTTCATGTAGGATCCCAAAGGATATTTCATTTTTAATTCCAGAAAGCCAATAGTCATTAGCTGTGATTGTGGTTTTGGCTTCTCTGCTCATTCCCACATACAGTTTCAGATCTGAATCTGTTTTGAAGCCTGGAAACATGCCTCTGCAAACAGAAAACCAGAGCTCTTAAAACCTTGAAATTCTTGTATGGGAATTGCCTGTTTTGAAGAAATCCTTGTGATTGAGTCATTAACAGTCCATGGCAGTTCATGTGTGTTCACATGCCATTTCACAGTGCTATCTCCTCTTGTGCTTACAATGTTCCCTACCAAGCCCAACAACAGGATTGGGCATATTTAACATCCATCTTCCATTTTTTCCTGTATAAAGCAAGCAGTGCAAAACCATGACATGCTGCATTGCTGCATGCATTTAAAAGTATCAGCCCTGCACTAAGATGTAAACTCTGATAACCAATTTCACATTGTATATTTCTTGCTCTGAACAGATCCTTCTCTCAGGCAATTTAAAAATGAATGGAAAAAAAAATAGCACCGAAAACGGCTGTGTGGAATTGTAAATGAGTCTGAGACCTGCATTGGTTGTTGGGGCAGGTTGAATTGCTGGACAGCTTTCTGATTCTTCAGCTGCCACAGGCTGTCACATGCTACATGCTTCATGCAGACGGTCCTGTCAAGGAGTCTATAATCCAGAAGCAGCACTGTAAACTTAGGGCATCTTCTGAGTTTTCCTCTTCTAGTCTCAGGCCACTGCCTCACTTTTGCTGAGTGCTCAGAGCTTGCTAAGGAGAGCTAGTTCCCTGTCCTAATGCAGTCTCAGAGCTCCTGGCTTCCTTTCTGGATTCTGGTGGTCTTTTGCAAAATTGTGCATGTGTAGTATTGGAAATAGCAACATGCTTAAATTAGCAGCAAAACAAGAAGCTTAAAAATGCTTGTCAAACTCAGAGGCAGTTGGTTCCTTTCCCTCAAGGTAATACATTATTCATAATGCTGTACAGGATTGAGGGTGCCAGTGACAGGAGAGGCTATGGATGAATTGAAGATGCTGAGTGTGCAGCAGCCTCAACCAGTAGGAGTTGATTAGCTTTTGCTTCTGTTAATAATTCCATCATCTTGCATGCTATGTCCTGCTCTTGGTCAGGGTTCTGCTCTCCAAAAGACCTCCACTTTCCTTCCCTTAGCACACTGTATGTGACATAGTGAATAATTCCTGTTGTTGTTCTAATTAGCATATACTGTTGACATGGCTGCTTACATCTAAAGAATAACTGGGATTAAAGGGCTGATATTACTCTTGCAAGACAAAACTGCTACAGTGACACAGCAGGCACTCACATCCTTAGAGAGGGAAAAGACCACAGTGCAAGTTATCACTGGTGGATTTGGGTGAAGTCTGCATTAACAGTCCATGGGATGTTTTTAGCTTGCACAAGCACCAAATTTATCTGTGCAGATAGGAGTTACTCCTTAACAACGTTATTAATTTACAATGCTTGAGCAGACATACAACAAAAATCTGTGAAATATTTAACCTCATATACACAATTGATCTTTTGTGGCTTGGCTGTTAATCGTGCTTGAAAGCAAGAGAAACAGTGAAATTGAGGAATGCAGCAATTCAGTCATAGGCAATGGATCGTTCACCCCTGCAGATGCTAACTTGCTCCTGTGCCTTAGAAAGGTTGACCTTCAGTTATCTGTGGTCCAGGTTGGCGTCACTGTGTCACTGTAGCAACAAGATGGCCTCTGAAAACAGCATGAGGCATCTCAGTCTGCTTCCCTCTGGGCTGGGGTTCACATTAGAGAGCCCAGTGTAACATGTGATGCAAAGAGGCAACTTTGCTGGCAGCCTTAGCAAAAGGATCAGTGGAGGCAGATGTTAAAACAGCTGTTTGCTCCAGGGATTTTAGTTTCCAAAGGCAGAGAGAGGCTGTACGTGTTTTACACGTTTTAACTTGGACAAAAAGAGAAGGGAGGATTTCAGAGAAACAAGTGTCTTGCCTGGCTAGCAAGGAGGCAGTGGAATTAACATGATTCAAGAGGGATATGCTGATTACCTTGGCTGCAGCAGCGCCTTCAGCTGTCTGGCCCTCTTTGGCATTCCAACAATCTAGTTTCTTTTGAAAACTGGAGGACAGGTAAGCACTTCAGGCACTTGTCTCCTCTGCTTTAGAAAGAGTATGAGGCTGCCTAGATATTTGAGTGTGCTTAACTTTCTCAGTGACCACAGATGGCAAACTTAGACTAGACATCTGTTTTTTAAGATGGCCAAGATAAGTGAGACTGATCCCATTGAATTACATTCTTTTCAGCCCAAGTGGTATTTCTCAAATCTTCTGTTGTGCTGCTTTTCAGCATCCTGCACTGGCCAAAATAAATTGAATCAAAGAAGTGTGAGAGGGATAGATAAGCATACTCCAGGATAAATAGTTACCACTGTAGCCAGGGTGACTGTCCCAGACATGGGCTACTGTGGTTCTGCAAATCCCTAATGTCTGAACCCTTTGCATGTGATACATGATATGCACTGCCAGTCACAACTCTCAGATGCCATTAGGGGTGTGATTTAGAAAAGGTTTTGAGCTTTGAGCTCCTAGCTCAGTTATGCAAAACCTGTGTGCCACGTTCACCTGAGCTGCATGCCAGAATGCCTGCATAAACCTTTGCCTGTAGTCAAGATGGTAATAACATATATAGATTCTAAAGAACAGAGAGATAGTTGCCAGGTTATCATTAACACACATTTTTTATGCTTTTGTGAATTTGTAGGCCCAAAATTAACTTTCCATTATCAGAAGGTCTCACGTTGAGCTACTCATTTTCTAGGTAATTATTCCTTAGCAATACTCTCTAATGACTACTCTTGAAGCAATAAATAAAGCCATGCTAATCTCTTCTGTGTAGACTCCTGTACACCACCTTTCAACTTAACAAACCACTTTTCAGTGGGACATTAAATGGCAGAATAACACCCTTGTTATTCCTTGTTTGTCCTTCCATCATCTTCCTCAGAGAAGAAGAGCATGTAACTTTTGAGGTCGTGTTTTTTGTTAGTTTTCTAAAAGTATATGTTGCTTCTTAAATAAGGAAGAGCAAAATCAGAGGTATAGAACAGAATTAGAAAAGAGTTTGGGATGCAAACAGTATTTTAAAAGACTGACCACTGAGTGAGACTAGTTTCACATCCTAGAAACACAGGAAGAAATACAGGTAATAGATGTAAGATATACCCAGGAATGATAAATAGGAATAATAAATCAGGCAGATATATACAGTGGATGACTTCTGTTTTATACACAGTAGTAAATAGATGCTCAAACTGATTAATGCCCACAGAGGGGAAATACTGTTTAATCCATTTTGGCATTTGTTTATTACCAGTACATCCCTAAGGTATTGTTTTTGTCCTTCCCTAATGAGATTGGAACATACTTTTAAATCAGTATCAGAGTTTCTGAACTTATTGCTTAAGAGCAAGCTTAGTATTAAATAACCATGAAGAGATTTTTTTAGATGTGAGCCACTGCATGGGAGAACAGATCATGTGGGAAAGAAAAAGGAGGTACTGACAGGTATATTTATTTTAGAAGTTTCTATGGCACTTCAGGTTGATTGAAATAATTCTGAAACTGCACACTGAAAGCATGGCTTCCCAGTTTAGATTATTTGCATTTCCTAAGAAGGAGCAGGTAAAATTTTTCAAGGTACATTACGGGGCATACTTCTCAATCTTATTTTCTCTGCTTAACCACAGCCTCTCTCTGAAAGTTGAATCTTGCTTTGCTGAATGATTCTGAGGTTCTAAGCGCCTAAATAAGTTTTGGAAATATGGGTTAAGTTCTCTAAGTCCCATGTGCTTATCAGTGTTTAAGTGTGTAAACATTCCCCTCTGGAAACTTCTTGTAGGTCCTGCAAGTGTATAAATAAGAAGCATCTGAAGAAAGTGAAGTCTGTGTGTAGGAGAGGGCAGCTGGATGTGGTGCTGATGTTAGCTTTCATCTATTTGGATAATGCAGAGATTATTCATACAAAGTGCAAGAAGGTATTGCACATAGTGTTATGAACTCTGAGAGTGTAAGGTTGAATTTTAGAGTCCATAATCCTTAAAGTTTTTTGTAGAATTTAATGAGAAATGCATTATTTTTGAGTTTTTTATTATAAGCGTTGAATCTCCACTTACAGAGGAAAATTGTGGGGGGGAAAAAGAAAATCTACTAAGTCTAAATGCAAAAGAGTGTCCTGATTTTTTGTATTATTTGGCTTTTCTGGAAGTAGGAATAAGAATTCTTCCGTGAGTTTCAATACTGAATGCAACACTTGTGAAGTAACTTTGCAAACTAGAAATTTGGAGGTGGTAATAAGAATGTCTTCTAAAAAGTATATAGGGATAAATGTTAACATTTTTTTAAAAAATGGAGACTGCTTTGCACTGTAAGTAAATATTGTTCAGAAATACCTAAACAGAAAAAAAAGCTTGGAATACTGTTGTATCATAATAAAAAGGTTATTATTATTATCTCATTATCTATGAGATAGTCTGCAGTTCACACCCTTCCTTCAGAAACAGTCCTATATATGGAGTTCTCAAGTGCACACTCAACCAAGAGTTGTGTGTAGTAAATTTCCAAGGAGGTACTGTTTTACCCAGCAGCTTCTGCAGAAATGCCATGCAGATCATGTTGGGTTAGGCTGAAATTCAACCCCTTTGTTCAGAGCTTAGTAAGAGATACAGAGCATCCTAAACCCAAGCTTTAAAAGTGCTTACTGACAGGACAGCATTGTGCCTTTTACTGAAGTCTAAACAAACCCCATTCTAGACAAAACTGCCATCCATAAACATCCCATTAATACATGACATTTATACTGCCTTGCTGGAAAATTAGGACTTCACTAAGTTACAGCCATTAAGGTCTTTGATGCTAGAATATTTCTTATTATTCTTACTTCTCACTGTGCCCAGGTTGCAGTGGGGTTCTCTAGAGAACCAAGGGTATGGGGAGTTGCTGTAAATATGAAAGAAATTCAGTTGATCTGCATTTAGGTATCTAAAACTTATGTCTGGTCTGAGCTAGTCAGGTCAGATCCCTCTACAGTCAGTGCAGACATCCTGGCATTTCAAAGAATGAGCTGTCCTGGAGAAAGTCTTAGGGATGAGATAAACCACTGCCTTAAACAGGCTCTTCTCTTTCCTTCCCAGTGGCCACTGTATGGAGGTGGAGGGCTAGTTCAGATTAGCTGCTGTGCTGTAGGTGAGGTGAATTCCACTGCAGTTAAGAATGAGAGGATGGAAAGAATAGAACATCAAATACATACAGAGACAAAGACAAGACTGGGACAAGGGCCAGCCTTTAGCCAGTGATTCAAAGACATGTGACAGTAAAATTATTAATATTTAAGATTTTAGAAGTCTGGCTAGGGGGTTTATTCTAGTTAGAAGAACATTCCTTTCAATTTAAAGCTATGAACCTGTGATTGTTGCTAGCTCCCCACTTCAGCTCTAAGATAGCACTAGTGTATTGTCTGATGTATTCACCAAGAGCCATCTCTCCAAACCATCATGTTATTTACTGCACTGTTCCTTCTTGGAATAGCTTCTTCATCCATCCATCCATCCATCCATCCATCCATCCATCCATCCATCCTTCCTCCATCCCAGAAATGTATATTTTTTTTTTTTTTTTTTTTTTTTTAATTAGCTTGAAACAGTATGTAGGTCAGTGTCTGTAACCACTTGGGAAAGAAAGAGGAGCAGAGGGTGAGGTACTGTCTGGACGTTCTCTCACTGTGGTTATAGTTACTAAAGCTTCTGTCTGACTTGTCCTGAATCATACTTGTGTTGTTATGCACTTGGAGTACCCAGATTCTCCTACAGTAATTGTGTCAGGCTCTGAACCCGAGAGGAGTGGGAAGAGCCAGGGCTGCCACTCTGCTACACTGCTCCCATACATCCCTCTTCTGTTTGCAGTCACTGTTACGATCCTTGGACATCTGTGATGATTTTCACCGCAGTCATGGTCCGTGGGAAAGCTCCTCTTGAGAAGAGTCAACAGTGTGCAGTCCTCCACACTGTGAACTGTTAATCTCCAGAGAAAAGGATTAGAAAATAGTATTGTCCTCAAGAGCTGAGAAAACTTGCAGATTTTCCATGTACAGTAAACAGTTTCTATAATTACCAGGAAAACAAAACAGAGAGGCAATGAGCAGGGCTGGCCCATCTCATATACACTGCTGTGATAATGAAATCCAAACCCTGTGGAATTGCAGGCACATTATTCTCACTTGCTTTAAAGGTCAGCTAAGAAGCTGATTTCTCAAATGGGCTCATAGCTCTGAGACAACGTAACACTAGTCATTTCTTCCAATAAATTGCAGTTGTCAGAGAAACTGGATTAGTAACTCATGGAGCTAAAAATAGATACCATGGGCTTGCCAGAGAAGGGTGAATTCACTAACAGAGGTGAGGGTACATTAAAATATCACAACATCTGGAAAAAAACAAAAAAAATGCTCAGCTGAAAGCAAGTTAGCCATAAAATTACATTGAAAACAGTTCCAATCACAAAAAAGAAGTATAACAAAGTTTACTCTTAATTCTGTTTTATTCACCTTCTAAATCCACCTTGCAGTTTTTGTTTTATCTGTCTAATCAGTTTGGCCACAGTCCCTTCAAAGTTCAGTACCTGAAGTTATACACTGAAAGTTGTGTTAAAGCTATTGTTTGAATACTGAAAGTTTTTGGCTTGACATTTCCATCTTCTTCGCAAGAGGGAGGAGGAGATAATTTATTGCTAAATTTATTCAACTGATAAATAAAAACAACTCCCAAAACCCAAATCTAATAACAAAGCTACAGTGAAAGAAAATTTCCAAGCCTCAGCATATCTTCACTAAAAAGTGGATAATTATTTTCCATTGCCTCAAATATTTGCATTTTAAAGAATTCTCTTCTGCACCATGTTGCTTCTTGCTTGGATATAACAAAGTAAAAACAAACCATTTTACTTTTAATTCTTCTTCAATTACTTATTTTCCGCAGCAGGGCAATTCCACCCTGAAGGAGCATCAATCCACTGCAAATAGGGAACCTCAGTCTGTTTGATCAAGGTGAAAAATTCTTCAGGCTACAAGCTGGGTCTCAGCTGAAGACAGGGCTGACAGTAGTTGCATGCAGTTTCTACTGTAACTTAAGTAATTATTTTTACTTTCGTATTCACAAGCTGACATATGTACAGCTCAGGAATAACCACCACTTTCTTTAGAAATTCTCACTGTGGTATGTGTCTTTCCTGCACACCTGTTACAAAATCTCCGCATTTCAGACCTGAGGCACTGAAAAGTGTAGGGTACAAATAATAATTTAAGTCAGCGAAGCAAATCACTGTGAAAAATATTTGTGAAGTATGCTCATTGTCTTTAGGGTATCTTATAAACTAGAGTTCTTTTTGCAAATTTTTGTTCTTGAAGAAGTCCTCATTGTAAAAGAGGTCAAGAGTAAGCTTGATTTTGGGATTTAACTAGCATCAATGCAGTTTATCTGGAATTCAGTGTGGACATTATTACCAGGGTGTTAAGGTTCAGTGGTGGAACAGAAATGTCAGGACAAGCAGCACCAGCAGTTCTCTGCATCACACGTCCTACGCATTATATACACATACCATGGCATACTTTGTATGTTATAGAACATGATATGACTGCTTAAATTTGTAGAAATATAGTTAGGGATAAATAACACAAAATATGTGGACATTATCTAATAGCTATTTGAGATATTATGGATATATTGTCACATACCCTTGGGTTTATTCTAAACTCATGAACTTTTAGCATCCTTCCTTACTTCAGTAAAAAAAGCATGGCTGTCTTCATCCCTTCAGTTTTTAAACTTCAGTTTCTTTAAAGACCAGAGATTAATGGCACAAGTATTTTCCAGCAAAGTATTTTAAGAGAACAGTAACAGTTTTGTTTGGGTTTTTAAATTTTTTTTCCTGAATATGGTGGGCTCCACTGCTAGGACTGACTACATTCCTTCTTGCTATAAATTTGACCTTTCCCAGGTCGCTAAAATTCTGCTAAAGTTCTTCTTTGCAGGATCCCATAGTATTTTGAAGAGGCTATGTGTATTCTTTTTGTGCAGTTCACAGGTGCAGCAGAAATATTAAGGTGTTCTCAGATTACCATCCTGGAAATGTCCAGCCAATTATTTCACAGCCACAAATAATGCCCTTACTGTCTTTGTCACTTTGCTCTCCCTCTATGGCCAACCTTAGAGAAGGAACTGAATCCTACTAAAAATAATCTACTGGTTTATATTTATGTATTTCAATGGGATTAATTTGTAATAAGGAGAAACTTTTGCAAAAGAAGCTCATATTATTGGCATGAAATCCAAACCCTGGGCCTACCAAGTCATGGTTCAGTCTCTTCCCAAAGCCTTTGAGAACAAATTGAACTTTTCATGCAATATCTTGCCTAGAAGTAGTGATAAAATATTTCCAGTTGTCTGTGACTGTGATTCTGAGTCTCCCTTCTAATCCCGAGTCATGAAATTGAAGAAAGTGTGAATGGAAAGTCATTTCTAATACTTGTTCAAACAATTTTTCCAGGAACCAACTGAAATCGGTGACTTAACTGGTGATTCATTCAGGCTCATCTTCATTTCCTCTGAAAGTAATGCTAGAGGACAATTAACTTTGATGCCTTAGAGTTGTATCAACTTTTCCCTTTAATTTCAGTGTTGCCAAAGTAAAGTCTGAGGGCTAATTCCTATCTAAGGTGGTCACAAACATCTGTAGTAACAGAGCCAGACACATGTGAAGGTAACTTGGATTATTGTAGGAAGATGGATTTTCACCTGAGTTCATGATGCTCAGTCCTGGGAGTGGGAATTTTAGGAAGAGTTATGAGCCACCCATTGCTGGTGTGTCATTTACTGAGAGCAGACCAAAGGGACAGAACTGTTCAGTAGAGTGCAGTTTTAATTTCAGCTTTATGAATGCTGAGAATTGCTGCTTGTCTTGTTTCAAACTTCTCTGTTCTGCATGCTGGATAAAAATATTTGGTCCTCCTAAAATGTGAAGATTGACCACCTCAAAGCCTGCACTCCTCTGGACATGGACAAATATCCATCCTCTGGGTGCATCTGCTTTTTATGTAGTTCTGTAATACTGTTTTAGTGTTGTCTTAAAAAGCTTATCTGAAGACACTTGTACAAGCATTCTGCACTAATAAGGTTACAACCTTGCACTATCAACAATGGTTGCATAGTATTAAAATAATCTTGGATGCCATTAAAGAATACTAGAGCTCTATTGGGGTTTAGAGCACTGAGATGTTTGTGAACCTGAACCTGTTTGTATAAAATTTCTTGCAGACAAAGAATAACGTAATTAATGACAGAATTTTCCATTTTAGTGATACATAGAGGAGGTAAGGTAGTATCCTTAGAGATTTCTGTCAACTTAATGATTAAGAGATTTATTTTAGTACTCTGTAAATCTGAACATTATTTTAAAATATCACCCTGTGATCTATTGGGAAGGATGGGGTGAGTTAGAGTTCTACTGTCAGATGGCATGAACAGAAAAGCTCAGAAAACATAGAAGCCAGGCTCTTCCCACACAGAAATCAAAGGATTAATTGCAAAATTGCATCTGATTACTTGTCCTGTAACTAGCTGTTCAGTAAAGGAATCCACCTGCCAACAGAAGCAGAGTCCATACAAACTATCACATGCTGCATTTCAGATTTTTATTGGGATTTGTTTGGAAGACTTAGTGGTCTGGAAGTTCCAGTAAGTACCTCTGGTTGAAAGTTGCTATTTCAGTTATGATTGCTTCCCCAAACCAACAGAATTTATTACTAACCAAAGACTTACCTACTTGAAAAAAAAAACAACAAAAAAAAAAAAAACCCAGTAAAGTTTGGTTCTGTCATTTGTGTCTTTTGACTGTGAGCAGTTGAAGTGCATGATGTATTTACTAACCAGGCTTGTGCTGTGGCATTGAACAAGTTATTCAAGGCTGCAGCACCAGTATAACACATTCAGAATTCCGTATTAATCCCTTCATGGGAACATGAGTCTGTGTAAAAACTTGATGTGCCATATGTGTAGGCCATGGGAAAATTGTGTGTGCAGTGAACTATATACGGTCTTAAAAGCTTTAACATTTGTACTGCTCTTCCTATAACAGAATGTATGTCTTGATAGCTGTTGATCCTATGAGCTTCTGGAAAAATAATGTAATCTAAAGTTTATTCTTCTTGTCTTAAAATTACTACTTTTTGTCTAAGTGTTTACACAGACCTGCATACAGTGAAGGGTCTTTCTCCATATGTTGCTGGGAAATGGAAAAGCAGATGCTATTTGTAAATCTTACAGGCTTAGAGAGATCAGTGAATGCCTTTCCTGAATCTCCTCCTGATAAGCCAATTCTATTTACTAGCAAATGCAAACAGTGCCAATAGCCAGAGCCTTCTTTAGAGGAAACAAAACAGCCTTGTTCTGTTCCACTTCTATTGATACTTCTTAATTTAATCTTTTTGCCTCCTTTTGAGTAGGCTTTGGTGATACAATTCTTCCAAAGTGTAACTGAGGACAGTTTGCCTTTTTTACCCTTCTTTTTACAAAGCCTCTGAAGGCCTCAAACGAGAAGAAAAAACTTTACAAAACTCATGCAGGTATGTTATTAACAGGTAGCTGAAGGATAAAACAGCCTTCTCAGAAAACCCCAGGCTATCTTTTAACAGCGTGCCTGCACTGTGTTGTGGCTTGACATATTGCTTTCATGGTGTGACCTGCTATAAATGGTGTTTGTTACAATTAGGTCTTTTTAGTTTGTCCTAAAAGATTTTACTTGTTTGTCATCATATTAGAAACATAATGTACACTCTATAAGAAAAGCAATATACAATATACTATACATCTTCTATTTCAATGCCTCTAGTTTTAGGCTAGTATTCATATAAATGTTTATAATCAAAATACAGGTTTTCTTGTTCTTCACAGGACCAAGCAAAGTTTTGCCTTGTCTAAATACTAACAGTAACATTTCTATTCAACAAATACTCTTTTCTCATGCTTCTAGTTTACTTGTGGTGGGCTCCATCCTACTGATTCCCCATTAATGCATTTGAAAGGGAAAAGTGATGAGCTATTTCAGTGCATGACCTTTGCACAGTACCTGATTCATAAAGATAAATAGATCCAAAATTTCATTTATGAGTTACTAGTGACTAGCAAAAGAACAAAAATCCTTTGATGTTTGGCTGAGGAAATTCTGAAGTCCTTGCATTGCTAACACAGTTTTGCAGTTTCTTGAGTCATTATAATGGATGTATTTGATGAAGCCTTTGCCATAGACACTGGCATCTTCATAGAAGTTGTTCCAATTTCTGCTTCCAGTTATAAGTGGGAGTATACTGTAGTGGAAAAATTATTTGGATTAAAAAACCCCCAAAAATTCAAGTTTTCTTTAGGACAGTTCTCACTTTATTTGACCTCATCCTCTGGTAGGTAGCTCACTTTAATTCTTGTCATAATAGTCGTACAATATCCATAAAAAGTGTTTCTCCAGAGAAACTTCAATCAAAAATATTTTGATCCTGATTGTGACTGGGATGCCTCTATTTCAGAGCTAAGTCACTGAAGAGGTGATCAAAGAAGACAGAATATTAGGACAAATCAAAAAAAAATTTGTGTATATGGTTAAAAAGGTGATATGATGGGGAAGTTATTGAATTGGTTTTTTCCTCATTAAAATTTGCTGATTGCATAACAACTGCTCATAAAATATTTTTTTTTCCTTTACTGTCTTTCTTTTGAAGCCAAAAGGCAAAAAAAAAGGTACCTGATGACTTTGTACAAATTACATAGCACACACAATCCAGACACCAAATCCATCCAGACTTTAGCAGTCCCAAAGTTAGCTAATTGACTGGAAGTCATTGACAGAGCTTGTTCTTCTGAACATTGTGATAACACAGTGTGAAATGCACTGTGTTGGCTGCTCAAGATACCACCCAGCTGTATTTATTATTCTTCTCCCATTGCTTGAAAAGGAAAAAAACATAATAGCTTAGGTCTGTGTTGCATTACTCAAGTTCTCATATGTGCAGACTGCATTTGGTAGTGTGTTATAGACTTGCTTTCTCATGACAGAGAAGATGGTTTATCTCTTTTGTAGTACCCTTTTTTTGTTTTTTCCTGTCTGGAATTTTTTGATATCTCTTCAACCATGTCAGTAGCTTTTGGGGCTGCTCAATGCCTGGAAATCCTGGATAAAAGGCCACACTAAACATTTGCAGAACAATCCTGCATCTCAGGTGAGAAGTTTTGTAAGAATGTTTTAGGTTCATTGCTAGGGGCAGACCAACTTTTTGAGTTCAGCGGGCTCACCTTACGCTGTAGAGCTGATGTGTAAAGGCACAACACATGTTGACACAATTCTCAGAGCAGACACATAGTCAATGCAGTTCAGAGTGGCAGATCCTGAGAAAAACAGAATTTGCAGCAATTGGAATTTCTGATGTTGGCAAGAGTACATGATTTGTAGCACCTACTGTCTTTTGTGTCATGGAAACTATCTAGAAATATAGGAAAATAAGAAGGAAAGAAAAAAGAAACCAATTAGGACAATTGTGAGGCAGAGCTCATTTATCAAATTTCACGTTCCAGAGGTGGATCTAAAACCATTCAAATACAGCAGTCAATGCTGATCAGCTGTCACACAGGAGTTCCATTTCAATTTCCATATGTAAATTTTATACTGAGCAGCTGTAATACTGCTACGGGGCAGGAGGTGTCTGACTTTCTAAAAACCACAGTTTAAAGATTGGCGGCTGAAGTGGTCAGTACCCAAATACCCTGCTGGGTCATGGCGAGTAGGGCTCAGTTTCCACCAAGGTTCTGTGCTAGGAACTTTGAATGTTGTTGTGAACCAGGACTGAGCAGAGGAGGTCCTAAGCCTTCACAAAGCACACGTCCAGGACCAGTTTTTACACACATCCTGCACACATGCCTACGGATTTTATGAATCAGGTCTGTGATCAGTGTTTCGAACAGCTCGTTTGCTGCAGTTTCATGGGGTTATTCTCTCTTCGGTTTGCAATGTAAATAATAATGTACATCTGCTATTTTATGATACAAATGCCATGTGAGTTGCTTATTTTTAAAACGATATATAGCTCTGTTATGATTTATTTGCGATGCCATCTTACAGTATTGGTTTAATATACAATGTATCTCAATGGCATGAGTGAAAATGCTTATATTTTGCAATGTCAAATATTTTATTTTTGTTTTTTAAAAAGAATACATTTCATCCTATGCAGTTCCATAAATGTTTCTTAAGTGGCTCATTATGTCTGAAAGTATTGCTTCCTCTCCAGTAGTACAAGCATAAGAACTAATATTCCTGATCAAGATCATCAGATATATCATCTAGCAATTTCAGATTATAAATGTATGTACAAATGTGTGAGCATTTATAGTTAATCAGAACATCTACTGTATCTTCCTTGCTTTTCATGTAATGATACATTTTAATCATTTTGTATTTTTTATTTGTAATTATTTGTGACTCATATGCAGTGTAAATAATATGTTTCATTATTCAAGTTTTCTAGGTATTCAAGACTACAAAAAAGTTTGTATATGAAAAGAAATTGATAGTAGATTGGAATGACATAAAATAAAGTGGTGATGACTATGTTCTATTTATACTGTTCATTTCCAAGTTGTCTGTTAAAGAAAAAACATTTCATTTGCCCTTTAATGTCCAACCAGTTATTTGAAGTATATTTACATCAATAAATCATGCAAAAGTCTGTTAAAATTCATGAGGCATTATTGAATTATTTTTTTTTTCTGTTTATGGCTCAACTATGGAGAGAAGAATTTAAATATGCTAAAATCCAATTCAATGGAAGCAGTCCAGTAAGTCAGTGAAGGTATTGTGGAAAAAACTTTTTTTCTCAGACCTCACATTTTAGCTCAAATCCAAATTTATTTTTAAACAATAAACCAGTAAAATATGTTATAACAAAATACTAGATGCTTGAATACATTTTGTGTGTATCCCTTGATATTTAATTTGGCTTTCATGGGCACTGCCATGCTAAAACCTTTGCTCTCGTCTGAACTTCTGGCATTTTGAGGAAGAGCTTCTCAAGAAACCTAACAGATTGTTGGAAAGAAAATGTCTGGTGTGGGTGATACTACAACAGCTGATTTCTTTTTGGTGATTGTTCAGTTCTTGGTTCTGTAGAACAACAGAACAGAAGCAGATTTCCTTCCTGGAGAACAGAGTGAGAGAACAGGTGACATTGCAGGGAAATCCCAGCACTAGCTCCTTGCCACCAGTGCAGGAACCAGGGAAGCTGGCATGCTCTGGTGTCATCAGCTTGACAAGTGCTGCTCGTGTTGCCCACTTTTTCATTCCTTAATCTTTTCTATATCCCCAACTGAGAAAATGACTCAATCTGCTCTGCTATTTTTTTACTCTGTTATTTTTTCATGAGACCATTAACTAGAATTGGTTGCAGTATTTTTCTGCAGAATGTGTTACTGGGAGAAAATGGAATTTCTATCAACTCTATATGTTGTCAGGGGGTTGATTCTGACATTTTTGTTCTAAATGAGCTTGATTTTTGCTGGCTTTAAGCCTGGTGAGCATTTTCTAGGTAGGGGACTGATAATTTTCCTATCCTTGTCTTGAAAATTACTCCAGAAAATTATTCTGAAATTTTTAGATGGGAATTTTAATAACTCCAGTATGTAAGAGTCAGTTCTTGTCCTCAATAAATTTGAAAATGCTGTGTGTTAGCCAGGAAATTATGATAAAGACAGTTATCAGACTTACTAGTTGTGAGACTTACTCTTTTATGAATAGAACACTACATTTTGAGATCTCACTTTCTCCAGTGAAGTTCCTTTACGTGACAGTATGAATGCAAGGAAAGTAAGAAGTACTTTCAGCCTAACACCCATGTACATTAAAGGTAATTCCAGGACAGAAGTATATAATAGGAATAAAAATTTGTGCAGACAAGGACAACAATTACGAAAGCTATTGCATGTATTCCGGAAGTTACATGAGAAAAAATTTCCTTAGGTTTGAAAAGACATGACTATAATAAAAATCTCTGAATACTATGTTGAAAAAGGATAGAAAACGATTATTCTGTGTTTCTTATCATGGCAGAATTAGGGGGCTTTTAATGAGGTTACAGGCAGCAGATTAAAAACAAGTAATGCAAGAGAAAGTACTTTTTCTTAGAGGGTATAATCAAGTTGTGGCTCTCAGTGCCAACAGAACATTTAAAAGACTAAAATAGAAGCAATTAGAAAAGCTGATGGAGGGTAGATTCATCAACTGATTTCAAACATGTTGAACTGCATGCTATTGTTAGCTCAGAAAGCCACTAATCCTTTGGTGCAGGAATCTGGGAGAGTGTCCCAGCCAGAGGTCTTGTAATACTTTTTTATCCCCTCTTTGCATGCCATTCCCTATGGATATCATTCCAGAAAAGCTGCTGGGTAGATAGAGCTTTTGAGAAAAAGCCTGGATTTGTATTTTGGTATGGGAGACCCTGGAAGAAGAGAGTCCAGGATGATCTGTGGGCTTGGGGAAGAACGGAGGGAAGAGAATTTGATATTTATACCAACATCTGGAGGTAGTGTAATGCACTGGAAATTTGCTGCTAATATGCAGTCTGGACATCAAAGCTGGTCTGGGGGAGAGAGGTGTTCTTCATAGGGACACAAATCAGAAAATATTTTTTGCTGATATACTCAGCACAAACAAGTTTCCTGTGATCTTTCACAGCACTTTCCCAATGCCTAGGAGGAAACTCCAAAAGTATGGACCGAGGCAATAAAAAAAGACCAGCAATGGGCCAAGATCAGTTTTACAAGAAAGACTTGGAGAGCTGTCATCATCTTGATGGGAAAAACCCATTCTGTCTTGACTCTACATGAGTAGAGGCTTAGACCTTGCAGGTTGAAATCTGAGACATTTTCAGTAACAGCTTTAACTGGAAAGGACTGTTTAAGTTTACTCACATGTAATATTCCTCCTTAATTTCAGAGACAGAGAAAATTGATAAATATACCAAATAAACTATTCTTGTAGGTCTGCACACCTGGTATGTATGAGCAGACCACATACTTCAATTCTGTTTTACTGGCCTCCTAAGATGTGGGCATGTGTGAGATGCACAGGCTAAGTAGAACAGAAACTGAAGTTGAGGACCACTTTGATTCAGTATTTTCATTGAAGACCTTAGCACAGAGGAGAAGAAATTACATTTGTTGATGGCACAAAAAACAGGGAGTTGTTACCAACACAACAAGAGCCATGAAGAAGGGAAGAATAGAGCAGCCTCCAGACCAGATGAAATAGAGGTATGATGAAAGGATAAGTGTTGTCTGTCAGGAATAATTGCAGGTATTCCTGTAATAACTGGAAACTCATAGTTGAGAAGTGACAGTAGAAGAAAAAGAGATGGAAGGGTACTGACCGAGAAGTGTATGTTTATACCCATTAATCATGTGAAAAAGAGACAGAACTGTTTCTGATAGATGCAGGGAGATATCAGTGGTATTGCATAAGTTACTTATGAGATCATATCTGGAATACTGTGTGTTACTCTGATTATTCAAATTCAAGATATTTTTTTTGTGACTGACAGCAACATAAAGCCTAAGGGAAGTATAATTATTTAATTAGCTTGTTTCTTTTCAAGTAAACCATGCATCTTTTAAAGGGCATACACATAAAGTGTGCCTGATATAAATGCATGTCTTTAGATAGAGAATATAGCTCAAAAATGTTCAAAATACTCATATTTCTTCCTGTTCAGTAGGCTAAGGAGGTACAAAGTGATACAGCTTAATAAAATAGCCAAGAGATAGAGGAGGCTGAGTTACCATCTGGTGTATGGTCCAGGTTGTGATCTTTAAAACCGTTTTTATGTGGGACTAGAATGAACTTGTGAAGGGTCTTCAGCCATTGCCTGAGCTCCTGACTTTTCTTAAAAATGTGAGGAAAGGAAGTTAAATAGCAATTTTTCCACCAGGCATCTTGGTTCAGCTTCCTAAACACAGACCTATCCTGTGCTTGAAATGCCCTAGTTTGCTTTGCTTGCCCTCTAGCTTCTGTGTGCCTGACGAGCTTTGGAAGGTCCTGGGCCATATTCACCAATGCCACATTGACCTCATAGATGCCATAAAACGGCAATGTATTCAGATAGCTGAATTAATTACATGGTGCTGAGTTTATAATTGATTTCCCAGATAAAAAAATCACACTGCTTGAAGGAAAAACTAGCTAACCAGATGAAGATCACAGGTCATTCATCTATGAATGTGATTACTTCTACTAGAGTACGTTCACAAATGATGAAACAAAGATTTGCATATGGGCCAGAAACTTATTAAAAGAAGTTTGAATAATATTCCTAACATGGTAATGTAATGATCTGGATACTTTAACAAGCAAGTGAAATGGAACTGTAATATGATTTATTTAATTTTTCCCTTAAGGTAATTTTTTAAGTCTATGGAAATAGCCATACAAATAGAAATTATTGTATAATTTGCACTTTTCCTCCCATAGTTATTTCTGAAAATAGTAATTCTGTGGTCTGGCTTCTATGTCTTGTATAATATGCCTTACTGTAATTGCTTTCAGAAAATTCAATATAATCCTATGGTGCACAAATCCAGCTAGACTACTTGCCCTGTGGTGGCAGTGAAAGAACAAATACTGCTTTTATTTTGGTTGTCTGTCTGGAGCTGACAGGTTATTATGCTGCACATGAAAGTGGTGCTCAGCTATGGGAAGCTGAGTGCAGTGCTCTTCACCCAAAGGGACTCCTGATTGTGTAACTGGCAATCTACAACTCCCTGCCACAAAGTCCCACGGCTGGCAGGGTGTGGCTGCTCAGCTCAGAGTTTATAAACCTCAGAAGGTCTCTCGGCAGTGAGAGGGGCCTGGTGGTGAGTCAGGTAAGAGGGAGGCCTGTGGTCACACAGCTGAGTCATTACAGGGCAGCTCATACAGCTTGTTACTTAATCCCTTGTTCCAATACACCTATGAAAACTTCCCAGTTTTAGGACTGAATGTTATACATTTCTTTCTTTCTTTAATCTTTCAGGTAACTGCCTGGGGAAATGCTGTCCTGGATAATGAAATATGACAAAATGCTTAGCTCCACTTTTCACCTGCCTTTGTGTCCCAGATGCATATACAGCTTCTGACCCTTCCAGTTCTTTCAGGTCTGAAGACACCAGACTGTTAGAGAAGTTATTTTGATTTTTCAGTTGCATTAATAAGCACTTTTGTTATCAGAATTCCAATAAGACATCTTGTGCTAGATATCCAAGAACTTAATAGATGCTTCCTCCAAATGGACTCAGAATTTCTCCAGCTCTCTCATCAACACACAGAAGCATTAAAAAATGTTCAATGCATTGAGAAAATACTCTTCCTCTCAAGAGGAAGCAGAGGGGCAGGCACTGATTTCTTCTCTCTCTTGACCAGCAATAGGACCCGAGGAAATGGCCTGAAGTTGTGTCAGGAGAGGTTTAAGTTGGTTATTGGGGAAAGGTTCTTCATCAGAGGGTGTTTGGGCACTGGAACAGGCTCCCCAGGGAAGTGGTCACTGCACCAGCCTGACAGAGTTCAAGAAGTGTTTGGACAACACTCTCAAGCACATGGTGTGATTCCTGGGGATGGTCCTGGAATCTCTAAGGGCTTCGAGATCTTTGTGGATATTCTATGATTTTATAGTTCTCCAACAACAAAAATGTGGCCAAATATGGCAGGAGTGTCTAGTTTGGAGTGAGAACCATATCTTCCTATCATCTGTCTGCTGGAAATACAACACAGCCAAGAGGAAACTGATCGGGAGGTTCCTGGAGTGTGTGTAAGAGAACTTCCTGACATGCATGAAATCAGAGTTAACTTAGAACCTAGAACTGAGCTAAAATTGAAATGAGTACAAAAATTATCTGAAATAGCAGTCTAGGAAAAAAATGGAAGGTAGAAGGAGATGTAGTATAAGTTGGGTAGGACTTCTTAAGGGCAAGAGAAGAAAAAAAGATGATGCTGTCACCAGTAGAAAACTTCAGAAATCTACTACAAGGTGATGCTGAGCTTCTGTTTAAATCATGAAATAATAACTTTGCAGACCATTATAGTCTATAAATGTGCTGCTGAAAACCCATTAATAACAGTAATAACAATAAAAAAAGTAAAAACAATTTCACGATAAGCATGAGTTTAAAATTAGTTTGAACATTGAAGAGTGTAGTCTATAAGGAGAAAAGAATTATTTCTTAATGTCTGCTCTGGCATCTAAGGGAGGAAGACAATTTTTTCTTGCAATAAAGAGAAGATTATTGGTAGAAAAAGAAGGCATATTCTTCACTTTAGGCTCAGATTTATTATGTATTAGAATCAAGCAAAATTCTTCTCTGTCTCAGAAAAAGCCATGAATTTCTCAGATACTCTGGAAAAATCAAGGCCTAATCAATTTTAATTGTGTATAGCAGATTATTACATCCAGGAAGTGTAATACAGATTACTACTTGACTGAGTATTTGCCATGTGCTGCAGGTCAAAAGGAGCTTGTGTAAATGTCAGTGGAATAACTGATCTGTGACACTGGAAGTGTGTGGTAAATCAATACTGTCTTAATTACATTTCCTTGAGGCAATTATATAGTAGTCAGAGAAGGATGGCACATTTAGTTTTAGCATAATTTACAAAAGCTTGACTAGTAACTCAGTAAATTCATTGTCTACAAATCATTAAAAAAACCCCAAAACTACTGGAGGTTTTCCCATAGTGCTCCCGTACCTAGGACATTCCTGGTGGAGGCTGTGTCATGGGTTCAGACCCACAGGTCACTGGGCTGAAGTGCTGCTGTTGTGCCATGTTGCCTTTTCTAGAGCAGGTGATGCCAAGGCTAGTCTGGCTTTGCAGCTCCTGCCAGCACTGCTCTACATCTCCATCCCCAAGCACAACTTCCTTGCAGAACAATGCCTGCAAGAGAGAATGCCTGTTGAATCTTAAAAATAACCATTCACCAACAGGAGCAATGCAGAAGGAGCAGAGGCAGCCCAGTGGCTCACCTGCTCTTAGGCAGCTCACTGCCAGGTACAAAAGCAGCCATTTGAAATAAACACTCAGATAAAGCCAAACTTCTTCTTCCTGAAAGCCACTTCTCACTCCACTGTCCTTCCTCTTTAATGAATGGACATTTATTTATGCTATGGCATGCTTTTGATTAAAGAACTGCATCTCAGAGGCCATTGCAAAATACAGTAGTAGATTTCTCTACTACTGATGCATGAATAGTGCAAGATATTCTTTACAACCTCAGTTGTTAAAGAGTGCAGGCAGCTCAGCTCAGTGCCCAGCTCACTGCCCCATGAGAACTTCTCTTCCTGACTCATAGCACAAACTTTGCTCATTTTCTTCCCCTATGTAAATAATTAATGCCATGAAAATGCATTTCTCCATTAATCTGTGTACTGCACTTTCCAGTGTCACTCTGTACCGTTAGGAACTTAATTCCTTAATTAGGCTCCAATGTAGTCAATTTTGAAAAATGTGGCATTTCACTCAGGGAGGAATAGATGAGTGAAATGACTCACTTTAGGCATGCTTGTGAATTCCTACTCCCTCCCCACAAGCCTCAGTAGATGGTGTGGTGTAAATGAAGAAGAAGACCTAGAAGAAAATGGTCTTAGAAAAAGAAAAGTGGTAGGAAGGAAATATTTATGTATAGGCTAATAAAAAAAAAAAGAAAACGTTCTGAAAAAAAGAGGATAGATGGCTCCAATTAGCCAAAGTTAAAGTACACAGAACAGTTCAGAACTATTTTAATATCATCTACTGCAGAGGTTAAGAAAGCAAGCATGTGAAAAGAACAAGTACAGACAGTAAGTGAGGGAAAGCCTGTTTTGCAGAAAGACTCTTCCAGAGTCTCATCAGACTGAGGAAAAGTAATGGGGAGGATGACATAAAGGCAGGGAATGCTGTCCTCCTGGCGAAACGTGCTTTTATCTTTTGTACAGGTTCGGTTTTTTTTAATGTAGCTTCATTTGCCATTTCAAAAAGAAAACTGCTGTTCATAATTTAGCTCTTCTGTATGTGGTGCTGATTTGGTCGAGCTGAATTTTCTTCAAATTTCTTTGTAGCAACTTCCATTGAATATATACATTACTTTTTCTTAAATATTTGCTTCCTGATTATTTTCTGAACATGACTCACAACTGCATTTTTTTTTCCAGTTTTGCACATTTGCTATGAAGAATATTTGCCATAGATAATTCACTTTTACTGCGGTGAAAATACAAAGATAAATTTCTTGGCATACCCAGGAACTGAGAAGAGATATGGGGAATTACTTGGGTGAAGTGAATAAAGAAGAACTAGAGAATAAGATTCAAAGAGATATGGCTTCAACCAGTGAAAAATACAGTTGTAATATGCCAAGAGCCCTCAAGGATAATAGAGCATTGAGGAACAAACCACACCTGTATGTGAAGAGAAAACAAAGGCAACAGAATTCCCATCACAACTGGCTGCTTTCAAAATGGCATTGCAAGTTGGGAAGTGCCAAGGAGGAAAGCGGTTTAAAGGCTTTGCATGTGATCTGCAGAGTTTACTGCAGCATTTCATCAAGTCTTGCCCAAAGTGTTGATTTCCATAGTGGCAAATTAGCAAAATAAGGTCCAGAATACCAATTGACTTGCTAGCATATAGCAAGAGGTGTCAGAAGTTTCAGTGCCTTGGGAACAGACTCGCTTTTCCCTCTATCTTTGCCTGTAGACCAGCAGGGAATTTGTCTGCAGTGGAACCATATCTGGGCTCTTTGCAATTCCTTCCCCTGAGTGTTCATTGCTTGCTCATTGCCAGGAGGTGGAGAAGCAGCCCTGGCTGGGTGGGTGGCTGCAGCAGCAGGTGATTTGAACACAGCCCAAAGACAGCATGTGCTTTGACATCCTTTTTGGTTCTTGCCCAAGGGAATCCATATCACTGAGTTTGGTCTTCATTTTATATAAAAATCCTTATCTAATAGTTTATCATCAACACTTTATTTCTCTCTCAGTAGAAAAAGCCTTATACAAAAAAAACACAGGTTTCATTGAAAGCCACTAGCATGGGCCTCTGTAGGTTCAAGTTCATTTCTCTAGAAGGCACATGAATAAACACAATTATCCAGAGCTGCAGTTCTGCTGGATATTTTCTGCATCAACTTAATTGTGAGATAACACTGGATCTTTGAAAAAATACCAAAACAACAAAACAAACACAAAAAATGCAGCAAGTCTGTGGTCTCAAGACAGGGTACAGAACTCAGGTCTGCCAGCTGTTAAATCTGGAACATTTAATTGTCTTTCCCTGTGGGACCAGAGCAAACTCAGGCACAGCAGAAACCCTGGAAGGGAAACGATATTTCAAGCTTTTTATTGCAAAGAACTAAAATAATAAATAGTGGATATTAAAACCATGTACCAGGCACTGTTACATTAGCAGGTTTAATAACTTTCAGCAGATATTACCTTGTTTTAATTCGTAAAATGACCATGACTACATTAGCGGTGTGGGTGACTACTGTGTTGGTGAGATACAGCTATTGCTGGGCATATTTGCTGTCACCATGGGCTCACAGATAATAAACATAATTACCTCCACTCTACCAGCCGGTGCTTCTGCTCACATAAATTATTTGCAGCGCTGTGACCCAGCCCCATGTGGTGTGCTCTGCTGCTGCTGTATGTCACGATCCCATTTCAGCAGGGTATTAGCTGCACTGTATCAAGGACGTGGGGCTGTTGAGAACAGCCCCTAGAAGATTTTGGCCATTCATTTAATTCCAGAGAGGGAAAGATTAATTTATTACCAGAGCTTCAAGAGTGTCCTTGGGTTTTCGTCTTGAGAATGCTGGGCAATCTTTTTCCCTATACCATGTTGGAAAAAGTATGCTTATAGAATCTGATTTGCACTTCTAGATTTACACATATATCAGATTTGCACTTCCACCCCCTCTCCTGGGACATTCTAGACAGCTTTACAAGATTGATAGACAGAAAAGTATCACAAAGGCTGCATTTTTCTGTCCAAAGCTGCTTAGGTATTTAACACCATTTGGCAATAACCCTGAATCTGGGGGAGTAAAAACAGTTCTTTGGGATGGCACAAGCCCTTGGAGAACCAGCACTGCCTCAAACATACTCAGCTGGAAGCTGTCTTGCACACAATGCATAATATCAACAAGCTGTTAGACAAATGTCAGGTTAGCTAATCTCTGGAAGTACGACTGCTTTTGCGGTGTGCTTTTTCCTGCTTCCTAGTGTAACTTTCCTTCTTCAGATCCCTTGTCACCTAGGACCAACAGCAACACCATTTTCCAGAGCTGAGAGGCACAGATGCACCCTGTATTCAGTCTGGAGCAAAGCCTTGTTCTAGCAGCATAATCCTTATTTCTGATAAGAGAGGTAACAGCATGTATCTTTCTCTCTCTGCGGTATTAAGTCTTCAGAGAGATTGCAGGGCTGTCTTGATCATTCTCTGTTACTGATCTGTCTCCTTTCAATCTCCACTCTGACAATTATCTATGTCCTACCAGCATCACCGAGTGCCCCCCAGGAGTTGCTTGCCAGTGGCATGAAACAAAGGGAGAGCTTGTCTTCCTGTATCTTTTGGCTGCCTACCTGAAGAACTTCTTGGTAGGATTTGATCAGGAAGGTTTGGATGCAACCCATGCTATGCCTGACTGTGCACCACCTCTGCAGAGTGCACAGACCTGGCTAGAGGAGACATACTTGCCCTCAGAGGACTTCTGAGAAGAGCCATTTGCTTGAAACTGCCTGGGGCTCATCACAGAACTTGCTCACAGAGCGTGCTTCTGTAGCAAGCTACAGACTTTGTAGCCTTCCTCTTAGCTCTCATGGGGTTTTATACACTTGATTTTTGCTTTGAGTACTTTTTGTTAAAGATCACATTATATTAGGAGCACAAGGCTTCTCAGCTGGCTGCTAAAAGTAAAATCTCCACTGGCATAAGCAGCCTAGGCACCTTCAGTTCAGCCTGTGCAATGGCTTTCTGCATGCTTCTCAGAGTGGTCTGCCTTTATTGTTTAAATTGATAAGCAAAATCCTAGCTCTCCAGAAATTCTGCAGGTGTGAAATTATGCATGAACTACAGAACAAAAGAAACCAGGCAAATAAAATTGAAGGGGGAAGAAGCAGTACATTACTATGCAGGGAAATAAATGGCATTTTAAATTGTCATTAAAACAGTGAAATATTTATTTGATTTTCTTTTGCATCAGCAATTTAGTAGGCTCTGTCTGACAAAAGACTCAAATACGAATCTCAATCCTTATTCTGAAGTTCTGGCTATCAAATCTATCTACCGTGGCAAGAGTTATGGGATTTAACTTGTAAGCCTGATTTGAAAAATGGCAGTGGATCTTGCACGGTGGTTGGGTGACAGCAGGGATTTGCCTGTGTGCACATCCAGTGCGCTTAGTCTCTTGTTCCCTGGGGACTCTAGGAGCTCCCCAGCGTCCATGAGGCACAGGACTGGCTTGGCCCAGTGCTCTAGTGTGTGACAAAGTGCTCAGCTGAACTGTTGGCTTCACTGTGAGGCATTTGGCCAGTTCTGACAGCTGCTCTCCAGGGGAGTTTGAAGAGCCCTGCAGACTCCCCTGGACAGACCAATGGACAAAGATGTCCTGAGGCCATTCCTGCAGCAGAACTGACCAAACTGACCACAAACAGGACACCTGTATGATCAGTAGAAACTGCTTCTGCAGATGCAGGAATGGTCACACAGGAAAGTGCTTTGTTCCTGCTGGAGACAGGAAAAGCCTTTTACACAAATTTTGAAGGAAATCAGTGTCAGTGGACTTTGCTTGTGTGGGTGCTGTGTAGGAGCATGGCCCATCTGGATATGAAAGAAATCCCCCTGAGCACAGTCTGGAGGGTGCTGCTGCAATGATCCTCACAGAGTCCCATCACCAGACACGGCAATAGCTGTATCTCACCAGGCAGCAAGTGGTCATCTCTCTGAGACATTCAATTTCCCTTCTGAGTATTATCCTATGTAGAGATCTCAATAAATCACTCTATCTAAAAAACATTCTTCTCTGTCATTGTCTGAACCACTATGGCAGAAACCTTATCTTCACATTTAGAAAACTAATAAGAAAGTTATAAATAAATATAAAAATAACTGGAATATCTCAGAAATACAATAATAACCTTAAAATAACTAATTTAAAAGCCTTAGTAAGCAATAGTGGATACTTTACTTCCTCACAGGTTCTTAAGAAATGATGAAGAGTGTTACAGGACAGACAGCTCCTTATTAAATCTAACTATTAATGAGACTCCTTTATAATTTCTTCTCACATTAAATGTCATAGTATCTTCTCATAAAGTTGGGTTACAATTCATAATCTCAGCTCTCAGAAAACTGCTACTACTTTAAAATTTATCACCCCTCCAGAAGAAAGGGAGTTTGACCATAATGGATAAAATGAGTTTTTATGAAAATGGTACCACAGATGTTAGCAGTTGTGCCATGGACATAAATTGGCTCAGTTTAGTTCTGTGTTTGCAAAATAAAGGTTGGCATACCACACCAGTGTCCTAGAATCTCACCAGCTGGAACAATGCTAAGGGATTTAAAAATACACAATCATACAGGTTTTAATTTGGAAGAAGAAGAGAGAATTGGCAGAGAATCAATGTGAACATTTTCTTGTCTGATACATTTGCATAATTTTAATGTATGGACAACCTTATAGATATGAAGAAGCTTTACAGCCCTTTTCTGTGAAAAACAGCTCACAGTAGCCCACAGTGTTGTGCTGTCATTGCCTGTGCTGAGAGGGAGAACTGGAGACACCTCTCTGTGTTAGTCCAGGTTATCCACAACTGCTGTGGAGCTTGTCAGGAATTTCAATGAACTTTAATATCTTCAGGAAAAGACATTTAAAGTTCCTTTAAGTTTTTCTTTGAAGTTAGGAGTTTACTGTCATCTCTCTTCCCTTTCTCCTGCAGCTTCTTGTGGCTTGGCGATAAATACAAGGCTGGTTATCAAGTCAGCCTTTTATTTACAGAGTCATCATTGCATTTCAGCTGCTTCAGAAGCCTTCTCAATCAAAAAGAAAATTCCTATAATATCATGTTAAGACAAAACACTATTTAGCCAAACAGCATACACTACTTCCCCCCAGCTCCCTGATCTAAGCTGATAACCTAAAACACTGTGGCTGATCAGTGCCTTGTGCGATTTTTGCCTGCATGGGTTGAATCCATAGCCTAAGAAAAAGAATTACAGAAAGGCAGAGCTTTCCTATCTTGGCTAGGTAAAAAAATATGTGATTTTTCTCAAATAGTCCAAGGAAAATGGTTGGATCCCAATCAGGTTGGAGTCAGCTTTCAGCAAACTAGTCTAGTTGAAGGTGTCCCTGCTCATAGCAGCATGGAACTAGATGATGTTCAAGGTTCCTTCCAACACAAACCATTCTGTAAGTCTGTGATGCTATGAAATCATCAATCTGTGAGAGAGCCTGAATCACTGGTGCTGACTTTTGGAAATACAGTAATTTAAAAGACTTCAGTGATGGATACTGGTTTTTCTTCTTCTGGCACATTTTGGTGAGTTGTAGTCCTATTTCAGGAGATGAGAGATCTGCATTACTAGAATTTGGGATCTGGGCATTTGGCTTGCCCTTTTGGGCGTGCACACAGGTTTTCTGTGTATAGCTGCCTGCCCAGGTGTTTTGATACAGCACTCCACTTGTGGCCAAATCATCCAGTGCTTGATGCATCACCCAGGGAGAGCCTGTATGTGCTACAGGTGCAGTAGCAGTGGGGAGTGTGAGAGCTGTGCAAGGGACTAGTGACAGTGCCCTTCACCTATCCCCTTTTGCTGCTTGGGTGACATGCCAAATCCATCACTCTACTTCCCACCATGATGCAGCTTGTCTTGTCCTTTCTCTCATTCCATGACCTGTACAATGTGGTTATTAAAAATCGTTTCCACATACAAGCAGCAGGCACAGCCCTTTCAGTCTGTTCCACCTGCAGGGGATGGTGTAGATACCGCTTGATGTTACAGCCTGGTGTGGGAAGACAGCCTGTGTGCTTGTCCTCATCTCAGCAAAACGTGCACAGGAACACAGGTTTGGAAAAGCCATCCACAAAGGACACACTTATGGGCAGTCAATGACCAGATTAGCCAGCAAAGCCAGAGCTGGAAGTGCATCACAGGTTTCTGACAGCTGAAACAACAGACATATATTTTTCCTATTCCTGGTTTTTGGCTTGACAGTCATCTTTGCTGCTGTGAAATCTGCGTGGGTTTTAAAACATTGTGGTACTAAAGATATTTGCTATCTAACATATTCCTCAGCTTTACAGAGATGCCTATTGTTGGACAAATAAAATAAAGAAACCTCAGGGGCCAGAAGAGCAGGACTGTGCCAGATTTTGCTGTAAATACAGAAGTATGGGGTTTAGCTACAGTAATGGCTAACCATTTCTCTATAAGTGGGGATTAATTTTGTTAATTCAGCATCTTTCCTATTTTCTACTGAGTGAATGTAGATGGAGAGCTGTCTGTTTGCTAATTAGGATGAACTGATGCCTCTCAAGGTTTAAGATTCCTTACCAGAGTCTGAGAGGTCCTGCTTTATGCAAAGTGGAGAGACCTCTCAATCGCAACAGATCCTCAGTAAGGGACAGATAACACGCTAATACTAATGGAATCTGGGTAGTTATTTCCTTTAGATAGTGAACTCTCATCAAGTTTGCTGATATCACCAAACTGGGGAGACAAGACAATTTGTATGAGGTCAGGGCTTCTATCCACAGGGTCATGGACAGCCCAGAGAAACAGGCCAAGGGAAATGCCATGAAATGCACCAAAGCCAATGCCAGCCCTGCTCCCCAGCAGGAAGAGTCTCTGCAGTAGTGCAGGACATGAGCCATTTACAAGCCACAGGAACACTGAATGGTCGAGGGACTTCTGGAGGGCATCTGGTCCACCCCCCCATGGACAAGCAGGGCCACCTAGAGCCAGCTGCCCATGACCATATCCACATGGTCTTTGAGTATCTCCAAGGCAGGTGACCCTGACACATAATGTTGAGATCCCCCTGAGTCTGTTTTTCAGGCTGAATAATCCTGAATCTCTCAGACTTTCCCCGTGTTTCAGATACTCTACTTCCTTAATCATCTTAGAGGCTCTTCATTGGACTCTCTCCAGTACATCAGTGCCTCTCTTGTACTAAAAAGTTCTACAGATACAGCCTCACCACTGCTGAATAAAAGGGGAAGGATCATTCTCCAGCCTGTTGAGGTCCCTCCCAAAGCAGAACCCTCTGGCTTATCAGCAAATTCTCCCACCTTTGTGTCACCAGAAGCTTGCTGGTGGTACATTTTGCTCCATCAATAGTGAAGTTATTGAATCATCTTGTGATTCTGTGGACTTTCAAGAACTACATCTGACCACTGCATTCCTGCTGTCTCCAAGGAACACTTTCCACATTCCTTCACTTACATACCTGTACTTTTATATTGCCTTTACCACAGTCCAGGATGTCACTGCTGTACCCATTTGGGTACTTTGCATTATATTTGTTTGAAGAACCCTTGCTAAATTAAAGAGTGGTTAAGGGTGGGCTGAAATCTGCCTTTTATCTCAATACAGAGAAGGACTCTGCTGTAATTTTTTTTCCCCCCCCCCACTGTGAGGATATACATACAAGTTTGTAGAGCTTGATATTCATACAAATACATTTACCTGTGGGAGGGGAATGACTCATCTCTGGATTTTGAAAATGAGAGTGATGACTGAATTGTTTTTTGGAGACAGGCTTTTACACCATCTGCAGTGCTGTCATGTTGCTGTGAACAGACCCAAAATGCAATCGGAACAATGCTGTAAAATAGACTGATGTGAGAAATTCCATTTGCCATACTGTGAGAATCTTACTAATAGCAGTGGGAAATGCAGTTTATATGAAACATGAAGAAGTCTGGTACTGAGAGCCTTCTACCTGTTCCTAGAAGTTAGACACTGGGTTTAGGTCTGAAAACTTTGGCTTTATCTTCTTTCTGACATTTTTTGTGGCATTATTTCATGTAACCATTCAAATTTCATTCAACCTTGCAGAATCCTTGACCTCAATTGCACCTCTATCAATGCATTTGCTCCACACTCATAATTATTTCCTGCAGAGAATGGATTTTATCAGTTTTCATTCTGCCAGCTTTCAGGTTTCCTAACATACCTCCATATTCTTGCATCACAAGGCAGAGGAAACGGAAATTCTCCATCTACCTTTTCTACCACATTCTTTTATTTTTATTATTTATTTAGTCATTTCTCATCTCCTCTTATTAATCTCCTTTCTAAAGGAAACAATTACACTATTTTCAATCTCCCCTTAAGTGTTTTATCTGTGTTCTTAATAATTACGCCTTTCTCTCAATCCCTCTATTATTCTATCCAATTTTTCTCAAGAAATGGTGGCTGGGGTTGTATAACTAGCAACTTAATTGCATTTGTTTATTCTCCTCAGCCCATTTTTGTGTGCATTTTGACACATCACTTGCTTTTTTTCTGTCACTGTGATGTATTAAGTAGGTGTTCCAGTGATTTACCTGTACTAATATACACCTTTCTTTCCTCAAGTGGCAGAACAAACAGATTTCTAATTCAGCTGTTGAAGAACGAGTAGTTTAGGGGGATTTTTTGTACTTACCAACTTCACATTTTACATGCCTATATAGTATGTCCTGCTTTCCAAAATTCTTTGTTCTATTGTCATGTTCTGAATAGAATAAATAACTTTATCAGGTTTCATATTTTGTGAACAGATTTTGTAGGCAGAATTCTGCCCATTCTTTTTTATAATTTTTGTTCTGTCATTATGCTTTTTTCTTGTGCATAGTGAAACTTGAATTTTTGGTTTTCTTGTGTTGGGGATATCATGTTTTTGCTTAAGCAGACCTACCAATTTCATCCATTTCCTATTTTCCACTGTGATACAACTTACAGATGGAGAAAGGAATAAAGGAAAAGGAGTTAAATGGATTTCCAGCTCAATCTCCTGTATTTCCAGATTATCATGTGGAAAACATTAATTTAAGAGTTGTCTATAAAAGCGTCTGCTCTCCATTCCATCTCCCATCCCACCACACAGAAAACCAGAAAAGACCATATTTAAGTTTGTAAAGCTTTTCAAAATTTGAAATTTCACCAATATTGTAAAGAAAAATCATGGGAAACATACAGTCATCATAGGAAGAGTAGTCTTATTCAAATGGTCTTGAATTTAGTGCAGAAAATTTCTCAAGAATCATGTTCAACCATTTATGACTTGATCATCCATGGTACAGCATAAGCTCATCAATATGACCTTAAGAGAAGGAGGGGGGGAAAAATGTAGAGTATCCCACAGAAACAGTTATGAGGGTTTTGTGTAGTACTATGTGTATTTTAAGAACATAAATCTCCAGTTGTATATACTTAAGAAAATAATCATGGAAAGGCTTTGAAATTAACCCTTGGAGGTTAAGTGTGGAGCACATGTCCACCTGCCATATCCTCCCATGGAGGATGCCACGCTGGAGCAGGCTCCTGGCAGGACCTGTGGCCTCATGGAGAGAGGGAGCCCAGGCTGAAGCGGGTGTGCTGGCAGGACTAATAACCTGTTTTTAAATGGTAATAAATTAATTTCCTCAAATTGAGTCTGTTTTGTCTGTAACAGTAACCAGTAAGGGAATTTCCTCTGTATAGTGTCTAATCATAAGTTTTTTTCAACTATTTTATCTTCCTGTCCTGATGAGGAAGGGGAGAATCTGAATGGGGCTCTGGTAGCCAAAATATGTCAAGGCCACCACAGAGCCCTCTCTCTGTAACCTCAATCAAACACATACTTGCCAAGAGAAAATATTTTTCACACTAGACATGGTCAGTAATTATATTCAAATGCAATATCATCATGCATTGACCCTTCCACAGCTAAAGGCATAATCTTCCCTGTATTGTACTTTGCATCTTCAAGCCTATGCCTGGTGTTAGATAGCACAGGTCTTTCCACAGAGATATTCTAAATTGTTTCTATCATGGATACACTGCAGGAGGGAAAAAGGCTTTGTCTTTTGACACCACTGGTGTGCCATGTGCAGCCATTTCTGTTCTGAGGGTGAATCTGTACCAGAAATTGCCAACCCCAATGGCAGAAGCAGGGGGACTGGATTATTGGGCCCATTAGTCAGCCTGAAAGAAATGTAACTTTCAAGGCTCCTGGATGTGACTCTTTAAATACAAAAATCAAAGAGGGAAGAAATTTTCTTCAGTTGTTCAGGCAGATTAAATGCCACTGAAGCTGGCTGCTCCTAGTCTACTCAGTTTAGGATTTTTAACACCTTCTATAAGTACCCTTTGGAAGCAGCTACTTTTTTGTCTGTGTATTTGAGTTTTTGGTTTGGTTTAGTGTTTTTGTATGTTCATTTGGGATTTTTGTTTGGTGTTTTTTCTTTGGGTTTGCTGTTTTGGTTTTTTTCTCACCATGGTCAAACTGTTTAGAAGCTCCAGACACTGAACAGGTGAGAATGCTGACCAAGGAATACAGCAAAGTGTCTTTACTTTGCCCTCATTTATGTATATAAGCTGACCAAGCTGAAAGCATACCTTCAGTAACAAATATTAAAACTGGAGCATTCTCCTTGATTCTCCTATTAGAAGCAGAGGTTTCTGAAAGGTTCTTTTGCCTTAAAATGATATGAAACAGCAACTTGGGATCCAAATATTTGGAAGTGCTGACTTCCCCTATAGCAATTTTTACTCATATCAGTTTCTTCAAAGCCACTTGAAAGCAGCCTGACAGAATTGATTTAGTACCAAGAGAACCTGACCTTAGGTTAGACCAGCAACAAAAGAGTAAAGCAGAGGAACAGATACATGAATTGCCCTGCAATGGCTGTATTGAAAAAAACCTGATGTGTAGATTTTATTGGGCTGTCTCTGGAAAATAACATCATTTTTTTCTCTTTTGCGTGCATTGCATAAATTAGATTCCAGCTACAGAGCCATGAGAAGCAAAATCCTGTTTAATATCATATTCAATCTTAGAGGAGCAAGCCTCCTGCCATATTGTATAGCAAGAAGGAGACTAGTGGAATGTAAAATAACAGCAGGGAGGAAATCTGGAGATAACTGAGAAGTTTCCCACATGTGAAGAATATACCTTGTTATCCACTCTAAGTATACTTATCCTCTGGAGGGACTTTAAACCCATTCATTTTCCACTCAACACCCCACATTTTGTAGAGATCGATTTTGTTGCACAGAGACATCCCTCACAGTCTTTTTTCTCACTCTCAGGCATAATTTATCTTTCTGTGCTAGAGACAAAAAGCCACTCTCACCACGCTGAAAGTATCTGGGAGTATTAAAAGCAGAGACGACTTTAGACAACAGAGCATGCAGAAGCTCTGCACCTTTTTCCTATTTGGAGGAGAAATCTGGGTTTAGATCTGTACACACCAGGTTTCCAGCATGCCTCCACACATGGCCATCTGTTGGGTGGCACTGTGCCTGTTCTTGACAGGGCAATAGAAGATCCAAGGAGGAGCAGGCACCAGCCAGAGTGGAGCTGACAGGGATGGATGGCCTTCACAGCAGAGGCGTGGCCCTCACAACAAGCTGTGTCAATTGTCACTGAGCAACTCTCAATCCTGCTACCTCTGTGATCCCTCAAGACTCCTTTCCTTGGGTCAGGGCAGAGGCAGGCAGAAGCTACTGGAGGCACCAGTGGGCACCTCCCTCCGATGCCTTCCGATGATGCCTTCTGAACTAGCATCTCTCTGGTGCCCTACTATGCCCTGTTTTCTCTTGTAAACAGCAGAGAATCAGTGAAAACCTCTTTTGCAGGTAATAAGGGAGTTGCAGCCCACTTTGTTGTAATTCTTTGTTCTTCAGGTACTTCTGAGTCCCTACTAAGACTGCCTAACAAACAAGCCACCTATGGAAATGATTGCAGAATGGATGGGAAGGTACTATTTTTTACATATGGAAAGGCAACCAAAAGAGTTGGAAAAAAAAAGTCTCTAAAAATAGGAAAGAGAAACTAACAAGCCATGTTTTTGGAATCTTTTGAGTTGGCTACCAGACAGAGCTGCTTTCTCTGTACCTCACCCACTGGAGGCATGAGCTGCACACTTGTGAGGCTGCTTGGCTGAGGGTTTGCTGGGAGGGAAATACCAGCTGACCAGATGCTGAGGTTCCACCCCAGAATAATGTGGGTGGATTGTTTTGAAAATGGAAAACTCTGTGTTGTGGAAAGGACACTGGGAGAGAGAGACCCACCTACACCAGCTGAGAAATCAATTTTTCTTTAATAATTAAGCATTTTTAATTAATTTACCTAATCTTTCTCTGAAAGCGTTACTTCATGCTAAGTTGGGTATTGACATTGACCTTACTTAGACTGGATAAAGAGGCTATGAAGATAAAATAAAGAAAGTATGCAAATGGCTCAGTAACATGAAGGTCAGGAACCTTATCCATTTAAGTTTGGATGTTGATGGTTTCTCAGTGATTACTCCAGTGGTTTGAAACTTATGGATCTGCTGAACTGGGAGGCCTTTTTCCCTTTGTTCCCAAGTACATTCTTGTTCTGTCTTACTTGAAAATAATGTGAAAACTTTTTCTTGATTTATGAGAGTTCTTCCACAGCTGGGAGAACACAGAAGACAGACATATAAAGTAAGGCACAGTAAAATCCCCTTTCAATTGGGTTTTCATGAAAACAGTTATGCTTGCAATTCAATTCTGCTTAATGGAGATTTTTCTGAAATATTTCCTCTGAATTTCAAAGCTGAGTATCTTTAGATCCATAAGTATCAATTAGGAAGGCTAGATACTTCTGCAATTCTCTATGATTCTGATTTGCTGCATGAAATCAGGAAAGAAACCCCTTTCAGGGACTAATTTATTGGTATTGGCTCTTATGGAGTAAACCATAAAATACAATAGACAGATTTATTTCTGAGCAGAGATACTTCTGTCACAATACTGACTTTCAAACCTTTGGTATGCAAGCTGGACCTTGATATCAGTGTCTTCTTATTAAAACAAAAACCTTAAAGAAATGAATACTTTGCTGGGTC
This sequence comes from Cyanistes caeruleus, assembly GCF_971803275.1. Lineage (NCBI taxonomy): Eukaryota > Metazoa > Chordata > Aves > Passeriformes > Paridae > Cyanistes > Cyanistes caeruleus. Next base: position 73,736,347 of record NC_141703.1, read on the forward strand.
ACTACAGTTCTGTTGCAAGACTGAGTTTAAAATGCTTATTCAGGGTGTTCTTGGGGTTTTTTTTTAATGACAGTGAAAACTTTCTTCCCAGGTGAGTGGCTGCTTCATCTACTTACCTATCCTGTATCTCAAAAAATACTAGAAATAATCAAAAAAATACTAGAAATAATCTTCTGAATCTTCTTAGGGTAAGAACTGAACTGAAAAGAAGAAAGTATTCTGGTTAGTGAAAAACAACTTGACACAATTCAACTTGATATACCAAGAGGTCTTTTCCCTCAACATTTCCTCTGTCAGTATTCAGCCTGACACAACCAGAGTCATGTCACAGCTGTGATGTGCCATGTGTCACCATCCTGTGGTATCCCATCATGGGATTTCATTCCCATGCCTGGTCACTTATCTCTCTGTGACAATGCCCTGATGAAGACCAGCAGGTCTTCTGGTGAAGCTGGGCCTGGCTCAAGCAGCACACAATTTGTGATGGGCCAGGGAGGAGACTGACACTCAGAGCCTTGTGTTTCTACACCAGTCATAAATACTTGCAGCTCGCCACACTCATATATTCTCCTTTTTTTACAAATTAATATTCTTGATTGCTCACACCTAGTTAACATCCAGTGCCTGCTGGAGTGCTAACTCTTTCAGGGAAAAGAAAAAAATCATGAGCTGCCAGAATTAACAGTGCACTTATGAGTTTAGAATTGAAATTATGAAAGGCATTAAAAAAAATTAAATTATTTACTAATTTTCAGCTAGAAAAATAATTACAGCAATTTATTGAAGGTTCTTTAAAGCATAGATTGCTTTTAAAAAGTCTTCCAATTGACTCAGAGGAACTTGAAAGAAATTCACTGCAGTCTTTGCATGACAATTAGGGAAGGAGGCACTACAGCAAGGTAAAAATGGACTGTTCTGAATTTCTTCAGTAGCTCTTCTGAAGTGTCTGAACTAGAACTGTGTGTGGTTTTTGTGTCTAACTTAAAAGTATGCTTTTCTTGAGCACTAATCAAGCTATGTGTCAGTCAGCCCTGTGGCTAATCAACAGAATGGTGCCAGGTACTAGAATCCTGTAGTATGGACAGCTTCATATCAGGTAATCAATTGAGTTTGGTACAAAAATGGATGAAACTGGAGAATCAACACACCTTCCTCCCCCAGAATCCACACAGAAGGATGGTTTTGCCTTACCAGTACTGATAATAACTTTGAATCTAGAAAGGCCTTTATTTTTCACAGCTCATTTTCCCTTTCTGCTATTCCTTTCTCCAGAAGGCTACACTGTTAGTCATGGCCATAACGAATTTGAAGCGTGGTTTTGATTTATTTTTGAAATTCTTAAATAATTTATTTTTAACCTAGTACTGAGCATTCTGGATTTAAGGGTAGAATTTTGATAAATGTTCAGACATCTACAGATATGTGACACAATGCCAGACTATTTTAGAAAAGCAACTGAGGATTTTCCACTTCTGCCACATATGAGTTCTGCTCTCTCTCCAATTATAATGCAAAGACTCTCATTAACACCTTTAACCTGTGAGCCAGGCATTTAAGCTCCCATTAAAATCAAAGGATCAAGTCAGCCAATGGAGTGTAGAGAGCTGTTCACCTGTCCAAATGTAGGTGTTTGCTTTTAGAGGAGACAAATGGCTCTCCAGAGCCCATATCTGCACCAGCCAGATCCCCACTGGCTGCCATCAAAGGTTAAATTTCCAGCTGGGAGAGACACCTAAATTTAAGTGCCTAAAATCTTCAGATACACTGTCTGAATCTGGTAACCTGCAGTGTGTCTGACATTTATTTACACAATGCTGACATAAATCACTCTAAAAATCACTTTTCCCTGCAGTGTACACCATTTATTTCTGAGCAAAAGCTAGGGAGGTGGTTAGTAGCATTGGAAAGTCCCAGGCAGAGAATGGTCATTGTTGTGCTCAGAAATGTCTGTAAACTTTACAGAAGAGTCTCAGCTTCAAGCAGCTATCACTTGTATAAACCAGAGATATAAGTAGATCTATATATATGAAAAACCAAAGAATGAATAAAAGGGGAAAAAAAAAAAGTGGGGAGAACAAATCTTAAATATTTCTTTCACACTTGAACGTTTGTATTAATTCTTTTCACTTGCATTTATCTGAACAGACTGCTGTCTTGTTTCTTTTAAAAGCTGGCAAGATGTACATTTGTAGAAATATCCTGTTTCACATCTGTTCTTCCCCAGGAACTCTTCTTCCACAAGTGAATAAATTATGTCTTTACTTTCTCATTTCTTATTTTCATCCTTTCTGCCTTTCAATTGTAGAGCATTCAGTCACATTTTTTGCTTCCTTTCTAATCTAATTCTTACCAGTCTGTCCCTTGGTCTCTTTTTTCCCTATCTACTCCACAAGACTTTTCTCCAAAAAAGCAGAATCATATCAGTTTGAATTCCAACTTTGCTTATCGATTTAACTTTCTCTTTCAGAGCTATGATACATATAATTTAATTTTTTTTTAAGAGAACAAGAAATTTCTGTGGTGCTATCTGCACAAAGGCAATACGGGAGGTTTTTTCCTAGGCTGTCACCTTGTATTTTCAACTCTACATTGTAGCACTTCTTTTCTATTGGGTTGCAGTGTAATTGTTCCCCACTGGTACAGTGAAAAGTGAAAGTATAATCATCCTGCTGACATGTCTCTTTTGGCTTCTTATTAAGTAGTAGTGTGAAATGTTGGTAATATGATGCAACATGTCTATGATATTTAAGCATGCTTAAATACATGACAACAGAAAGAAATTGCAACCTTTTAAAAATCTGAAGAACAGTGTAAAGGATATAATTGCTCAAATGCCTGAAAAAGAACACTGTATCACACATGTGCAGAAATAACATTGTAAAATATGCTATTTAACTTACCCTGAAACACCAGAACATTTTCCTATGCATTACACAAGTAAATGGAGAGATTTATGTATTTGTTTTTCAAAGAGCTCAATAAACCTGATCATACACGACTGGATTGCAAAAAGCCTAGGAAATTATGGCTCCCTGCATTCAGTTTTTTGCTCAGCTGCATGTAACACAGGGAAGAATGTATCCCTGGGCCCTTCTCTAGCAGAAGGAATAGAGGTGGAGGAGAATGACAACGGGCATAAAGCTAGACAAGTCTAGTTTGTCTTAGGAAACTTGGATCCAGTGTCTCCATCCCAACGTGTACACAGTCAAGCAATGACAGCAGCAGTTCTGCCCTCATGAGCAGGGGTCTCTTGGAAAAACTCAAACACAAAAAAGAAAGTATATAAGATTTGGAAGCAGGAAAAGGTGACCCAAAAGGGATATAGAGTCACTGTTCAAGAATGCACAAGAGTTGGGAAAGCCCAAGCCCACCTGGAATTGAAACTCTAAGGGATGTGAAGATCAATGAGAAAAGGTTCTACAAGTACCTCAGTAGAAAAAGGAAGATGAGGGAAAATGTGATCCTGATGCTGAAAGGGGCAGAAGACCTGATGCCACAGAACATGGAAAATGCCAAGACACTCAACACCTTGTTTGCTTTGGCCTTTATTGGTAGTATTTGCCTTCAGGAATCCCAGACCCCTGAAATCAGTGGGGAAGTCTGAAGCAAAAAATTAAGGTGGGGAAGATTTAAACAAAATCCAATATATGTGAGGTATTTGGATCTGATGGAATTCACCCAAAAGTGCTGTGGGAGCTGGCTGATGCAAGGCTGCTCTCAACTACCCTTGAAAGATTGTAGCAGTCACAGGAGGGTTTTTTGGGCAGAAAGAAAATGCCACTCTGACACTCATGAAAGGTAAGGAAGACTATCCTGGGAACTACAGACTAGCCAGCCTCACCTCCTGGGACATCCCTGGAAACTGTTTCCAGACTTATGAAAGGCAGGAAGGTGATTGGGAGCAGTCAGCATGGAGACACAGGATAAACTGGGCCTTAGGAGCACCATCATCTCCTACAATGAACTGAGCAACTTAGTAGAAGAGGGGAAAAAGGTGGACATTGCTTTGATGTTAGAAAGGTTTTTGCTCTTTACCGTACCATCCTCACAGACCAGCTGAGTTTGGGATATGTATGGAGCAGATAGTTTTTGGCATTTAGGGAACAGAATTTTGTTTATATACTCATTACTGGATGTGTTTCCACTTAATGGTTCACAGGCTAGTAAAAGGTCTAATACTTTTCTCTCTCACCTGATGAAAAACAAAGGGGTCACACCTGGGTTATGTGTGTCAACACCCGCCAAATTATCACAAGAAATATTAATGATCCCAGATCAGATTGCTTTCTTGCATTTATCTTGCAGATGTGAGAATCTGGAGTAGTTTGGATTTACCAGCTCTTTTGAAAACTGATTCACTTGAGAAAATGATTAGTTAGAGAGCTAAGAGTTAGAGTTTTCAGAGCCTAAATGTAGGCAGCCATCATTTTAGTCTGGGCCATAGATTAGACTTCCGCTTATGCTTAGTTCTCTTTACTCCCTTTTCGTATTTTAAAGCATATGGCTGAAGTTATTTTGTGTCTTGGTAAATGTGTCATCCAAGCAACTCTGACACTTAAAATGTTAGTCAGATGGTAGTTTTCTATTTGACAAGTCAGGATATGACACTGTGAAGCTCTTGGTTTCTTAGATGCTGCTAAGTATATGCAAAATATTGTCATTTGATGGGAATTTCAATTTGCCATCACCATGCATTGCATCAGAAAATATAAACAGATCGGTCACCTCGTGATAACTAGGATTAAAATAACAAATAGGGGAGTTATTCTAGTTTTATAGCTCTATAACTGAGGACAGAAACTGGTTATTAGGGCATTTGCTGTCCAATTGCATTCCAGTTCCTGACTGTATGAGGTACTGTGTGGATTAAGAGCTACTGAAACTCACTTCTCATAGATTATGTCATATCCATTCCCCACTTGCTCTCTCTGCAGCATACACAGGTACTCTGTGTTCCCTGAATTCCCATTATACTATCTAGATTATCTCATGCCCAATATCTCTCTTGCTTCCCCTACTCCCAAATCATTCCCTTGCTACCGTGTTCCATGTATGTTTTCTGTTTTCAAGGTGAAAAAAAACCCGGTTCCTCTAGTTAGGTTGGAATTACGAGTGCACTGACCGACCATCTGGTACTCATGTCAGGTCATGTCCACTCTCAAAATAGATAAGCAATTCAATTCTGCTCTTCTTCTTGAAATTTTTAACCATTTGTTGATTTTCACAAGACTTATTAGCTCTCATGTGGTGCCTTTCCTAGGTTAACAGTAGTTGAAGTTAACCAACAGGTTTAGAGGTTACAAGTGGAATGGAAGAGGGTGTTATAGTCCTATAGCACAATGGATCTCATAAATACAGTTTCCATCAGGAGATGGGATAAGCAAAGCATAACAAAGCAAAGAAGAAAACCAGAATAGCTGTGTATTTTAAATCCTAGCTATTGGAAATCATTATTTTCAAAACAGACAAGTCCAGGTTTTTTGTGGGGTTTTGTTTTGTTCAGTTTTTTTTTTGTTTGTTTGTTTTTGTTGTTTGTTTTTTGTTGTTTTTTGAGTTGTTGGTTTGGTTTGGTTTTTTGCTTGGGTCTTTATTCTGCTTCATTTTTGACTTTGTTTGGTACTATGGTAGAAAACTTACCATTGGTAGGATTCATGCCTTGCATGTTTAAACTTATCTGTCTATGTCATTCCATAATATGTGAAAAGGTGGATTTTGAAAGAAGATTAATTTTATTCAATCACAGGTCAAATGAATCTTAATCAATATTCACCTATCACAGACTAAAATTAAATAACAGGAGTCCCATCAAGTGAGACTAAAAACTGTTCAATCTTTTTTAATTTAAACATAAGAAAAAAATCTTGTTTTACTCCGAGTTAGCAGGCAGTGCAACAGGCTTTTCAGAGAGGTGTGGAGTCTCCATTCCTGGACACAAAATGCAGCTGGACATAGCCCTGAGCAACCTGCTCTAAGTGACCTTAGTTTGAACAGAGTGACTAGATTGGATCATCTGCAGAAGCACCTCTCAATTTCCACCATTCTGTGATTCTCTGATGCTGATTTCTTGTGCTACAAAATGCATGCCCAAGAAAACAGATTATATTGACAGATGTGCCTGCACCTTGCAATGCTTCTTTCAAACTCATTATTTATTCTCCTGCCAGACTTACTGCTTAGGCAGTGAACGATCTGTATGATTTGTGTGCATGAACTAATGTCATGCAAAGTTGATTGTCTTCAAAAGTTGATGTTCACTGAAGATTTTCTGAATGTTTTCACAAGTGTCAGGAGTGGAACACACAGCATCCTTACAGGATATGTTTAGCCAACATTTTAAACCTGAAGGACTCATTGTTTTCTTTCCCTTAGCTTATCCAAACTCTCCTGTGGAGGGGTTCAGGGAGGAGGGGTATGACCAGTAAATGAAGACTGAGAATGCTTGCAAGGGCTTGATCTGCATGACTTCATTTGACTCAAGCTGCACCCAAGGGTGCTGGGAGAGCTAATAAAGTCCTTGTAAGTCTGCTCTCTATCATGCCTAAAAATCATACCATAGGAGAAGGGTCTCCAATGACCAGAGGAAAGTGTACATTGCACTCCGATTGAGAATGGGCCAACAGATCACCCCAGGAACTACAGGTTGTTCTGCCTTTCTTCAGTCTGTGGGAAAATCAGTGACACCTCCTGGAAAGCACTGCTGGGCATATGAAGCACAAGAAGAAACTGGGAAGAGTCAGCATGGATTTCCCAAGGATAATCAGTCTGACTGTGAGGGTGGCAAGACACTGGAACAGGTTGGCTAGAGCTGTGGATGCTTCATCCCTGAAAGTGTTCAAAATTAGTTTGGATAGAGCCCTGAGAAACCTGGTCTAGTGGAAGGTGGCCTTGCCCATGGCAGCAGGGATTGGAACTAAATGGTCTTGGAGGTCCTTTCCAACCCAAACCTTTCTAGGATTGTCACAATAAAATGATTCTGTGATCTGATAAGATGACAGGACAGCCTGCTCTATCAGTGACAATAAAACTAAGGTTCTGATCATTTATTTGGACAAATGGCAACTGAAATAAAGAGGAGGCTGCTGAAGAGGTCTATTAGGAAACACTTGTTGGAGCACATCTATGACCAACCAACTTGTCCTTAATTCAATTATATTTTCCCCCTAGATGTTTCTACAAAATCCATTACTCCATTTTCACTTTAATATTATTTTCATTGGGACCTAATATGAAAGAAATTATTTTAAAATTAAAACCTCTGTAAAAGAATTCTTTCCCAGTGCAACTCATTAATTTGCAATGGATGAATTTGTTCCCACTTCAAAAACTCTTCCACTGTTCAGGTATTCATTTTATATCTGTACATATGTTCAATGCCGTATTGACCAATATGAACAATTGGACCAATGGGAAAAAAAACAGCCTAAGAATTAACAGCTGAAGTGGAGAACAGTGGAATGATCTGAAATGCCAAATTAATAAAGGCTCACTGACCCACCCTGAAGTCACAGTATGATTTTCTCATGTTTACTCCCATGGCTTACTAATATAGTATTGCCATTACTACTAACAGGTCACAGGATGTGTACTGATTTGGCAAGCTTTGTTTGAATTTTTTTTACCAGCCTGGGGTTTTTTTATCATTGAATCACAACTGCAATTTTTCTAATAATCAGCCAGTCACGGCTAACTTGTTTCATTCTTGTTTATCTGTACATGATGAAACTATAGTTTTATATAGATGGTAGAAGCAAGTAGACATTCCCTGTAGAATGAAATGTTTATGACTGTGGCTTAAAAACGTGGTGTGGAGAAATTCCAGTCTGTTAGATAGTAGAGACATGGAAAAATGGGTTTGAAGACTGCAGGGAAGAAATGATAAGGGCTGGGGTCCAGGCCTTGTTCTACATAGTTCTAGTGCGATGTAATCTCTTACCAGTAATTACCTAAATAAATGCAGATGTAGATCAATGAAGTCAAAACTGTATTTAGGAATAATGAAGAGTGGAAAGAAGTGAGTTTTCTAAAATGAACTATATACAATAATTTCACATGAAATGTGGTATTGTAAAGCAGTGAAGAAAAAGGAAGTGTATAGGTGAGCTAACAACCATGAAAATATAATCCCCACCTGGATCCTAGGGTGAGGAAAGAGAAACCATCATCACTCCTCCTGGTGAAGGACTCTGGATGCTGACACCATCCACCTGTGGTGAGTCAGAGGGGCTATGGCAGCATGACCACAGCACTAATGAAACTGGTGTTGTACATGGAAATACGTAATAACAACTGTATTATTATTGTGACTGAGATTCTTTTCTTGTATAATGATACTACTTCTTTTAAAAAAGAAATTTCTGTAGTTGTCATTTTGTTGGAACTTGCAGCCCATCTCTTCACTAGTTTGTATTAAGATGGAGCAGCTCATGTAAACTCTCATCTGCAAAAACAGAAGACTAGATACAGTGGTCCCCAAAGTCTTATCTAGTTCTCCTTTTTTTAATTTAATATAATGGTATGAAAAGAGTTTTTAAAGTGACAAAAGTTCATATCACTCAAAGTCTTTTGTGTAGAAAGTGAGCTTTAGTCAAACTCATTTGAATAAATCTCAGTATTGTGAGACAAACTGCAGGAAACATAAAGGTGGCCTTCCTTAGCTGTAATACCTGCATTTTGGTTGCCACTGTTTAATTATTGCTTTAGCCCTCTTTTAACCATTACTGTTCCAGGAAAAGAATATAACTCTAATAAACTAACTAATGTGAGTTAGGAACTAACGTCAGTGCACTCCCTTTGGTCCAGACAAAACTTAGTCCACAACTCAGCATGTTTCCAAATACAGGCAAATGAATGAATCCTTGGTATCAGCACCAACAATCATTCCCTTCCCAATTATACAAACTCAAAGTAGCACTTTTTGGCACACACTTTTTGGGGCTATAAAAGAAAGGATTCAGAATTGTCCTGTTTGCCTGACAGCCATGTAATAATGTGATGGAAGTAGGTGAGAGATCTGGTGGTCAAATTGGGCACGGTTGTCCCAGACAAACTCCATCAGAGTACTTCGTTCTGCCCACATTAATGCATCATGCAGAATTAAGGTTTCTCTTCTACTGTTTCTCAGAGAATATCTGGGTGCTTGGACAAAGTTTCTGTCCCCACAGCAACTGAACCATACCTTTGGGTTTCACTGTAGGCTGTACAGAAATTATAGCGTGTTTGAGTCCCTGATTTTTCTTACAGCTGAACACTTACAGTTCAGGCCATGCTGTCTGCTGTGGGTTGTCAGGAATAGCCTTCCTCTTCAGCAAAGATTTTTTGGCTTTGATTTCAGAAAAGGAGATCAGAAAGGAGATCAGAAGCCTTGGGGACATTTCTGTATATACTAGCTCATTTCCATTTCTTTGTTTCTGTTGTCAGTTTTGCAGCAAAAATGACCTTGGGAAAACACTTGCATGCTTCCTTGCATGAAGTCATCTTTGTACTTTGACACTGCAGAAATGAAAATAATTTGTGTATGAGAGTGGTGTAGAAGTAGGAATGAAAGCCACCATGTTTCTAATGAATGAAGATGCATCAGAACTACAACTTTTGTGAAATAATCAGTTTCTTCTTGCATTTCCTTGACTCTACAGGCCAAACGGTGCCACCGAAAGAGGGGACTCACCAGTGTGAAGGAGCATGATTTCCTAGAGGGAAGCATTGTAAAAATGTGACATCTATAGATCATGACATGACTCTGTGTTGCAACTGATATGTGCAAATTTCCCCACCTTCTGTCCAACAATTATCTATTTCTTTCTGCCTGACCTTACCACCTTCCAGCAGCATAGGCAGCAGGACTCACTGTGGCTTTTTTCCCCTGGTGTCCAGCACAGTAGCTTTTGTTTTTCTAGTACAGCAGCGATTAAAATTCCTAGCTACCACCAAAAGTAGAAAGAGTAATGTATTATTTATAAAAGGTTGGAATCTTGAATAGCAGTAGTATTTCATTTTGGCTGGCCACTGAACTAAACACTTTATGCCCTGACAAGTTACAATGTGGAGATACAGGCATTCAAGTGTGAGAAAAAAAGGCCCTGAATATTTGTTGGACCAGTACATAAACAACAAGTCTAAATCTGGTGGGTTTTTTTCACTGCTGTTTTAATATAGAGATATGTTTTTCATAGGACAAATTTGTCACATTAATTACTCTTCCCTCCTGGATCACAGTGTTATGAATGTGCCAGGCAGATCTGCTAAAGCACTAAATGACAATTTCCTTATGCTGATCAGTGTAACCAGGGCAGAGGGGTCAGCATGTGATGCTTAGGAGACAGCATGTGATACATAGAAGGTGGGCATTGCAGGACCTGTGCTTCTCTGAGGGTGCAGTGCAACCTCAGGACTCTGCTCAGAGGCATTCCTCTAGCTCTGTGTATTTCATTCTAGGTCAGATTTCCTCCTGTCTTTTATAGGTCATGATATTATTTTATACATTTGCTGGTATCAAGGTCAGACTTCCAGAAGAAATGCTTTTTTATCAAGCAGCAAGCCTTTGGCTTCGCATTCTCTTTCCCTCCCATCTAAAAAGAAATCTGACTTTTCCAGTCCTTAGTTTTCTGGTGAATTCCAAAAAGCCTGCTTTCTTTTACCTAGAATAGGTGCTTCTGAAAGGATCCAGCTCTTCAGCTAGAATAAGTTTGTAGCTTATTAGAGGAGCCTGAGATAACTCTGATCGTCTTTTTCCATTTCCCTGCACTTGTCCTGTAAGGAAACTGAAGGGACTGTGGAAATTACCCCCTGTCATCTCCAGTTGCCAAATTCAGGCAGAAACTTGTAGAAGTGAAACTCTAAATCAATGAACACTTACTGTGTTTTGAAACAGAGAGCTCCTTGCTGGCCTGGAGAGACGCAAAAGGAAATAAAAAGATCTTCCAGGCTTCCAGCTCACAAATATTTTTGGGTGAGCTGGAGCTAAAAGCACGGGTCAAACAATAGGTATGTGTCTAATCCAAGGGTAGATCCTGGTGATTTACACCACAACTTAAACTTTTAAGTCACCCAGGAGCATTTATCATTTATATGCTGGTGGTAGACAAACCTTTTCTTCTCTCTCACCTGTTCTTCTCTTGACACTGAGAAGTTTCTTGTACAGACATTTGGCAACTAAAGCTGTATTATAAAGCTACACTGAGCCAAGATGATAGGAGGCAGATGGTTTCCATGGCAACTTCACAGCACATTTTAGAGCAATTTCTCCCCACTCTGGTACATTGCAGTATAACACTCATCACCCGCTGGCTGGAAAATTGTGTTTGTGGCCACTTGAACTGACAAGGTGTGATGAGAAATAAAAATGAAGGTCATCCAAACTGACTTCAGTCAACAATTTCATGCACAGAGGTATCCCAGACATAACCCCAAAGCTCAGCACATCTCCAGGTTTCTGGTGTTCCCTGATGATGCAGTTGCCAGACTAAGGAATGACAAACCTCTCTGCCATGTCCTCGGTCACATGCCATGGAAGAAGTTTCTGACCAGGATTTTGTGTCTGTTTATCTAGTTTCTGAAAGTCAAAAAGGAATTTAAAGGCAGCATAAGATTCACCCCCTTCTGTTCATATATCATGGTTAAAACATTAAAGTAAGCTTATCCAACAGCATTACAGGAAAGATGTCAAGTCAAGGGAGATGATCAAACCTTTATCTGAATCTTTACGTGTAAAATGAAAGAATCATCTGGACTTTGAGCTGCTTTATTGAAGCCTGGCATTCTGAAAGTGCCTGTACAGTCTGGAGATAAAATTTGCTGTGTCTTTTTTTTTGTTTGTTTGTAAGAAAAATTTGGAAGCATAACAACTACATGAGTTTAAATTGATGTGCCTGCAGGCGTATTAGCAAACCCAACTTCTCAGACATGGATTAGTGCAACAGCAGAAAATTACACTTGTCATGATTCTTGATAAAGTCAATAAATTCTGTATACATAAAAGGCGCAAGCTATCCGTGCCAATATAAATGAGATCAATAAAGAAATCTTTGCATGAAAATTTCCTGCACAGTGTTGCATTTGATATTGATAAAATGCCTTCTGGAGCCAGGAAATCCTTAGGAAAGACACTTGTAAAGGACTAACAACTTTCCTTCTTAAAAGTGTATAGCTAAACATAATCATAGACATCTATTTTAGTTAAAAATTTTAATTAACAAGAATTAACTATGTGTAATATAATTTATGCAACAAATGTAATAAGAGTTAAATAAGATTTATTCCTTCCATTTTTACTTGATTAAAATCTGTAAACCTGTGTAGTGTCAAGCTTTCCTATTTACATTGAAGAGAGAAATAGTCTGTATTATCTAGAATAGGGAATTAAGATCACAGATTAAGATCTGCTTTGTCTCTGTGTATAAAATAACCTTGTAATGAGCTCTCACTGTTGAAATGAATATTCATGAATCCTGTAAAATATTAACTCAGACTTTTTGGTGCTTTTTCCTCAGGATTTTACTTTTTCTGTTAACCAGAATTGAACAGAATTGCATTGGAGAAAACAAGCATGCAGTGCTGCCAGGTCTGGGGTACTGAGCTAAGCTAAATATGTGTTGTGAGGTGCTAAAGATTGGATTTTTTTTTTGCTTTCAAAGTAAAAACAAACATTGCTGGAAACCCTGGGTAGCATGTGGCAAAAGCTGGGTTTATATGTGATTTATCCAAATGTACACACAAGCGAGTCTGAAATTTTAATTAATCCTCTCCACAGTACACTTGTTCTCACTCAGAAGATTCAGAGAACAAAAGGCAAAGCAGTGGTGATTTGGATTTGACTCTTCAGTCTAATGTGACATCCAGAGCCCTCTGTTCTATTCTTTATTCTATACAGTGAGGAACATATGTACAAATAGCTCTCACAGTCTCTGTTAGCTTGATGCTATTGATGGAGTGGGATAAAACATTAACTCTGAACAAACTCTTTAGAGGAAAACTGCCTTTACCAGATGCTGCTGTTTTGATGTATTTTGTAGAAAAAAAATATATTGTTTTCTTCTGTAAAGCAAAATAATACACTGGAATGCAGAGAGCCAGTATGGGTTTTGTAGGGACACTAGAAAATTACTATTGAATAAAGAGAGGTCAGTTGAGGTAAAGAAGGAATTTTATATGGAGTACATTAAGCAGTGCAAAGTTGTTCCTTGAAAGAGAAGATGAAGAAGAGTTGGATGGGAGAAAAGTCTAACTTCATAAAGATTGCCTTTTTCTTTATTAATAATCAAGCGATTGGACATGCATAATTCTCTGACTACATGTGATAGTCTTTATTCAAGGATTTATACCTGATCTTCTCTAGGATAACAGCCCCCTGATGTTACTTGGCTCAATTCTTTTTCTTCAGTCCTGCCATTTTGCTTCTCTAACATGCAATTTCTATCAAAACACATCTGACACTCTTTTGGACTGATTTTACAGCAGTATAATTTACAGCACTTATGAATATTGACCTCACAGTTGACAACATAACAACCATTATTTTTGTTGCCAACAAAGCCTGAACAGGAATGTCCAGAGGAGAGGACAAACCTCTGCAAGGAAAAGATAATTCCCTGGGATAGGTCTGCAGCAGGTTGGTCCTGTCTGTGGAAGAATCACACATCCCAAGGCGATGGTTAGATCACATTGAGCTAAGAGATTGCACTGCACTATGAAAGCCTTCAAGGACTCCCTGGGGGTGCCATTTATTTAAGGGTGAGCTGCCTGTTCTCACTGACATCAGAGCAGCACCATTAACATTATCAGTGTTTTAATCCCTTCAGTAGGCTGACATGGAGCTGCTGCTGGTACTTAAAAACAAGCCAAATATCTACTGGCAAAATGTGGTTAATCGCTACTGACAACACATTCACACGTGGGAACCCCATCAAGCTGACTGTAGTGAATTGTTAATATGCTGGTGTCAGTGGGAAATGTACACTTGTCCTCAAGAGGCTGTGTCTTTCTGACAGTGTGTCTAAAGGCTGTGTGTGTCCCACTGTGGTGGTGCACCCAGCCAGACAAACAGGGCGGTGCGTATGAGTGCACCTTTGGCCTGGTAGGGCATATCTAAGCCTCCCAGAGACGTGAATGATGGCTGTCATCAAAGCACACAGTCACAGAGAAACGGGAATTGCTCCATACCCTCTCAGACTTGAGTTAGCCATTAGAGAACTGAGCCTCACAATGCCTAAGTGACAAAACTAGAATAAGTCTCTGGAAGCAATCTATTCCCCTTGGTTTTAAACTCTTCTTCCCCTCCCTTCCAAGAAGAGCACTCCTTCAAGCTTTTTAAGATTCTGGAAATTGTCAGATGCCAAGCTGAGGATAGAAAGTAGTGCAGCATAATGGCAACCATTTGGAGAAGCAAACAGATTTGAGGACCCAAAGTCTCCGCTTCCAAGGCAGCTTCACCTGGACTAACTGGATCTGGTCTGGTCCTGTGAGTTCAGGGCCCACTACCAGCCAGAGCACCACAGTGGGCTCTTCTTCTGGTTTAGCTTCATCTAGAAGAACCCATTTATGTTCTGTGAGGTCACCACACAAAGCTATTTGCTTCCAGACCACACTCTTGATGCAAACTACAATGCCCTTAAAGTTAGATAGTATTTTGTAGTCCTACTTGGGGTAACCTAGAAGTATACTAACTACCATTCTTTGGTAGCTAGTTTATTTCTTGTAAACTAGCTTTGGATCACTTTGAAGAATTTCTGGTGAGACAGTTAAAGCATTATTGTATGTAATATCATCAGACACATATGCCAGCTGTGACTGCCAGCTAGGAGAAATTTAGACAATGGTGAGAAACTAATCATTCCTCTTTTGCCCTTCTTTTCCAGGGAAATAGTACTCACCATCAAAAATCTGTGCCGATATCTAGTCAGAGTAATATTCTTCAAGAAAACAAAGTGTGTTTTCAATTTTATATTTTTTTCATTTTTCAATTTTTATAGCCAGTGCAGTCTTGAGACATAAATGAAATCTTCTGAATAAACTCAAAAGATATAATAAGTCAGATGCCAGAAAGCTGAATGTTAATAAACTGCCTGAGGTTTAAGTAAACACCAGAAAAATACTGCAACTCCCTATAGTGAGGAAGAATTAATAAAATGGTCATTCCCTGCAGGGAAGTATTTACTAGGTCAAATAAAATACTGCATATTTCAGGAGGTTGGCAGGCTGTTCCTGATCCAGGGGAGATTGGATGCCCTTAAAAGGAACATCCCTTTTATTCTTGTGGTTATCAAGGTGCCATAACTACTGACACCTCTGGGGATATATCGGTTGTGCTTTTGAATGCTTGGGTCAGAAGAGGTGTCGGTTTGGTGGTAAGGAAGAAATGGATCCAGTGACAGGCACAGAAAATATATAAAGAAGAATTTCCCCTCTTCTGCTTTATTGATCTTCTGGCTGTTGCAGTAGGTTGACCCAGGCTGGAGGATGCCAGGTACTGACCACGCTGCTCTATCACTCACCTCCTCAGCTGGATGGTAAGGGACAAAATAAGATGAAAAACTGCTTCATGGGTCAAGATAAAGGCAGTGTAATAAAGCAAATAAAGCAAAAATAAAAAGCAAAATAAATAAAAATAAAGCAAAATAAATAATAAAGCAAAAGCAAAAGCTGTGTGCAGAAGGTGAGGAAAACAAGTTTATTTTCTCCTCCCCTCTCTACTCAGCATGTGATGTCCAGCAACTTCACTGGAAATGGGGCTTCAGTACATAGCAACATAGGGGTTGCTCCAGGGGACAAATATCATAAATATGATCATTGGTAGAACACCTTTCTTGCCACCAATGCACAACACCGCACTATGGGGGACTGCTTTGGGGAAAACATAGTCCATATCAGCCAGACCTAATACAACTGAATATAGGTACAGCAAGATTGATCAGTGTTTGACTTTTCTGAATTAGCATTTGTCATCTTTCCAGTTTCCATCTACACTCAGGTTTCAACTGCAGTTCATGTAAAATTGCCTTTTCAAGTGGTCTCTTGTTCTCCATGGCCTTAAATATTCATAATAATTTAATAGATTCAGTTGACTTGACACAGTCCTTGCTGTGTAGTCCATTTTCATACAAGGGCTCATGATACTGCTTCCACTGTAGCTGAGCCATTAGCTGTGGGAGAAATTAAATCTAACATATTTAATCCACTGCAATCATCTGATGTAGGCAATGCTATTTCTTTCACATCCAGCCACAAGCCTGAAATACTCTCTGATCCTTTTGCTAGCTGGAGCTACTACCAAAGTAATGGAAGTAATGAAAAAATGTGATAAGGTTTTCAATAAACTATATCTTATGTATGGGGAATATAAGGCATGTCAGCAAGCATGGAATTGCAGAAAATAAGTCTTAATGAGAAAACTGTTTACTTATTTTTTGCTGCATTTTCCATTTTAGGCAGTAAAACCTGAGCAAATACAGCAAACTCACCGGAGTTTGTATTGACATAATGCAAGATTTTAAAAACGCTGATTATCATGAATCAGGTATTAAATGTTCAGAAATATTAATGAGAAAGTGCCAAAAGATGGAAGTTTATGAAAAATTAAACTTTTTTAGTTGAATGGAAGTTTTTTCTAGTGAAAGTGTGCAAGGCTAAGATAAAGTCTTGTGATAATAAGCATTTTTACCAGTAAAAATTAAGAAGTAAATATGCATTATGCATAAAATCTCAGATGGCACAAAGTGATGAGAAGAGCCCAGTCAGGGGGTGGAAAAGCAAAGGACCTGGAAGGGCTAACACACCATAATGGAAAAGCCTAGTACAATGGGATGGGTAAGGGTGGAGGGAAGCCCTTCAAGCAGAACTGGTTAGAGATGGAATTTCCTGCTGGCAGGAAAACACTATGGTACATAAGCATTCCAGGAGGTTTCAGGCGTGAGCTGACAGCAACTGGAAGCTGTTTCCAGACATATTGATAAAAAGTTTATTGGGAAGAGTCAGCATGGATGTTCAAGAGGAAAATCTTGCCTAACCCACATGTTACTGCCTATAATGAGACAACTGGCTTGTTGACGAAGGGAGAACAGGAAAAGTTGTTTATCTTGGCTTCAGCTTTGGACACTTGTCTAACAACTTCATTGACAAACTAGTGAAGTGCACCCTGGATTTGTGAACAGTGAGGTGGACTGAAAAACAGAACTGCTGGGTTCAAAGGGTTATGATCCCTTTTCTGGTCAGTGGGAACGTCACAGGACTGCAGGACTTCTCAAATATGGATAATGGCTTATCCACTTAATCTGTCAGTTCCCTCAGTACCCATGGATACATCTCATCAGGTCCCATGGAGCCTTGCAGTTTCAGGTTCCTTAGGTGGTCTTGAACCTGATTTTCTCTTTTATGTGGGGTTGGCTATCTTGGAATATGATGTATGTCTCTGTGGCTAAGTACACCTAGCAGTGGATATACTGTGTCCAGTTATGGTGTTCATACCTTAAAGTATATTTTAGGAGGCAGAATGAGTGTGGGGGACACTCATGCCCAGAAGGACATGATGAGCTGTCTGTGACTGCATGTCTTTGTTATTCTGTGCTCCATCAGAGGACTCTACCTGCAGGAGATATGCCAGATGTCCTCAAAGTAAGAGTGGTATGTGGACACTAGTCATATACAGATTTACAGAGCACACAGATGGCTTCAGTGCCTGGATGCCCCTGAGCTGTCAGTAGGAGGCATCCCAGCCAACTTCTGTCACCCTTCCTCCTCCCCACGAACCCAAGGAGATGTTGCAAAGTCAGGAACAGGCTGAGGGACAGCAAGCCTTGCCTGTTGATACAGTGTTTTGCAAAAAGAGGTTCAGTGGAGATACTCCATAATTTCCAATTACCTTACTCCACAGTTTTCCCTAGAGCCCAAGCCTGCTTAGTTTATGCTATCAGAGCACTAAAGTGATGTTTACATGAAATATCCTTTCCTCCTGCCTGAAATTTTCATACAAAATCTTGGATGATGCCAGAGATTAAAGAAACTGAGAAGCCACCCTCCCAGCTAAGAGCTCTAACAGACTCGTATTCCTTTTGGTCAGGCAGATGGGACAGAAACACTCCTTTTTTGATAAGTAATAGCTGTGCCTTTTTGATGTGACTTCTGGAGGTCACTCAGCTGAAGTCTATCATCTCATTTCTTGTTCAGCTTTAAGACAAAGATTAAAAGCAGTTTAATATTGGTTTGATGTTGTTTCCCCCTTTTAAGCCAAATGGATACCTGGCTGTTGCAACAAGCTATATATAGTTTGGGGAAGTTCAGTGACAAAGGATAATGTGTCAGATGGTAAAAAGACATAGTCATTCCTCCCCCTTCCATTTTTCCAGATGTGTCTTGTTTAAGGAGGAGGGAAAAATGTTGTGTAAGAACCGTTCTGTTGATTGTATACTGCTCTGGAACATGGGAGAGCAGGGAGTCCTTAGGAAGTAAAAGTAGAGTTGATAAATTTTTTTTCTAATTGATTTTGAATTACACTGCAGTTTGTAACAACTCTGTTAGAACACTTATGAGACAATATATGTACCTGAATTGGTATTCATAAGCATGAGTGGCAACACTGATACTTCCATGTTGTCCATATAAGACGGGTTCCATGTTAATTTTAATGTAATGTTACCAACTTTTTAATCACAAGGAACAGTTTGAAATACCATTAAATCTGTGGTATAAAGTAACAGGTGTGAACATTACATCCAAGTGTTGAAACTGCCAGTCCTGTATTGACTCAGTGCATTACACAAGGCTGATGCAATCTCAGCCAACAAGGTGTAGCTGTGTGCACCTGGGGTCTGCTTCCAAGCCCTTGTGGTCCAGAGGAAACAGCCCTGCTCTCCTGACGTGGGGATTTCTCTGAATCACCACCCTTAACAGGGCTTAAACTGGTGGATTGTGTGAGCCTGGGGCTGAGCTGTGTGCATCTCACCAATCTACTGGATCAGGGCAGGATATTTGCAATTAGTAAATCACTAGCAGAGTGACTCTTTTCACTTCGTGTGCACAGCAAGAAAAATAGGCTGTTGCTTTGAAATGCCTGGTCTCAGTCTCTCTCCCCTTATAACAGCATCCATACAGAATTAATCTGACACAAAAGGGTCAAAGGTTTTTATCTTCTTTGGTAGATTCCCTGGCAACACAGATTAGTGGTGATTTTCTTCGACTCTTCTTCTAAAATTAGTAATTTAAATTCTAATGTTTATCCTGTTTTGGTGTTTGAAAAAACTAATACATGCCAGTCTACAAGAAAAATAATATTCCCAGAAGAACAGCATCTCTCTAAGAAGTTGGCAGGCCAAAAACTACCTGCAGCTGTGTGGAGAAATTAACAAAAAGACCTGTAGATTTGGCTGAGCCCTTAAACTCCTAAGAGAATTTTTTTTAAAGGTCCTTAAGTAAATTCTGACTTTTTGTGAATTCTTTTGATATTTCTTAAATAACATTTTCTAATTATTAAGCCAGCACCAGCAATGGTATAATCCTATCAGTTTTAGTAAACCATTTCTTAATTTTCCTGTGAAGGAACATAATTTGGATACATTGTTTCCCAATTATTTTAAAATAAGCTTTATATCAGTTTACCCATCATTGCACAGTGGAAATTAGTGGTGTCAAAAAATATTTCTCCACCTGAAATATGCTTTGTCTCTTGATGAATAAATTTTACTATAACTTGCATGATTTGGAAAATAATATCTTCACTGGAAAGATGAAAAAGTACATAGAAAAGAACTCCTCTGCGCTTCTGTACCTGAATCACTATTTTCCTGTTGGAAAAAAAAAAAAAGGAGTTTGTTCACAACAATCACAGAGTTATTAAGAGGACAGCTGCATATGTTTTTTAAGAAGAGATGGCTTTCAATTTGAGAAATACGTTTTTCTGTCTCTCACTGGACAGGGACAGATGGGATTTTCTGTATAAACTCAGCCCTTCTCCAGGTCACCAAATGGAAAGCAGAAGTGACACTTTTGTGAAGCTTTAAGCATGGCTTTCTTAAGGGCTGGAACAGCCCATTGGACAGCTGGGACCTTACAAAGTGTGAGATCTCTGAATTCCTCCAACATTATATGGAATCTGTTGCCAGACTGGTAATTGTACCAATCAATTGTCAGACTGAATGCATCAACCCTACCCTGATTCTATCCTCATTACATACACTGAGCTGGAGTTTGCTGATGGCAGTCTCCATGGGCTGAGTGCAGGGAAAGTTCCAACTCCCTGTAAATTCTGGGAGCTATATCTGATCCTTGTAAGCTAAGCAATAAATTGATATCAATATAGTTGTCCAATACTCTATAGTATGCTTCCACAGAAAAGCCATGTGCCTGTGTCTTTCTCTTTCAGAATGGAGTAAGACTATAAAATCAGATCTCACACTTTTATTCATAACTATATAAATGTTCTTCAGTCTTGTTGATAGAGTCTTAGATTACATTAAACACAAGGATGGAAGACTCTCAGATCTTTTGGGGCTGGAGACAAGTCAGAATGACTTGTAGAAGAGAAGCCAATCCAAGAAACTACTCTGCCAGTTTATTCTTTCCAGTGTCTGGAGAAGACCATCATAACATCATTCAAGCTCACACTTTATTTAAACATAGAAAAGAGAAAAATCAAAAACCCTGAAAGAGACTCTTAAGGACATTGAATAGTCATGGGGCAGTAGTGTGCAGTTACAGATTGAACTCTGTCTATGGGGACAGACAAACATAGAAAGAGAAGGGAAATCACCAAGATAGGTGACAGAGCAGATAAAATTCAACCTTGGCAAAGGACACATCTTTGGATTGTGCAAACTGAAAAGTTCATGCACATTGCAAGGCTCTAGATGAACTGATTGGTTGTAGCTATAAATATGTATATATTTATATGCAAGTACATATATATGAAGGCACACACTGCTGTATTTTATCTTCCTATCCATCAGAGTACTCTGCAGTTTTCATGACATGATTGCCTTATTCACAGATCAGACTTAATTCTGAATATAATCTTGTTATTATTTCTCATTCCTATGAAGTTCTTCATCCTTCTAGTAGGGAGCAGTCTTAGACTTAACTATAATTAATTATACCCCAAATACCAAATCATGAAGGGAACATGAAAGTCTTCCAAAGCTGAATATGCATACATTTCTAATTTTCTGCAGGTTTAATAAAAAAGTATCATACAAATATTGTGTAATTTTTTTTGGTAATTTTCCAATTCCATTAACAGTAAACCAAAATATTTTTATGCATTTGGCTTTATCTTTCATAGGATTGCAATGTCTACCAACATGAAAATCAAATGAACTGCATATTATCTATCTTTCTTGATATATCACTCATGAGCACACTGGAGCTACATGAGGAATCATTTTGTCTTTTATCTTCTTTGAAATACTTTTAAATTTAAACTCCTCTCCGAACCTCTCCAAGCCTCTCCGAACCTCTCCGAACCTCTCCTTTTCACAAATGTAAAAACAACCATAGTTTGCACTGTTCAGGGAAATTGCAATACAATTGTGTTAGATGTTTGAGATGAACGTTTTCAAGGAGACATTGAAGGATCCTTTTTTCCCTGACCTAAATAACAGACTTAGGAGGAAAATGTTAAATGGATTGTATAAAAGAAATACTTCCAAAATTTTCCTTGGAAGACAGATGTTAATATGGGACAATTTTGGTAATTCTTTCTCTCTTTCTGTTTTCTGAGGTCACTCACCATCTGCTTGAACTATTTGGTTGTGTGGCTTTACAAGTCAGCTCATTTCTCAGCTCAGGAGGAACAGGTATCTTTGGGAGTTACCAGAGCAACCAGCTCTGAATTACAGAATAATGTTTAGGCAAGAGAGATAGTCTTTATTTATATTCTTTCTATTTTTAGAAGACATTGTGTCTTTCAAACCATGGATCTATATTCTTTCATTAATTATGTGAAATTATAAATTGATTTTAACTACCACTAAAAAAAAAAAAAGAAAAAAAAGACAAATGAGACCATTGGTACCAAAAAAAGCAGCATCAAGAATCTCCAAACATACACTCTGTGGAAGGGGTAGGACTGCAGTTTCCATTAGTCAAGCAGGTATCAATGGCTGCCTTGTCAGCTAGTCTTGCTTCCCCCTCTTTTGGCTGACATTGTCAGTACATTGATTTTTCACTGGCATACCTCATCCCAGCTCATCACTTTTGCTGTGCAGCCCCCCCTCCACTGCACCCCTACCCTTTCCCCCTGTCCCAGATGTTTCCTGGTGCCTCCACTGTCTCAGGATTCTTACTCAAGTTCCAGCTACTTGCCTATTCCTTTTCTCAGTTATCCTTCCTGTTTCCAACATGGCAAATCTTCTCCCTAGCCCTATTCTTTCCTTTCTTCCCACAGCAGAAAAATTCACTTTTACCCTTTTCCAATCTTACTTGAGCTGCCTTTTCCCCCAAAGCTACTTGTATCTGAACTGACAATTAAAATCCAGTTTTCTAGACAATATTTTAATTTCATTTCTTCCTAATCTCTCTTTCCATTCATGATTCCAGCACGCCTTGTCCTCTACTTCTCTTTCAATTTTCATTATCCCTACTCTGCCATTGACAGTCTAGTCTCTTTCCTCCTTCCATCTTCTTTTAGAATTCCTAATGGCCTAAAAAAGGAGACATAATATCCTCAGATAGTTTCAGTGAGAAGAGTCAGCTGAAGATGCATAGTCCATCAAAATATGGCAGAAAGAAAAAGAGATAAAGGAAACAAACCAACAAGATTTTGGAAATATGTTCAGTTTGTATATATATTTTTATACAGTTTCAAATGATATTTCTGTAAAAAAGAAAATTGTGTTATAAAATAGAACAAAGTTAATAACTTAAGGATGTGAAAAGTCTGACAAACAACTAATCATGTATAAGTCTGGCCAGTATGAATTACCATCTTTTCCCCACGCAGCAATTTGCAGTCTTGTGGTACTGAAGTAACAGGCAGTAAGTGGGAAAAGACAGTTTAACCAAGCACTTTTTGCTTAATCTTAAATATGTGTGAAGTTTTATATTGTTTGTCATGTTACATGTTCTTTCTTTTTCAGGGCATAAGTGTGAAAAACTGGAGCATATTATCGCTAGTATAATAATAGAGTACTTTTTCCACCTGGCACAAACTGAACAGCAGCATTTTTCATGCATCTAAATAATTCCCCAGTTTAGGCAGTGATCACATTAAAATATCCAGCTAAACTACTGAAGAATAGCATTAGAAATGTGTAAACTTGAGCAGAAAATATTCTTGGTTTCAGTGCCTTCCACATTATTTTGCCATTTCTCTTGGCTTGAATTTTTACATAATAAGTGAGTTCTGAACTTTCTTTTTCCACACCATCTAGGTACAATAAAAGGTCATGAAGGCAAGTATATTGTGCATGTTTTTGAAAACCTTAGTGAAATATCTTGAAGGAGAAGAGGCTAAAATAGCAGAGAAATACACATGAAAATGATATTGAGGGCTGCTAGGAAAACTGATCTTGACAGGATCATAGAAAAATCTGGGTTCAAAAGGATCTGGCTATTGTATGGCTGACCCCCCTGGTCAGGATTGTCTTTAGATTAAGATAAGGCAACCTTAAAAGGACATTGAAATCCTTGGATCTTTCAGCAGGGTTTTGAAAGGGGTCATATTTGTCAATGCTTCAAGAAGTCATTGATTTCAGTGCTTCTGTGTGACAAGAAAAGGAAAATCCTGGAGTAAGTGAGGTTGTTGGGTAGGATTTGAGAGATACAGCCTCAGTGTCTACACTGAGAGAGAAACTCAGAGTCAAATGCTGCCTTCTTATCTGCATGAGGGTGTGTACAGACACAGGCTAGGGCAGGCTGGACAAAGACTGCCTTACATCATGGAGGAACCAACTGAAGTTTCTGACAGACCATGTTCCTCTGGACATCCATCTCATGTTTTGAACGTAGTCAGTGTTTAAGGAACAGGAATGACTGATGTGTCTGTGCAAAACACAGCTACAGCTCTTTACTGTGGAAGATACAGTAAATGACAACCAATTTATTTCATCTAAAATTTGGTGGCTGAATGTGGCACAGCCTGGATGCCAGAAGGAGAAGAGGAACCCTAATGTCAGATTCCTTGGAGGGAAACAATTTGTCCTCTCTCCTTTCCCAAGAAGCATCTTGCTCTAGAAGCCAAACTGAGCATGTTGTAGACCTCTGAATCCCTGTAAAAAAACCCACAGGTGGTGAATGAGCTTTCCATGACTTTTCAGATTTGGTTAGAGTGCTCTCTGTGATGAGGGAACAGCCTGTCCCATGCATGCCACAACACATGGCAACACGTAATAAAATGACAAGGATGTTTACTCAGCAAACTCTGCACAAGAGCTTCTCTCAACAGTGTCTGCTACAAACATCAGGTGATATTTTGATGAAGAAAAATCATGATGTGGTATGATCTGCCACAACATGAGGATAGGCTGCATGGGACAAATCCTACAGCAGTCAACCCTGGTCTCACAGCAGAACTCACCACCCTGCTGAGCCTGGGTTTGCATCCCAGCGTTTTCTGTGCAGGAATCTGATTTTACCCCCCTCTCATGCACAGTAATTTTCTCTGAGAGGGGATCTAGTCATTCTTTTACATTTGATTTTCTTATTCACTGATATATTTCCTTTAATTTCTTGCTTTTTCCACTTCTAGAGGAATAGTGACTACTTGCTGTCTGCTGATTGTGTTTTGTTTTCTGGATTGCATGAATTAATCGTCACTGCTTATGATCAGTGACTGGCATTTTTAAAAGATGAGACTGGTGCATGAAAAACAGTGAATTACTTCCAGCCCTATCTCAGTGTAAGTGACTGTTACTGTTAAACTTCATTTAATGTTTAGCAGTTATGTAAGCAATTATAAATGAATTTGTTGACATCTAATGACTCAGAAAAAAAAAAAAAATAATATTACACCATGAAACACTATGTATAGAACTCAGTATGCTCAATTAAGAGGACATTAGCACAACTAGGTTTGTTTTGTCTGATGTCCTCTAAATATTTTTTCCACAAATTTGAAGTATGCATTTCCAAAATTATGGTTTCCCTCATCATTTTTCTTTCATATATGTCCATACAGTGTGTGTCCTTTTAATTTCAATATCATATTTTGACAAGAAATTTCAAGGAAGACATATTTTATAAGTGCTTTTTGCAAACAAGTGATATAAAACAATGTTCTATAGCTTGGCTGAGTGTTAGAAATGTGTTGTCAAAATACTCCTTCAGCCAAATCTAAGGTTTTATTTTAAGGTGACACTGAAATATTTAAACAAACAAGTAGGCCACTGTTCTACTCGTTGGCAGAGCATTACTAATTATGCCTGATACATTCATTGCATTTATTTATTAGCCAGCTCTATTGAATCTTCTAGCAGGATGCCATTCTATTTTAAAGACATTTGTGAGTTATAGAAACCCTTAATTTATTACTCCTTTACAATCCAAAAGTCCTATTTGTTTCTGGTGAAACACAGCTGTAATCCTGGTGAGCTTTATCATTTTATTGGCTTTCATTGGATGCCTTGTGTCTTCAATGCAAAGTTATCATTAACCTTAATAATGAATCAGACTAACCTATAGCTTGGAATAGTTGTCTCAAATTCTAAGGTATGACTTCCTTATTTCACTTCTGCAAATAAAAATTACTATAACACTCGACAGTATTGCTTATTGTTTTGCAGGTAACATTGCTCTTTGTGAAATCTTTTTCAGCTGATGGGTACTCAGAAGTTTAAACCATTTTGTGTGTGTGTGTTTTGAGAAAAAGTATATCTGACTTTTATCCAAATGTCTTGATTTATTACCACTTTTAATAAGCTACATCACAAAAACAACTTGTAATGAGTAACTTAAGAAAATATGGTTCTCATTTAATCTCCTCTAAAATATCCTTGGGAATTCCAAGGGGCAGAAAAGCAGATTAAAAATTCCTTTACAGATCACATGAGCTATCTCTTATTAAAGCACAGATTAATTACTTCTCTGTTGATAAATTACTTCTGACACATGTAATTAAAGCAGAAGATTCAATCATTAACTTCAATCACTGTGAAAGTACACTTAAAAGGAGCAAATTGCAATGCACAAAGGGTAATAGCTTAATGGTACACTGCTTTTATATATATCTAGATACAGATACAGATATAGATATATAAAAATAAATTTCTATTAAAATGTAATTGTATATATCTGATTTTCATACTTCTAACATCTTAAATCACTGAATCAATGTGAAAGAAAAAAAATGCTTGAAAATATTTTTTAAAAAAAGCTTTAGAGGGAAAACTGTTGGACATTGTATGGTACCTATATGTAGCATACATCTCTGATGTTCCTTAGGTGCAAACAAGCTGGTGTCTGATGTTGCTAGTTATTGTACATCATGGAGAGAAAGGCAGTCTCTGACTGAGAGAAAGGTTTGGGACATTAATATCTGCATCACTGTGAGTCTGTCTGCCCCACACCACAAGGAGAAAAACACTGCACTTAACTCAGAGACAGGCTGATGTCACTTAGCCTGGCTAAATGCCTGCTAATGAAAAAACATGCAGTGATTTTCAGTGACTTGACTGCCTTGCAGTATCTCATGCACTGACAAATCCTGGTAAAGTGGTTCTACTTTGAAGTGCCTGGTAGGAATGAGCTCTGTCTCTTTTCCAACTCAGGTTTCAACCGTGTTAGTACATTTCTCTTGTTCAGTTTCGTCTGAATACTGTCATTGGCTGCCACCAGGCTCAACAGCTATCCCTTGATTATGAGCAGGGGTCAGGTAGAACATTATCCTGAGTGTTCCCCCTGGGATTTGCCTGAGGGAAGAAAAGCAGCCTCCTGTGGTGCTTGCATAGTCCTGTGTTTTCTGTCTTGTAGTTGTCCACGTCGTTGAAATCCACCCTGAGGAACAGAGCCTGCCACTGGGAAACTTCTCCAAGTGGTTCATGGAAAAGCTTCATCCACTTTGTTCTTTACATGAGGGACTCCATAATAGACAGATTCCAACAGACTGTCCCCAGTGTTTCCTTGCCTTCTGTTGTGGAATCTTAGGCTCTCCGCAGGGAAAGGGGGACATCAATTTTTCTCCTTTGACATCTGACACACATAAATCTGAAGGGTCAGTGGTCAGGCTTGATAAATATTTATTCTTGATAGTTTTGCTATATTTCAGTGGTGTTTTCCTATTAAATTACGAATAGCATATATATAAAGGGGACTTATAAGAAAGACAGGGACAGACATTTTAACAGGGCCTGTTACAATAGGACAAAAGGGCAAAAAAAAGGGCAATGGTTTTAAACTGAAGGAGGGCCGATTTAGATTTGATATAAGGAGATTTTCTACAATGAGGAACCCTGGAACAGTTGCCAAGACAGTTGTCAAGATGCCCCATCCCTGGAAATAGTCAAGGGCAGGTTGGATAGGGCTCTTGATATTCGGATCTAGTTGAAGATGTGCTCATGGCAGGAAGGTTGGACTAGATGACCTTTAAAGGCTCCATCTAACCCAAACTATTTTTTAATTCTATGATTCTATGCTGAAGTGAAAGGTTCTGATTGTCATGATGTTTTGAAATCTAAACTTATCTCTTAAAGTGTCTGGGGTAAGACAATGCTTTTGGAAAGGAAAATCTGGAGTCTGGGCAATAAGGGCAGGAAAATCTATTTGGGAAGGTGATGGGAAAGCTGTTAAAACATCTTCTGTGGGCTGAGAGATGAAAGAAGCTGGAAAAAAAATATTTTTTAGTGCTCAGATTTCTTGCTGAGAACTGGAAAATCAGTGTAAAGAACAACTGTCATCAAGGACAGATCAGCCAGGAGCTGTAGCGTGACTGTCTGGTGGGAGGAGGTGAGACTGGAGGGTCTACAGCAGCCTGCTTGAGTCCTTGCTGCTCCCCAACAGTTCTGAACTGCATTCCACTGCAGGGGGAAAAAAAGCAATTGCTCAATTTATAATCTCTCTTGACTATAAAATGAATGAATTTTATGACAGACGCCCAACTCTGACAGATGCCCAACTTTTAAAAGACAAAATTAGGTGAAATGAATGTCACTCATAAAGGTGAAGTATTTGTCAAAGGCCATAGAGAAAACAGGAAATAAAAAGCAGCACATTAAGGTAGGCTGTAATGTAGAGGGTGATTGGGAAGAGTACAGCTCTGGCTTCATTTATGGAAATGAAGTTGCATCCACTTACACAAAAATGATTATGGCTCCCACTGTCCTAGATTAAACAACTCCCAGATCTCATTTATGTAATGTGCCCAAAGTTCAGATTCACTCAGCCTTTCTTGACATTTGAATAGCAATTTGAGGCTTCAATTCTTTCTGTCCTTCTTCATCCACAGTTACTAAATTCTAATTACATTTTTTTATGCAAGCAGCAGGCCAGTGACTCCCTTGCCAGAAGGATTTTTCCTTTCATTTTTTTGGTTGGTTTTGGTTGGGTTTTTTTGTTTTTGTTTTTGTTTTTTTAAAGAGGGAGTAAAGAGATCTCAAAAAAAGCTTAAAATGTCTGAGTAAAGGTATCAGAAGAAGAGTGTGTTGCTTGTATCTAATTCTTAACCATTGGTAACACGGTACCATCAGACATTTTATTTTGGAAGGCCTTTGATGTGCACCTATTGCTACTCAAATAGTTTGGAAGTGATGCATATAATTATTTTCTTGAGAGAAATAAAAAAAATATTTTTAATATTCTATATGGCTATGGCTTTTTAGGGTAAATAGCAAGCACTTGGCAAGATGTCTAAGAAAACTGCACTACAACAATTAACTTTTGTTTTGAGATTGCCTAGAAAAGTGATTAATGTAAAATAATGTTATATTTTTCTGCGTTTTGGTAGAATGCCATGGAATAAGATGCAGGGATTTAGTAACCAACCAGGAGAAGAAGCTACTTTAAAAAAACACCTTTATCCTTGAATTTCTTCATTTGTTAGTGAAGAATACTGGAATGATGATGCCAAGTCAGAGAAAAGGTCCTTTTAGCCTTGCTCTGTGTGTCAAACAGTGGAGGATGATGGGATCACAGGATAATTCCAGCAGGGAGGGTCCTCAGGAGGTCCCTCCTGGTCCAACCTCCTGCTTGCAGCAGGTTCAGCTCTGGGGCCAGTCCAAAATGCTCAGAACTTCTCCTAGACAGTGCTTAAGAGCCTCAAGGACAAAGTCTTCAAAACCTGTGCCTTTGCCTGACTGTCCTCTCAAGGGAAAGGTCTCTCCTTATATTGAGGGTGAGCCTCTCCTGCCTCAGTTACTGCTGTTGTTCCTTGTCTCCCTGCCCTGCACGGCTGCGAGGAGCCCAGCTGCAGAACCTTGAGGATCTCCACATGGGCACTGCTGCCTGATGTTAACTTCTCCCCAGATCCATAGCTCCAAGCTGTGAAAGTCCAGCTCCACAAGCCTCTCCCCAGAGAAATACTGCTTCAGACACATCTTCACGTTCCAGTTGGAAAAAATAAGACCTGAAGAAAAAAACACTATTTTTCCCCCTAGCTTTTGTAGCAGTGTGTATTTATTTTTCTTTTGATTATCTTGCCTATCCAGTTTCTTATCCACACAGTTACCCACCTAGTTTGGCTGTGGTGTCCAAACATGAATACAGGAATATTGTGGGAGATGTTTCCGAAAAGCTTGCCAAAGTTGATGTGAATTACCATTCACATTCCCTGCTCTCTCCTTGTTCAGGAACCCAGCCACGTTAGGGTCTGACATGATTTACCCTGCCAAACACACGCTCTTTCAGCCACTTTCCTCTCCTCTCTGTTGTCAGAAATGTGCTTCAAGGGGATAGAAACTTGTGCTCAGGGAAAAATGCAGAGCTGGGGAATGCAGGAAGTCATAACCACCCTTGTATGCATTCCCAGTTTTCAGCACACTTCAGGAAAGTGACCCAGAATTGGGATCTTTGTATTAATGAACATCAAAGTACATTATCTACCAATAATATCTCTAATTCCAACCTAATTAAACAGGTAGCATCTCCAACAACCTATGAAAGTGTCACACTTTAATTTCATATTCTGTGATAGAAATATGTAGATGCCTCAGTTTTGGGGTTCAAAAACTTATACTCATCAGTCTTCTCTTTACATTCAGTGGAGAGAAGCAGGTTCCTAAACAGGAGGAACAGGCAGGTTTGCTTTGGTTTTGTTGGGTTTTTTTTTTCAACAGGCTTACTTATTTTAAAGTGCTTGCTTGGAAAAGTTAAAAAAACTCTTATTTCCATTTTAGATAGAGGTCACTTAGGAATAAAGAATTCTATAGAATGAAAAAGTTGTTCCTCTGCCATGTGACCTTTCTCTGGATTTATCAACATACTCAGAAATCATAATTTTTTCTTTCATTTGGTTGGATTTTTTTTTCATTTAATTTTCAATTACTTCACTAATAGATAAAGTTTTCCCAGGGAGAGAACAGGGAGCTGGAAGTGCAGGTGGAATGTCTGGCTAAGCATGATAAATGCAGTTCCTGAGCAGGTTCCTTGGGATCCCCAAACCACACTGTTAGATAACGACTCTCCCTCTCTTAACTGGGGAGAGAGCACCTGCTTTGTTGTAAATACCTTCTTTCCAAATATTTTACAAATACTAGATGCAACCTGCTGAATTCAGCTCCTGTCATTCAAGGTGAGATCCATGATTTGGTCATATCCATTTGATGACAATTATTAGTATCTGCCTTAGGGTTGATACACAGGATTTCTCTTGATACCACATCAGCTTTAGCCACTCAGCCTTCAGAGCATTAAACACAGCCAGTGTCTGTGTATGTATGTCTGTAACGCAGCTGTATTTCCTACACCTAAAGCATAATTGAAGCACTACTTCATTTGTTTCAAAAAGAATCCTTCTTTGTATAGAAAGAGGGTATGTGCATATGAATGAGGGTTTCTCAAAAATATATAAATAGAAAACATCCTGCTGATGATTTATTAGGAAAATCAGCAGCTAGTCTTGAAGCATCTTATCTGAAATATTTCAACAAGTTGCACTTGCAAGCACAAGGTTTTCCTATCTAATTTAAAGTGCAGCAATAATAGGATTTAAGGAAAATATCACAGTTTGTATAGACATTAGAGATAAATTTTTAAGGCAGTAGCTAGAAACTCCAATTACTATGTCATATGTAGTTGGTTTACTTGATATAAGACTAGAAAAGATAATATACTTCAGGGAAACTGAATATAATGTAAACCAACTATACCTATTCAAGAAACATTAATTAATTTGGTGGCTGCAGTGCCAAATAAATAGCATCTTAAGGAGATCAGTGGCTTTAACCCAGTGCACTTCCAAATATTTGTACTTAAGTGCTACATTTTCTTTTCAATTTTAAAATATGACTAACCTACAGTCAATTGCAAAAATATTTGTGACAGGGGTGTTATGTTTGCATAGAACTTGTGAAGATTTCCAATATGACAATGCCATTGCTGTAGAAATTATAAACTCTTAACTGCTGAGTAGTGAAAGAAGATTACATTATAATTCACCTTGGGTAGTAAATTGAAAGAAGATTCTATCCTGCTTTGAGTGAAGGAAATAATAAAATTGCAGTTGGCTTCCTTGGGGACAGGATGGGGTCCTGCCAGGCTTAGGATGATAAATCAAAATAACATAGCAGCAGCAGATGGTTACAACAGATGATTGAATAAGCACTATGTTTAATTTTTATGAAATAACTTTAAGTGCACAACTTGTCAAGAAATTAAATCTGACTCAGATGAATTCTGAAATGTACTATATTTTCATCATGGTATGTAGGGGGCAATTTTACTTGACAAAATAATCTCTGTAGCAATAATATTATAAAACAGTAACATAATGTATATACTCATTCAAATTCAGAAAAAATAATGTTGTGTGTAGTTTAAGAAGAATACAATAGAAATAAGGAGAGAAAAAACAAAGAGAGAGTAGGAAGAGCTTTAAAATATTATCCACTTTCCCTCCAGACCTTTTTACACATACTACAAGGGCATTTAGATATCTACTCCCTGTGAAACTGGGGGAGTCTGCTTTCTCAAAATGGTGAAGCACCAACACACCTCTGTGGATATGTCTCCTGCACACAGCTGATAGGCTGTTATATATAAAACAAAGCACTGAAACAGAATGGGTGTTTTGACTCATCCTGTCAACACGCATTATAGATGGCAAGAATTGCACGCATCCCTATGGCTACTGCATACACAGCTGGGATTCCCCAGCCACAGAGATGTGTGAAGCACTCTGAGCACACAGGGAGGGAGCTGGATCTGTCCTCCAGGTGTACCACAACTGCTCATTCCATGGACAAATAATCTATGCTAAACCACAGCTTCCTACCAACCATCCAACAGCTTCAGCCAGGTGTTTGTTACCCAGCTGCTCTGGGTGGACTGCAGGTACTCAGCCCCTTGAGGATGTCAAGAGCTTCCCCTTCCTTCTGAACAAGCCTAATAGTTTTATTAATTTACATCTGTCATTTGCCACAATCATAGAATCATAGAAGGGTTTGGGTTGGAAGGGACCTTAATTATCAGTCTGGTTCCAATCCTCCCCTCCACGGCAAGGACAACTTCCTCTAGACCAGTTTGCTCAAAGCCTCATAAAGCCTGGCCTTGGACACTTCCAGGGATGGGCCATCCGCAGCTTCTCTGGACAACGTCTTCCAGTGTCTCGCCACCCTCACAGTAAAGATTTTTTTCCTAATGCCTACTTAGGCTTGCATAGTAGCTGTGTATGTCCCCTGTGAATAAAATAACAAGGCATTGCCTGTCCTCACACAGCTGACACCGCACACACGGCTGGGGAGGGCTCGCTGAGTGCGTCTCAGGGACTTTGAAAACAAATATGCACTGTGGGCACCCCACTCCTGCCCACCCTTGGATTTCTGAAATAGCAATATTCCCTGATTTGTTTGGGATGAGGAGGGAATCAATTTTCTCAAGTCAAACTCATGCCATGGAGAGTGCTAAATATTTAACAGCACACATGGCTGTGCAATGTGCTTGAGACCAAGGCCAGACTCTCTTCAGTTTACTTATAAAGACATAGCAAAGTCACTATAAATCTGTTCAGATATCTTAGGAAAGGAACGAACTTTACTCATGGATGAAAGTTAATCTAGAAAAATCACATTAGCTAGGAGAGATTTTTTTTCAAAGTGTTAAATTCATTTAACACCAGGACTCCAAGAACACATTATAAATTAGAACAAAACAGAACAGATTTATAATCTCTTCGCTAGATAAAGCAAGCCAGACACCAAAAGTTTATTATCGGAGCAGATTTATGCACATAAACACAGTGTCTGAGAATTGCATACTCAGTGCACTCATGGCTGAAAGAAGACATTAACCAAATTAAGTGCAAGAATGAGCTGTGCCTTCTAAGAAGCAGTATAATAAATTATTGGGACAATGCATTAGCTGCAGTGGGATGGTTTTTGTACTGGAACACCTGAAAACAACACAAGAGAGCTTTCTAAAAGCAAGGCCTCAACCAAGTTCTCTAAGATGAATATAAACTCTGGATAAAATCCTGAGATATGTAAAAGATCAGAGTTCTAGTGGTGGATACAAGGCCACCCCAACAAGGAGAGGCAGGTCCATCTGGGTACATATTTTAGGATCAGTTCTTTCTCACTAGAATGCCACAGGTGAACAGACGACCAGTGATGAATTTGCTGCCCATGGGCCTTATTTCAGGTTCTTGATGGACAACAGCCATTGTTCTATGATTTATGAACACTTTGATTTTAAGAAATGCTCTTCCAGCTGAAGCATCTGATATATGAAATCCTGGAAAATGTATTGCAGACTTTTCAAAATGTACAGGAGACAGCAGCAGGTCTGAGTGTTTATGATGCTGTCGTTTTCCCTGCCTCCAAGCACTAAGCAGTTGCCATGCCTCTCTTTGGTAGCAGAGGATTGAAACACTCCCTGATCTAGGGATTGCTGTTCAACCAGATGTTTGCAATGTCCTTTGGGACCTTCAGGGAGAAAAATGGAATATAATCAACAACTATTAAAAATAGCAATGGCCCTAAAGAGGCTCACAGACTCTGTACAGTATGTTCAGCATTCACAGAAATCTGGTTTTGCACTTTCTATGAGAACAGCAGAAGTCTGAGAGTGGTCAACTTCATTACAGCTCTTTTAAGGGTCTAGGTGCCCTGAAAAATTATAGGAACTTTCCAGTCACTTCACAGAAATCTGGATAGGGTCCAGATAAGGCAGAAGAGGAATCTACCAGTTTTTTCTACTTAGTGTCATCCTGTGAAAGGTATTTGCCAGGAAGGGATAAGCCATCTGAGCAATTTTCCATATCAATTTCACATAAACAGAGTTCACATGGTTACAGAGAAACTATGCAATTACAACATGCAGCATTCCAAGAAAGAATGGAGAGTTTAAAAAAGTAAGTTATAGGAAATACTCCTGTGATATATATGAAGACCAATTTTGTTTCAAAGGGCTGTACACTCTGGATGGAAGAACAAAACCTTAAACTCCATCCTCACTACCAGCTAGCCATAGCACAAAGTCTTTAATGTTGACTGGTACTCCCTTGGGAGCTGTTATGATTTCAGTATTCCCTTGATAAATTAATTTCTCCAAGATGTTCCCAGGGCTTTTGTACATTCTGCTTGTGGCTGCACTGATAACAAAGTCACATTCCTCAGCTCTAAAAATCCAAGAAATACATTATGTTGTTTTGTGAGATTTGTCTGGTATGCATTGGACAGCTAAGAAAGAGGACATGACATGACCTTTAGCATATAGCCCTCTGATTCTGAGGACATCTTCTCATTTGTATGTTGGAGAAGCCCACAGCTCTGTTCAGGAAGTGTGTCTGCACAGCCCACACCACAAGCGCAACCACTTACTTTGACAACACATGGGGAAGAGGCATCGGAAGGACAGCACACTGTGACCAGTGCTGCTGGGTGTTTAAATGGATACCAGCTGCATGAAACTCACCTCAGTAAAACACAGATACCTTATTCTAACAGGATAGTCTACAAACACAGCCCCTAGCCTGCTTAGGTGCCTAAGACATCACTGATGCCTGTTTCCTCTAAAATTCTTGTATGCAAAATCTTGCTCCTCTGCTGGTCAGAGATTTTGTTGTGTTGGGTTGATCTATGATGGCCCATAGATCACATACATGTGGATGTTAGGCGAATATTTCTGTCTTCCCCGAAGGGAAATCCCCAACCACTCTCATCTTCTTGCTTCTTCCTAGTGCAAATCCTTGGTTCAGGTTTGATGAAACCTGAAGCTCCTTATGATGAAGTTTGTTCCCTCTGTCACTTCCCTGGCACTGAACCTATCCTTGCCAGTCTGCACATGGAGTAGGAGCATTCCTCTTTTTCCAAGTCTCACGTCTCCAACCTCCTCCATATTTCTGTCATCCACTCCTGAGCCATTACAGCTTCTGGCCATCCCTCCTTGGTATGATGCAGGTTCAATCTCTTGCCTCTCTAGGGTTTCTGTACAGATCCTGTTAATACTCCTGGATGCAGCTAAACCTGCTCATCTCCTCTGGCAGCTGCTTCAGGTGGCAAGTCAGCTCCTCAGCCACAGCGTGTTTCTATCAGGTAGGACACCATCACTGCCAGTCTCAGAAGCACCAGACACTCTCTATGGCCTAGGTCTTGGGTGGCCATGTCCTCCCTCTGAAGATCCCTGATTCTCCAGAGAGTTTATCCAGTTTATGAACTGGACTATGTTGACTGTTGTTCAACAGCCACTTGCTTTCCTAAGCTGTTTTTGGGATACTTCTACAACCCATTTTACACAAGGTGCTGGATCTGCTGATTTGAAAACCACAGTCCTGAAGATGTGAGTCCTCAGGGAGTTCAGCAAAGGGAAGTGACAAGAACTGCAGCTGAGGAAGAATAATGTCATGCATCAGGGTGGGCTGAAACACTTATATGTCTGAAACTTTTATCAGTTGAAGGAGTACTTTCTATTTATAAGAAAAAAACAAGTAAACTGAAAAAAACCCCATGCAAATAAAAACCTGAAAATCCTGAATAAAGGCAGTCGCAAGACTATTAATCATAGTAGATTGGATGGTCTGGAAAAATCCCCAAATGTCACATCAACATTCCTGATGATATTAAGCCCCAGAAAGATGTTCTCATGATAGTTACTGTGCCACAGATAACAAAATGAGTCAGTAACTTGAAATTCATCCAGAAATGAATGGGGGGAGGCAGGAGAATGTCCAAATAAAAAATTAGGATAAGGGTTAGTTTTGTCCCATAAGCTCATTAAATTGGATCTTTTGGCTGCAGTTTTATGACAGCAAGTTGACAACAGGGAAAGGGACAGTTTCAGTACATTTATCCTCAGTATTTGCCTCAGCCTGTTAGATTCCTGGAGAAAGTAAGACCAGGTTCCAGTTTTATAATGTATTTCATCCCCTAATTTAACCTCTCCAAAAATATTTTCCATTTCACTGTTGTGATCAATGAATGGAGGGTTTTGTTTTTGTTTTCAAGGTTTGTTCCAAAGAATAGCAAACACTGTTGAATGTGAAGTTATCTCCTGGAGAACGGTCTGCAAGCCTTCGCTGAATCTGTCAATCCCGATACAATGGCTTTGTTTCTAACCCATGGCACAGGAGTGAGTAGGCAAACAGAAGGCTTTTACCCTCTCTCAGCTTAAATGGATACCTAGCAGCTTGCAGTGACTCTAAAAGGTGGCAATCAAATCTAAATATCCCCTCTATTATTCTTAGCAAAGCTGTGTTTCATTCTAATGGGGTCTAGAGTAATGAAAGAAATTTATGCAAAATTTACTCGTATTGCAGGAACGAAAAGGGCAATGATAAATATAGTTACAGAGCACTGGAATTTGGCCCTTGCCTCCTATTACTGACCTTTCACATGTAATGGAAATTGTCATCATGTTCCCATCACCAAGTAGAGGTTTTATCTGAACAAAAATTATAGCAGTTTTGTATGGATTTGTTTAATGGCTAATGTTAAATAATCAAGCTCTTTTCTCTTTGTATCTGTCTATTAATTGCATCACTAATTGGCCTATAGATTCTTGAATTTCCTCTCTTTTCACTTTTGGAAGAAACTGGTTATTTGTTTTGACCTTAAATCCTCTAGCATTTCATCAGTACCCTTCTTGGTCTCCGCCAAGTGATCATCTCCAATTACAGCCCTGATTGCTGATTTTCAAAGGTCACAATAAGAAGTAGCATTTGAGGGTAGAAAGACTGGCTGGTCAGCTCACCAAAATGTGGGGATAACACCTTCCCAAACAACATACAAATGTCATGAGGTAACCTATTAAATTAATCATATTTAAAATTCTATTGTGCAGTCTTATATTTCAACAGAATTACACCTACAATATGCTAAGTGACAGGCAGCTTAGTCCCTGTGAATCATTTCTGTTTATGTCCTTGAGCAGTGTCAAACACAGCCCTGGATCCCCCATTAGATCCTGTCTGCCTACCACACTAAAAGAACTGCAATTCTTAGGATGGTGTTCTAATCTCACAGTAATGGTAAAAAAAGCATAATTCTTGCCCAGAAGTACTTGGAATCTCCTCCATTACTTCAAAGTTTGCTTTGCTACATGGTTTCAGAAGCCACTCCTGTTATTCCAGTCATATATACCTGGTGACTTCCAAGACTGCCATCAAATGTTTATGAGATTCCATCCTCAGGAAGACAGTGATGAATTATAAACACCATCTAATTCAACTTCACAGGCAGGAACATCTCAGGTGCTAGAATTAGTGCTGTCAAATCTAGACAGCTCCAGATTTCACAGGCACCTCCAAACAGAGGAAAAAAACAATTTAGTTGGTTAGCATCCCGTATGTTCAAGTTTCCCAGAAGCAAAATTAATTTTGAACACTGGCAGAATGTAGTACATTTTCTGATCTTGGCATATGGAAAATATTTCAAGGTAAAATCCTTGGGCCTCTGTTGGCAGCTAACAATAGCAGAGCCACAAATCAGTCATGCTGGGATTCAGCTCATTTAGCTTTGAGTGCCTGCAATGGACACCTTGGCACGTGTGACAACACTGTAAGCTTTTTGCACACTTCATAGTGAGGAAGTTACACTTCAAGGACATGGGCTCTTTCCTACTCTCTTTCAGATATCTACTCAAAGAGGCAATAAATTAAGCTTACTTTTTCCCTGACCCTGATCACTAGCACTCTGGCAAGCCACACTGGCAGCTGGGTAACACGTATTGGCAGCCCTGTGAGAAGAGAGTGGGATATCTCCTTTAAAAGAGGCAACACCGGTGAGATCTTGGGTCCAACTGTTGTTAAAATTATTTTTGCAAAACAACAGAGATGTGGCAGCTAAGGCACTAAAACACAGATAAGAACTCAGGAAGCTAAGAATAATTTCTTCTACTTAAAAGGCAAAATATGAAAAATACAACTTCTGTTTTCAGATTATCTTCAAAGAACAGAACACCAATTCAGTAGTTAAAAACTACTGACAAATCTGCAAAATAGAATCTGAAGACTATTCAGTGTAAATATCTGCATATACAGGGAGAGAGGTGAAGTTTCTAATGCTTCTTCTAAAAATTATTTTGTTACATTTTAATCTATTATTTAGAAGTGCTTAAGGCCTTTAGAGAAAACCTTGTAGCTGTCCTTACATATTTAACAAAGTCATGTGTTGCCTTATTGTCATATTTCATGCCTTCTCTCCCTATTTCCTATTTCCTACCAGTCACTACACCCTCTTCTTTCCATAAATGTAAAAAACAATTTCAGGTACTGCAGTAGTAATTAAATCATATGGATGACAGCAGGTTAGTGCTCACACCCACATTCTGTCCCTATTCACTTTTCTGGTGCAGCTGCACCACCACGGCCACAATTCCTGGAGAGAACAAGCAATACAAGAAAACAGCTCATCATATGAGCCTATTAACTTGCTCAGCCATCCTTCTGTAGGTACCTGTTTTTCCTAGAGCAGCATTTTCTGACTAAGAGAGCCAACTTAGAGGTGCTGAAGCGGAAGCAGATGAAAAGCAGTCTCACCTTCCAGCTGTCCAACCTGAACACAGCTGTCAGTACCAGGCAAGCAAACACAATGGGAACTACACCATAGATATTTAATTGCCAATAGTCCTAAATTAGGGACCCCAGATATAAAAGGCATTCTTGAAAATAATTTTCAATGATCTTCAATTCTACAGTTTTCATTAATCCAGATTGCAAGGAAAATTTTAGATAAGCACGCTGTCATTGTTTGCTGGCAGACACATAGTGCCAGTAAGTGCACAGTAGATACTGTCAACAGAATAGCAATCAATACACAGATGCAAAAAACAGAGACTGTGATGGGGATTTTTTTGCAATAGGTTGAAAGCAGGAACAATATGAAAAACCTGAGAATGAACACAGCTTTCAATGACTATGACATGTAGAGTAGCCTGGGAAAATGTGGTTCTAATGCCTGGTAGAAGTGCCATTTATTAACATTGTGTTGAAAGAAGGTATTTTCCCTACAAAATCCTCCAAAGGCTGTTCAATGTATAGATGGAGTCATCAACTTCGACTAAATAAATTGCCTAATTATGACAAGAAGTGTTTGCTGGTCCTTAAAAAGCTACATATTTCATTAGCTTACCTTTAAGGCAAGCAGCTCAGGGGCAGCAGAGGTCGTGTAGTTGCAGATAATGGAAAGAGACTGGAGTAACTAGGCAGAGACATGGCTAAATAGCTTTTAAATGAGATTGGAAGAGTGGGCTGCAGGGGATGTAATAGAGGTCATCTCAGAGAGAATGCATAGCAGAGTGAGGTGCAGGAATGAGCAGCTTTTGCAAGTCTAGATAAAGAGTTGGAAAGATGTTTCTCCTTCACTGGCTGACTGGAAAATAATTCAGAGAGTGTTGGTGTTGTGTACACAGCATCAATAACTATTCTCTCATTTTCCTCTCTCTTCCTGCTTTTCTAGCCTACATGAAGCTATGTGGAAAATAGCTCAGAGAGTGTTGCTGCAGTGTGTAAAAACGTGTAAGAACTGGTGTAATGATTTGCTGTCTTACTGACACCATTGTTTTGGGAAGAGATGAGGGAGCTTCAGGAAAATTACTGCCAAAATTTGGGGTTGTGAACAGCAACACAATTTAGTGGGTAGTTCTTAGAACACCGAACTGGGAGCAGCTACTCTTGCAGTGCAACTGTCATTAAAACTCACAAAATTTTTAGCTGTAATTTGACTTGAAAACAGAATTGGAGGTGGAGACTGTGTTAATCCTCTTCTTCATTCAAAATTAGATGTAATTTAGATTTTGCACCCAATCTTAGAGGATTCTATGATGCAACACTTGCTGCATTCTAGTTTTTTAATCTTCACAGAGTTTGGCAGTACTTCTTAAAACTTTTGTACTTGATATAGGAGCAAGAAATTGATGTGAAAAATATTTTAATTGTTTATTTTAAGCTTAGTCATAGTTTTTTAACCTTTCAGACCCCAGGGATGACTGCTATGGCTTTCTTTTTTTAGATCACAAAATGTGTAAGAAGTGATGTTTGGTCCAGAAGATGCATTTATTCATGCTTGTCTTGGAACATTTAGACAAGAACCATGAGAGAATATTCCCATATTTAGTCCATGATTAGAACCTCAAAAGAAAAGATAGCATCTGAATGCTTCAAAACACAGGCAAACATGACAGCATGGCAGCTGCCACACTTCCTGTTGGAATGCTTGATGATATGCAAATCCAGCCCCACACTGTGTATTACACAGTAATGCAGGATTGTAAATGCTAGAAGAAAAATGTCACTGTGTCACTTTCAGGGTAATTGCTAGGGAGCAAGGCTGATTTCCTTGAAGTGTGTAGTCAAGAGCTCTTTGATGAATGGATTGAAGAGTTCTTTTTTATCTATAGTACAGAGAATCTGGATGTTTACTCTTCATTTTCTGTGTGCCCTTTTTTCCCACCAAAGGAATGATGACATCAAAAATCCCTCTTCTGCCTGCATAATTTGAAAGGATAAGAAGACTTTTCTAGCTTAAATGGCCCTACAAGTTTCTCATTTCTCAAAGCACTACCCTCTGGGAGTAGAAGAAAGCTGTTTCCAGAAAATTAACCAAGTATTTAAAAGTAACTAAGTATTTTTCCTTTCTGTTTCAAAGCCAGCATTTTTATAAAACCATGGAATGGACCCTATACAAGGACGAAATAATCCCATAAAATTATTTCCAAAAGTGGTGTAATTTTTGGTACAGAATTCATAGCTTCAACACAAAGAGGATGGAAGAAAAATCGTCAGAGACTTAATAAAAATGTTGGGGATAAACTGAAATTCACTGATGTAATCTTCCAGTTTGATAAACCCAAAGGTTATATAGATAATTGAACATTGTATTCACCTCCTGTCTACATTGCTTTTAAACTTGCATCTGTTACCTTGAAAGGCTAAGACTTATTTTTTATCAGTGAAAAAAAACTGAGAAACTGTCACATAACTTGAGTATACCAGCAGCTGCTACTCGTGTGAAAACACAATCAGTTTTGAAACCAAAATAAACCCAAAAGACTTCACAGATCACGTTATAGCTGGCTTTCAGATAAGAACTCAGGACTGGAGGTGTTGTCATCTTCTTGGACACGGCTTATGAGGCCTGACACAAATACAGTCCATACACTCAGGTTGCTGCCA
Source organism: Cyanistes caeruleus (assembly GCF_971803275.1). NCBI lineage: Eukaryota > Metazoa > Chordata > Aves > Passeriformes > Paridae > Cyanistes > Cyanistes caeruleus. The sequence continues at coordinate 73,778,015 of NC_141703.1, forward strand.
GCTTTGAAAAACTTTACCATTTTTGGTGTCCTGTCATCCCTTATCTGCAAATCCTCTACAAGGTCCAAAATTTACTGAATTTTCTTAATTACCAGTTCTTCTGTCCCATCAAGAAATTTTGGTTACTTGTTCCATGCTAATGAATACAGGGGATGCTGAATCAAGGCTCCTCAGGGGCCAGCACAGCTCTGCTTCCACCTCTCCTGATGTGTAAGGGCTGGGAAGAGTCAATCACCAACACTTTCCATGGGAAATGAAGAGAGAGCAAAATTAACCAAATGTTCTAGGACAACTGTACTGTGCATCTTTTCTTATTCACATTAGTCTGCTCAGAACTGCAGAGTAACAGAGTAGAGAAAAAATGCTGCAGCAGTTAACCTAGAGTGGGTTTTCCATTAATAAAGTCTTCCGTGGGCTGAAAATTATGCATTTTAACCTATATGAAAGCCAGCATTATGTTGTCACATACAGTGTGGATGGGCAAGTGTTGAAAAGACAGAATACATATACAAATGAAAACCAGATCATATAAATAGACGTACATGAAATTTGTGGGGACCACACTGATGACTAAGGAGGTCACAGAGCTGAGCTATTTCCATTCTGAGCTGTAGCAAAAGACAGCTTCAGTTCTTCACACCAGCCCAAAGAGCTCGAGTGTCACAGAGAGGTAACTATGTGCCATGTTTAGGGAAGAGGAGAAGCACATGCTCCCCTCTTCCTCAAAACATCTTCAAAGAAAATTTGTTGCCTTGAGAACTTATCATGAAATTTATCATGAAAATAAGACTGAGATCTAAGGAAAGACTTTGGGTTTTTCTCATTGAAAGAAGACTTTGCAAGTCAGGGATGTCTTTATACAGGGCAATGCTTTCTGACCAGCCAGGAGAAGCTGTTTACAAACTCCTGTGTACATTTATTCATATCCATGTTCCCAAGTCTCTACAAAGCTCTTCTTTAGCCTTGGGGGAACATGAAAGTCTGGGGGTGAGATGCTGTGAATGAGTGGTTTAGGTCATTTTAAAAAATGACTGGTGAGGTATCAGCAAAAGCAGGTTTAATACAAATTTGAAGAAGTTCAATGGCAAGGTCCACTCTATTGCTTACTGTGTAGATAATGCCCCCCAAGAGAAACCAGATTCAAAGCAGTCTAGAGTGGTTTATGTGGAGACCAGGCACAAAAAGGGTAAGGAAGGAAAAGTGAAAGGGAGACCCTCCCATTGAGTTACAAGGTTTTGAATAAACCCCTCTGCCAAACTTAATCTCAGACTAGATCAGCAGTTTAGGTCTAAAGGATTCAGCAACACTAAATCATAACAATATCCAATCCACACCATTAGAGCAGCACTGCATCAGTTGACTAATCTAACACCCACAGAATGGTTCAATAGAATCTTCTGTAAGTGAAACAGTAATTTAACCATAAATCTAACTTAACCATAAGTTTAACACAACTTTTAATATTTAATTATAAATGCAATTATGAACCTCAAAATACAACATTTTTAATGTGCATGTACACAGACATAAAGAAGCATGTGCAAAGGTATACCTATGAAAAATTCCCCTTGAGTTCAGTGAAATTCTCATGTTGGAAGCCTTTTCATCTTCTTGATGGGCAGAGTTGATCCTCAGGGAGTAGGGACTTGGGCTCAGGCTTCATCACCAGCTTTCAGCAGCAGTTGATTGCATATAGCAAACTGGAGATTTGGTGAGCTCTGAGAGGAGTCCACTCAAGAGTATAGTGCCCACAGTGGTTCAGGAGAGGCTAAAGGGCCTCACTTAGCACTGCTCTTTGTCGGGCCTCAAGATGCTGGGCTTTAGTCATTCTTAAATTTCTACCCTGGCCACAATCTGGGTCAGTAATTACTGGGATTTTCCTCAGAAAGCTCAATAACAAAATCAACTTACTCAATCTGTTGTTCAGACAGAAAAATAAAGTCTCAAGGCTGCTTATTAGAAAAGAAGCTCATTAGGCAAGAGAAGTTCTAGGAGCAGTGTTTGTGATAAGCTCAAAGGGAGGTAACTGCCCAGGTTTCATCAATTAATGAGAGCTGAGTAACAAGCATTCCTGAGAACATAGTGTGGTTAGGAGGGGAGAGGTGTGAGGTGTGGGGGTGGGGGATGCAACACCCCATGAGGCTGTAGAAGTTATATTTCAGCTGCTGATTTAGGCAAAGTGAGATTTTTGTCAGGAAAGAGTTTCGCCCAAGTTCCTTGTTAAAAACTCACAAGAACTTATGCGATGGGAAGAAAGTTGATATTGTCCAAACTCTCTGTAAAAATGTAAAAAGTAGAGCTGTGCTCTTCTGAGTTTGTACCTAAGCACAAACATACGTAAAAGGCACATTATTAACAAGGAAAATCCCACTAAATCCCTCAAGGGAGTGTTGTTTCTTCACAGAGTGAAGAATATACAGTGCCATCCCCACTCACACCACTGAAACTCAACCCCTCTTAGAGACAGGTTGCACAGAATGCTGAAGCCTAATGGGGTTGGGGGTTCTCAACATCTTAACCCATGAAGGATACACATCATGGGCTTGGAAGCAATTTCACCCAAGTCTGCCATGGCATAGAGTAGGTGTGGCTTTGCTACACAAAACAAGTGTACAGGGCTGTGGGAATGTCTTCCCCTTCTGCTGCTGGTATGGCAGCTTGAGGAAATTATGAGAAGCCCATTCATATTTGGGGGTCATTTATATGCCTTAGGAAAAAAATCCTGGCTTTTGGTGCTCCTCACTCAGCACACTGGCAATAAGATGTAATTCAGTCATTAGAGACTGAACCATTTAAAGTGATCTCTAATTAGCAAAATCATGAGACTGGACTTTTCTTCCTGGAAAAAAGGTAACAAAACTGACCAGAGGGAAAAAGGAGATAAATGTCCTGTATTTGCTAACCCTGGGTATGGCGGTACTTCCTTAGACATTGTACACAAAGCACAAGCAGGCAGCTGCAGAGAATATTTTCATCTGGGCAGACAATAGTAGAAAAACTCCATGGCTGGGCAGATAACTAGAAAGGCATCAAGAAGACATCAGCTCAGTTTTATATTTACAGAGTATTTGCAGAGAAAAAAAAAAGGGCAATATATAAAACATCCTTAGCTTTAAGTCATTTGGAGGAGGTGGTATTTTGTTTTAGTTTTTTTTCTTCCCCACATATTTTGTTTGTAAAATGTAACTAGATTCTGAATTTTCTAAGCTTCCAATTACAGCTGTCCTGAATAGAAACTATCATTAAATAAGGAAAGTAAAAACAATTCAAAGGTCCTTTTATACCTATTTTACATAAATATATTTTGTCTTCATGCATTGATAAACCGTGTGATGTTTCAATATACAGAGTAATAATAGATTGACATTCCTGTTCTATCGTTTTCATGGAATTTTGGGAAGTATTTAAAGAATTCCAAAGAAGCTGGTGCACCTCTCTACCTCCCCCATGCAATAGAGAGCAATAGGGAATAAATAGGGATAAAACTATACACTGTGCTGGTGAGAGACAGCAAAGATTACCTGATTATTTGTGGAAAATTTAGGAAACATTCCTTTAACTCGGAACTGAGTTTGTAGTGAGAAAAATTTCTGGAAAGAAAAAGGTTCCTTCAAAGGTTTGCACAAGGCAAGACCCTTTCTTAGGACCATGGTTGCACCTCTGGAGAGCAGCATTTTAAAAATGGTGATTTATTAGACAAGTTGTTTACAGACCTTATCTGCCAGCATCTGAAATTTTTACCTGCCACTGCAGATTCATTTGACAAAAAACCTGTAAATGGTATCTATAGCTGCACACAGAAGAGCATCAGCAGTATGACCACTTCTATTTCTGGGCCTTTCATTGCCTGGGGACAAAATATCTTCCACCTGAAGGTGGTAAGACACAGTGACAACCATCCCCATGAGTCTGTGACAGGTTTCTTTTTGAGCGTCTTCCCTGGGACCAGCTTTTCTCTGTTCATTCCCGGCATCTCTGTGCTGCTTTTAGCATGCAGCAGAAGCCTGCTCTCTTGAGGATCTAAAGAGAATCCATTGAAAAACTACTCTGCTACAGCCATGAGAAAAGTTTTTTCTGATGCCTCAGAAAGTGCGTTTGGAAGCCAATGCTAGCAATGCATGTCGAGGAAAAGCATGACTGGGCATCTAGTGAAAAAGCATCCCGAGAGAGAAAACAAACTCAGTTTTAGAAAAGCAAGGCTTGGTGTGAGGTGAGCTCTAGTGACATTTTCTTTTATTTTCCTTAAAATTCACTCACTCTAGTCCTTCTGCAAGCTGAATTCCACGAACAAAATTCACACACCTCCCTTTTTTCACTCTCCTCCCCATTACCTGGCACTCAGTGTAGGGGAATGCAGGGGATGCAGAATTCTAGTTGAAATATCTTCTCCTGGCTGATGTGGAAAGACAACACAGTTACATCTGGAAAAGAGACACAAAGAGCTGAAATCATTCAGATCTGCCTTATGAACCCTGCATTAAGGATCAGGTTGACAAAAAGGCCGAAGGATGATCCAGGATAGCAGGGCACTTGTTGAGGCAGTCAGGACAGGAGTGACAACTGTGAGCCAAGCCAGGCTGGGAACAGCAAGGCTTCAGCCTTGTTAGAGCCCCACTGAGGGGGAATGGTTCCATGAGGGATGTCTGTCCTTTTGGACTCATGGTTATTTAGGAATTAACCAGTGGCTTCTGACAGGATTGTCCAAGGAGGATCAGAGTAACCACATAAAAATATTTTTATCTAATTGGCAGCTTAATGATATTTTGTCATGAGTCTGGAGCAATGTGGCTCATTGTGTGGGAGTCCAGACAGATATAATTCATGTTTTGTTCTGCCTGTGAGAGAAACCTTAAAATTTTGAGGAATTAATTCCCCTTTTAGCTGAAGGATAATTTGATAACAGAGCCTGTCATTAAGATAATCACTGCAGATCTTCTGCCTGTGGCATTTCTGGACAATACCTTACAGACCCTTCCTGCTTGGCAGCTCCTGAGAGCATCAGTCTTTGGTTCCCAACCCTTCCCATCCTTGGCACAGGGAGACAAAGAACTCGGGGGCCAACAGTGCTCAGCCTTCACAGTGGATGATCATTGTTGGGTCCTTCAAGCCCAAAGGAATTCCTTAATTTAGCTCATAGTTTGGAAGGTTAACCGATGGGCTGAAAGATCTACGGTTTTCAAAAATAACAGATTTAATAATTTTAGAATGTGAGTTTTGTTTAAATACCCAAGGAAAATGGTCTTTGCTTAGATTAATCAAGTTCACATGTGACTGGGGAAGTAGAGAAGTGAAATCAGGCAAAATCACTGATCTGGGGACAGAAGATGGGGCTCTTACTGAGCCAAAGTGGCTGAAAAGAGAACTTTGAAAAGATGTTTGGTGCCAAAAGGGCTCCAAAAAGCTGCATCCATAGGCAATATGCCTTGCCCTGTTTTCTGCCTACCCTCACTGAGGGATGGGAAGGATGGGGAATGCTGGCCTTTAAACCACTCCAGGTTTCAGGCTCACTCTTTACCTCCTTCTCCTCAACATTTTCATCTGCCTTCGAGTGATAAACTTATTCCTAAATAAAACTTACCAGCCCAGAAATGATTGATTACCTGAAATCAATAAAAATTACATTCAACCTGAAATTCCATTTGATGTTTTCAAGTAATGTATATGTGTGACAGGTTAAATACAGCAAAAATATCAGAAAAACACAGTGCAAAATAAAATGTATTTGCTAACATGCAATATCAGTAAACCAGCAGATCAATAAACATTTATAAATTATGAAGAAGCGACCTTCCTCATGTGTTAAAAAGTTATATTTATCATCTAACATTTTCTACCTATTTTTTTAAACATAGCAAAAGCCAGAATTCTATCAACTAGCACGTGGCCTGAGAGTCTCAATTCCTGGATTTTAGGAGGAAGCACACTGAACAGATTTGCCAGACTGGCTGGAGTGGAAGTTATGATTTCTGTGACATTGCATGACTTAGCATAAAAACTTACACATATCAGGAGAGGTGTTCACATTTCCTGTCCTACGAGATCAGGCAGTTCAGAAGAGCAGTTCATCTTCAGGGGTGCTACTTCAAGGCCTGCAGCTCTTCACATCACTTCTTTGCTATGTTTTCTAGTACACAGAGTTTTTCAATCCTTCAACTACTGGAACTGAAATTTTGAAGGAGGCTTCTGCCTGTCATAGAAGCTTACCTGAAGTCAACAGAAATGCATCAGGTGAGTTTGTCTTTGAAATTCTCTCAACTTGTGGTTCGAAGCAGGTGTGCCTTGTTCAGCTAAATGCTTCTCTTTGTGCTGCCAGTATCAACTCACTTTTGGCCATGCTCTGCCATTTTCAAAGCCTGCAATATGCACCTACTCAGCTGAAGCAACCCAGAACTGGTTTCTAAACTCTTCAGACATTTTGTATAAATGGGTATATGCGGCAGAGGGCTTAGTATTTCCCAGTTGTTTCTCATTTATTTTGTTCATGTGCTGCTAAACATTTCAGGACAGCAGCCAAGTTACAGAAGAGCCGTAGTTTGGGGGTTGGATGTTTATTTTTCGATTCACCCACATCATGTTTTCCTTTTCTGTATTACTCAGGTATGTCCAAGAACTGCTTCTTTCTCTCAGATGTTTTTTTTCCCTTCGTAAAGCATGAAGCATTCCTGTTGTCACTGCACCATGCCTTTAGAAGACAGATTTACTCTCTTCTAAAGTAAAATGTTAAATCCACTAGAGGGGGCATCTATCCTATCTTGGTGATACTGAAAGTCCCTGGAGTTTCCTTTGGCCTTTCAGACTCCTTTCCTCCCTCTCAGCTATCCACCCACAGCTGGGTAAGGTCCTAATGGGGCCCTTTCACTGAAGTCTTACCCTAAGTAAATGTTTTACAAGTCTTTACAAAATCAAATACCTATGTGGTGCTTATCATAATTGTTTTTAAGCTCTGTGGGAAAGGCCATCTTTCATCCAGATGCTTCCCTACCCCTTTAACAAGACTAATATTGTAAAGGAAAGATATGACTTTCCTGCAAGGTTTTTGTTATAATTTATTGATTCTATTGGTCTTTCATTATCAAGGTGAAAAAAACAACCCCAACTAAATTATCTATGAGATATAGTAGAGAAAGTAGAGAAGTGAGTTACAGAGTGGAGAAATGGACTAGCGTGTACCACAGTAATGTGTTTATCTTAAAGACTGGAGAGATTCATACATAAGTCTCCTTTTAAACTCTGAGGGGATGGCACCTGACCACAAGACTGCCACAACAGCTTTGAATTGTCCTTTTGTCACAGGCTGCAGCAACTTTCTATCTCCTATTCTTGAGCAGAATATTAGAGGAAAAGCTTTGTATGTGGCTTCCCACATCAGTGCTTGAGGCTACTGCATCTTGTTGAGATGGAATTGTGGTGCATTCAAAGCTTGAAATGTTCTTTAGTTTAGAAAGTATCATGTCAATGTAAAGTAATATTACTGTTTCCCAGCTCAATATAAAGTGTTCACAAAATGAAAGAGTTTGAAAGAAATACCAAACAGCAAAAGAATTTATCTCTCCCCAAGTCCATCATGTTAAGTTAGAAACTCAGGAGGGCAGTAAAAGAGAATTAAAAACAGAACTTACCCATGGTCTGAGGTTTACCACATCCCAAAAGGCCAGAGAAGGATTGATCTACACAGTTCTAATGATTATTTGTCAAATCTAATTTCCATAATGAATGTACCAGGACTAATGTTTTCCTGACAGATTATTCCACACTTTGACATATCATATTTTCCTGCTGTTCAGACTCATTTTTCCTCTTCTCAATTCTGCTTCTCCATTGTGTCTCAGGTGAAATTTCACCATAATTCAAGAAAATATTTGTTCCAGCTCTTTTGCCTGAAAATAATATGGAAATTTATCTTTAGTATATTTTTTCCCTATAAACCTAACTTTGGAAAAAAAATTAATTCTGTTCAGCACACATCCTAACCTAGGTCCTTCCACCAAGAATAACAGATGTCCAAAGTTTCTAAGAAAATCACCTTAGTATACATCTCAAGCTGAATGTATTTGGAGCCCTCCAGTGCTAGACTTACTTGAGTAAGTGTAAGCTGCCTACACTAAGTGCTTTCCAAAGCATGGCAGCAAGGACTGGCCTCAGGGCAGTTTAGCAGAGCAGAGGGAGAGCTGAAGGACTTCAGGTGATGGCTCCAGGTGTCTGAGATACCACAACTCCACTATGGCTTTCTGTGAAAGACCAAAATTACTCCAGATTAACCAAAGGTGAATCCCAACTCACACAGCAGAAAAAAATAGTAAGAATACTTTAGCTTATGTGTTAAGGTGCTGCCAGCAAACTACAGATTGGACCAGAAAATTTTGGTTTATTTTTGGTCACAGGTGAGAAGACACTGATGGCAATGGTGTGAAGAGAAACCAACAGGAGCAGTGACTATTCCCCTACTACTGGTCTCACTATGTTCCTAGTAGTGTTATCCCCCCTCAACACAGTCAGACACACTGGATTGTACTGATTGTACTCTCCCTCCTCTGTTCCTTACTAAAACACAATAGGTGTTAGAACATGTTTGTTTAGCCTTTTAGCTCATATTGCATATTCAGTTTCAATAGGCATCTGCACTGAGCTGAAGGGAACTTAAGACTCTGGCTTTTAAAACACATTGCTTTATATTGAGTTTTCTGAAGAAATATTAAAGTACTACATACAAGATATCATATAACACACCATATTTTGAAACAAAATATATTCAAAATTAGTTTTTGAAGAGCAGACAAAAGAACTTGGAATGTATTAGACTGGAGCAAAAATGTGATTAAAATCAAATGGCATTTGATAAACATGAATACACAAAATTAAATGCGATGTCATGGTCAAATGGGAGCAGTCATACTGTTTGGAAAGAGGAGAAATTGGAGATGATAAATACTGATCTGAATATGTGGCACCAAAACGCTGACATCATTCAGCCGGTGAAGAGAGTGGTATGAGCTAAGGCAAAGGACAGAAGGGAAGAAAATTCTGTCTGATGGATACAAAGGCACAAGTTTAACATGAAATCCTATCAGATATGCCATATCTATAAACTGTTAAGATACTGTGGAAAAAAATATCAGGTCTAAAAGCTGTGTATCTACCTCATACTTCCAAAAGTGTTTTGCCTTTAAGCCTTTTGAAAAAAAAAGTCCCAGACCATGCATGCAAATGAAGCCTAAATGTGGTGAACTGAGACTATGATTTGCTACAAAAATTTGATCCAATCACAATGCACCAAAGAACAATGAGCAATATGGTGGCATTCACTGGATTCTTATCAAAAGGCTTTTTGAAAATATTTTTCTAGCATTATAAAGCATATATGAGAGTTTACCTGGGTGAAAGGAACTGTATTAGCAGCTACAGAAAATATAGAAACAAAAGAAAAAAACTCTCTTTTGATTGCTTTGAGAAATTACAATCTTATTGTCATGAAAGCAGCATTTTTATTTTCTAAATAAAAAAGGAGATGAAGAAATTTTGGCACACTGCTAGCACAGCAATCAGTGCAGCCTGTGTCACACTCGTGTGCATTCTTTCTGCACTCACAGAGGATATTTTCCTGTGTGCAGATTTTACCAAATCTCCCCTCCTCTGAGCTGCACCACAAGCTGCAGTGCAGCTACACACACGAGGCCATTGCAGACAGACCTGAGGTCCCTTTCCCTGCAGCCTGAGAAGGTCAGCTGCCCATTGAATATGCCTGGGCTGCAGCTAGCAAACCCCCAAATCTCTCAGATTGAGGATTTGCAAATCATCAATGGCGAGCAAAAAAAGATACAGGATTTGAAGATAAAACTTGTCAAACCAACTCTTCAGAAAGTTATTCCAAGCATTAAACAGGTTCACTGAAGGTTCTTTTGGTTCTTTGCTTCCATTGCTTTGGGACCGATAGAATAAGGGGCACACGATGTGATTGTGGGGCGGGTTCTCCTTGCAGTAAAAGCATGTTTTATCCAGAGGGTCACAGGTGATATGACTATCAGTAGAGATTCTGCCCCGCTGGTTTTTTAATTCTCAGGCAGAAACGTTTCAAATCCCCTGCTGTCAAGATGGTAATCTGAGATTTACTAAATTTTGCTTGTGCTTAGATACCCCTCTCCTGGGGTGATGTCTCCCTTTCACCACAGCCATGGCCCCAGCTTTCAGCAGCAACACAGATCAATCTGCAAACAGAAGGAAAAGTTGCTCCCCTCACTGCTGGAGCTGTGGCCACCGCGGGAGGCTGGCACAATGAGCCCATTAAAATGCACGAGGCCAAGCCAGTCTGCAGTGCACAGGAGAGGGGTAATCAGCTTTACCTTCTCATTGTAATGCTTAATAAAAATGGATAATAAAGCATTTGAAGTACTGTTGAAGCAAAATGCCTTTTAAAGTGAACCTGACAGTAAAATGCTCAGTGGGCTTCCTTGAATGAAGTGGCAGCCTCAAGCAATCATAAAGAATTTCCCAAGAGCTTGCTTAATAAAGGAATAAATGGAAATATTTACTTCACACAGCTCATCCTCCTCATCTTCTGTGGTTAACTGTGTTTGTACTTGGGACCCATAGTGATACCTTCCAGCCCCACAACGGAGTAATAATGTCCAGCACCCCTTTGTCCGGGCAGGCTGCTCCCAGACACACAGGCTGCTTGGGTTGCAAGTGCAGAAACCACCTCTGTTCATCAGATGTCCAGGAGAAGCTTAAGAAAGCCTCTAGTTATCAAGAAGAGACAGATAAGGATCAAGCTTTGTTTCTGTCAGTTCTAAGTGCCAGGAATTTCGCCTGTGGAGGGCACTGGGAAATGATTGCAAATCCAGGGCAATGTGCAGTTGGCTGTGCAATGTGAATTATGTGCAGCTAAAGGACACACTGCTGCGAGAAACTTAGGGTATATATATATATAAAAAATGTTTAAAAGGCATAAAAACACTGTCTTTATTTTCCAGATCCTTTTAGCTGTCTCAGAATTTGGAGGACTACTGCACAATGGTAACAAGATACTTTTCTTATTTCATTATACTCAGCCATTCTTTGTTTAAAATTGTATCCTTTAAGTGCTGCCTTTTTCCCAGTGCCACCTGATCAGGAGCTGATAGTGAGTCCTGCCTGTAAACTGGGAGGTGGAACAGATCATCAACCCAGACCCACCAGCAAAGAGCTACCCTTCACTCAAGTACTATGCTTTGTCAGCATCACTGAATCCCTTCCAGCAGACACAGACTTTGGCATTAATCACACTAGATACAGTAATTTTGTCTTTCAATGAGGGGAAACTTTAAGTTTAAAGAAAAAGAAGCCTGATCTATATTCCATTAAAATAAATGGAAATGCTTCCCTTAACTTAAAAATGGAAGATGACCAGGCTTTTAATTCATTACCTCATTTCATATGTAAAATATGTCTGGCAAAACTTCTGTTTACCTGCATTACTGAAACTTGTCAGGAGATGTTATGTACTGCAGGGAAAAGTGTCACAGAGCAAGAGAGAATGTTGAACATCCCACAGGAAGAAGAGGAACCTTCTGCCTGATGATTCAGAGAGACTCATGCAGACCTCTGACACTACTACAGTCATGGTGAACTGTCTCTGTGGCTTGCTTTTTTTCCCCTCCCTAGATTCAATATTTACACACATACAAGCTCTTGCTTTAAAAGAATAAATTTTCTCTTCTGCTTATTATCTTACATCTCTGCCAACCATCAGGAACAAATGGATGAAATCCATCTTTTTTTGAGGATTACCAGAACATGTTTGGAAGAGACAGTCAGGAAGAAAGGAAGATGCATCTGTTTATACATTCCAGTCTTGTGAAAAGTAAAATATTTAGCAGTTTGCTAATGAAGGTGGAAAATGGGATGTGTTCTGCGGAACAAAGCAATCCTCTGAGAACCCGCTTAATGAGATGAAGGTTAGTTGATGACACAGTCTGTGGTTTAAGGTCCCAAACTACCTGTGTGGAGGAAAAGATATGAATAAGAAAGAAATTAAACTCCTTTTTTTTCTTTTTTTTTTTTTAAGTCAGGGCAGGGGAGAACATTAGCATCAGGTCCAAAAATAGCAGAAACATGAGATTCATGCGTATGTAAAGAAAGAAGCTGCTCTCATTTAATACAATGTAGAAAAAAAATTTAGCACAATTTACAATGGTAAGATTCAAATCTGTCTGCTGCAGTTGTAATCAGTAATCTAATACATTATATTAAATAGCCTTAAAATATGAGCCCATATAACCACATAATATCCAGTATTATTTAGTTTGATCATATTTAAATAGAAAAACAGACAACATTTTCTCCAGTGGAATTCACTGAATAAATATAAGTATGACAAATATGGATACAACTCACTGCCCTGAACTGCCTTCTAGAGTGAATCAAGGACAGAAACAGCCTATGCCTATGTGCTACTGAGTCAAATACTTATAACCACAGCAAAATTTAGAAGCATAACATTTACTTTGAGTAGAAGGGTACAGGAGCCTAGGCTATACATCTTTCAAAGGCATATTGTTTTCTTCTTTGTGAGTGATAGATTTTGAAGCCTAGAAGTATTCAAGATTGAAAAAGTCAGTGAATCCACTATTTCTATAAAGATCATAAAAGACAATCTTGCACACATTGCTCTTAAAGTGCAATTTTGTAGAAGCAACCCCCCTGCAGAGAAATGTTACCATCCAATTCTAGAGTTCATAGATCCCATAGTTTAGCAAGAACCTTTTACACCATCTCATAGTGTCTATCTGTTCAGCTTTGCAGAAAACAGCAATATTTACCTCATAAAGAAGGATTGTTAAATGGCCCTTGAAAGCTGAGTGGAATTATGGTGGCATGATGCATATAGAAGATATTCTATAACTTTAAACTCCTCATGCCTGGTACTTTCATGATTGGAAGATTGCAAATGGTCAGTTCTGGACTTCCCAGTTATTTATTGTGCTGTGCCCTTGGAGGCTGAATGGAACTAACAGTCCTCTGTGTATTTGGCATTGAATAACCTAATTACCTTTCGCAGTAAAGACTTAATCAAAAAGTGAATACTGATTTTCAGTGTATGTATGCATGATAAACTGATTACTTAGTAAGTATTTCTGGTTTACAACCCTGACACATTTTTGCTTCCTTCTGTCCTGGTTATCTTCTGTCCATGTATTCCTAGAGCCCTTTGTTAAGAGAGAGCAGGCATCTTAGCTTAATATGTTTCACACTCTCTAAAAAAGCTCACAGAGTGCTGAAACATGCAAATACCTTCTCTGCTTTTTGTCTGATTAGGGTGTGTCAGAGGGAGTGGATGCAGCTCACAGAGCAAGAGATTCTGTATTAAGGATGGTTTTTAATACATTCTGCGTGTTTTGTTTATTAGAAATCATTCATTTGAATTATCCACATTCAGAGCCAGTGACTGCTACTTAATTATGGTGCTATCAGTGCTGAACGAAGAATGACTTGATGGAAAACAAAATCCTTCATACAATTTATCAGCCTGAATAACAACCCCAAATAATTAGAACCATAGACTGCCACAGCATGCAGATGGTGCTGAAAAGCCAGCTATCTGCAATCAGTCCAATCAATATGGGTTTATCTTGGCAAGGGTGTTATCCAGAGCCAAGGAGAAAGGCTGCCATGCTTCCCTTTTTTATGAGCTTCTCTTTCCTTAAACGACTGTCAAGAGGTCTTTTTTACTTTAACCTTATAATTTTCCCGGTACATGGCATCAATGATGTTCAGAAAAGTATGCTCACATTCTATTATATCATATGACAAATGAACAGAGACAAAGAAAAAAGAAGACAAAACCCACAGACCCATTCATTTTGACACAATGAGGAGGCTAAGCTCATAATTAAAAAAAAAAAACCAAACCCAAAAACATAGGAAAATCAATGTTAAGGTTTCCTTGACAACCTTACTTTGACTCTTTCCATGACTTAAAAGATGGTCTTACATTCTTTTGTTCAGGCAATTCTTATCTGACATTTGATTTTTCCTCCCACTTTAGTGTACAGTTACCATCCCCTACTTGCTGTTCAGTCACTTTATTGAGGCAAATAAAGCTGGCTTTTACAAAATCAGACTGAGGAAAAGGTCAATGTTTTAATTTTCACAGAGCAAAAAAAGCAACCTTTATAATATTATGACTGCATCATAAATATTGTTATTATTTATTATCATTGTTATTATTATTAATAATAATAATAATAATAATGGAATATATTTTTTCTCTGTTCTGTGAAGAGTCAGAGAAGTCTGCAAGACTGCTAAATAGCCCCCAGAAACCTAAACCAAGATTAAAACTAATGCTTCATTCAGTTTTGCACAAAAGCCCTTCTCTCCTGAAAGGAGTTGAATGGTGATACCATTTCATTTTCCAGAGTGCTCTTAAGAACATTGATGGTCAATAACATCTCATCTAATCAGCACAAAGAGGTAGGGAAGCTCTGTCAGCCTTGATGTTTGCAGTGGAGAATTGTGGCCATCTCTGGGGACAGAAGCTGCTCCTTGGTGGTGGTGGGGAGGGAGACATGAACAAAATGGTGAAAGGGGACTCCTCCTCTCCTTGGGAGAGCTCCTGGATCTCTGCACAGCTGTAAATGCTGAGCTCAGACCTTTTCTTTCCGTACCTCCTCCTGACCAAGGGCACTGCAGCAAGGGCACTTGGGCAAGTCTGGCTGCAGGAGACAAACTGAGCAAATTTGATTGCTCAGTGTAAAGGAAAAATTATGTTCCCCATGAGTGAAATCCAGACCCGCGGTAATACAGCTGACATCAGCCAAGCTTCCTTCTAGGACTACAGCTAAATCAATCAAGAAAGGCTGAATAAAAAAAAAAGAAATAAAAATAAAAATTATTTTGTCTTTTATTGCAACTTTGGGGAAAAATGCTCTGAGGTTTGTACAAATACTCTGTTGTATGTATGGAATAGACATTGCTCTCTAGACCTGTTCTTGATTCATTTTTTTGTTTTCTTTATTCATTAATAAAGAATTATCTCAAACTTGCATATATATTGACATAATTTGGGGTTGTCATGGAGATAATGTTATACCAGAAATAAATGCAGCATGCAAGGATAGCGTAATTTTAACCAGGACTCAGATTCAAAAGGAAATATTTCTGAGACAGCTTTAAGTAAATACAACACAAGTACCTTATTTGTATGCATTTGCAGAGATCTTATTTTTATAACAGATCCTTTAGCAGGAAGGGCATTACTGAGGGCTCACTGAAGACAATCACATTCTAGCTGTTGATTTTAGCAATTATTCTTTCAGGAGCACACATTCATTTTGCTTTGAGCCTGTGCCTGGCAAAACACAACCAGAAAATTCATTCCTTTCAGCATTTTCATTCTCAGTGCTCTCTCAGATTCAGGCTTTGACCAATGAATATCAGAGTACACGTAGGTGAAGGGAGGAATTCTTACAGCCAGTCTATAAACTCCTGCCTCACTTTCACCTGCACACTGGGGCATGTAAAGGAAGATGTATGGAGAGGAGGAGGAGGAGGAGAGGGAAGAAGATTAAAAGGTTTTCAGTCTCCTCTGTGCTGCTCTTGAAAGAACAATAAGAAACACAGATGAAGGGATGTGGGGAAATTGTGGCAGACCATGCACAAAACATCACTGGGCAGGGGAGAAGGACATACTGCTCATATGCCCTAAGGCAGAAGCAGGTGTCATGTAATGGAATTTCTCTTAATTAATGTCATGATTTGGAAGGTAGGAGCAACAGCATCAAGGTGCTTGAATTTTCTGAGCACTAACAAAAGGCTGACCTTGATAATACAAGTTCAGGATAGAGGATTGTCTCAATTGTTACAGTAAGTCAGTCCCTTGCAAATATTGCTGCTGAGATGTCTGCCTGAACATCAGCGATGCTTTTGCCACACATTTTATGTCTATGCCTCCTCCTATGGCAGGTTTACCTCAAGTGAGTGTGGCAAAATGTCCTACAGGAGAGTCACAGAGAGACAGAAACATTGTTCTGGACAGTGCAGGATGCAGAGCTCACAATCTGGTGACAGGAGAGGTTCAGAGAGGTTCAGAGAGGAGAGGAATCACAATTGGAAGGTATCTACAACAATTATTTAATCCAACTGCCTGTACTCTTCAGGGCTGACCAAATGATAAAGCATTAAGATATTGAGGGCATTGTCCAAATACCTCTTAAACATTGACCGGTTTATCAACCTCCATAAAGCCTGTTCTGGTATTTGATCTGGTATCCTCTTGGTAAAGAAATTGTTCCCAATGTTCATCCTGAACCTCCTCTGCTGCAGCTTTGAACCATTCACAAACACCCCACCACTGTATCCCAGGGAGAAGAGCTCAGCACCTTCCTCTCCAAGTCCCCTCCTCAGGAAGCTGTGGAGAGCAATGAGGTGGCCTCTCAGACCCCTTTTCTCCAACCAGACAAGCCCCAAGTCCTGAGCTGCTCCCCACAGGCCATTCCTTGCAGTCCTTCCACCTGTTTTGTTTCCCTCCTTTAGATGCACTCAAGTGCTTTCACATCCTTCATAAATTGTGGGCACGGCACTGCAAATGGTCCTTGAGGTGAGGCTGCACCAGTGCTGAGCACAGGGGACAATCCCATCTCCTGCCTGGCTGGACCTGTTGTGCCTGATGCACCCCAGGATGGGCCCTGCCCCAGGATGGGCTTTTCCCTCCTGGCTGCCAGGACTCACAGCTGACTCACCCTGAGCTGCTGCCCAGCAGCACCCACAGGCCCTCTCCAAAGGGCTCTCCAGACACTCCTCTCCTGGTTTATACACGTGTCATGTGTCCTGTGGCACTACTCTGTCCTAGGTGAAGGATCTGACATTTCAGCCTGTTAAATTTCAGTGCTGGCAAAGCAGGCACTAAACCCCAAGGTTTCTCCAAACATCTGTTGCACTGAACACTTGAAGCCCTTAAGCAGTCATAGGAAAGGAGAGCTAGCCTTTTGGTTTTTAAGTCATGTCGCATTTTTACATGCATATATCTGAGTGTGCATATGTGATTCTCACCCTCATGTATTTTTAATTTATTTATACTGCATAATAAAATAATATCAAATATTAGCAGCAGTCTTAAAAGACATAGATGAAACTAAGTAAGAAACACTGTGTTGACAGAAAGGAGACAAGAAAATAATGTATTCAGTGAGTGCATTATCATTTACAGGGGATTCTGATGCATCAAATAGTAGAATTAGAATAGCAAGTTGGTGTATCCAGAATAAACACTCAATGAGACAGATCTCCTGAAAATAAGAGCATGTTTTTGCTTCAGGAATTGATTTTAATGGATATGCTATGGCTAAAAGAATGCATAGTATTTTGAAAATTGAGGATTTGCTGTAAATATTGTACCTTGCAGACAGATGATTCTGCCAAAGACTGGATGTCTGGTTTTCAAGGGGCAAAAGAAACACTGAGTGACAAGAAAACTTATAGAACAGGCATGGGTGATTACCACAGTACACTTTTCAGCAAAGAGGGGGAAAAAAGAGAAATTAAAAAGCTTTCAGACAGCTTTACATGAAATTTAGGGAACTGAGACACAGAATGGTTTTTTTCTTACACAGAGCATTGCTATTTAGGGGTCACTGAAAAGCAAGAAGGGCTGGAGACTTCCATGCCTCTGACATTAGTTGAGGAGGAAAATGGATTTGTAAAAGAGAAATTGCATTTCAGTGCCACTTGGGTAAAGTAACTGACTGATAATTAGGCCCTGGAATTAGACTCCTGAAACAGGGCAATTGTTCTGTTTTCTTCTTAAATAGCAATTAAAATTTGACTTTTGTCAAATACTGCCTTCATGGACCAGTTCTATATTTATTTTTATAATATTCTTTCATTCTATATTCTATATTTAATTTATTCTATATTTTCATTCTATATTTAATTTATTTGAAAGGAAAACTACTAAATCAGGTACAGAAATTTTCACAGCCTACTCTTACTGCGTGTCTGCCGTAAGATGAAGTTGAGAAAAAGAAGTCAATTCAGAAAAAAAAGCCTTAAAAGATTGAGAATATGTACCAGTAATGTCAGATACATGACAGGCATCAAGAATACAGCGATTTTCCTCAAACAGTCATTATTTTTTAATGTAAAATTTAACATACTAATGTGTGTGAATTTGTAATTGACCAATTAAAGGAATTTAAGTATATCATCTAAAGTAATAACAAGGAAAATGAATTGTAAATAATAATTACAGTATTTTTCTTTAAAAAGTAGTTCAGTCTATTACAGTATCACAAGCACGAAAGTCAAAACAGATTTTTGTTATACAGGTATTTCCAACATGACTGAAATTTAAAATAAATTAAAGATTAAATAAATTAAAGATTGAATAAATTTTAAATAAAGATAGTTTAATAGCTCCAGGCACTGCTTCCTCCACACTGCTGGACCATCTCTTGCATGTTGCTTACAGTACCACACCCCTTACCATGCTCCTGACTTCTTAAAAAATTGTACATGTAGCGGATTGACTTATTTGTACTTCTTGATTCTGGCAACAGAAGTTGTTTTTCTAAATATCTTATCTTGTTTCCTCTATATGTAATCTGTGTATGTATTTTCTTCCCAGAAGCCAAATCAAAGAGTTCTGTGTTCTTTTCAAGACACCTAATCTCATTTTGAAGACTCCAAAGCAGTGGTAAACGTATCACTTCTCTATGTAATCTCTACAATTGGAAATTATTGCTATAAAATGATAGCAAATTTCAAGGTTGAGTGTGATGACCTCAGTCTTAAGATGCTGTTTCTTCTTATTCCTTTGCACATTGGGGAAAAGGGAAAGTTAATACCACTGTCAGTTAACTTTCCCCCTAACACTGGTACTACTATACCACAATAAAATAATTTATTACCATTCTTATCATTTGCTGTCATAATATGTGAAAACTCAATAGCACCTCTGTGCCTTTAGAATGCCAAGCATTTCCCACTTTGTGATCCATCCCATCCTCTTCAGAACTGAGGGCAGCACTGCAATAGTGATCTTCCCCTTGAAATGAATAGACCTGCACAGGCATTAGGCAACAGGCAATGGACCTGTTCCTTTCCTTAGCCTGAGGCGAAAATGACTCCCTGCAGCTTAGACTCCCTTCTGCTGCCTCAACATTTTGACCTTGAGCTGCATTAGAATGCAAATTAAGGACCTTGGTTATCAAGAAGGGAAAAGAAACAGTGACTAAACCCTATCTCTAAGTACCTTAGTGGGCAAAAGGAAACAAAAGGTTGTGAGGGTTCCAGTCTTGCCCACATAAACATAATGAAATTAAATAGGTAGGTGCTGTAGCAAATGCATTTAGAGGAGAAATGAGATATACATTTTTAACAGAGAGGAGCCACTACCTAGAAGTGCAGTGGATGATCCAGTGGACATAAATTACTTGAAGTCATTTAAAAGAGGAGTGACTCCATCTTTCTCAAGAACTATCTGTCCTAATTAATATATAAAATGTTTGGAATACCTTTATAGAAAGGCAACAAAATCAAACTGCTCCTTTCCAGCATTCAAAACCATAAATCATAAGAAAAGATGACTGATAAACCCTACTGGATAGGTGTTAATTTACTGATGAATTAGCAAGTGACAATAAACATTATCTAATGTTTAATTTGTGGGAAACACTGAAGTAAAAATGGAGTAACAAGATACTTTCAAATATTACTCATGAAGTATTTTTACATGCATGCAAAACCCTCCCGTCTGTAACGGGCAGTCAACATAAATTCAGATTTAAAAACTATGTGCTGGAAAGATGTGGGACTGAGAAATTCCCGTCATCATTAAGGGATCACAAATCACAATCGCTGCTGCTGTTCATCATGAGTCACAGAAAGAGAACAGGCTCTACGAATCATGTGAGAAAGGTTCATGGGACTGAGGAGAAATATAAAGAGGCTTTATCCATGCAATGTGCATGTGGCTCCCTGTTGGATCTGTTGCCAGTGGTGAGTGACAGCTGCAGAAGCATGAGGGACTGAAGCATGGAGGCTTGGAAAGCTCTCAGGTGTGAGGAGAAGCTCTGCTAAAGCCTCCTGCTTAATGGGACAGAGCAGCTCCCAAAAGCCTCTCTGTGTGGGTTTTAGCTCTGAATTTCACCACAGCTCAGAGACTAGGCTGCAAAATATCCTGGCTGCAAAACTGAAGGAACAGAGTAAAGCAAGATGGGTTTTATTCCATTTCTTTCTTCTTGCTAAGTGAAGTAAGTGAGCACCTGCTTCCTAGAAGTTCACACTAATACTGTTCAATAGTAACTAATACTGTACAAGAGTAATGGTCTCTACCAGCAATCATTTCCCAGGGACTGTGAGCAGCACTGAGACCCAGGCAGGGAATGAGAAGAATCCTTACCCTTGTTAGGGATTAACCACCTCAGGAAAGCATGGCAGTGAATAAATATCACGTCTCCATGAAGGGTATATTAAATCAGAATATATTAAATCAAATACTTCAATTTGACATTTTGGTCGTAGAAATGGTCAATATAAATTAACATGCTCTGAAACATTTGAGGAAATCTGAGGAAAGAGGTGCCAAGGCTTCTGTCAGGACTGGTTGTGCCTGTTCTGAGGGCAGAAATTGCCACACAGCACCTCTGGGCAGAGACCGGGGGAAGATGCTGAGAGGACTCCAGGAGAAGCCGGTGGCACAGACACCAACAAGGGGTTCAGACAGGGCTAAGGGTCAGGTCAGGCACGTTCTGCCACAGCCACTGCTGGAATATTGTGTTTGTAGCCTATAAAAGTCACTGCTCTCTCTTGCTATCCACCTCACAAAATGAGGTAAAAAAGAGCATCAAGGGCCAACTATCGATTTTCCTGTCTCTGAAAAATTGCCTCTGGAAGAGCAATTCTAGGGCTTTGCCTAGATGTCCAAAGATGATCTGTCTGAAATTAAGGGTTGAAATAGTTTTCAGCAACAGGATAAACAGAAAACGTAAATACGAAATCTCATTTGTGTGCACAAAAAAGACTGCTACGTATTTTTCATTCTAAAACTTGTATTTTTTAAGATTTAATTTCTAAAAAATATTTTAAATGTATTAATTTTATTTTTTTCAAGTAAGTTAAATTTCATTCATATATTCACCTGAACTTAATTGATGGGAAAATTAATGGGAAACTTTTGACAAGGAAACAGAATTTATGTTATTTTCATCAAATTTGAACTTGTTAGACTTTGATTAATATAATAGTAACAATTTTTTTTATTTTTTCAACTTTAACATAAAACTGAGTGTGCAAAGAATGGTTGGGCTTTATTACTTTTTTGAGACCATACTGCAGTCAAGTATTATTTTCCTGAAAGTGAGTTTGTTTAATTCCACCATTTTTTTCTATCACATCTAGACACCTTTCAAATTTTTCTCCTGAGCAACTTTGTCAAACAATGTTTCCCACAACTTTCAATTTGACTGCATGCATTTAGACTTCGGTTTCTCAACAGCCTTCTGAAAATTTGTCTTATTTTTCTGTAGTCTCTGGTTTCTTCTACACAGATATATTGAAATTATTTTTCCCAAAGAAACACATCTTTTTATTTTTCTGGTATTCCAAAGGGCAGGCTGCTGATTCTGGCTGCAGTTCTGGGGTTTTTCTAGAGGAATATGGTTTTAGGTATTCTCACCACCAAAATTTGAATTTTGAATGTGCTCATCAAGGAAAGGAAGACAAGGCTCCAGATGCTTCTTAGGACAATATTTGAGAGCATAATGTGTCTCTCCTACACTGCCTGGTCTTAGTATCTGATCCCAATAACAGAAACAGGAGATCTCAGTATCCCAATAACAGAAACAACAATGCGTGAACGCACAAATGCTCCTCAAACAGAGCCTCACATCCCCTGTTCCTGTTCCTGTTCCTGTTCCTGTTCCTGTTCCTGTTCCTGTTCCTGTTCCTGTTCCTGTTCCTGTTCCTGTTCCTGTTCCTAGAAATGAAAAATGGGTAGATGTTTCTTCAAGGAGTCAAGAACACCCATATGAACTTCACTGAATACCTCAGAGGCCATGAAAGACAAGCAATGAAGGTTATACAAATGCAAAGTATTTCACCAAAATCGCTGGGATTCCAGTTAGTGCAGTGATCTGGGCCAGCAGCATACTCAGCACCTTGCTTAGGCAATATTACCGAGGGTTTGTTTGTGCTACCACAGTTTTTCAAAGCAGGTGATGAATGAAACTGTTCAACAGGGTTCAAAAATGAACAAAAGAAAACCTAATTAAGATCTGAGACACATTTTCACAGGATAACATGAACATTGCAAATTTAGTTGGGAAATGTCATAATCCAGGATTATTAAAAACAAAAATAACACCCCTAGTTTAAGAAGTCCCAAAGCTTCAGATTGCCCAAATCTGGATGCCATCACTAGTCCTGCTTTTGCTATTCCTGTGCTGATAGCTGTTCTTGGAGCAGGAGACTTGCTGAGATATATCTTTTGTTTGAGCCAATACAAATGTATTTACATTTTCTTCTTCTCCTCTTCCCAGAATGTGCATAATAGGAGATGCTGGAGGGTAGTGGAGGAAACGAGCAGCAGAGAACTACTTGGACTGTCTCAGTGGAGACAGTGGCCTGTGCACACAGTACATGGGCAAGCAGGACTGGACTCAGGAAAGCTGAAAGAGCTGGGGAAAGCAGTTCAGAAATACCCTCACCCTCAGCACTGGAGGATCCCACTCCCACCCCCAACCACAGAGAGGACTCAGCCAGGCTTTGCCATACTTTCCACCTGTACTCCCCACATGCAGCTTTCAAACCTCTGCCACTTCCTCCCCGAGCCCATGGGAGGCTTGACTCTGTGTACAAAGTGTACTTCTATTTCTGGTTCATCTTCCAAATGTTCTCATTAGCAGGGTCAGAATCATCTCATTCAAGCTCGCTCTTTAAAAAAACCGAATCGCTACTTTAGCTGGATGTTATTCATACTGAAATCAAGTTTATGGCTTTTTAAAGGGAAAAATGCATCAGTTCTAGCCACCTACTGAGCTACCATATTTCATGCCTAGAGGATTCATCAAGCACCTGGTGATTTTTCAGAAAGGGAATGAAGCCTATGTGTGTTTTCATCAATTTTGAGGGAAAAAATCTTAACCCTTAACAGTTCAAAATCTGAAGAAATAAAAAAAGCCTCAAACCGTGAGAGAGTTTTGAAAATCCATGTTTTTTTTAAGATTCTGGTTGTAGACTCCTAAATAAATTTTAGAGACAAATTCCAAACATTTCTCCTCATTCTAAATATAAGAAATCCTAACCCATTTCACCTTCTTAGTAAATTCACATCTTCTTTAGTTTGTGTTGCTGTGTTACTCATTTCATCTTCTGGAGTAAACTGCCCTCAGCACCATTGTTTTCAGATATCTTCATTTGCTGTTGTCACTGTGCTGTGAAGTCTATCTAGAATAATTGTTTGGAAATACAAATTTTTATACATAAATATATACAAATATAAAGATACATATAATATATAAAAATATATATAAACTATATATTTATAAATATAAATAAATAGCTCTATAAAGATTATTTGAGGGTTTTGGTGGGTTTGTGACACCAAGTGAAAAGCTACAAATTTTTGCTGTCAAAGAAATGAGAAATGCCATTCTCTGCTTGAAGGTGCCTGGTAAAAATGCATCAAAATCTACTTTCCAAGAAAAATCCTTTGGCAAAATTGTGTACTCTTAACAGAAGCTCCATTTATTTGTTCACAGACTTGAAGTTTTTAGGCAGAGTTATAAATTCATAACAGTTTTCCTGAGTGCTGAGATTTTGCATTTGGGAATACGAGTGAAATGCAAGATGTTCACAGTCACAATTACCATTGTATATTTATAAGTAAGGCTCAGAGTTGTGACAGCATGTGCATATAAAATCCAAGATATTTGTGTATTCCTTAAGAAAATAATTGATTGCATATCTCTATTCTTCATTCAAATGCATTTTAATCTTGGCTGACAATTTCTACCAGAAATTATCCCCTATGAAATTTGCAATTTCTGATCAAATTTTGAAAAACAAAATTGCTGACTTTGTGCTATGCATTAATATTAGATATGATTAAATTTAGATGCAATCCAACATTTAAGCTAATATTAAAAGAAAACAAGCAAAAATCTGGATGCAAAATTTGGATGATGTGTCACAGAAGTACAATACATTTAAGATCACAGGGAGGGTAAAGCGCTAGGAGAATAGTGGATTAAAGACATTACTCAGCTTTCCTAGGAATTGTTCTTTTTGACTCCTATTCCGTGGTGTTTTACAACAGCCTCAGTTCTTTCCATTTAGTCAGGGATGGGATGGAATGCACTAACTCCCTAGAAGAGATTTCTCCATGACAGCTGCCTGACCCTACTCCTATATGCTCCGAAGCCAGAGGACCATGGGCAGTGGAAAAGGTCATATAATGGTGAAAGAGAAAGAAAGACTCAGGCTTTTTCTCTCAGTGAGACTTTCTGAGTCCCACAGTCTACCACTTGCCTGGACCTTCCTCAACCCTAACCCAAGATGAATAAATTCCTGGTGTAAGCGCTATGGCATGGAGTGGCTTGTAAATGAGGTTAAAAAGCCTGAGATATGGATAATCCATGCAACTGAAAATCCAGCAATTGTCCAAATATATCTATTGAAGGATAAAGCAGCAACATTATTGAAATTACTTTATTAGTAGCTTGGTTGGTTTATTCATATCAAAGAATTAATGCAGTTAAAAATACAGGATTTTTAATTGATCTAATCCAACCTTCCTGTGTCAATAATATACATACTATATATTTCATATCCCAGAACCATAAAGATAATTTTAAATACTCAGGCCGCAGATCAATGTTTTGTTGTATTTATAAATATTTTTCTTTTATTCAGCAAAAAACCATTCTTTTCTAAATCTGTAAATCTTATCAAGTGTGAGAGCCACATCTAATGCATACATACCCTACTGAATAATTCTCTGGCATCTCCTTTCTAAAAATGTAATAAAGTAATTTATTACAAAGTTCCATTTGTTTGGGTAAACAGAAATAGTTTGATATAAACATGTCAGTGAAAATGAAGAAGAAGTCTATTGGAATGAACACGATTTTGAAAGCAGAGATAGAACGGAATTAGAGGCAATTACCTTTCAGCTAATCTGAATAGACAGCACATACACACAACAAATTCAGAGTAAATAACTTCTGTTCATCCTGTGACCGGTGTTTTCATTCTTCACTGTCAGTCTAGCATGCTAAAGCAAACTGAAAAATTAGTATTAGAACAGTCTGTTTGAATTATCCAAATTCATCCTGCAAAAAATGTCAGTCAGGTTGTCAAAGTAAGTGTCCTCATGGTCTGGGATTATTTTAAGGCTGTGTTTACACACAGTCCCACCCATGCTGTCTGCAGAGCTGGACATCGAGGGGCTCCAGGGCAGACACCCCGTAGCAGACCTACCAAGACACAAAGTTCCTTGGTTTGTGCATGGGCAGGACCACACTAAACATAACCCAAGTCTGAAAGCCAGTTAGCTGCAAGCCTACACTTTTCCGTGGGAATTGAGGAATATAGAGCTCTTTTAATTTGTTGCTCTCCAAACAACACTGTTCCGCACCTGGAGCCATACCCAAATACAAAAATGCACCATTCCCTAGGAAACAGCCCTACTCTTTTATAACCATCTCCAAAAGGAAACTTGCCATGCTGTGTATTTGTTTCTAACTATAAGCTTGTTGCTTACAAATAGCTGTTTTTAACAAAACCACCCTCCCTCCTTTCACACTCATTTCCAGAAGTAGGAAATTAAGTAGGAATTAAAGAACCTTATTCTATCTTCCACAAACCTGGTGTGTAACTAAGGAAAGACATTTACCTTCATTTAATTTCATATGCCTCATTTTATTCCTCCACAAATGGAAATAAAGAAACTTTTCCTTATAGAATCTTTTAAAATCTTATAACAAAATATTCTAGATAAGAGCCTTTTACTCCTGAACTGGTTGTCCTGCACTTTTCTGACAGTACTGCATGTGTTTGTGACAGAAAACTGGAAGGAAGCTCTTAAATCAATGAGCCCAGTCCCCTGCTTGAATTGCACCATTGCTGTATGTATTTCCAGGAGGCAATTGAGCTCTATCTTGAAAATACTGTGATGCCTTCTATTGAAACTCTCATTAATTGCATGTAATGATGATAAGGAAATATTTTATTTTTATTATTTTGAGACAAAATGCATTCTTGCTCAGTATATGTCCATTTTGGAGTTTATTAAGGGTTGTTTTTAAGGGCTGTTTTTTGGCCTCATCCCTTCTTCTGTAATACTGTGCTTCAGTTTAAATATCTGTTCATGTAATGTGTTTATCTCTTATTATATGCCAGGTTTTCCTTTGGAACTGCAAAGGAGTGCACACAGGCGTGAACACGGGTTTGCAGAACAGCAGCGGAAGTCTCACCAAAGGCACAAAAAGCATTAGTACTTCTCACAAGAACCATTAGTATTTTTTTACCTGCACTGGACTTCAGTCTGCCATTCAAGTAAAACAGATAAGCCTCTGCTGGAAATACCTCTCTCAACACATCTGAGTTTACTTCTCACGTCCACTTCCCTGTGGTATCTTAGAAGATACCTGTGCTCACAGAACACCATTTCTCTGCCTCATTCAGCTGATGAATTCCTTTAGTTTGGTCTTTCATTACTTTCTTTCATTCCTTACATTGTTGTTCATTTTATAGACCATTAAATTTAATCCCACTTCCATTGCTGCAGTCTCCAACATCATGCTCTTCTTCCTGACCTGCCTGTCTGCTGGCAAAGTGATGATAGAGAGAGTTCTACCATCACATACTTATTTTTGAGACAAGACCATTAATGAAAATACTAGTGAATTAATCTCACAAGCAATTTTTGAGGATCCTCACTGTTACCTTTCCCTAGTGACTTACCCTCTGGAGAGAACCATTTTCATTTTTTCTCTGTGCACTTCCCTACCCACCTTAAAGTAGTTACACTAATACTTTACCCACATTACAATTAGCTCTCTTGTTCTTCAGTCTCACTATGGTTTTCTTAGTGTAAAAATGCCTACTATATAAATTTTAAAAATAATTTTAATTTTTAAAGAAAATTAATAATATTTTTACAGATCTTAACTTTGACAAAAAAACATATTGCCACTATCTATTTATTTATTCTTTTGTCTTTAGTATTTTTTTCTGTCAAAATTTGTTTCAAAGCTGTGCAATCAAATTCATTCTTCAAATTTAAATACCTGAGTTGGGCTTCCAAATTTTAATGAATTAGTTCTCCTAAAAATGGCTAGATTTGCCACGTGCAGAGGAAAAAAGTAGATATTTTAGAAATTCTTCAGGGGACAAGCTTATCTGCATTATTAGGATATTAACTAAAACACAGGCTATAAGTCTTCAAATACCATTTAAAAGATGTAAGAAAATATTTTTTTGTAATTTTATATCTTTGACTAGTTTTTCTTCTTTTCATCCTTCTTAAATCTGTGTTGGCTTTTTTTTCTCCGACAGTTTTACCCCATGTAAGTGTGAAATTCATCTCAACTAATCTTAATTGTCCAGTATGTAGTTCTAAAGGCAGTGGCTCCAAACTCCCTTACAGTTAAGAGAGAGCCCAGATCATCTCAAGGTAGCCACCCTAAAGCTTTGCTCAAGACAGGTGAGAAGAATTAAATTTGGCTGTAACATATTTCTTTTCACTGACTACACAAGAAACTAGACAATTATAATGATATTAGATGCTTAAAGTTTAAACAGTTAACATTTCAAATGATTTAAATTAGGCAAGATTAATCCCACCCTTAAAGATTGATTTTTTTTCTTTTTATATAACCTAGTTTTTAATCAGATGCACTTTTTAAAATTTATTTTTACTATCTTGGCTGTCAGTCAAGTTCCTTTGTATTAGGTATCTCTCCTACCTATTATATAGTTTTTCTATTTATTGCTTTTCAAGTAGTTGTTATTCACCCATGCTTTTGCATTGCTCGTCATAAAAATAAAATAGGAGAATCCCTATTATTAACACATGTATTAATGTATCTGCCTTCCTACTAGCTTTTCCTTTGTTCTCTGCTTTGACTAATTTTCAATTTTCTTTGTTAATGTTTTAATTGTTTAAATAGACTTGAGTCATTTAGTACACTTGTGCTGTAGACCAGCACTCTATAGTTTCTGTCAGAATAACAAAAAATACATAAAAAAGTATTGTAAGTAAGGAAAAATCATGATCCTGGCTCAAAAAAATCAACCAGCTTCTATTTAAATTGAAGCAATTAAAAAAAAAAAAAAAAGTTTTAAGATCTATTTACCTTGTGCTTTTTAAGCCTTTGAGAATGACAATCGAATGATTTTTCACTCCAGCCATATGGAAATATTCATAAATGCCAAAAAGAAAAAGAGGGAGAGATAAAGCAGTCAAGGTGCTACAGAACAGCATGACTACCAAAGCTAAAGCTTTAAATTTCTTATTTCATGTTAACACACTGAATGATTTCTTATTTCATGTTAACACGCTGTGATTGCAACAGTGTTTGAGAATATTGTTATTTAGTTTTCCCTATCTCTTTCTGTGGATGATAATGCTGTCAAATAATCCTCTATATATTTCTGTGAGTTCTTAAATTCTCCACTAATCTCATTTTGATTTGGTTCAGGTATACTTCATTTCAGAACCTTAGTCCAGCTGCTAGATATTTCCCCACACATAAACCTGGTTTCAGTGTTATTCCAAAGTAAATCTGTTCTGTTGAGCTCCAGGTCCACTTGTCTGTTGGAGAGTTTGACACATTGACATCCCCTCTGAAAAATCCCATTGAAGTTTATGGCTTCATGCAATTTTCATGCACACCTCAATCTCTTAAACCTTTTCAGAATGCTGGAAGCATGAGTGCACCTGGGCTGGGTAGAAATGATGCAAGCCTTACTAAATTCCCTTTAAGTGTCTGTCTTAATCCAGGTGATTGCTAAGAAAGGAACAGCAAATAATTGCTTCAAAAATGAGATACAGTCATGGATTCTCTAAGAATGCAAGAAGGAGATAACCTGACAGGTGGGTTAGGAGTCACACATCTCTTCAGACAGGCACACACGGCTGGGTGAGCCTGGCATCCTCCCTATGCCTTCAAAGAGATCTCTTGTTAGGCATGTTCATTGTACTTGTTATCTATTTGTGCTACACAGCACCAGGAGCCTCAGCAGAAGAATATTGGTGGCCTCACCACATTTCCAGCCTCAGTGGTCAGAGGAGCACAAATAATTACATTATTTGTGGGCAGGCACCCTAAGATGGAACAACTGGCTCTGCAATTTGTCCATGTGCTTCAGGGAGGAATCCTGCTAAGGCAGCTGTATGGCTTCTGATAGCCAGTTTGGGTATTCTTTCATAATGTTGCAGCTGTGCTGTATTCTCGTTGTGTTGTACTTGTGCCACTAGATTCTCAGACTCTCTGATAAGAGAGAGAATTTCCATTACTTCTCTTTAAATTCTGAGCTGAGTATCAGAGATCTGTGGTGTACACAGCAAATGTGCCTAGAATAGATATCTCAAATTTTCAGCTAATGAAAAGACCCAACTGTCTTACTGGCATTTTCACTTATGTTTGTCTCTCCTTTAAGCCTGCCGTTAGAGACTTGTGGAGAAAAGGAATGCTTCCCAAAGAAAGACAAATGAGATAAGCTATAAAATTAGTTCATTTCAGCTGCTTTGTTCAAATGACAGATCAAAAGGACAGCAGGCTAAATGACTCAGAAGCGTGAGACGAATTTGAGTACAATTTATTATCCTGACACCCATTATATAATCTTTGTTTTGTGCTGTACATCGGAAACTGTCTCATTAAATAAATTTCCAAGCATTTTATTATTTTCTTTACTTAAATCCATTTTTAAGCAATTTCTTTTTCAACACGTAAAGATTTGTTTTTTGATGGATGTCTGGGGACAGCTCACAGGGTTTTTATATGCCTCTACAACACATGCTGCATACAGAGCAGAGGCACATGTTTTAGAATTGCTGTCTTAATGGTTTTTGTTGACTTTTGGCCCCCACCCTTTTTTTAGATTTGAGCTCTGCTGGCCAGTCCATATGCATTGTACTCTCTCACATCCTTGTCTTTTGACTCAATTTATCTCAGTATTGGTGACTGGGATATTTTGGTGTAATTTTTAGTTTTCCTTTTTGCTCCCTTTCAAGGTCATGTTTTAGGAGCCAGAGTGGCAGAGCTGAGAAGCTGCCTGCGACTTCTCTGTGCCTCTGAAGGTTGCAGGGGGTACAGGCAGAAAAAAACCCACATGAGAGATGCTTATGAATGACAGACCCAGATCTGAGTCTCCTGACAACATTTATCTATGCTGTTTGAACTGAATCAGATTGGGCATCAACTTTACCCACAATTAAACAAGAAGCTGATTTTAATAAGAGCACAAATGGAGGCTGCAGTGATAGTCTGGCTTAAGAAGGTGTTGAACAAGCCATTGCAAATCTTGACAAGAGGCACAGATATCAAAAACTTAAATATCCTATTCATATCCACTGCCTATTCTATAAATTTTGGGTAAATGATTCCTTTTTAGTCTAATTTATTACACCATTGTTAAAATGTTCATGGGAAAAAAAAATATGTAAGTATATGATTCATCATTCATTGGTATTTATTATCCTGTATTACATCTTATTGTCTTAGTCTGACAAGCTCAAATATTATTTATAATTAATAATTTCCATTCTAATTTTTCTATATGCATCATTCAAAAAATGCAAAAACAACCCCTGAAGACCTAAAATAGGGAAAGCTTTATCATACTCATGTTTTTGATTGCAGCTCTGGAGTTTTTATAGAACTACATGTACCTCCTTTTGCAAAGGAATTTACCCCTGTCAGGCTAGGTAGCAGGATAGATTCTTCTGGGTTATATCTCATCCTCTGCATTGCAGAACTGCAGAATGTGAGCTGGCCATGGTGAGGTTCACCATATGCTGTCTGCAACAGGTTCCAGTTCTGGCATCTTAAACTGCATATAAGATGTAACTGTTGTCCCAATGAGCAGAATGAAAGATTTAGTGCTTAAATTAAGCTTTGATGGTAAAAAAATATCAGGAGTACTAGGTATCAGGCAAGATTTTTGGACCAGCAAAATGTAGCCACAAATCTCAAACTCAGTTCTTCAGACATCTCCTTAAAAAGGTATCTGCCCAAACTCTTGATCTCTTCTTTATAAATTTTGTGCAGTGTCCTCTGACAAACTCAGTTTTTATTGGTCATTTCAATGAACTGCAATTCATGAGGCACTGCTGCTCATGAGTCATGCTTACTTACTGTGTTATAAAGGAACTAGTTTTTCTTTCTCCCTCTCTTTCTAAACTTCACATTTCCTGTTTCAGGGAGATTACCAGCATGAAAGAAAACCTAACGGTGGGCCAATGGGTGGAAGGAATTCAGTTCTTAATGTACCGCATCAGAGACTGATGGCAAGGATACAGATGCCTTTGGGGATCATTGGTAGGCAAGTCATTAGTCTGGTCCTGCAGGCTTACATTATTTGCTATGCATAACTGAAGATAGACTGGTTTTTCTAAAAGTTAAGAACAATACTAGTGTGTTAGCAACACATTGAAACGACTCATTCCTCACTGGCCACTACTAAATTGCAGCAGTATTTCACTTCCCTTAATAATACTGCAGTAACATATTCTCTGGAAGAGTATTTTAAAGGTAGTGATTAAAGAGAAGCAAAGAAAGTCAAAAGCTAAACTGAAAGTTCCTCCGGTAGTTCAGGGTTGTTTTATTCAGATAGCAATATTGGAGGAAGAAGTGCTTCTCAGTACTGAACCCTTATGAACTGCATGGTGCTTAAAAATAAATGCTGAGAAATTCAAACTAAGGATTTGGGACAGTATTTTACAAAACAAAAAATACTGAGATTTATATGGAGAAAGATTTAAAACCCTCTGAGGGATATTCAGAAATCTCTGCCTCAGAGTTTATTGTCCAGGTGATGACTCAGACTGCTTGTCCTGATTGGCAACAGAAAGAAATAGTGAAAAGAAGACTGAGGGAGGCATTACTAATAAACTCTCCTCAAAATGCTGGAAATCAGAAATTGAAGTTCTAGCTAATAAAAGGACATGTTCTTTAGTGTGACACCCTTTAGAAGAGAGACCTGCTCTGAATACACTTCACAGCTTCCCAACAGACCATTATACTGGTGATGGAGACTGCACCAGGCATACTGGGTGGCTGGTAGCTACCCTCCCTCTGGAAAACAGAACTTTATTTGTAGCCTGAATTTATCTAATTCCAGTTTCCAATCTCTAGAGTTGGTAGTGCTTCATTTGCTAGATTCAAGAGCTCTTGTCACAAGCCAAGTTACAATGGAAACGGCAATCTCTTCCTTCTAAAGCTTTCTGAAGGCACTCAGTACAAGTGCTGCTCCTCCAGCTCTGACCCCTCTGGGATGGATTCTGTGCCCTTCTCCTCATCCCAGGCACTTTTTCTTCCTCCTGTCCCTTGCTGTGATCCCTCAGTAGGAATGGTGTGGGTGCTGCTCCCCTGCTCTCACAGAGCTGGTGAACCACACACCTAAGGCAAAGAGCACATATTTAGGTCAAAAGCTTTTGACACAAAGAGTAAACATTCCTGTTCTGTTAATCCTCAGTTTCAGAGCTATTTACTATCCCCTAATGCAGGCTGGTCCCTCACTGCCACGCTCAGGGCTTTGAAAGGAAGTTTTAATCAGCCCATCCAAATTAGCCAAGGCAAACTTAGAACCGTGGTTCCTTCCAGATATTTTTTCTTTTTTGCTACCTTTTTGCATACCCTCTAAGTTAGCTTATTTAATGCAGAAAACTTCTTTAACTCTGGAGGCAGAGGCACTCTGTTCCATTCAGCAATCAGTATCAGGGTTCTAAGGGACAAGACAAAGCGTTTATGAATGTTTCATAATGAAAGTCCAGTGCCTCTTGTTCTGTTGTCATTGGCTTTGCTGGTCCAGCAGGACAATTTCTGCATGCTGTTCTCTTTTTATAGCATGGTCCTAATTCAGGACAGCATTGAGCTATTTTTCAGCATTCCATTCAACAGTTGAATACAAAAACATGACTAAACTGAGTCCTGTATTGGGACCTTTTTGGCATTAAGTTAAATTGGAAGTCTGCATTATGGAAATGTAATTTGCATCAAAAATAAGAAAGTATATTTTCCTCTTACACTTTTCTTCTACAAAGTGCTTTCAAAATATTAATTAATTAATCCCACAGTGAGTTTTGCACTCAAACATCAATGAAAACTTCCTGTAAATGTAAATGTATCACTGAACTTTGAAAATCTAGACTGTACTGAAAAATGTGCTGAAATACTGTAGATTGGATTGAAAATGTAGACTGTACTGAAAATGTATTCTGTCAAAAATGCTATGTCTGGAGCATTAAAGGTAAAGAATGACAGCTTATTCTTAATAATATTTTTGCAAGATACTTAAAGGTCAGATGTATATTTTAAAGCTTTCCCCTTCTGAGGAGAAACTCTTACTCCTTTGAAGTGCTGTTATCAAGCCCTTTGGACTTTCTGTGACCCAGCCCTTCCATTTCATCTCATCCAACTCTTAACATGAGTGTTCATTCTATTGACTCAGTGTTAGTGAAATCCTTCTGTATCAGCCAAACACAAAACAAAATAAGCACTTCTTCATTTGCAGATCAACCTTTGTGTAATGAAAATGCTGATATGCTCAGAGCAAACAACTATAAGTTGTACCAAAGCAACCAGCCAAAAATAAAACCAGTGTAAAACAAATTTTCTCCAAGAGAGCTGAGCAGTCTGGGAAGCAGGAGGGTCTTCAGAAATTCCTCAAGGACTTTGTTTTTGGAGGGTACTTAACACCGTGTATCTTGGGCCTGCAAACAAAGATTTCAGAGCATTAAGTAGCATTAAAATATTACAATTAAAGTACATGATAATAACCAGTCGGTGAGCTCGCTCTGATATCCTCTAGAGTATATCAGGAATAATTCCAGTCAGTTCTTGATTTCATCCTGTAATATTCCCAGTGGAATTATAAACAGAGTGATACTATAAATGGTGTAAAACTAGTTAGACCCTTAAACAAGACCTTCTAGAATGTATAGTGGCTCCTTGTTCCACCTTACCTTCCATCTTACACAGACAAAATGAACATAGGTAAACAACAGGTAAAAACAATCTCTGAGTTTTATGGCTCTTCACACAGAATTTTGTAATGAGGACCCTGTGTGAGGAATACTTCCCAGATGCTGTCTGTCTCACTATCAAGCATTTACAGCTGGCTATGTCAGTGTGTGTGCTTCTCTGTTGGGCTCAAACCAACCTCAAAGAGTTCCATTTAAATGTTCACTTTTTGTTCAGCATGCTTAGTGACCCCTGCGATTATTTACAAAATTATTTACAAAATTGCATACTAAATTTCATATGGCCTTGTACTGTCTTTGTTAGCTCTAGCAAAGACAGACCCAGGAAGTAAGGTAAAAAGAGTCAGATCTGCAAAGGGATTTGGAGACTAGATTTACTTTTACATTCAGTATAGGAGCATCTTCTCCAAGTTTAGGCATATTCTTGCAAAATCAATGAATTGATGCTTCTGGGGCTACTCAGTTTTGAGAAGAAGTGGAGTAGGAGCAGCAGTTGCCTAGGATTATTCTGTCCTGCAGTGTCACAGGAAGAGTTCAAGCACAACTGAGAGATGTGAACTCTTAAAACTGACTCAAGTTGTTCCAGAAACAATATTGCCCCCACATGCCCGGACAAGGGAAGAAGAGTCCATTTGCCCTAACACCAGTCTCAGTCTGAACAAACCAGATCCTCAGCTGATAAATTTACCCTACAGAAAGCTCTGAGTGTTTTCCAACTGATGAGAAGTGAACTGACAGTGGGTATATGGTCTCTGTCCCTTAGGGGTGTTTTGCCCAAAGAAAAAGATAGACAACTTTCAGTATTAAGGTAATTTAAAAGCAAGAGAAAAAAAGTAAAAGAGTTCCTTCTTTGCCACAAGTAAAAAAGC
Source organism: Cyanistes caeruleus (assembly GCF_971803275.1). Classification (NCBI taxonomy): domain Eukaryota; kingdom Metazoa; phylum Chordata; class Aves; order Passeriformes; family Paridae; genus Cyanistes; species Cyanistes caeruleus. The sequence goes on from NC_141703.1 coordinate 73,813,067, forward strand.
TTTACCAGGGCACCAGGGTTTGTTTCTTATGCAGGTAAGAAATAATCTCCTTCTGTTGTTGACATAACTTAATGGGAAAAATTTTGCAGCTGGTGAACAACAGAAGATATTTTCTTAGGGATAAAAAAGGATTTTGTCTAAATAATCTGACTGAAATCCTGCTGTGGCAAATTCCTGGAGACATTGGGACAAGGCAGCACAACTCACTCTAGAAGACAGACTGACAGACCAACCCATGAGTTAGATCAGAGAGCAGAGGAAATGATGCAGTGTGCAGAGCTGTGTGAATTATTAGTTGTGATTGTTTTTGTTGAATTTAGATGTTTTATGTCTGCTGAATGGTTCAGAGAAGGTAGGGTCTTCTAAATTTTTTCAGGTTTCTTTATTTCTATTTAGTCAATGCATGTACTGGATGGATGTGAGCTGTGAAATCCTCTACAAGCTGGAAATAGGTTCCATGTGATCAGCCATCTGGATCATGTGGACTTGTTATTTTACCTGAAAAAAACAGTGACTCGGGAAATGAAAACTCATGTTACAGAAAAAAAATAAAATAGGAAAAAAAAAAGGAAAAAAAATAGAGGAAGAAAAAAAATAGAGGAAGAAAAAAAATTACTTCCCAAAACCCCCAAACAAAATCAACATTAATTTATATTTTTAGCATTTTTGGAGAATTGGCAGGTTCTCATAACAAATGGTGAGTACTGGATGTGAGTCCTGGGGGAGAAATGCCATTGTACAGATGGCTTTTTTTACAGTAATTTTTGATGGGGGAAAGAGGCAAGGTCACAACAATCCCAGAAGTAAGGAAAAGGACTTAGCTAAGATGTACAGGCCAGGAGAAAGCCTGCTGAGGTTCATGCAGCCCTCGGACTATAATTCACAATGCTCCCCCAAATGGGCACCAACAATATGTCCTGGAAGAGCTGGAGTGTGCTTGGAGTGACTGCATGGCTCTGGAGAAAATAGTCAAGACCACGGGTTTCCACTTGATCCTGCCTCACAGGGAAGGGTTTGAGGAGAAGGTGATAGATCCTGCAGGTCCACAGCCAGTTCCATAACTAGCATTGTCAACAGGGAGTGTTCACAGGGCCCTTAAACCCACAAAACCCTGTTTGAGGATAGAGACTAAGTGTGGAGAGATGGGACACACCTGGCTCAGTGGTTTTCTCTAATAAAATGATTCTGTTTCTGCATGAAAGGAGAGCAGTGTCTCCCCCACAATATCTCTGCATGCACATGAGGTCATGATGGTGTGGACAAGCAGACGGTTTCAATAGTTGGAGGGCAGTGTTTAGCTGGCTGTACTCCTTCTGGAGGCCAAGAACAAGGGGAATAACACGTCTGTCAATTAGCTAAAGGAGGAGACAGAATTCCCCCCTCAGCAAGACTGCACCAAAACTGGGATGCAATGGGATCCAGTACCATGTGGCAGGGAAGGCTCTCCCTATGCACACCCTACTCTGCTTGCCCATTCCAGTCCAGCTGCGTTAAGGGCATTGTCCAAATGCCTCTTAAACAGTGACAGGCGTGGGACACTGAACACCTTTCCAGGAAGCCTGCTTCAGTGTTTGACTGCCGATAAAGAAATATTCCATCTAGGTAATGAAATACTTCTTAATGTCCTGTCTGAACCTCCCCTGCTGCTGAACCATTCCCACACTGGATACCAGGGAGAAGAGCTCAGCACCTCCCTCTTTACTTCCCCTCCTCAGGAAGTTGTGGAGACCCATGAGGTTGTCACTCAGCTTCCCTTTCTCCAAACTAGAAAATCCCCAAAGTCAGCTCAGGTGTATTAACTTCAAAAAAATGTTCAGGCTTCAGATGTTTGGAACTTTTAAAACCAGAATTGTTTACCAACAAGTAGTCCTTGGGGGTGGGCATACAATTAAGTCCTGATCTCATTAGGATCCATCCAAGGCAGAAAGCATGTTAGCAACCCTCATGTGATGGTCACACGTGTAATGATGGAGGCAGAATTGTCCATCGTGGTGACTACTTCAGAAGTTTTGCAAAAATGAACATTACTGACAAAGAATTGCAAAACTCTCTCTTCTAGGGAGCCTGGCCATTCAACAAACACATTCCTCTTGTCAAGCCCATCAATAGCTTCCTGTGTGCTTAGTCCTGCTGAGGAATGCCACCACTCCTAAGAGTAGTCTGCTTTCTGTCCTCTTTATTCACAGCTCTTTATTTATGTCTGCAAGACACAGCAGCCACCCCTGTGAAGAGCAGTTGCAAGCTGATTGCAAACTGGCCAGTTTGTAACCTGTTCAGCTGGTGCTATTGAAGAGTCTTCATTCTAGATTGTAGAACTGCTGAATCTTCCTCTTCTTCCTGATGAGGAACATATTACTCACCAAACTGACTCCAGATTATCTGTGTTCAGTCTTACACCACAGGGATTGTTTCAAAGACTGCAAACAAATGATAGCTTGGAACTTCCTTAGTTATGTTAGTTAATGAGTTGCATCCCTGTGATGAACACGTATGCTTAACACCAGCAACTGCTAAGATGGAAACGTTTTCATGTGTTAAACAGAACGAAACAGACCCACACACCAATCAGCTCTCTATGACAACATGAGATGAACAGAGTTCTGAAGCTGAGTTGCAAACTGGAGGAGTATATGAGCATGTGTAACCAGGCTGAGCCAGCTAGTTAATAAAAAAGCGGGTTACAAGGGTTATTTTTGACATACATTCCTAAAAGCCTAACGCTTGAGCTAGCTTCACACCAAAGACCAGATGCAAGTCACACTTTGCAATGATATTTAAATGTTTACACTCACCACGAGCAGAAAGTTATTGACATTTTGTTGGACTCCTTAGAACAGAACCTATTTTCTGCGATATTCAAACATCCTTTTCCTGTCAGAATTGAGAGTAGACTATGCTGGCAGACTAAAGCATCTGTTCACTGTTTTGATGATCTATGAGTAAAAAGGGAGTGGCTAATCAATATGCAGAAGGTTAATGTGAATAGAAGCACAGAGTGCCCTAAGGTTGCCTTTCCAATTTTTTGCAGCTATTTGTTTGGTATTGCCAAAACTTCTCACTTTGAATAAACAGCTGTGCAGCACTTTTTGTTCTGTAAAATTCTACTTTTGTTCCTCAAAAACACCAGTGAGAAAATCAGGTATGTGGTAATTCCTTAGCTCTGAGATAGCTTTTAAGTTTGCTGAAGAGCACATTATTACTTGCTTATAGTTGTTATTTCTTCACTGAAATCTAGATGGACTGGTTATCCAAATGTTTTCCACTTCTGTCATGTCTGCTGGAGGATGACTTCCAATGTTCAAAACCTACCAACAGAGGAGTACCAGAAAATAATTTGACTCACAGCATTTTCTTGACAGGGCAGTGACCACAGGCTGGCAAGGATCTTTGAAAGTTTCCAGGTCTCTGAAAGATCCTAACTGTTGTTAGCCCAGGTCTTCAACTGTGCTACCCAAAGGTGAGCAGTGTCAGGGCTCTGACTGCACTGAGAGGCTCTGCAAGTTCTTCCCCTCTCCCATGGATTTGGCTGCCCATGTTCCAAGTGTGCCCTGACTCAGTGTGGCTGGGAAACCTTGGCTCAGACATGCAGCACAAGAGCTGGAAGGTTTTGGGGCCTCACTTCTTCACTGAGGACCTGTGTTAATGAACTCAGTCCTTGCCTGAGCTTCATTACAGGGGTGCCTGCACCCAGCATTGTACCACCCAGCCCAGCCTGGTGACCTGAATTCCTGGCTTGGCCATGGTCCTGCCTTGCCACTGCAGACCTGTCTGGCAATCACTGGGCTGTGGTTATGGACACAGCACCTGCTCTGTCCTTGTTGTCTGAGTGCCTTGGGGCACCTTGGCAGAACGGGGACAGCCGTGCTGCTGTAGCTGTGTGTCACCCTTGGCTCCCAAATCACCTTCTTCTGTGAAACAGCCCACAGCTGCTGCTCTCTGACAAGCAGATGGTCCAAACAATTTCAAAGTCTGTAGAGGATTTTTAATTTCAAGTACATAAAGCATTCAGAAATGAGTATTTCTATTGTTCTTGCATTTTCTGTTCTAAAACAGAAAAATGAGCATTAGTCCATGTGCTGCCAGTAACATATTTGCCTTTCATGACTGTTTATCAGTTTGATGCAAAAATATGCATTGAATCCATTCTTATCTGAATTAGGTCTAATAAGCAGACACACATTTTCTTGATGACTGTTCTATATGCCAAAACTGCTCAAATTTAAAATCAATATTGCATTATTGTGCACCTGTGACAATATGGCTAGTAGCTTGTTTCCCAGCTTTTTTACCTGTTGGCTGCACATGAAATCCTTTTTAATCCAACACCTGTCCTGCTGGAATTTAAGCTTGTTATTTTGGGACCTGTCAATTTAAAACATACCCATATCACACTGTCCAAAGGTTGCTTGGCACCCAAATGACACCATGACACCCAAGGCTGCTCGTGTGTGGGAGTATGCTCCTCAGAGGAATGGAAATTCTGAGCAGTTTTTACAAACCAGAACCAAGCATTTAAACCCAGCTGTTGAAGAGCAAAATTCAGCATCAGGAGATCATATCTTTTAGTATTTTCAAAACTTACTGTTAATAATGTTAGACATTTTGTGACACTCTTCTGAACTGGAACTGGTATAAAGGTCTAGTGACACCATGTGGATGTGTTTAATCCATATTTGGGAAGTCTTAGAACAGGTTAAATGACTTCTTGTTTTCAAAATTATAAACAAGCCCAGTCTTTTTTTTCTGTTATTACTAGTTTTACATGCCTATAGTAATGGGGTAACTCTAATGTAAGCACCAATTACAAATTTTTTTTGATCAGTGTTGGGAAATAGCTATTGCCCCAGATGCAATATTTCTGAGTAGTGATTTCAGAACTTCAGAGTAAAAATGAATAATGAACATCTATGTCAAACAGTATGTCTTTATACAAATGTTGAAAAACATTTCAACATTTATTTAACAAAACAACCTTGGACTTTTGGAGCAAAAAGAATGTACATTGCTTTTCCAAAACAGCATCACAACAAAATTTGAAAACAAAAAAATACTATTTGAATGAAAGAATATCATGAACAAGGTCACCTTGTGGTGATTTCATGAAAAAATTCCTTGTGTGTATAAGCATACCTGTTAGATGCCCACAGGAATCAAAACAAAGACCATCAGTTTTGAATGTTTTTAATCCATAATCTCAAGGTATCAGATGCCCAGCAGGGAAAACATGCAGATGAGGAATGGTGAAGCCTGATGTGAGCAATGATGAAATCATACATACCATGAAAAGATGAGATATGAACAACAATGGTGATTAAGAAGGCATCTGAGAAGGTAGAGGGGTTTCTGCCCTTTGGTGTCCTCAGCTGAAGATTTCTATTACCTTCACCTGAAGATATTGATGTCTTTTGGGGAAATATGCTATAGCCAAACAAATCATGTTTACTCAAATATCCAGTTATATGAAATATAAAACAAGTGCATTTTTTTTTTCAATTTTGATACAAACCAGAGAAAATGAGACACTCAGGTTGAAATTGGAAAATGGATGGCTATCTGTCAAACTCCTTTGAAAAAGCCCTTTCTAAATCTGTCTTACTGGTGTTGTCACACTCGATTTTTTCCTGTAAGGAAAACAGATTGCTTGCATCTTTATGGTAAATTACCGTACCGATGTACTCTGAACATCCCTTAATGGTGCTATAACCTAGTTAGATGCACTGTATTATCAACATTTTCATTTCTGCATATATTTATTGGGTGACTGGACTGTTGCAGTTTTAGAGTACCTCCCCACCTAATGTATTGTAATATTATTATATTACAGATGCTGCTCCTTTAATTTTCTTATGTGCTTCTCTGGAGTTCATAGTGTTCTGGTGAATTTGTAGTTAATATTGTAAGAGTGCAGTTTGTATTAGCTGAGCAGAATGGTTGTGCATCACTCCCATTTTTCGTTTTTCAATGAAAAATGCACGTCCAAGCACTGTTTCCCAGAGAACTCAGCAGTCACTGTAAAGATGTGTAATGGTGTTGTACTAAGAGAGGATTTCTATTCCAACCATTGGAGTTAAAACTGAAATGTACAGAAGAAAATGTGAAGCATATCATGCTGGAATTGGGCTCTAGATGATTGAAATGTTTTCTCCTTAAAATTAGGGGCAAATTTGTGGAAATTCCTGCATTAAATATTATTTTTAAATGATCACTGAGTGTGTTTCATATCTGATTTAGCAATACATACAACCCTGAGACAAAAAATTGGAAGTCAGAAAGCGCAATAAAAATAAAAAAAATTCAGAATTGGTAAAACTCATCACTGTAGAAATGTTTTATTTGCCACCTTCAAAACCAATAGGTTTTTTTTCAAAGTAAAACCAAAGCTTGTTTCAAAGCTGAATTGTGTCACAATTGACTAGACATTTCAGTCATATTGAGGCGGCCCTTTCCCACAGGGAACTGTTTAACCAGGAAATCCTTGAGAATCTCTGTCCATGGGAGAGTGGATCAACCTGCCCAGAGATGCTGACCTGCTTGGGCAGGACACCAAGATGTTTGTGGCTGGGATATATCAGGACCCCCACACCTCACTGTGGCATGTTTACAGAAGCTCTTGCTTTTGTGTCAGCTGTGCCTTTAATGCAACCCTCTCCTTTACTTTTGTGGTCTGTTCTCCTAACTCGATGTTTCCACAGTCCCTCAGTGCATATTTGTGTTCAGGGAACTGAGGCAACCTGCTCTTTCTGAGGCTATTTTCCATGATAAACAAAATAACAACATGCAAAAGCTGCTAATAAATGGCACATCCCTTAGGAGAGAAGGTATTACCTCAGTATTATCCCATTTTCTGCTCATTCAAAGACTCTCAAGGTCAAAGAGACCGAGGCCTCCCTCGAGGCAATGCTAATGCCAGACTGGCTGTGCATGCCAAGCTGCCAGCCCAAAGGTTATGTGTTACAGGCTTTGACTGTCAATATTGCTATACTGCTGCTTTTCCTTCCTATTTACCATTCCCCTACACTGCACCAATTTTATGTCAGGCTTTTAAAAAGTCTCCTCTTCTCCTATCACCTGAAGTTTTCGAAAGAGTAACTGCTACTTATAGGTGAAGATGCAGGCTATATATAAATACTTAAATACACTATGCACAAAAAAAAAAAAGATGAGTTGAAGGAGCTATCTCAGGAGGATAAAGCACTTGAATTCAAGAATTAAGAAGAGTAGGACTGTCTGTGTAGTTTTAATTTATTCTCCTGCCCTCCTTATATAAAACTGAAGTGCTGAAGTGAGTTATCATATCTCAAGAGACTTGTAATTTATTCTTTTTCTTTTTTTAAACTCTGACTGAACCACATTTCTGATAACCTAGTGCAAACAAATACTCCGTGGTGCAGTGTTCATTCCAAGAATGGATGATAATACACTGCTACAGAAAACTGATAAGCAAGCAAAAACATTACAAAGAAATCAAACCTGCATGCATTGTATGATGAACTGAAAAACAAATCTTCAATTAAAACATGGTCTTAAAGATACCTATGCAGCACACTGACAAAAGCAAATTCAGGTTGGAAGCTCCATTCCAAACTTATTTTATTGCTTCTTAGTACACTGAAAAGGACCTGTGAATGTATTTGCATTAAGAAAGGCACATACAGAGGTTTAAAAAGTGTCTGTGTTCATAAGGAGGGAGAGAACACTTGGAACTGAGGTTTTCTTTCTCACCTGTCTACCCTGCATGTAAGAACAGCATCAGGCTGCTAAGGACAGAGAAAGAAGGTGTGCTACATTCCCTGGCTGCCTGCTGGGTCCTAAGAGAAGGGGAGCTGGGAGAGAAATGGAAGGAGAATTCCTGTACCTCATGACTGGCACATCAATTCTGCTGTTACTGAAATCAGAAAGTGCAATTTTCCAGCGTTGCCACTGGGCTCCCTCATGGGCTGGGCCACAGCAGACGGACCTGAGGGTGACCATCTCTTCTAGGGTGGAATGAAGATGGCAATTCAGACCAAACATGAGGTTTTTTTAACACCTACTCTAAACAGTAACCGTCTCCACCCCAGTTCAAAAGAAAAAATTTGAGTTTCAGAGAAAATATTGGTGGGAGAAGGGACTGGATGATCATTCTTCCTTTGTGAGACAAAAGTAAAATGCTTTGCATAAGGCGATAGAAACTGAGAAGCCACCATCAAACCTGTGCCAGGTGCTGGAGAGGTTGTGCTTCTGAGGCTGGTACAAACAGCTTGCATCACTATGTTTCCCAGATGGAGCTGTAAGTTAGAAAAAATTCACCTTTTAAAGATCCAGCATCTTTAAATGCATCTTTGTAGAGTTCAACTCCATTGCAATGATATTTTCTAGTCTCCCTCCATTCAAACATTGCATATTCTCGTCACAGGGTCAGATCACTTTAAAAAGCATGATTTTCAGTCAATGCCCAGCTCACTCAAAGAATTTCAGATACAGGGTTTGAACAGCTGCCTCTGGCCTAATACTCTGAGCAAATGTTGCAGGCTGCAAATGTCTGTGTTTGTGTCAGAGCTGTTTACAACTCTGTATGTGGAGAGAACTTGTGCCAACAGGGATGTCACAACTGCTTTCAAGGCTAAGAAAGATTTATTTCCTGTCTTTCTTAAAAATCATATCAAAATTTGCCCAGGTTCTTCTGTTTCGAAAGCGGAAAACTAAGCATTGTGGAAAACTTAAGGAAAAATGTTTAGATATGCACAGAACATTAACTATAGCTCATTATGATTTCATAAAGTAAATTTTTAGATATTTAAACTAGAATTGTTAAAGTGGATTTCTTCAAATTCAGGGCTTTATCCCTTCTGCTAATTTTTCATGAAAATCAGCTATTTCTATAATTTTTTTGTAGTGACATTTCAAATATTGTTTAAATAACGTTCACAGAAGCCTTGAGGGTAAATGGAAGTTAGAATAAAGCTAGATTTAAAAACCTTTAATACAAATAGTCACTATTTGTTCGGATTTTAATCTTCAGAAAACAGTAATTAAGGCTAAGGTGATGAGACAGCACCTCACATCCAACAAAGTGGACTGAAAAGCCAATTCTGCAGATACAGATGTCCCCAGGACTCCAGCAGACAAATATTTCTTTTCCCAAAGGACACATGGGTGGAAGGGTGACCATGCAGCTGGGTGGCTGCCACTAGTGTGACCTCAGTACAAACCAGAGACATTGCAAAAAGGGGAAACTCCATGCATGGTGCCCACACCTGCAGCTGCTTTTAAAATTTTTATCTGCCAGCTGTTACTAGAGGGAACTGTTTGGTTGTACATAGTTTCTGGAAGGTTTAATTCCTGCTTTAACCAAATGGGTTTCCTTGGAAATGCTAGTTGTGAGAAGAACCCATAACAGAGTTTACAGGCAGCTGAATTAAAGGTAATTCACAAAACATCTACAATAACACACAGAGGTCACTCCATTTTATGCTATTTACTGTTATTCTAAGATATGCAATCATTTCCTCCGTGTCTTAGGAGAAAAAAAGAGGTTTAGATTATTTCCTAATGACACTAATACAGAATACAAACTCTACCTGAATGTCCTAGGCAGAGTGCATTTGATAAAGGGCCATACTTTTCAGTAGCATACAGGCAAAAAATAACAAATGCTAATCCTTCATCCAGGTTTAACGTCTTTGGGATTTGCTGCAGTCGCCACCAATTACAAATCCCATATTCTACTGTTAAAAAGGAGAATAAAAATACAAAGGATGCTAAGGTTTTACTCCCTGTGTGACTGCAACCCTCCCCACCTCAGTGGCAGTCAGGTATCACAGGAGCAAACCTCTCCTGAAGTGCTGAGATTCCTCACACATGTCCCCCGTGGAGCTTGTTCCCCTGGATCCCACTGTTAGTGGCACTTTCAGCCATCAGTTCATCTCAGTATGCCCAAGCACCTTGATGAAGCTGGTAAGAGTTGTGCCCTAGAAGAGCCTGTGTTCCTCCAGACAAAGGAGATGCACAGAGCTCAGTCTGCTGCAGACATCATCACTGCAGATACACACCCCTTGTCACCTGTCCCTTCAGTCAAGAGTGTAAATCAGTCAAAAAAGAGGCAAAGGATGCACACCCCTTCCCAAGAGGTCAAAAGAACAAATGTGGGGTCACTCAGCACTTGAAAACTTCCTCCAGGACTGAGGCCTCTTAGAGAGCACTTCTGAGGACAAGAAGCAGCTGGCTGGGAACAGTTTGTACAGATTTAATGAAGATAAATTCTGCCTGACCAGCTTGATGGCCTTTGGCTATAAAATGACCATTTTTTTCAAGAGGAGAGCAGTACAGAGTGGTTCAAGGGGAGCACCACACTGGTGTTTCCACTGGGACCTGTCTGCTAACAACTTTATCAGAAGCTGGAGGAGGTGCCTTAGTTGTGCTTGCACACACCAGCATGGATTTATGAAGAGGAAATCCTGCCTGGCCAACCTGATAACCATCTGCAGTGAAAAGACATGCTGGGTGGCTGTGGGGAAAGCAGTGGAGTGTTTTTTCAAACTCTGAAAAAAAGAGTATCAAACTATTACATCATCCTATAGGTGATTACCTGATAGCAAATTAAAATTATATTGCACCTATTTCCCTCAGACAAACATAAATTTTGTTCTCAGTACCAAATATTATCTCCTTCTGTGCCATATAGTGCTATTTGGAATCAAATACTGTTAGGAGGATGATGTTGGCAAAGGAGGGGTCAAAAAAAAACTAAAAGGGAGAGATAAGTCACTGTTAAAGACAGTGAAAGTTACAAAGAAACCCTCTCCCCATTCTCACCTGTCTGTAACTGCGCTGGGGTACCCTTGGAAGGGGAAAAAGGTGACGTGACTTTTGTCTCAGGTTTCACTGACATCGAAAATGAGCTTCATTAAGTGAAAAAGGGTTGATAGTCTGGGTCTCTGAGCATACTATTGCCATCAGAATAATCTGCTTGTGGTGCTCATTTAAAAAAAGAGAAGCATGTCAGTGGCTGCAGCACTATCCTTAAGTAGTTTAAGTAGGCAGTTCCATGGGGAAAATCCTTTGTCCATGCCTTCTCACCAATGATTCACAACTTATTCAACCTCTTATTTCACTGTGCAGCACTTTTCCCAGGCAGTGGCTGGGGCCCCTCTCAGCAGCCAAGGGATGAGCTGCTCAGTGGAGCAGGAGCCTGGACAGTAGCCCTGGGTGAAGAGCCATCAACACCCAGATGGTGTTTGAACAAAGGGTTCATCTTTCCTTGTTTTTCTCCTTGGAGACTTCATAGTGAGACCATGCATTTGCTGTGCTGATGTTCCTATCAGAAACTGATGAATTAATTGGAAAAACATCTTTATTTCCATCTCTTTGCCCTTTTCTACTTTCTGTGTTTGGCTCAATGCATGGACCATGTTTCTGTAGAGAGGTTGTATTTTTCTTCTATATGTTCATGGCATTATTTTAATATTTATGTTAATTAGTATAAAAGTCTTTTTTCATGAAAAGTTGCAAAAACTGTGTAACCTGGATGCTTCCCTTGGGTCACTTGTTCGCTTTCAGATGGCCCCTTAACTCAAAGCAACAGACAGATTGCATCCTCTGACTTGTCTTTTAAGGATCATCTCACTGTTGACAGTCATTCTTCTCCAGATGGGAAAATTCATGACCAATTGCACAACTTTTTTATATTGGGGATTTATTTTGGATAGGCAATTTTGTTTCTTTTCTACAGTTCTGAAATGCTGCAGAGATAACGAGCAGTCTGTCCATTTCAGATCTGGCATGAAGTGCTGCAGAATTTCCATGCTGATTCAAGTGGCCCAGCCATTCATTTGTCATACAGCCAGTTGGAGAAGTTGTTTATAACTCAGCAAATGCAGTTGGTTTCCATCTTATACTATTTTCCAAAAGGTTTCACGCCTGATTTTAATTTATTTTTAAAATTCTCTTTTTACAATATCTCATACTTTTTGAAGTGACCTTTGCTTGGAAAGGGAGAGCAATTATTTCTGAGAAACATGACTGTCTGGACTGTCTTCATCCTTCTTTTTTGGCTTCTATTGCTGACACTCTCAATTTTTCTTTTTTTTTTGGACCACTTTCCAGAAGTTTTCAATAATGTTCAAGAAATGGAAAACTCACACTGCAAACAGTAACTGTTAAATTTTTGATAGTTCAGTTATAGCTAATAACTATCAAGAAAAAATGTTTTCAGAAGCTCTATCTTAACAACACATATTAACCTTTTCAATTTCACCTAAAAATGCTGAATTGAAGTAGTTTACTAAGAATTCCTCCACTTCTTTCAGAAAGAAAAAAAATCACCCCTTATCTACTTTGTACATTCTTAGATTATTTTTTTTTCTAACAGGTTTAGCTGAATAAGGTTTGAACAGTGAAAAGCAATGAGTTTCAGAGCTCTCTCTGTACACTGCATCTTGAAAATTGAAGTAATCACAGAGGATTGTTTAAAAATGAATGGAAAACAGCTATGCAAGATTTTTAAGAAACGATTTTTCCTCAGCAACTCTTGGTCATGGGGTTGAACAGTGACTTACAATGGCTTTAGCTATTTGGTCTAGCTGTTTTCCAGGAAAGGTTAGTAATTATTAGTCTTGTATTCCTCTTCTCCTGGAGAGTGCCAGTCTAAGACAAATCAATTTGCTGTTCTGCTTTCTGCCATTTTTAGACAGACTTCTTCTGAAATACTCTTGGGTTACAGAAAGAAAGACAAAAAATACTGTATATTCTCTGAGGAAGACTCCTCAGTTGCAGGCTCCTGAGACCAGCAGTGCAGGAGGCATTCCTGCCTGGTATCTGCACTGGGGACAGACTGCAAAATAAACACCTGCTCCCTACACCAGCACCATCCACGTTAGGCTGGATTTAAGTTGCCATTCCCACTGCAGTCACTACACACTCTCCAAAGCAATTGTCATTGACACAAATGAAATTGCATTCTTGAAGTAATTCTCTGAGCTGTCACCAATGCAGCACTGTGCAAAGCACAAAGCATAATAATGCTTCTACAAATAACAATGATGATACAGTAACCTTGCATCTATTGCTGTTTCTTAGGGGAGGCTTTGATTGTGTATAATACAACATGACTTTAATGTACTGCAAGCCACTTAAATACTTTCATTTAAAATTAACTTTGAGATTACTGTTTTCACAATTTGTTGCTGATGTTAAGGCATTTTACGTTTACCACATCTTGTGTAAGCTCTTAATCATTGATTGCTCAGAAGGCACCACCTTGTTTAAGTAAGTCACTATTAAATTTTTTAACCAGGAGGGTGGATGAAGACTCCCAAAGCCAAGAACATCTGCATTCACCTTTCACTCAGAGTAAAACTGAAAAGCAGCTAAGTGCCTCCAAGAAACGAGAGGAGCTTTTTCCCAAAAAGCACATTGCACATTAATGTGGTCAGAAACTGAGCTGCATGAAAGGCAGAATGACCTGGGAGGTGGTGCTGGTCCCAGGCTGATCAACATTCAAAGTTTTATTTTAGAAAGTTGTAAGTATTTTTTCCAGAAAGTTTATCAAAGCTCTTTTCCTGACAAACTAAGTGAAACAAAATGACAAGCATAGATATGAACAGCAATGTTCTCATTTGCATTTAGATAAACATTATGAACACTGTTTAAGTAGTAGTGATTCTGAGAATACTTAAATGGCTTCTAGTTGTAAATGCTACGCTCTGCTTAGTTTTAGAATAGCTTAGAATAGTTGCTTTCTGTGCATCATTAGATTTGCATTAGACACTCTGTACTTCCACACTCAAATCAAGGCCAGCCTTGAAATCATCAGGCAGGTGTTGATTTTTAATGGGATCATTATTTCCAGAATATTGGGCCAAACTATAATCCATCAGAAAGAGGCTGGAGGATTTTGAAACAATTGTACAAATGATGCCACTTGAAAATAAATTTGAAACAAAAAGTCAAATACAGCACACACCTAACTAGAGGTCCCAAAACTGACTAGATAGAGTTCCTGCTCTTCTTAGGCACAGCTCCAGATCCTTTGGAAATTCAAACCCAGTATTCCCACTGGAAGCCTCTGAGCCTGATGAACCTCAGCAGCAGAGAGGTCTGCCCATGTATCTGCCTTTGCTGATCCAGGGTAAATCCATCCTCATTTATATCCATCAAAATCTGAAAGCTCTCTGCAAATAGCATCAGAAATGTCTTCTCCTGCAAGAACTTAAATAATAACTATGTTATAGAAATAATTTAAAGGTAAATTTAGATTGGCCATTCAGCCAAGGCTGATTTGTATGAACAGTTCTTATTCCTTCACCATATTCCGTAAGTTGTTTCAAATTCCAGAATAAAATATGTGGCAGTGAAGTAAGGAAAGTTAGAGAAGAGACTAGGTCTGGTAAAACTTAAAGGACACTGTTTTTATAATCAAAAATCATGGATAAAAAATAAATTTAAAAGCATTCAGAAGCCTAGTATAGGGAATGGAGAAGAGAAACTGGGAAAGGCTTTTCTCCAGAAAGCATTCCCAAACACTATTTGAACTTCTCTACATTTTTATGATTACATCTGATTTGAGGGAGTGGATAGGCCTGTGAGTCCAAACCAAAAACTAGAGCAGAAGCCTAAGTACAATTTTAAAATGGTTTCTTCTTTTTGCAACTGCTGAGACAAGTCACAGAGAGGGTAAAGAAAGAAGCTGAAGAGTGAACTTTGCTCTCTGATTCTTTCTGGAGATTTCCTGTGCTTGGAATCAAGGAGGAGAAAGCCTCATTTTCCCCTATATGGTGGGGCAGCTCTAACACAAGGGTCTGACTCTCTCCTCCATCAGCCAGTGCCTACAGGACAGTCACCCTCAGGCGCCAGTTGCAAACACTCTTCTTGTTTCACATCCCTCTCCTGGCTCTAGTATTCTCCTTTGCTGCATCTAGGTAGGACTAACCACGGGATGGTTATCCATAGGATATCCATAGGTTAACCATAGGATGCTGATCCTGTAAATGTGAGAGAGTAAGGCACTTGCAGAAAAGGTCCAGCATCAATAGCCAACACAAGCTTTTGATTCCATGTGCGTATCAGGTTTTCCTGGCTGCAGCACTGCTCAGTGATCACACAAATCCCAGCTGCCTTCAGGCACAGGCAGGCAATTCAGCTGTCATCAATCACAGCCAGCAAAGAGGCAGGGGTAAGCACCACTTTTGTGGACTCCATCTAAAGACCTCCCCACTCCCAGTGGCAGCTGGGCCACCCTCCTGCATATCCAGCTCAGTCCTCGCCCAGTGACTGCCCATGTGCCACCCCTGAAATACAGGGAGAAGATCTGATAGGAGAATGTCTTTACATTAAACTTAGAGCAGAATAAAGGGAGGGAAGCAGAGGGTAGCCATATTCCCATCATGTCACCTTTTCTGCATAGCAATGATATATTTTCTAGCCCAGCCAATGCATTCTCATTATTTTGTTTTTATCCTCTTTGTAGCAAAATTCAATTTTGCCTCTATTGCTGTACCTAACAAGGAGTCTGTCTGTTTCCCATGAGGTACTACTGTATGGCATTATCTGGGCATAACACACCACCCAACTCTTACCAGAGTTTCAGTAAGGCAGAGCTAATTACATCTCCCTTCCCCAGTCAGATATCATATCAAAAATTAAAAATTAACATAATACTAAATTAATATAATACAGAATTTCAGACCCATCATCCTGTAACCTGTAACAGTTTATGAGATTCAGCAGGTGCCCAGAGGGGCATGGGATGCTCTGTCTTGCCTCTACTGCTCTTATTTCCCAAATGATTGTGGGCATAAAAGGTCTGGGATCTCTGCCTCTTGGGCTTTGTCACCTACAATAATGGAATTCCATCTCAGACATTGTCCTGTTGTCCATCCTCCAGGAATGAGCATTGCTTCTTCTTTCAGAGTTTATATACATCTGGGCCCAAAATCTCTTCTAGTGAGAACGCTCTTCAAAGGCTTCTGGGTTGTAGATTCCCTTCACTGGCTCATACACACCTTTTGGACATGGCTGCTCCTGAAATATTTTTGAAGTTGCTCCAGGCTGTTTAAAACTTATCAAAATGGCTGGTACTTTAAAACCTCAAATGTATTTATTCTGGATTGCTTTATGCTATTCCCACAACGACAATCTTCATTTCTTGTGGCTTACATATCCAGTGGAAGAGAAGCAGCAAACTAGTTATACACCAGGCTTAAATACTGCTTTGATTACAGCTCTGTTTGCTGTCCAACACAAGTCAGCAGCCAGAAGGTAAATGTCCAGACACACAATTCTCTATCACAGATGACAGAATGAGTGACTTGGACCTCATAATTCTGTTGGATAAAGATTGAAGAGAAGTAATGGCTCAGTTTATATTTATTGGATAATATATTCAAATATACTGAAATATTTATATTTCTCTCATGGGAAAATAATAGAAAATTTATTATGTACTGCAGAAAATAATAAAATCATAAGCATTTTACTTTTTATGCATAATTAAGCTAGTCACTGTTTCTGTTCCTGTGGTGTGCAACATAAATCATTGATAAGCAATTAAAATATAAAACAAGCTTTTGAAAGCATTATGCTAACATAAAATTATTCACTTGTCATATTAAACGAACATTTATCCAATCCCTACAGCTTAGCAGTGTGACCTCTAGCTATCTACTATAGTTTGATACTTCTGAGAAACAATTTTATCCTTATAAACATCAAATACCTTAAGACTTAAAATGAAACCTTATATGCCCTTTATGCAAATGGTCTCATCAAAAGTTCCATCTGCACTCAGACTGCTCAGACAAACCACAGGAAACTTGACTTGCCACCCTGTTGGGGTACCTCTTTTCTTGAAGTCTCTTGGTGGGGTTATCTGCTTTTTGCAGTCTTTTGGCTAGAATCAACCTTCTCAGTGAGGAGGCTTAACTATCTTGTGTGTGATTTCATCCTTTCCATCAAACTGATAATTTGAACATTTTTGTTTTAAGTGACTCAATGCCAGATTGGCTGGACCAGCCTGGAAGTCCAAAGAAGCTCAGTGCATCCCAGAGGGCTCACAGTGGCTGTGTAGTGGCTTTTTGGCTCTGCCTGCACTGCTAGAGGTAAAGAAAGCAGTAGGCTGCCACCTAAATCCATTCAGGCATAGTCTATAGCTGAACTCTGTTCTGCTGGTAGTGTGTGTGGATGCACTCAGGAACCTTCACTGTGGATTATGCTGATTCCTGCTTGAACACACCTACCAAAGCTTCTAAAATCCATAGACGTCTTTCCAAAACCCATAGACCTAACTGGAATAACAATTTTTCAGGACATTTTCATCTCTTTAAAAGCTTGAATCCCAGTGCTCTGAGGCATGAAACAAATCAAACCAGTGGATAATAGAAATGCATCAGCCCCATACACCTTCCTTGCCTCATTATGAATTCAGGTCCCGCCCCAAAAAGATAAAATAAAAAATATATACTAAATCGACGTAACCCTAGTCTGGGTGCTATCTCACAATCTATGCCATAACCTGGAAGACTCTACTCCTGCCTGAAAACAGTGTCACAGGCCAGCTTGAGCCAGTCTAACTTGATGCACCTTTGTAGCCAGCACAGAGCAGTGTGAGATCTTCGGGCCCTGAAGAGGGACCAAACTGGGAAGGAAAATGTGGATTTGTTTCATGAGAAAAAACAGAAGAGACTTTAGATTGAAGAAGAGGGAAACACACCCAGAGTTAAAAAAGGAACCTAGAAAAGAAAAAGGGAAATTATAAAGGTGGAAGGGAAAATATCCAGACTCACAGTGCAGGTATTTATTTACACTTGTACAAAGCAGGAGTCCATTGCTCAGAATTCCTTTGCAGTCAAGGGAAGGAAAATCCCCCAAGAGTGACTCAGACTCAGTCCCCCACAAAGGGAAATTAAACTCAAATGGGTAAAAGAATGGGAACAGGAGGAAGAGAGTGGTGGAAATGTGCTGTGATTACAAAGTGTTTGCAAACTGGCTTGGGATCTAAGCAGCATCGCAAAAGAGACCTTGGCCTGCAGAAGATAAATATATCCTGTCCAAGAAGTTGTAGGTTAAGCAGGAAAGCCTGATAAGCAGAGGCCATATACCCTAAGCACAACTGAATTATCTTTTTGTTCATACATACACTCCCATTTAATTAAGTTATGATATTGTCAAGCTTTTGGCATAGTGCCTGCTGTATAAACATTACTGGCACAGATATTCTGTAATTCCATTACTGACTTACTAATTTAGATGGAGGAGCAGGCAGGCATGAAACCAGCTGGAAATTTCATCTGCAACCCACCTCTGGTTCAGACAGAAATAAAATGTGCCAGGGTGGCAGCGATGTCTTCGCTCACAGGAGCCACCCAAGGTCTCTGCTCATCTCTTTAGTGTATTAGCAGACAAACATCCAAATCATTCTTGTATCAGCACAGCAGCTCAGGATGATCCCCATGCACAACAACATCATCTGAGCTCGAAGGAGCTGTTGTTGGATTATTGGGTTTGCCATTGGTGGGACTCAATTATTCCTGCAGTATTTTTTGTAAGAGTAATGCAAAGGGGCTCCGGCTGGGACCAAGCCTCCATTTCACTGGGAGACAGTTTCTTTCTCAAAAGGGGCTTGCAGTTTCAGCTGATGATACACAGACAGAGGGGAAACAGAGAAATCAAGAAGAGATTTTATTATGTTTGCACAGAAATGCAGCCAGCAGGCAGACACTAATTCTAAAATGACACTTTTATATTACCAGACATTCAGTTAAAACATAACCACATGCCCTTCCAAAGTTAAAACGTAAGAAAGGCAATTTTAGACCAATAAAATAAACAAAAAGTAATATATAATAATAACAAGAAAATGTATGTTAGACATACAGAGCTATTCCACCTATGGAAGCTAAAGGGATAGAGAAAAATATTTTACCACCAGAATTGGAAGACTCCTTAAAAAATATTTTACCACCAGAACTGGAAGCTCCTTAATTCTTATCTTCCCACTGTGGCATTGTTCTGCCATTTTTAGTTGAAAGTACATGCTTTGATGTACAAAAACAAAAACCAGATGGACTGGGGCTTTTATCTTAGATTCTATAAATCCTAGAACAGTAGTTTTCGCCACAAATAGCACACTAGAAAATCCAGTTTTAGCTGCGGTCATACTCACCTGAAGAATTAAAGCTTCTTCTTCCAAAGACTTGTTTGATGCCAGCTCAGGTGCTAGACTGGTTTGCAGTGCTTGGCCTGATTCACTTACCAAACCTCCCCAACTTATGTGAGTTCTCAGAGACCCTCCTGGCTCCAGGAGGGAAGCCCTGCATGCTGCAATGGACAAACATCTGATTTAGAGCCCTATGGTAGAAATGGGATAATTTAGAGCTGGGGAATCATCATGCATAGAAGATAACAGCTGTCCATTCTCAGAAGCTCAGGATGGAAGAATTCACAAAAGTTGAGATTCAGACTTCCATTTACACTTCCTATTGACTATTTACACATGCTCTTGACTATTCTTTTACCAATAATGCTATTTTACAGACACTAAGAACAGGTTTGTCTACGTCCTACAGGACCTGTACTGCACAAAGAAGATGTAGGCAGCATTCCTTATACTCTGCCTTACACCAACATCATGAAACCACCTCTTCAAAGCAGGACACTGTAGTTGTTTGACTGTGATGTACCCACCAGTTTTTCTAATTAACAGGTGTTTTTCTGTCACCTGCCAACCCACTCTGACAGGAGCTTCTCTTTCTCAGAAGCATTTGTTTTCTGAAACAGTTGCATCTGGTCTCCTCTTCTCAAAAACATTTCAAGCATGTACTGTAAAGAGACCATGGATTTTCCTGTGTTCCCCAGAATGTTCAGTTAGGAAAGTCCTTAAGATCAATGGGCTAAAGCAAAATAAATCCAATGCAGTTTCTTCAGTTTCTGTTGACTTCCTTCATACAAAGTACCAATCATTAAATTACAAAAAAATAGATATTTACCTACTATATTCACTCATTTTCACAGTATTTTAACTCATGTATTTTTAATAAAAGCTTCCAACAGATAAAAAATTGTATCTTAATCTGCTCCTTCTCATATTTGTTCAAAGCACTATTTTTTATTTCTCAGCTGCTGGATCTTAAATTTTCTCTTACATCAGCCCAAGTCATTTGTACTGTTTGTATTATTCACTCTTGAAGCACTTCTCTGACACTTCCTGGTTACAGAGATGGGGTTGGTTTCTAGTTCTTGTAAGGCTGATTATGTGTATATATACATATATATATATATATATGTATATATGTGCACTCATATCTGTATCAATGTAGCAAACAGATACTTGCCTCAACAGATTTAAATGTTTATGCAATTGAATTTTCATTTGCCTTTTAAAAGCCTGTTTATACAAACTAAACAATGCAAATCCAATCAATGCTGCACTCAAACTGCTGTCACTCCAAAAAAAAACCCTAACAAAACCAAAACCATAATTGTTCTGTTAGAAGACTTCTGAAGTCCCCAGATTGACATCTACAAATTAATCAGATGTGTTTTACAATCCCTAGCATATTCAGAGGGTCTTCACTCTTTCAGCAGTCTTTTAGGAGAAATGATTGCCTTCATCTGACATTACTTCTTTCTTTCTTCTAACTGATGTCTTGCTTCAGAGAAGAAAAGTATTTTCTGATTTCTTAAAGGCATTCACACAACCAGTGCTACACAGTCCTATGGCAGCACATCTGACTTTATCCAATCCAGCTGAAACCAGTGTGCTTCCACTCCAATCAGCAATTTACTATTTTCTGGTTTTATCCAGAAAAAGGTGACCAAAAGACAACAATAATTTCTGCAAACAGGAATAGTCTAACTGCTAGAGTTGAAATGCAAATAAACATCCTACTGCACTCTAGGGAAAACATTCTAAATTAACACAGCAAATAATCTAAAGATCCTAACAAGCAATTAGGCAGAAACAATGATATCAGAAATATCAGTCTCTTTGTAATACACTGTTTCCACTTACATGAGAATAGTAATTGTGGTATGTGGAAATATAAAACTGGAGTACAACCTCTACCCACAGTTTTACTATACAAAATTAATCTAATACATTTTCCTAATGTTGTACAGGCAGCTAATTAATTGTAGACCACGTAACCATCACAAGATTAAAAATATTGCTTTTATGCAGGTAGTAAACACTGCTTGCTGAGAATATTATTCTATTCAGTAAAAGTGTTTGAACTTAATAACTGCAGGAAAATTCCATTTCCCTTACAAAGAGACCAGTGATCACAATGAACAAGCAGTTCACTGTGCCTGTCACAAAAGGTCTCAATTAAGATGAGGAGCATATTGTACAATCAACAGATACAAGGACAGAGGATCCTCTCACCTGATGGCAGCTGTGACAAATTACTGAAAACTTTGCTACTGAAGCTGAGAAAACATAGGGTATTAATTTTAAAGAGAATATATTTTCAAGGCATTATTTTTGGATTTTTGCCTGAGTGCTGTTTTAAATGCAAGCTCCAAGTAATTTTAATAGAGAATCATTTAAACCTATCAAAACACCCCTATAATGAAAAAAACCAAATGAGTATTTCAACTATGTATACATAATTCTGTACTTACTTAATTGCAGAAGAAAACACAGACCTGTGTTTAATTGAAAGATAAGGTACTATAAAGAAGTGTGTGCATATATATAAAGTCCACATTTGTAAATATAATACATTTATTAAATTATTATTGTTAAAATATTACGTATGCACCTTACTTGCATGTAACATGCATAATACATATAAAATCTGTAATCATGTTTGTAAAGATTATTTATATTTTTGCTAGTCTTACTGCATTTCCCTTCTGCACTAGTTATTAAGATTGCTATCTGTGATGCCTAAAAGCCAAAACCAGTGGTATATTAATATAAAGGCAAAAACTGCAGACATTGGTGAAAACAGCTGGTAGCAAATTCTCAGGGCAGAATGTTTCACTCCAACACTGCGAAACAAAAAGTGGTAACAGTCATGCAATCGAGAGTTTAATGCTCAGTGAAGAAGCGATGTCACTCAGCTGAGCGAGGTAATTCCAGGAATCAGGAGGCAGAGCCACTGCAGCAGGAGCACATCATCCTCCCATCCTCTGAGCAAACCATTGTCACACCCAACAGCTCAGAAACTGCTGCCTGCTCAAGCAGCACCAGGCTGGTGAAGCAGGGCATGCCAAGCTCCTGATTTCTGTCTCTGGACAAAGATTCCCATGGATTAAGAAGATGTGACCGGCTACTTGGGTGAATTTCAGCCTATTTCACGATGAAAGGAAAGCCATTTTTTAGAACACTGAACCAAGTCTGGAAACATTAAGCTACAGGTACAAGAGAAACTCACAACTGGGAAATCTTAACTGGGACTTTGAAGTTGTAATACCAATGCTACTATTTAATCTTGAGGGGAAAAAACCCCAGAAACCCAAATAATAGGACTGAAAGAAGTTCAGCTGCTTTGAGATCTTAGAACAGAGAAAAACTAAGAACTTCTGTGATTTAAAAGCCAGCATTAGTATACCTTTCCTCATACATTTACCTCTCATTATTTGCCTTACAGCATTAAAGTCTTTACATGAAATTTCTTCCCTTGTATTTTCCATTAACTTACTATAGTTTGGTAATGGTACCAATATATTTTCTTAGCTCAAAGATAACCTTGCCAGCAGGAATTCTCTGTGTGTTGGGACTAGCCCCACTGAAAGTTGTTGCAGCAAAAGTACCTCAGGTGGATGTGTTAGAGCTCCTATGGTACCAAGGGCACAGCACAAGGCACACCAACACACAGAGGGCAGAAATGATGCACCTACCTCTTCATGTGTATTAACAAAACAAGGACAAGTCTGCAATGAAAATCTCAGTGCTCTTGTGGAATATCTGACTAAACTTAAATGTCTAAGTTTATGAGGCAATTACCAAATCCAAAGTGAGACATTTATACAACATTAAAAATATGAACCTGAAGAAAATTTTTATACAACCCCTTCAGAGCTTTGCCATTCATAAGTACAGCATTACTATTTACCAAAGCTCCCTAAGTCCTTCCAAGTTCTGGCATTGCCTATTGGTCTGGCATTGCATCTTGGTTATGATGGGAACCTTGGTGCTCCTGCCCCAGACATCAAAAGGCATCACTAAATCCCTAGGACATACCTGACAAGCATCCTGGCAGACCTTTGAAGTACTCTAGGTGTTGGAAAACACAAGATGCATTTCAACTGAAACAGGTGTTTTCTTACTGTTTAAATCACTTACAAATACAAAACAGGTTTCACATAGTTAAGAAAAGTCTTGTGCAAGTAAAACAGCTTTTTTTTTTTTCTGTAGGAACAAGTTCCTACTACAACCTAAAGAACCTTTGTGTTCTACGTCCTAATTAAAAAACAAATCTTCAGAAATTTCCTTGTAAGCAACACTGGGGGAGCACTGTAGTCTTGTATTTGAAAATGTCCATCTTGCTAAGAGTGTTAAACTTCACACTATTTTATATAGTGTGAATATATTTATGTATTATATATTATTATATTATATATTATTATATTATATATATATATATAATAATATTATATATAATATATATTATTATATATATATTTCACACAAATTTTGACCACAAGATGAGACACTCCAGCACAGAATACACCAACATTATACCATATTTGTCAGAAATTGGGTTGCACATTATGAAATTAAAATTGGAGGAAGCTAAACAGTGGAGAACTGGTCCAGACCTTGGCTTCATGTTCCCCAAAGGATGTCATTAAGAGTGTACAGTTTCACATCCCATAAATTGTTTCCAAAATAGCAAATGAGTGTTAGACAAGTGTTTCAGTAATCTCACCTGTCTGGATCTAAGTAATAACACGATAAAATAACCACAAATAGACAACACAAGCACAAAACAATCCACATTTTATTGCAGTAGAGAAATTATACCAAATATTAAAAGAAACGGGATTCAAATACAGTGTCTACCCATAAAAAACATGCGCAGTGCAAGAAAATAACATATTACAAAAAATGACTTTTTGAAAAAAACAAACCATTTTTCAAATGTTGTCTCTTGAAAATTCAATAGTAATTTTCATGCTTGTGTCTTCTACAAAGAGTGAAGTAATCAAAACTAACTGTATTCCAGAGGATAATGAAGCACACTTGCAGAATTAGGCAGCAGTCAAGGCTGATAATCTCAGTTGCTGAGACATGGCTGTATCAATTCTGCCAAGAACCACTTTTATCTTCTTTTTAGAATGTAGCACTACAATCCTGTAAAGCTCCAACAAAGGGCACTCTGTCGTGACTTGCATAACCATCTTTTCAACTTTTTTTGCAAGTCATCGCCTTATTGCAGTGTCTTGGGTAAAGATGGTTGTTTAAAGTTGAACTGTTGCCTGGATGTTTCCCAGAGCACACATATAACAACCATATATACACTGCTTTCTTGTCTTGTCGCTGATTTCTTGTCTAAGATGAGCAGACTTGATTAACATCAGTGGACTTGATCCCATAAGACAGTAACAATCTACATCTTGTCCAAGTTTACAGACCCTGTAAAAGGCTGAGTGAACTCACAAGATCCACTTTTCAAAGTTACAGATTTTCACACCAAATGGCATCTGTCTCTTGTCACACAGTTGTTGACTGCCTTGAACCCAGTGTTACCCACTGAGCTCCTAATCCACTTGACCATTTTTGGTGTAAGATACAAAAACTTTTGAACAAATCCAAACTAAAACACATCTATTCATTTTTAACAATCTTTTCACCGATGGCCAAAACTTTTAAAATTTATTATTTGGTCAGAGACTGTTATTAAACGCTTCTCAGAAACACTGTGTTGATATGCCACCTAGGACAGCAGATCTAATCTAAGACCTAAATCTGAGAATTTGAGAAACAGCACGACAGGTCAGTGCTGTTCCACAGGGAAAAGGTCTACCCAGCCACAGTCACAGCAGGGAAAGGCTCATGTGGAGCAGAGCCTGTGTTTTCGCAGCTTCTTACTCTCAGGCACATGGTACAACTATGTCAAAGACAGTATCTAGAAAACAAAGCAGATGAAGGAATGGAACTCTGGAGAAGGAAACAAAAGGCCCTGAGGCTTTCAGATGTAACAGGGACAGAAGAATGATGGGAGACAGCAAAGATCAGCTCACCTACCCTGAACTGGGCCAACAACTTGACCTTGTGAGGGAAGCTGGATCTGTTCTAAAACGGCAGAGGGACTCTGTGATCATTAAGACTATATTAAGTGGAAATGCAAGTCAGTGTTATGGCCTTGTGTAGAGAAAGGGCCCAATTATCCTTTTATCAGCAAAAAGTGTGATGGTGAATTAAAAAATAAATTAATCTTAGAACTGTGAAATCACATTAATTTATTTGTACACACTAGCAACGCTTATTTCAGTGCATGCCTCCACAGCACAGATACCCAGAAAAACTTGCTTCTGACTTTAAGAAGAATCATTCACATTCATAAGGAGTCAGAATGTCCTGCTGGCCTTTTAACAGCATGCTTTTAGCCAAAAATTCTGTAACGATCCAGCTGCTCTTTCCCACTGAGGTAAAAGCAAGTGTAACAATTGTGTCCATTTGCACTGACATGAAACAACCTGTCTCAAGTGGCTCTTCAAAAGGCATTACCATCACCTAACCTTCTTGCTATTAAGATTAAAAAGGAGATTAATCTTATTCTTCAAACAGTTCAGTGTAAATTAAAAGACATAGAAAAAAATCACAACGTGAGAAACTGCAGTCTTCTAGACAATTCCCTAGGAACTACTCTAGACTAAAATTTTATTTCATGGAAAACTAACCAAAACAAACTTTTCTAGGTCTTTCTAATTAGATACAGTCTTGAAAACTATCATATTCCTTGCAAGAAAACCAAGCACAATTTTCTAATTTAACAAAATTGGCTTGTCTTCTACTTACATGCAAGCAAAATATTATAAATGATGTCATTAATATTTTTAAAACTCTCTCCAATGAAAGAAAATTTCTTGTTTGAGACACTGCTTCCATGCAAAAATAACTAATCTCTAATATGAAATTAATTCTCTTATCCACAAAAATCTAGACCTGAAATGTCTTTATTCAGCTCATCCCATATTTGCAATTAGATTAACTGTCCAAGCAAAAAAGTTGGCAATTTCAAACTCTCAGGCAAAGCTGCAATTGATGGGTCATGTGACTAATTGGAATATACTGGACATCTGTGCATTGCAAATTACTGATTGAAAGCTGAACTTCATTTTCATTAAAGACAAAAAATACATGTCTTAGAATTTGTATATAAATTTGTATATAAAATATTCTGTATTTTTTAAAATTTCAGGTTTGAAGTTACTGAACATCTAATTTAGCCCCTGTGGATTCTGGAGGGAAGAGTCATTGCTTCACTGATTTGTAGTTTTGGAGGGGAAAAAAAAAGTAAAACGCTAAAAACTATGATTAGTATGTAGGATGAGAGTCATAGAAATGGAAACAAAAATATTCATCAGCACTGGAAGCATGAGAGTTTAACAGCATGTCTGAATTCAGAATTACCTACAGCAGAACTCCTAATGTTTGTATAATAGTTGTAAAAATCATCCTCTCTCGCAAACTTTTCTTCATCTTTGTAATAAGGCATCATTCAGTAGTTACAGTACAAGTGGATTTTCCTTTTCATGGTGTACACCAGAATACAGGGTGCAGCCTAGATGTACACAAGCTCAAATTCAATGAAGATCTGTGTTTAACTGTAGGACAGAAGGTAATTATTTTTTGTGCAAAGATCATTCTGTTCAGTATGCTTTCTTAAATTTAGATGAACCACATTGTATCTGTGATTTCTAGAAAGAAGAGAGAGAGGTAATGGCACAAAACATGATTTGTTTTGAAAGACGACAAAATATTCTAGATGTGCACTCAAGATCTATAGATCTCCAGAAACCTTAATTTCCTGTTAGGTATTAAAATGTTCTGTCATCAGCTGTTACAAGACTATTTGGAAAAAAAAGTAAATAGCTTTCTTTTTTCCTTTGGGTTCCCCCCCATGACTGATGCCAATGGCAAGCCTAGGAAAATTGAACTGCTGCTTGGCTTGCATCTATTGCTGAGGGAAAAAATACAAAAAAGAACTGTTAAAAGACAAATTCTAAGCTACATACAGGAAGTTTTAATTAACAAAGATAAGAAGTGAAAAGACTATGAAATATTTGTCAGTTAATTCCCTGTCTCAAACTATTTTTGCACACATGTAGCTCCAAGACTACTAAGACTCAGACCTTTTCAGCCTGGCATTACACAAACACCAAGTGTTGTGCAAACACTTGCACCACACAGTAACAGCATAAGAATTTGTACCAATTTTCCTGACTTTATTCATCTATCTAAGAATAAATGAATAATTTTTGTAAGAGAAAAAGCAGTATCATAATTTAAGCTTCAGCATAAGTAAGTATGGAAACACATTTTTATATGCTAAACACATGTTCACTAATAAACAACATTACTGTACAATTCTTTCTGTTCCTAGCCTGGATAATTACTGAAGTGCAAGAACCACAGGCAAGGAGATGCAAAAAGGCATTTTTGTTTAGGCTTCTCATTCAGAATTCCTTCAGTAAGGAAACATGTCTTCCTTACAATTCCAATGAAGCGTCATGAAAATTAGGTTGTCAGCTTAAATAGGGAAAGATACATTTAATTTACATATGTGCACTTATTCCTGTACTTCAAATTAAACAGGATAACAGCATAAGAACTTTGACAAGTTTCTTTTTCTTATACACAGTCTTATCTTGAATGTGAACTCTGTCTCACTGGACACTCCTGCTTTGAGCAGAAATTGTCCCAATATGCAGAATCCTCAGGTGTGACCGGAATACCAGATGCAACTAAATCTTCAAAAGTCAATAATGTAAATTGTGGTTGGTTAGGCTCCATGGAATGGACCTAAAGAAAACACATATTAACAAAACATGGATCAATAAATATAAATTTTCTTCCTGCAAAGTTCTGTGTCATGTTTAAACTACACATTGCTTACTGGAGAAGAAAGAGAATATTCTACATTTGAGACTAACATCACTTCCCCTCATTTAGGCTATGCAGTAACTATTAGAAGCACGTAACAAAGCCACACAGAAAACCTGAGTTTTTTTGTTGAAACACAGTTCACAAAATTGATGGAACAAGGGCTATAGAATGCTGCAAGTATGACAGAATGACTATTTAAGTCGAGTGAAAAAGAAAAAGACCACCATCAAACAAATTGTACTTCATTTTTCAGCAGATATAATTGACACAAGTGTGTGAGGATTTATTCCACTAGGTGTGCCTATCTGTACTCTTTCTAATACCAATAGTCACTGACGTTTTGCGTGCTTCTCTCAGATCTAAGTGCTACTTAAAAACTAAAGTGGTCACAATCAACCTGCAATTCCCTGTGTGAAATCCAATTAAATGCAGACTGCGATATTAGAGATGACAGTGTCACAGTCTCCAGGTTAGTTTCATCATGCCAAGAAAAAAAAAAAAATCACATTTTTAAAGAAGAAAAATATTTGGTTTTTTTTTTCCTTGAGCACACTACTGTGCAGCCTGCTGTATGCAGTCTCCAAATGTAATTGTTTCCAGACAGCAGGGCAGATAGTACAGCTTGCATGAATCAAACATAAATATAGCTGATTCTTCTAAATGGGAATTTGCTGGAGTGACATATTCTTAATGTTTAGTATTTCATAAAATTCAGTAGGGCTCCTCTGCAGTGGTGTTACTCAGTACATCAGACAAACTGACTCATTTTTGATGAGTCTGTCAGGGTCTCTCTCTGTGGCAGTACAACCCTCTGGTGTATCATCCACTCCTCCCAGTTTGGTGTCACCAGCAAACCTGCTGAGAGTGCACTGCATCATCATCCAGGTCATTAATGAAGATATTACACAGGACTGGACCCAGTACTGATCCCTGGGCACAGCACTGGCCTCCAAACAGACTTTGCAGCACTGTCAACACAACCTGGGCCCAAACATTGAGCCAGTTTCCAATGCACCTCACTGTCTGCTTACCCAGAACTCAGTATTGTTCTAAAGGATCTCATGAGAGACAGTGCCAGAGATAGATGGTACTGAAATATGGGTAGAAAATTACCCACTGCTCTAACCTCATCTACCAGGCCAGTCATTTCACTGCAGAAATTTACCAAGTTGGTCAAGCATGATTTTCTTTTGGGGAAGCTATGCTGACTAGTCCTGATGATTTCCTTGTCCTTTCTGTGCCTGGAAATGGTCTTCAGAATTAGCTGTTCTGCCACCTTTCCAGCAATCATAGTGAAGCTGTCAGACCCATTGACCGGGTCCTCCTTCTTCCATGTTTTTTTCCAGTCTTTGGGTACTTTTTCCAGTCCCCATGATCATCCAAAGATTATTGAGAGGGGCCTTGCAATGCCAGCTGTATCCCATAAATATTCACTGACTTACACCCATCCAGTTTGCTCAAGCAAACCCTCTTCCTCCAAGGTCACATCCTCCTTCCTTCTTCCTCTTTCATCCCTGCAACCTGGGATTCCTGACAGCTAGCCTTGCTAATAAATACTGATACAAAGGTGGCATTCAGCACTTCAGCCTCTTTTAACATTTATCTTGCTGAGCAAAACCTCTCCCTTTGGCTTCTTTGCATTTACAGAAGTGTTTCTTGTTTTGCTTTGAACATCCCTGGTCAGATTAAATTCTATTTGGGTTTTAGCTTTTCTAACTTCATCTCTGGATGCTCAGACAATATTTCTGTATTCTTATGTTACCCATTCTTGCTCCCACCCTCTGTATGCTTCTCTTTGTATGTCCAAGACTGGCTACGAGCTCCCTGTTCATCCATGCAGACCTTCTGGTCTTTTGCCTGACTTCATATGCAATGAGATGGAACTCTCTTGAGAGTGGAGGGGATGATCCTTTTTTGCCTATATCCAAGTGCTGGAGGTGACTCAGTCCAAGGTCAATTTTGAGGATTTTGTTATTCCTTTCTGTCGTATCAATGAAGATAGGTCAGTAAATAGGCAAAAAGAAAAATTTCTCCAATTCAGTATTTGAGCAGTAGGTTAGTATTAGGAATAAATGCAGAGAAAACAAAATGGTTTGCGCTTGCTGTAACAGCACAGAAAAACTCTTAGCTGTCAATGCAGACTGAAAGTAAACGAGGTTGAGTCGCCTCTCCCTTTATGTCCTCACACAAGTGACGTGGTGTTGAGACATTTCTGTTCATCTGACATTTTGGAGAGGTAAAGCTGGAGGAATGGTGCCTAGAGCCATGCAAGTGACATTACAGATGCATACCAAATATGAACGAAGCCTCCGAGCTAAGTAGTTGTTAACAGATGTAGTTTGAACTTCAGCACGTGCTTGTCTGAAGGAAATGTGCCCTGACTGAATGCAGCACAACTCCTGTGAAGTATAGCAAGTGATAGACAGAAGACACTTTATATCCTACACAGGATTTATTTATTTAAAGAATTTTAAACTCAGCTATCTTTTATTGAGACTAACCTCAGATAAATGTCTAGATCTAGGTTAAGAGCACAGATATATGTTCTGTTTACTCAAGCATATAGCAGTCACTAGCATTTTGATAAGACTCCTGACACTACAGATTTTTAATTACAGTACATTGACATAACAATGGTTCTTTCCTGGGAATTGTAGGTACATACTATCATTTTGTGAAGAAAGCTGAAAAAAGATGTTCTGCAAACAGGCCATAATGAATTATTCCTGTGATTGCAGAGAGGGAACAGACACAAACACTGACAACCTGAAACAATTGGGTAACATTTACACACACATTAAGCTAGAATGAACAACTTTTTCTTTTGACACATTTGGTAATAAATAGACTCCTTTTTATGGTTGTTTTACAAAGAAAGAAGGTAACTTTCATTTCCTCCATGTTCCTGTTAGAAGGAGGCCTGAAAAGGCACAGTGCAACAGTACATACATTTTCACTTAATTTCCTTACTCAGAATGAATGAGATCTTGTTCTGCTTAAAATGACCATTCTTCATTGAACTGAGATAATGAAATTTAGGTCATCATAAGTTTAGTCAGTGGACAAGTAAGCCTTTGAGACTCCTCTTGATTCAAACACTTTTCATCATAACCTTTTGATATCATGACTATTTTTATTATGATACGTTTAAGGTAACATATCATGGTGACCATGATGGTGAAGGTCAATGCTTTAAAATCCTGGATTCCTGTAGAATACTTAGGTAATTGTCTTTTGAAATAATGGCCACGTCTTTTCACTTCAGATTTAGAGTTATCAGTACTCCTGTCAGAAGGATAATGTGCAACCCCACCAGGAACTGAAGTATGTCCTGACAAAAAGAATGAACATAATTTCTTTAAAAATATTTGCCCACCAATTTTTCACAATAAATCCCCAGAGGGAGTTTAATATATCTTTTTCTCAGTCTAACCAATGCTAGCTACAAGGTCTGACTCCCTCTGTTATCCATGAACATAGACTTTGTTACCATGATAGATAGTAATGAACACTTTCATGCTTTTAACCATTCCTATACTAATTTTCTCTTTTTTTTTCTAGTTCCTGGTAGAAACTTTGTATCTAAATAACAGATATTTATTTATCTGTTAAAAATATATATATTGATGAGAACTAGAAAGCCAGAGAAAAATCTGGCAATTTGTCACACTCTCATTTGCTGACTGTCTGGCTGTTTTGGCTACATCTTGTCAGTCTGCCACTCCCTTAAATTTGACTTTTATTGCTATTTTCACGACTGAGGTCTTTTTTACATTACACAGAAAAACATGAAAAGCTTTTAAGTAGATTTTATCTTTCTCTCAATAGAGACACCACATGGAATGAAGACTAACACTGCTGTTCTTCCCATCTGTTGGTTGTTGTTGTTTGTCTCAAGGGTTATCTTGTCATAATGGTGTTTGAGCAATGGATCTGCTCTGGGATACACACACTGACAGTCGCCCACTAAAATCAAATTGGTGAGGTGTCATACAAGTTTAGCAGTCCAGATTGGTTCACTGTTTCCATTTCCCTCTGTGAAAACCATCTTTCCCACATGAGTACTAGCAGGCTGTGACAAAAATCACTTAATCTTCTCTTGAATGAACACATTGAATACATGCATTACAGACTTGACATTATCTGTTGCTGTCCTCTGAAACTATTTCTCCTTCACAGACTTTTCCTGAACCAGGCACAACAGAACTAGAGGAAACACTTCAGTAATACTGCTTGGTTCTGGTTAATACTGTGCCTAAGATAAGCCTTCTTCTTGGCCCTGTATGTGAGATGACACACTTTTAGCTACAGCGTAAGTTTATATTCAAATGATCACCAAGACATGAAAGCACTTCACAGTTCCTTACCTCAGAATCCTTCTGTACAAATCCCTCCTGTTTCCCAAGCGCCACTGCAACATGATGATGGTCATCCAAGCGGGTTTCCTAGCAAAGATGAAAAATGCCAATGTAAATGTATTTTCTTTGCTCCCTTTCCAGAGGATAGACTATGTAAGTGTTTAGAGTATGGTTCAGAACAATAACACAAGATCATTCAAAATACTTTAAAATAACGACATTCAAAAAGCAATAGTACTTTTTAGCAGTTTTGTTGGAGAGCTCAATGATGCAGACACATTAAAACGTTCACAGGGCTGAGGACAGATTACTACAGGTTACCATCACCATTGTGTCACCATTTGTAGATATTTGTATTCAAGTTTGTGATCTGAGCATTCCTTTACCAGTCCCTTCTAAATCTCAAACCATATAAACCATCTTAGCCATCCTTTTCCAGTGATATGAACTGTGAACCTCTAGAAAGTATTTTCAAAAACAATGATGTCAATGTAAACTTAAAACAATGACTCTCTTCTTTTTGGCTTCAGACAGCATGTAAGAGCACAACTTTAAATTCCTGACATAGTCCGAGTACTGCTATGTGTAAATACAAATCATCATTTTTAGATGTGTAACTATATTTAGTAATATAATTTTTACCTATTTAATAGTTCGGTTTGAAAGCGTTTTTTTCTAGAAAGACTACAAATGTATCCTAAACAATTTCAGGAAAAAGAACCCCATAGACTTCTAAATAATGCTTATACTATAGCCAAGACATAATTCCATTGACGTTTAAAAATTTCAAAAATACTAAAAATTTAAAAAATGCCTAGGGGGAGGAAATAAAATTTTCCCTCCTTCTTTATTCAAAAGTTTTCATGTAATTTCTGCACACTTTCTAAAGTAGAAATCAAGAATAACAAGAATTTTACCTAGTAAAATGATCCATTTCAATATTGCCATTAATCTAAAAATTAAAAAGTCTTTAGAATATTCTCCTGGGATATAAGATTGAATCTCCAATTTTATCTTCCTTGGGAAATATCCTAACTGCACTATACTATAATTTAAACAAAGCACCATGATATCCTCCAATTTCCTCTGACAGGTTGTTGATCGCCTCATTTTTCTTCCCTTTTAATCTAAGCAAAATGTCTTTTAGAACAATGGTGATAGTGTGCATCAGGCTTTTCTACAGTTCATCTACTATACAGAATTTTCAAAGGCTTCAGTTGCCAGGATACCATTTCTGTGATTCCAAACCAGCCCTGTGTGTGTGTATATATATATATATATATATTTATATATAAGGTGCCAAGCTGCTCAGCTCAGATTTACTCAGCCCAACTCAGCCAAGGCAGCAGCTGCTCCTGTTGTGTGCAGCACCAGTACAACTGTAAAGTTGGAGGGATGTTTCTGGCAAACTGAAAGTAAGTCAAGCATAAAGAATGCTGTCTAAGAGGTAACCACTTAAGAGCGCACCTTTCTGTAACTTCGTCAAAAATAAGAAAGACTATGAATGCTTGACCAGGTATTGCTAAACCATTTCTACAGTTCTGGGGTGGCAGTGTTTTGTGTTTTTCTATATCCCCTTTTTAATCACTTCATTTATTTTTCTTGCATGTCCAGGAGGTCAAAGACAGATCGGAACAGAGAGCACAATGCAGCATATTCAGCAGTGGTTTACACCTGACATCAGAAGTCTGTAAACAGCTTCAAGCACAGAATTTTCTTTTTGTGAAGTCAATTTATTTTACTTCTTGTTTGGGCACCTAAAATCATGTTATAGATAGTATTTTACATACTGTTAGCAAAATAATATTTTTTTCATTTCAAAGATGCATTTAACAGGTAGTGACTGTTTAGACACAACTTCCCTGCAGAGATCTTCCCCAATGAAAAGTGAATGAAAAATGTTCCATTTCATTTATTTCATGTATCCTCTGTGGTCACAAGAGAGTTTTCAGCATCTTACAATAAAACATAAACTATGCCCTTCATCTATCTTTGCTGTTTCAGAGCAATATAAATCCAAATGAAGTACAGAAAGGAACAACTTTCCTGGCCTTTACTAGTGGCCAGCAAAAACCTTAAGCAATGGAATTAATAAAACATACTGAAACCATAAAAAACAGCAAATCAACTTGCTTCCCTGGAGATATTGCTATACCAGCTTACAAAATTAGTATCTTAAATGGAAATAGATGATTAAATAAAAAGAGGACAATCATACAGAATTCCTTCAGTGTAGTGTCAAGCATCATAAAGTC
This sequence comes from Cyanistes caeruleus, assembly GCF_971803275.1. Lineage (NCBI taxonomy): Eukaryota > Metazoa > Chordata > Aves > Passeriformes > Paridae > Cyanistes > Cyanistes caeruleus. Next base: position 73,847,716 of record NC_141703.1, read on the forward strand.
ACCCCAGGACATGTAGAGAGTTTGTTTTGTTAAGATTCCTCTCTATAAACCAGAAAACATATAATGGACCAAAATTTGTTTTTGTCTGCACAGAACAAAAGTGTTACTAGAGCACACTGAGATTTACAATGATCTCGTTTCAAAGACTTGGCAGAATGATGTGTCTGGAATTCAAATCATTATGAATTCACTCAACAACAGCTTAGGATGAATCTGTACCTTCCCAGTCAGCAGAACTGATTGATGAGTGAATCCAGTTGGATTAGCTAGTCCTAGAAATAAAAGTTTCTATTCTTATTTATTCCTGACAATGCAATAGGATTAACTTTTCTTACTGAGGGTGAAAGGTGCCAACTACAGTTGCACACCAGCAATTTCTAAGTATGTTTCAAATTGACCCAGGTAATCTCTCTTTGAAATTCATGTTCTGGAAGTAATCTATTTGCATATAAACAAATCAGGCAAATATTTGTTGTGAAAAAATGCAAAAAAAGTTGTTTGTGCAACAGCATTCCTGCCAGGTGATTCTTAATCCCAGAGTGAAGTTTAGGATAAATCATGTGTTTCCTATATAAAATAATTGTACCCACAATGTTGAGGTAGGTATGAAAACAGAAATGTCTTACATCTCAAATTCTTTAATATTGATTCTAGTAAGTGCTATCCAGTTATTCTTCCTGATCAATTGTACACAACAGGGACCAATAACGAAAGGGTCATGAATACATTTAACACTTTGGAAATCACTAAGTAGGAATTTATTTTGCATAATCTCAAGAATGGCTTACATTGGAAAGGACCTCAAAGATCATCCCATTCCAAGCCCCCTGTCTTGGACAGGGACACCTCCCACTAGACCAGGTTTCTCATCCAATCTAGCCTTACACACTTCCAGGATGGGACATCTACATGTTCTCTGGGAACACTGTTCCTGTGCCAAGATACTTCCAGTGCCAATACATTTTTCCATACATAAGATCTGCTACAAATCTACCTAGCTATTTAATATAGCTATCTTTTAAACTTATATTGACCTCTTTAAATGACAGAACTTGTCTTAACTGTTTTCAACCAACTTATGTTGTTTCTACTCGAATTAACTACCACTTCATTCTTGTCATAGTAGTAGGCAGCTCATCCATAGCAGGCACTTCAAACCACACAGCCTCCTCACTGACACGGCACTATGAGAAACTGGAGTCCTTGACTTTGTTTCAGTGTGTTATCAGTATTATTCTCATCCTAAATTCAAAACACAGCACTATGCCAGCTACTAAGAAGAAAATTAACTGTACCAGAAATGAAACTAGGAAAATTGCCCAAGTTTATTTTCTTCAAAGGAAGTAAATGGAGCATATAGAATTACCCATAATAATAATAATCATCACCATCATCATAATGACTCCATCCTAAATCAACACCCTGACAAAATACTTATCACTCTTCACTGGGCTAGCTGTCTTTTAGTTATTACTAAACAAAGCCACCTTTTTAAAATGAAGAAAGCACGTACTGTCTATATGAATAAAGCATATTCAACACATATAGCAGACATATCTTAAAATTAAATTGATGCTTGTAAAAGAAGCTTTTTTTCCTCCACCTCCTTACAAAACAGCTGAAGGGAATCTGCATAGCAATCTCTAGAGTAAAATGCAAAAACAAGACCCTAAAGCTAAATCCTTCCATCAAGATCAAACAAGAAGAGGCTGTTTCTGATCAACTGCTTTCCATTCAAGCCAAAAATACAGGGAGTGAATGAGGGCAAAGATACTTCAAGCAAAACTAAACCCTTGGTAAAAATTTGTCAATTACATAACAAAGTAGTTAATTTGGTATTTACAATGAAATAAGCGAAACCTTTCTGCACTGTTCACAGAAAGTTCTATCTTCAATTTGAATTGGCTTTGCTCTGTGAACAGTTACAGGGTGTCCAAATAGTGTCAACTTTGATTTGTTCTGATTCATTAGTATTTCTCTTGACCTTTAAGTCATGACAAGTATAAGATGGTGGATCTTTTCTTGGTCTTTATGAATTTAAATTTATCTTTTCATATTACATGGTGCTTTCTGAGGGAGATTTCAGAATATTTTGTGTAATTTAAATGGATAAAATCCCCTTTATTTCTCCCTTCTATTTTTAGTAAATTAGGCTCTCTTTAAAACTGAAATGAATCAATCAAAAATATGTGATAATTGAATTTTAAACAGTCTTGGCCTCTTTTATAAAATTTCCTTTCACTAAGACATTGTCAGTTCTGGAATGTAGAAGTTGAGGTTATTATATTTTTTTATTAGATAGAAAAAGCTCCCTCAAGTAAACTTGGCACAACAGGAAAAGGCTGTATCAGTAATATGTAATCTTACAGCTGACTCAGTGTCTGCTCTTGCGTGACTCTTTCAGATTTCTCAAAATTACTGTTTTCAACTAAAAAGTTATTTCAAAAATCTGATGAGAGAAAAAACTTTTCTAAGTAAGAAAACAGACAAAATTAAAATAAACTTGGGAAGAGACAAAAAAGTAAAGCAGGGCTTAATTTTAGGCTTTCTGGAGATTAGCAACTAAAAAATATTTTACTTATTAATTTTTATTAATAATGATTTTTAAATGAAATTATATCCCAATTGAGCTTGTATTTTAAGGAACCTTGATATTAAACCTTTTCTTTGAAATACAAGAATCTGCCTGATTATAATGCTGCAGAAGGGCAAGTGTGGAATTGGAGACATGCCTCAGATGAAAACTGCATGAATGTTCTAGCAATAATTACAAAATCGTAAGGAAAATTTAAACAATTAGAAAGCACTTAAGTATTACAAGTAGCTATCTGCATCATCATCTTCACAGGCACATCAAAGACCAAACTTAGGAGTTCCAGAATTCATTGAAGACAGGTGGATGTTCCCTTGGCCATGGCACACTGCAGTAATACAGAAAGCATTCTGGTACAAGACATATCACAGGCTTTCCCAATAACTTCCTTTGCCAGTGTAATTCCAACTAGTGAATTTCTTGACATACTGATATTGCTATACTATAAAGGAATTGAGTAAGAGGGCTGATTTAGTATGCATAGACTTGTAATACAAAACCAAATGTGGATAGGAATGCTGAATGAAGGAATGGACTGTGAAGAAAGAAACTTACACTCTGAAGTTAAACATTACTGGAACAGTCAATCTTTCATACCACATGCACAGGGTACATGTAGTTTGTATACTAAAGAAAATAAACATACAGCAGAAATTTGTCATTTAGACACCTCTATTGGAACAGCTGTCTCCAACAATATAGATATTTTCAAAATGCAAATATGTATTAGAAACTGAATAATCTTACTGAAAAGCGCACTTGACAGTTTGTTCCATTTTTTGCTTTGTTTAAATGGTTGAAAAAACATGCCTCTGGGGTATAGAGAAACAGGATTATGATTCAATTTGTTTTTAAAGCTTGTTTTTTTCAGGTAATTAAATATTTGAGATCATTATGAATCAGAATCATCTCAGCTGGAAAACACTTTTAACACCAGCAAGTCCAACTGTTAGCCCAGCACTGCCAGGTCCACCAGTAAACCATGTCCCTATCAGTTCTTTACCTATATATCCTTTAAACTTTAAACATGAGATGATACTGAAAATTTCTGACCAAATCTGAAAGGATAGATGTTTCAGTGGTAATCCCCAACTTTGAAGAAGGAAAACAAAAATCCAAACCCCAAGACTCAGACTATTAAGACCAACAATTCTAGACCAACTGATGAAGAACTTTAGAATCTTAGACCTGTTTAAAAAATCAAACCTGAATATATTTCTCTGAACTTTTTGCCTACCCTAGGATGACCTTCCCAGAGTGCAGGAAAGATATTCCAGGCACATGAAAAATAAGAAGACATTATAACAAATCCATCTATGGGGTGTTCTTGCAATCATAAAAAAAAAAAAAAATGCTGCAGATTTATATCCTAAGTTTTGATTAATATAAGCTCAATGGAGTTCTACAGAATAAAGATGTGAAGTTGCAATTAAAGGAAAAAATCAAACATGCAATGCAACCATAAGGAGTTTGAACTGCTTACCACTAGTGAAAACATGTTCTTTACCTCAAATGTCCACTCCTCTTCTTTTTCTCCATCCAGAAACATTTTTGTCTCCTTATACACCTTCCCTATTTCCAGTTGCAATGGAGACACAGTAAATTCAATTCTTTGCAAGTTAAAGCCAATTCCAACTCCAATGGCCTTTAAGAAGCTTTCTTTTAAGGCCTAAAAGACAAATAAAATGTATTTTATTTATACTGGCTGTAAAGTGTTTTTTAAACTCTATTTACTCTTCTATAAACATTACTTCTGAGCACACATTGCAGACAAAATAAATTTAAGACTTATACTACTCTAAATGTGAGGGTAGACTGATGAAATTATCGAGAGAAAAGGTTATCAGCATAGTTTATACCCAGCCTAACTTGCTGCATTAAAATAAACACGCAACTGAAATTACTCAGTGGCACATACAGATATGAATGCTTCACCTTGTTTGTGGTGGGTTTGATGATCTTGGATGTCTTAACATCCTAAACTGTTCTATGATTCTATGCAGCTACAAAATGATTACATTTTTACTATAATGAAAATAATAAATTGTATAAGAATGTGAACATTTGAAGACTTTAAATAGGAAAAGGATTACCCAATGCCGATAAAACATATCCAGCTGCATCCATTCATTACTCGTAGACTTGATCACATCCCACTCCGTTTCAGTAAACTGTCGCTTCATTATGTGAAAGAAATTTGGAATTGAGCTACTACCTATAAATTAGACAGAGATATTTACAGAAATTTTAATGGAACACTAATAATAAGCAAATGAATTACCTCACATTATTACTCTAGAAAAAACTTGTAGAGAAAAAAAAATTTATGAACCAACTCTGCTGCACAATTTGAATTTATACAGCCTCAAAGCAGCAAGCTGATGATTGTTCAGGACAGCATTTTCAGCACTGTCTAAAAGGCAAAGTATTTAACCAATGATGATTTTATATAGACATAAAAAAATTATATTCAGCTACAAAAGTAGCATATATAGTCTCTGGCATCTGACAGCTTCATCTAGTAACATTTTATAAAATAGCATGCTGTTTGTCAAAATTTATCAAGCTATTCTGCCTCCCACCCTTGGATGCTGGGATACAAAAGAAATACTTTTTTAAGCACTTGTAGAAGCTAGTAGAAACTTGCACAATTTATCACATACACATTAAACTATTCAGACTGGATTTACTCTGGATTAAAAATGGGGGTAGAGAGGTGCCCATAATAACTGTAAGAAACATACCAAGGGAAAAAAAGTCCTCCAAAAAAACCCAGCCTCAAACCACCAAACCTTCAAATCCTTAGATTAAGTTTAAGCTTCTTCTAAAAATAATCACAGCTGTGTGGCACTGCAGCGGCTCTTTGGGGGCTACACCACTTTTTCCCACTAGTCTATATTTACCTTGTAGAAGATATTGCAGTGTGTGGTTATACTGATTAATGGCATTTACACAGTACATTGAAATCTATGGACCTTGTTACATACCCATAGCCTATGTTAATCAGTATCCCTGCAAGCATCCAAGTCCAACTGGGTTTACAGGTGGCTAAAGAGACAATGGCAGAAAACAACCTATTTTCTTTAGTAGGGATAATAAAAATCTGAATAGAGTCAATTCCACACATTGAGACAATTTCTTTGATAGGAAACTCATTGTTCTTACTAAAAATAAAACATTAATCATATTTAATCCAAAACATTTTCTCCCTCCCAATACCATGCTACGTTGAAGAACCTATTCACTAAATAATTGCTTAAGATGAAGATTCTAACTGTAGTTGTGCCAGTAATTCTTGAGTTGGCTGGGCAAGGAACTTTCCTTTTCTATACTCATGTTCCCCATCCTAAACCAAGGGTAAAGGCATTAAGCCTTCTCCATAAAGTGTTTGTCTTCTACAGATATCTAGACAGTAAATAAAAACAGGTATTGGCAGCAGTAATAACTGATCTGAACAAATTAATATTACACTAAAACACACATTCAGGTTTTCTCATGATTTCCAAACCATTCTGCAAAGTGTTATCTGACATGAACATCCCACAAGACATGGCAGTGACATTTCAGAAACTCCCTGAATTGCATTTTAAAGTAAACATCTTAAGACAATTTTGTTGAAAGCCGCAGCACTAAGCTAATGGAACGATCCAGAACAATCTAAGGACAGGACTAACTTCCCTCTGGAGTAGAAGAAAAAAGCAACCACAATGTTAAGTATGCTTTGATGAATTACCGAGGCAAATTCTACATCCATCTACTTACACAATCCAACTTCCCTGAAACAATAAAAAATAAGAACAAAATTTGTTGAACTTGGAGAAAGGTATTTTCTGTCACCTCTGTGTTTGTATGACCCTTTTTACAATACTACAATCAAATAACTACATTCATTAATACCTGCTCTAAAAAATCCATTTTTTTTCCCCCTTTCTCTCTTTTCTTAAATATTTAAGACAACAGCGGTGATGCTTCAGCCTGTTCTTGTGAGTAAAACTACAAAATATTCCAGAATGGCCTGGTGTACCCTTTGTCCTCTATAAGTTTCAGAGAGTTCTCCTCCTTTCAATAACCCAGGACTAACAGAGAAACCACCCAAGACTATTCATACTGCGCTACCTTCAGCATGTAGAGGCATATAAACAAAATGCATATATAGAAGTGCAGAGACAGGCTCCTGCACTGTCGGTCCTGCCATCCCAACTTTATCACATGTGGTGAACATACTTGATGGTTAAGCCATTTAGTACAGCAAGTACTTATCAAACTCATGTGCTCCTACAATTTCTTCCTCATTGTTCACCCCTTTTTTTGTCCTAGGCTTCTTCAACTGTTCAGCTACCCTCCTCAACACTCATGTTCAAATTCACACAGTACTTTCCCCTCCACTCCCACTGTCTGTCACACTCCTCCTCTGAAAAGCTCAGGCACTCTGTCCTTAAGTGCACTCCCTCCCTGTTTCCTTAAGGCAGTATGTTTGCTTTTCTCTGAAGAATGGATCAGAGGACTTAGGACTACTATTCTCCACAGTTACTTGCAGTACCACAGCCTGCTTAATCCATTACCCCATATTTGCTTCAGTATCAGACACAGACAGATTCACAGAACCATGGAGAAAATGTAGGTTGAAAAGAACCTTTGGAGACCACCTGGTCAAACCTTCTGTTGAAAAACAGAGCCTTATGTTGGGTTACCCAGGGCCCTGTCAAGCAGAGTATTTCACCCTTTCTCTGGGGAACCTAGTCCAGTATCCTGCTGCTCTCATGGTAAAGACTTGTTCTATAGAGACAGAACTTCCCCTGAAGCAACCTGAGCCTCCTGCCCTTTGCCTTGCTCCTGTGCACACTCTTGAAGACAGCTATGTACATCTGCTCTGCAGCTACATTTCAGGGAGGCTGTGATTAGATTCTCCTCTTCAGAACTTTTAACTCTTCAGGTTCAACAAGCCCAGCTCCATCAGCATTTCTATGTAAGTCGAGTTCCCCGACCCTCTAATCATCTTGGTGGTCCTTTGCTAAACCCCCTCCAATTTTCCCATGTCTCTCATGACACAGGAGATATGAAGGAGACAAAACTAGAAGCAGCAGAAAGTTTCTGTTTAAATGCTATGTCTTTTGCTTTTAGTTTGATTTAAAAAAAAAAAAAAAGCCTCAAGTGTACTTGCCACAATTTATAAAAATACTTCCTTTGAAAGAATGGGAACAAGTCCATATAGCAATTAATTATTTGGTTTTAAATTTGTATTTCTAAGGTAGCTCCCCCTTGTCAACTTGTTTCAGAAATAAACTTACAAGTATTTCTTACTTGCCTATGCCAGGAGACAGAGATCTTCAAAATATCAAACTAACTCTTTTTAATGTTGACCATTAATTATAGTGCCCTCTCTGATTTTAAAATACATTTCCTGTTAATCAGCTTTTAAGTACATTAGCTCCTTAAGAATATGAACTGAGTAATCTTTCAAAAATTGCATTCTAGTAATTAAAAATAAAATCTAAACTTGAAGTTAAGTCTCTTCATTAAATTAAAAGCACACAACACCCTGGAAATTTCAGGAAAAGTTAGGAGAGGAAACAGCAAGTGATACTAGAAAAAAGACACCAATATTAAGCCTGGAAAGTAAACATGCCATATGCAGGTTAAGTGTGTGTGTTCACATGTGTGCATATGTGTCTGCATTTTGGATTTTTTGTACAAGCTATTTACGTTAATACATAATGCCATGTTTTCCATTGCAATGACAACTGGGTTTTTGTTACATTTTTTTAAAGACTAGGCAAAAAATTTGCTTTGCATTTTCCCTGTAGAACAGCAATGCCACAGACCAGATATAAAAAAGTGGCTTTAAGAAGAGGCAGGAATGAAGAATAAGAAAACAGACTATATTCTCTAGCCCTTTTTGCAAATGCACTATAGAAATAGTACAGAAATACAGCATAATTTTCCCCCATTTTTCTACCTGCTAAAGAATTCCAACAAGATGCATCAGTAGGAAGACAAAAGCAATCAGAATTAAGATCCATGTAAATTATGATGCTATTAATAATGAAAATTACTACCTATAAGGCTAATACAGAAATCTTCATACAATTTTTTACAAACACCAGGTTAATTGTAAGTCAGCTTTGGAAATACAAAAATGTGTACATTTCACAAAGGCAGGGTACAAACTTTTACCAAAAATTATTAAAACCATGGCATGCATTCTCAAAACAGTAAGAAGAGTAGATGACTGACCATCTTCACTTCTGGTTTTATGAATTTACAACTTCAACTTGGTTTGGTCAGATACAGTATATCTGTAGTATAGTACTAGTATATATAGTAGTAGCTATAAAGCTACTACTGCTAGCTCATTGATCAACTAATCTCCTGAAAAAACACAACAAACAAACAAAACCAAACCAAAACAAACACTCAAAAGTACAAAACAAACCCCAGAATGCAAAGAGCCTCTTCACCAACTTCAACTGCATAAAAGATACAGATCAGTGATCGAGAACTAATACTTAATCAATACAACCAGTTTACTTTCAGATGGAAAATGGGTAAAGTGGCATTGTGATGTCATACATAGCAAAATGAACAACTGAAGCATGAACAGCTCAATCTACCTAATAATGTGAAACACAAGACAGCTATGAAGCTTACAAACTAACCAACTGTATTGGATGAATGTTTCAAGTCTTGGGCCAACCATCCTTTTGGTGTATTTGATCACATTTTACTGTCTCTAAAGGAAACCAAAGTAGCCTGATACAGAGAAAACATTTCTCTGCAACAGATGCCCAAGCCCTAATTGTTTATTAATACCAACTAACCCTTGAACAGATGTTTAGAAACAACACAAGACAAATAATTACAGAGATAAATGACTAACTTACAAGAGCCAGATAGAACATTAATAATGCATGTTTTTTTCAGTCTACTACTTCACACAGCTTTAGTGTGAATTGGAAATTGGATTTAGATTCTCTGACCTCCACACTTCCTGTCAGTATCCTGCAATTCTGCCAATTATATGTATGTTAAACATCCATTCTCATCATGTTAACATTGATGTCTTTTATCTTGGCACACTTCAGAGAAGCACCAACTCTAAAATTCCTGAAAATCTGATATTGCCTCCTGTGAATAACTCAGCATTTTCCAGATTTTAAAAATGGAAAAGTCATAAAGAGACTGAAATAATTTGATCATGTTTGATATTTTTTCTGTAGATGGCATCATTAAGACTGCTATATTAGAGAAACTGCTAATGTTTCAATTGCATTAGTGTGGTTGGGCCTAACAGCAGTGATTAACATTTAAGCAAGCTGCCTTGATAGTCAATGTAAAATAAAAGGAAGTAAAGAATCATAATGGCTTAGACAGCTCTACCACTAAAACTTGACTGGAAAAACAACAGCCTTGACACATCTATGACTTGGTAAAAAAAAAACTGAAATAAAATTAAAAGCTGTTAACAGGATACCTCATATAGGATCAATTTAAAGACAAGTAGCACACTGTCTGTAACAGATTTATGCTTTTTGTCATTTATTCTGAAATTTTAAAAAGAATTCCACATCCTCTCAAATTTTGTTCAGACTCCAGAATATTTTTACATGTTCTTTCCATGTCAAACATTCAGCTGGAACATATACTTGCTATTGAAGAGCTTGCAGTCAAACAGATCTGGGTACAAGCTCATAATTTTAGTTTGCTTCTAAGTGGAGAAAAAAGCATTTAAAATACAAAGGGTGTTAATCACTAAGATGGCTCAGAGACCTCAAATTCTTTGAGAAAAATATACTTGCAACTAAACAGTGATAGCAAATAAGAAAACAAGCAATAATAAAATAAGAAGTTTCTTAACTTCTGTGCATCAACTCATACCTTTTACTTGCTGAAGATCTTTCCAAGAAGTTGTATGACCACAGCTAGCAGAGCTCTAGGCAGCCATAATATTTCAGCAAAAACAAAAATTTCCCCACAAAAAATGTGAGTTTAATCAGGTTGTCATTATAAAACATATATCAAATAGTTAAAGCAATCATTGCATTGCCAGAACAGGGAACTCTACCTCCTTTCAACACTTACGAAGTTATGCTGCATCACACTAAAACACAACCCCCAAAATCTAAATAAACATCAAAATACACTTTCCTTTATAAAGCAAGTCATGAGGATACAAATACAGAGGTAAAAAAAAAGCCCAGATGGTGTCTGACCATCTATAGCCTTACACTACATAGTACTACTAAGCCATCACATTTCTGAAAAGTTTTACTACATTTTATGAAGTAATATACTAGAAGGCCTTTCTACACATTCAGAGATATTGACTGAAATCTTTGGCAATTAATCCTTTGCTTTTAAATTAAAATTTTAAAGAAAACCTATCACTTAACACCATTTACTAGTCCAAGAAAACAAACTAGCAAAACCCCACACTTACTAGTCCAAGAAAACGGACAAGCAAAAAAGAAAAGGAGATTTAAACACAATAGCAGATCTCCCTTTCACAGTTTATCAGGCAGGAAAAGTTAGCTTTAGTGACAGTGTAATTATAGGGAATGTAAGCCCATCTTTAAGAAGCTAACACCACTGCAGAACCTGGGGTTGCATTGGAGTCCAGTTGGTATGGATTACTCGGTATGTAAAATGCTATATTGCGGTGGTAGCCAGTTCTCAGCACCTAAGTCATCCTCATTTTCCACATGAATTTCACTACACGATTCACACTTTCTAACATCTCCTTGATCTGACTAATGCAATTTTTTCCTGGGAAGCTCTGCGACCTTAGAAAGCACAAGCTGATTCAAACTGAGCTGGTTTCTCTGAAAGGTTTTAATGAAAGACGTCTCCTCAAAACATCATGTGGAAATAGTCTTCAATATTGGCACATGCTCTGGAACTATGTCCTTCAACCTTACAATATCCTATGTAGTAATGAACCCAGAAAAGAACAAGAGTTGCCTTTTAATGGCAGAAGTTGGAACACTGCACAGAAGCCTTTCCCAGAACATGAATTTCACAGCCGAATGCAATAAAAATGTCCCTTATTTTCACACTTAAAACTTTCCCACCTCTGTCTGTACACCATCCCTCCCTCTTTTCCCCCTTCATAATGAAGTCAAAAAAACCTCACATGATGATGGAAGTAGTATTAGTGTTTTAAATCTGGGAATCAATCACTCCTACATAAAGACATTCTTTAAACACAAATGAACAAAAATAAAAAAAATCCCCAAAACCTTATAAAGCCATTTGTTTGGCTTGCCAGCAGCTGAAAGACTGTTTGTCCCACTTGACAGCTAAAATCCAGCATGTTTTGCTTTGTTGGGCCTTCCCACAGAGAAGAGAGAGCAGTCAGCTAGTCATTGGCGTGTTGTCCTCTCATATCCTTCGCCTTAACATCACACAAATCAAATTCTGCCACTGCAGGAGCTGTCTTTTATCCAGCCAAAATATACAAGGAAAGATGCAAGTGGAAGATAAATGTGCTGCAATATGGCAAAAGCAGATGAAAAAGGAGAGGTCCATAGATGAAAAACTGATGAACTTCAATGGTCTATTCACCTGTATCAGTTGTATCTACTCTTGTAGATATCATCTCCAAGTGTTTGCTTTGCTTTTATTAAATCTGTTTTTACTTAGGAAAGAAAAAAGGAAGATATACAGGCTTAATACAGAATCCAACAAATCTGGTAAACAAACAGGAAAACTATGCAGGGCAAGTAATAATTTTTTAATATATTATAAAATTGGATTTTCCATTAAAATACAACACAGCACATAATAGCTATGAATGCTTAGAATTTTCAGAACCCAATAAATGGCAAGAAAACAGCTACCTATGGAAGTAGCAAATGTCTCCTGACCCTACTTTCCTGAAAACCTGACATAAGAAACATGTCATGTTTATTGAAGAAATATAAAAATATTTTCTTTGTTGAAAATCAGAATTTCTCTTAGAAAGGAAATACATCAGCAAAATGCATCTGAGGTTATTTTTTTTTTTTACATTTACTGAGGAGAGATGTGAAATATTTAAGATAAAATTCTACCATTTCATAAGTCAGTCTAAAAAAATCTGCACGTCTGTCTCTAAAAGACTGTCTCACAACCTTTAAACCAGTAAGGGCTCTAAACTGTAATACCTGCACAGTCAATATCCAAATAAGCTTCTGACAATGCAAAATAAAGTCAGCTTCTGTATTCCAGCTTATGCAACAAATATCTGTATCTGTAAAGCTGAAGTGACTGGAAATGGGCAGCGTTAGCAAGAAACTTCTCAAAGGCAATTTTTTTTAATATCTGCATGGTAATTACTTAACCTTAGTCCTTGGATTAGATTTTTCTGCTACCTTTTCTTATTTTGGAAAGCCAAAATTAACTGTCATTAGTGGAGGCTGAGAAGCACTTTTAGTTTTGTTAAAGAAAAAAAAAATCAGTTGTATTTAGCTGTTCACTGTGACTGTATAACTTAATTTCCCAAAACACATGTAATAAATTGTGATTATTGTAAATTCAGCGTGCAGAATGGAAAAAACCCCAAACAACACAACACCAAGACAATCTGACAAGCATTCTTATAGTTACTCTTTGTTCCAATGCTTATTTTTAATAAAAGCTTCTAGGTTAGGATTTTTCTTTACTTTATTGCTAGTTTATCCCTCATTTTAAACATATATTCTCCATATCCGAATCTTATAGTTCTGCATTTTGCTATCAGTTTATATGTTAATAAAAATTGTTTTACTTTGTTTAATTGTTTTCTATTAAAGTATTAAGGATTTCATAAAGGATTAAGAGTGTTTCTTTGGAAAATAAAGAATTTTTCCTTTAAAGAGGATTTTTAATCACAATATCAACTTTCTTTCACAATTTACCAAGCATTGGTACTTTATCAATTACATAATTGTGTAATTCCAGGTTAAAACTGTGTTAGAAACATGAATAAAGCACAGCAATGAAATTGCTATATACTACATATTTGTAAAGTGTATGTTTAAGATGGCTGTTTCTTCCCAGTTACAAATAGAAGAACAAAGAAATGCCTCCCTGTTTACTCAGTGTAAATGCATAGCATCACTGTGATTCTTTAGTTCAACAAGCATATCAGCTGTTTTAATATCTTTCACATCTAAAAATTATGTGCTTGCCTAAGTATTTATAAATTATGACTTCTTTAATCTGTAAGAAGTAACATTTAAATCAAACTCCTGGTTAATTTCTTCATTCCAAGCAGTGCATCTGCACACCTAAAGCTGTAACATTAGCTAATGATTTGCAGATTATCTCTAGCAGTAAAAGATTAGATGCTGATTGCTGCTATGAGATTTACAGAAATATAACAATAAAACCAGAAACAGTTAAAACTTTGTTAAAGGTAAGGGTAAAACACCTTAAGGACAAAAGCACCCTAAAAACAATCTGACTTGGAATTTGTTTCTAATCAGGAAATTCTTATTGAAAAGCTGAAATGCAGCAATTAAATAAGCATTGCAAGTTCAAAAATTTGAACGTGGCTGCTAGCTAAAAAACATGCCAAACATCTTAACTATGATGTACATGTGCCTAACTCAATTAGGCTATGAATACACCAAAATTAACAGCACAAAGTTTAAAACTGTCTGGAGACAGAGATTTCCTCCACTAGCTAGACTGAAGTATGGTATTTAGTTTCTTCATGTGGGACTTATATACACATGCGACCTGTCTCTGATTTGAACAGCTCTATCACCTCTTCCATTACCTCACCGCAATAACGTAGTAACGAGAATAAAGAGATAAAAATAAGTGAAGTTCTTTTTATATTTCTTTGTCTCAGAGAAAACCAGTTTCAAATAATTAGATGTTTGCACATAATAGCCTACTTTCTTAAAAAAGCATTTATTGGAGTATTTTTAGATCAAAATAATTTTTCTGTGAAATTCACATGCAGAAAATACACCCTTTTGTGTCTTTTAACAGGCAAACCTAGTATAAAACCAAAATATTAATGAGAAAATCTAATTCTACTGCATGTCAAATATTTAATTCTGGAATAAAATTAAGATTGAAGACGTCTGGATCAAAGTAAATATAGTGGGATAGGTAAGAAAGATTGCGGGCTGATTTTTGAAGATATGGATATGGAACGAACTGTTAAATTATTTAACCTTGCAAATCCATCTAAGCTAAAAAATTGCATTAGTAAAAAGAAATTCACATGCATAGCAGGAAAGCCCTTGAGCCCAAGATCTAAATTTTTTCAAATGCTCAAGGCAATCTTTATTAAGCTATAATTATTTCCTAAGTCTCCAAAAACGTTATACTTTACAGTTTAAGTGACTGGTCAATCAACATCCCACACACCACTCAAACCAAGTAGAGACTTGTTGCAGAGTTTCTTTTTCATAAGTTAAAAAATCAAACAAAAGTTCAGTTTTTTCCACAGGTGTTAATGGTACTGTGAGAATCCTTCTCACTTCTTTTTTGAAAGGCTTAAAATAAATTCATATGCATTACCTGTCTGGCCAAATAATGTCCACAGACACTTCTACTAACAAATTTACAGGACAGTGTGCATTTTTCCAAATGACTCAAGAGTGCATCTTAAACTGATCTAAAGAGAAGAAAAATAATCATTGATCTCAGTAATTCTACAAAAACAATTAAACTGAAAGACTGATTTAAATCTACAATAACCTGCCAGATAACCAAAAGGCAGCAACACACAATACCAAAAGAGGATATTTTCCTTTTCGACCATCACTGCAGTATTTACTTCAATATCTGAATAGAGGAAAAAAGATGATAAACTGTTGCACACCTGTGGAACTTTTGTAGAACTGCTGCTGTTTGCAGTGGCAAGAATAGCTTCTAGTGTGGTTTGCTTTCACCTTTGAATAAGGCTATGTCTTGTAGTAGTTTAATTTCTCAGATTTTAATAATGAAGCACAAGTTACATGGAAAGAGGCAGCTTCTTACAAACAGTAAGTAAAACAAAAATACATGGTATAGATTAGGAATTGACATAAAATGTTTCTGTGCACCACGACTCCTTGTTACAAAGTAGCACACAAACAGCCGAATTCTCAAAACTTTCAGCTGCATGATAGTCCTGTACATCTGCACTGCAGATTTTGCTTGCTGACTGGCTGAGCAGTAAAGGAATATAACAGCTACAGTCCTAGAGACCTCAATCAAGATGCTGTTGGGTAACATCACAAGATAAAGTACTTTTTATTTAAACAAGTGTTTGAGGAATACAAACAAACCTACTGAAATGTACTTTGTTCATAGGGAACTCTTTGTCCTTGTAGGTGTTCCAAGGAAAGAGATTTATAGTGGATCCACCTTCAGAAATATAATGCACTTCACAAGTGCAGAACAAGAGCACCACTCAGTGGAACTATCAGAGAAAACAATACTGGTAAAGTCAGTGTTATCTATTCATAGCCCAGCAACAACAAAAAAAAAAAGTTGCAGGTGATTCTACTACAACAAAAATCTTCCTCTGAAAAATTTTAAGTGAAAAGATCATCAGCTTTAAATTATACTCTCTGTAATATGAAGTTCTAGCCTTAACATTATTTACTGGCTCTCTTTCCCACATACAATTATTACATTTCCATTGTTATCTTATTTCTTTTTCAAAAATACAAATGATAATTACAAAAAGGAAGACATGAGTCATCTTTCAGTTCCTCGAATCAACAGCATCTCCAAAATAACCACCATTTTTCTCTCTCTGGGTAAAAGCACTGAAGCCTGTCTATATCAGATCTCCAAGTATCCCTTAGTCTTTAGACTTCAGAAATAGTGTATAACATGCATCATAAAACTTGTCAGCTTGACATTGACAACATGCCTTTAAAATGCCAGCTACATTTACAGCTGCAGGAAATACCAGCAGAGGATGTAAGATATCCCCACTTCTACATACATTTTTTTCTATTTTTCTGGTTATTTGGGCCCTGTGTTACTGCAGTCCTGTCAGGTGTGTGCCTGTACCAGAGCAGCCTTACCCACTGAACACAATTCCTGTCATGAAAGACACAACAGCTCAGGTGGAGGATTCTCCAAAGGTCTGTGTGTGGGGGGGTAACCTGTGGCCTCACACGCTGACCACCGTGTTCAGAGTGAGGATCTACAGCAGGTGGGAGTCACAGGAAGGAGTTCAGACGGCAGCAAAGTTTCTGTGCACCCTAACTAAACGTGACAATCCAAAACGGTACACTTGTAATTATCATTAAAAAAGTGTAAAGTGATCAGACAGAAAGTTGTCCAGTCAGGGTTTATCTGCATCTCTACCTTCCCACACAACGTGTTTTGCAGCATAAAATTCACAGTAAAAAACTGTGAAAGAAGATTCTCTAAGAACAGATACTGTCATATCTGGTTAAACATTATAAGAAGATTCTAAAAAACCAGAGTTCCAGTGAATCATAAATTCCCAGTATGTTTCTCCTTTAACCCAGTCATGCACCAATGAACATTTGCAAACTAAATGATCTCAATAAAACTGCATTTTAAAATACACTTTGCTACAATCCTATTTTGATCCTGAAGTTCACTAATCTACACAGTCATTTCATGCAAATAAGTAGGCCAATAACTACATTTTGCAAATTTTAAGTCTTTTCCAAGACTCATGTCCCTCCTCATGATCCCCTCTCACTGAGGATTACTGCACGTTCACAGAGGATTCGCGCTGCCACTTGGCTGACACGTGAAATGTTCATACTTATGGGACAACTGAGTAACACAGTCTATGAAGTTTGCATGGGGATGGATCCCATTGTCCCAGTTTGGAAAGATATCCCTGTTTCTGCCTCACAGACAGCAAATCCATAATTAAAGTATCTGCAGATGCTGGTATTGCCCATATGATAGAAGGTTTCATGATGATATCTTCCTAGGGTTCTGCTTCTCTAAATGAAAAATATATCTGTACCTGCCCTACAATGCACCCCAAAATAAACGAGGAGTGGATTGAACAGCTAGAAATCCCAAACACAAAATACATTCATACACTCTCTTCTAATTACATTGAAATTCTAAGACATAGATTGATTCTTTGGGAAATGTGAAAATGTTCAGCACTCAAACACTGCAGGATCTGCTTTAGTGACCATAATGCATTACCTGGTAAATCGGTCTTCATAATATCAATGCCAACTTGAAGCTCAGGCTCAGCTGCAAGGACTGCATAATCTCCTTGATGAGAAACATTGAAGTTGTAATTTGAATTGATACCGAGTAAGTTATTGGCCAGGAAAGGTTTTCCTTTTGATGTCCTTTGTAAGTGTACTTCATTCCAAGGTATGCACAGCTCTTCTGAAATTAATTTTCGCATTAGCAGGCGACCAGCCTATGAAATAAAACGGAAGTATTCATACAGAACTATTGTGCTATGTGGTTGCTAGAAAACCACCTGCCTAAAAAATGTTGGTTTATTATCAAGTTGTGTATTTCAGCCAAATAATTTAAATCTCTCCCTTTTATAAAAGCTGTGTCGAGTAAGTTTAAACAAGAGTTCATCAAACACATTGTCACTATTAGTATTAACACGAGACAAAAAGCAGTCCCAGCCTAGACAAATCACAGTAGTTCCTTTCTCTACCTTATTTACAATACTTTATGGCATAAAGGTTTTTCTACACCACCCTGAACAGTAAAATTATCTCAACAGCCTTCCTTTCAGTAGATACATTCACTACTTAGGTGCTAGATGAAATACTCAACAGCTAAAAGTGATGAGTAACTCCTTCCAGACTAATTAGCAGGTGGGTATTACTATGTTATTAGGCGAGATTTAAAACCTGAATCATGTAAAACAGCTTTATTTTCCTACTCGTTACCCTGATGGTCTTATGTACACTCTCTCAGGGTACGCTGATCTCGTCTCCTGACTTGGTATCACGATTTGGAAACTGCCAAGTCTTTCAGAGTAACTACTGACAGCAGCCTGCCATCCCTCTTTGCTCCTCAGTGAAGCAGAGCTCCATACGTCTATACGGGCTTTATCTTTTAGCTCTACCTCCCTGAAATGCCCTTGCACGGCATGTTTTCCTACGACAAATCAGGAATTTGGGCAATGCTGGCTCACTGTGCAGAGAGACAACCGCGTCCCCGCTCCCCATGTACCAAGGCGGCTTTGGCATCGCGGGCAAAGACAAACTGGCCGATGCGCTCCTTCTCCTCGGGCTGCACCAGCCTCGCGGCCAGCAGCCACTCGCGGCGGCGGGGCCGCCAGGAGCCGCAGGGAAAGGCCCAGCGCACGCTGCCCATGGCCCGGCCCGGCCCGGCCGCGCTCCCCGCACCCTCCCGCCGCCTCGCCCCGCCCGCCATGCCCCGCCCCCCGGGCCTGGCGGGAGCCTATCGGCGCTCGGGAAACACGTAGGGCCCCGCCCCCGAGGGCAATGACCAATCCGATGTCAGAGATCCCAGTGAGTGACAGTGGAATGCGCCAGGTAGCGACCTATCAGGGGAAAGGTGGTGCCTGCGGCGGAGCTGCACCCGCGATGACGTCAGAGAGGAACCCTCTCAAGGGAGATGGGCGGGCTCTCACCTGGAGCGGCGGCCGGCAGAGCCATTCCGAGTGCAGGGAGCAGGAGAATGACGCCGGAAGGAGCCAATCTGTTGGCGTGGCTGCTGCGGAGGGTGGGCCAGACCGGTCGGTGAGCTGCGGGTGTTGGCTGCAGGTGGGTGCGCGCTGCTCGGAGGGAGCGCTCAGGGGGGACTGGCGCTTCGCCGCCTGCGGAGAGGCGGCAGCGGCGGAGAGCACCGCATGGCGCGGCTGGGTCGCGCTGTGAGAGAAGGGGATCCCTTTGCCCCATCCCGCCCGTCCTGTCAGAATTAGTCCTCCCTTAGAATGAACGGAGCCGCCGCGGGGCGCAGGCGCGGGCGGCCTGAGCATGCGCAGTAGGGGCGCGGACGCCGCTGCCCTCCCCCCGGCGGGCGGGGCGGGGGCGATGGCGGCCGCTGTTGTGAGGCCGGGGGCGGCCGATAACCCTGTCCATGGCACAGGGAACGTAGTTGCCTGCTAAATTCTGCCTCCCTCGGCCCTGTGCGGCACAGGGAGGTGGTTATGCCCTCGGAGGGGGGGAAGGTGGTTCTTTGTGGCAGCGCGCCCCGTTGAGGACAGGTGATGCGCAGCCCATCTCTGCCACAGCAGATGTGCTGCTGAGGTGTTGCCGTCAGCGCATCCATCCTGCTGGAGAGCCGTCCAGGCCCCTGGCAGAGCTGTCGCAGCGGGCTGGGCTCTGTTTGCCTTTTTTTGACTGTAAAGAGGAGCTGATTGTCCCAAGAACAGATGCAGCGCTCTGCATCACCCTAGCAGGGTTCTGGCTACTAAGGATCTGTCCGAACAAAAGCCTCTTGTATCCCGTGCTCATTGTTCCGCTAAGAATTCCAATAGTTGTCAGAACTGGATTCCCATGTTCCCTCAAGTATAGGTTATCTCTAAATGCTCAAAAGGTAATAAATTTGCTTGCCCTTTGGTTTTGGAGTTGATCCGTAGCTAAAAAATTAGAGCCTGTTTGAAAATTTACAACTCGTCTTTCTGTTGCTTGCCTTTAGAAATTCTTACACTTCATCCATCCTGTACTGCCCATGTACAAATGATGCAAAGATGCTGAAAACTGCATTATTGCAGGTGTTTGTTAAAATCCTCCTTTTTTTCTTCTTGTTGTTTACCATTACCAGCTCACTGTTAACATAGAAAACTGCTGTTCCTACCCAGGCCAGGCCTTTCTGTCTAGAATAAGTCTCAGTTACAGCTGAGTATAGATTGGTCTTTGCAAAAGATTTTAAACTCAGAAGTAACGTTGCATAAAAAAAATGCTTAAACAATGAATCAGTTGGATATTTGACTTTTTTCAACATATTATTCCTATTCTTCTTCATGATTTAGTGAAGAAAGGTATGGCATAATTTTATTATGCATTATCCAAACCCATAGACAAAGTTAACTGACTGCAGAGGAGGATTTAACATAGTCAAGGAAAACAATCTCAGGAAAATGCTCTTCACCAGTATCAAGCTGTAGCTGTGGCTTGCATTTCAAACTTTGTATCCTGCGCACTTTGAAGAGGAAATTGTGGTCTTTGTATATTTAGTTACTGATAGATAATAATACTAATGGATTGTGGATCTTACCTAGTTCCAAAAAAAAACGTGGTTTGATTAACAGGTTTGGCTTGTCCATGCTCTCTACTTAAGAGATTTAAACATGTAGCAATTTTTTCACTGGTGGATTAATTTTTATTTTTTTTTAAATTAGCTTCATGTGTAAATGCAAACTGAAGCTCAAGATGCACTGTATAATGCATAATACAATTATGAATGTATTCAATATAAACCCACATCTTTATTTTAATTAAAACATGCTATTATAATAAGGTATGCTAAAATATTCTCTAAAAATGCTCAATATTGTATGCATGTTTTGAAAAAAACCCACATTTTAATCACATGCAAAAGTGACAGACTACAGATACCATTAAAAGCTGTCATTTTCTTTTATAGAATTTGCAGTTATTTTTACCAGAATTAGAAATACAGTATGTCATTTTAATTCAATTTTTTTTCTAAAAATTAAAATTACTGTTCTTGAACTTTTTTTTTTTTTTTTTGGCTAAGAAAATAATTTGCAAAGTAACGATGAATTGGAGTAATTTAATTTTAGGATAAAATCCAGCCAGTTTTACTTCTTTGAAGTGATTACTGCTTTATCTTAATGGATTCATGTATTTGTCAGGGAACATGCATTTAATGATCACTGCTTGCAGAGTGGGACTATTCTACTTTTGGAATGCTTCCAGGAATTAGTGCAATTTCCTTACTTCCTATGGGTACCATGCTGGGTTTTTTCCCATGTTGATTTTTTTTTTACCACTTCTAAAGAACACAAAGCTTTAAAGTTTCTGTGTCACCTTTCAATCTGAGAATACTGTCTCAACATTTATTATTGATAAATGTCATTTTTGTGGATTAAATGTCTCAAAGCATCCTGTGCATTTTTTTGCTTGTCCTAAAATGATTGACTGAATATTATTTTTCTTTGAAGTTCAGTTATTTATGAAAAACCTCTGAGACTCAGTTGCATTGAAATTTCCAGGCAGGAACTTGGAATTCTCATAGTGTTTTCAATCTTAGGTAATCAGTGACAATCAACACATTAATGGAATATAGAAGCACAGAACTTGTACTCGGTATTTGTAGTTTAATCACATTTTCAACCACTCTTGTCTTTTTAGTCAGCAATTAGAAGTGTTGCCAAATCCTACAGATACCTGTTCCACTCATACTTGTCTTAGTGAATGTTAAATTGCATGCATAGTATAGAGTGGTGTCTTTAAAACTCATTAACAAGTCATTAATTTCTCTCCTTTTGAATGCACAAGGAATGAAAATATCAAATCATCTTGATGGATATACAGTAAACTCGGCAATATAATACTTTAATATTAGATCTTAGAATGCTGATTTTGACCTTTTCAAAACTTATATTAATGCATAGTTAAATTTTGTATGAAAAAAACCCCTGAAAGTTCTCAAGAGAAATCTGTACAATTTCTTCATCTTCACTATGCTTAGTTCTTTCATCCTAGGTACATTAAGTGTTCTGTAAAATACCAGCTCTTAGATTTCCCTTTTTTAAAATCCTGCTCCCTAGTAAGGCATACTATCCAAGCTGGAAGAAGGGCACATAATAAACATAATGTTCCATTGAAGAGCAATTTATTTCTCATATGATACCTGCTATGAAGTACAAAGATTTAAATTTTTTTTAATTGGTGAGTGCTGTAGCACAGCTGTATTGTGCTTTCAGATAAAAGCAGATAGATTGTTTTACAATTGTTTGTAAATAATAAAGTACCAAATCAGGATTGAGTTTAGACTGGTTTTGCCTGCTGTCTTTGGAAGAGGAGAGAATGTCTACCTGCACAGTATTATTTGTAATTTCTGAATGGCCATTCTTGTGCTGGGAACAGTCTTGAGCCTCAGTCCTGTTCCAAGGGCTTGGTCCTGTTTATTGTCAGGCAGGCACAGCCCTAAGGGGCTTTGCTTGGCAAAGTACGAGCTGAGTTACGTGTGATACTTACGTGTGCTCAGTACTTCCACGAAACAGAATTCCTTAGCTATTTCAAAGTCACACATATTTGTATGTATATTTTTATCTCACTTTTATAAAGCGATCAAACAGTTTGGTGTCTTTGCCACTCTCTTTTTGGACCCTCATCTGGGTGTTCATATTTCACTGTTATTACAAATCCTCTCCCTAGTTTCATATCTTTTCCTTGGTTATTCACTAAGAACTAATTGCACATCTTCCACCAATCTCAGCTTCATTAGGATATTTAAACTTCTGTAACCATATTATTTATCAGTTGTAGCAGCTATTTGGACTGTTGCTTTAGCAAAATGTTTTCAGCAAAAGTGTTTATTAGTATACATATATTATGTGAGTATGTTCTGATCAGCGCTTTGGTGGGAACTACAACAGATTTCTGCACAAACAAAAGTTCATCTCTGCTCAAAGGTCACTTCACAGTTCTGTTTGCTTTGATCTTTCAGATGGATGTGAAAATCATTTCTAGCAGATGTATTGCAGTGGTTATGATTTTAGTGTGCCTGTATTTTCTGAAAATGTCTGTCCTGGATGTTTTTGGTCTCCTTTAGTTTTTACAGATTTTAACAGTATGCTGTGTTTATAGTCTCCTAGTGTAATATCTAGATTCCACATATATCCAGGTTATTAAATTCATAGTCTTAAGGTCATTTGGACTTTACAAAGGAAAAGTACAAGAAAATAAATTACACATTTCAGTATCTTCTAGATACATAATTATAAGAACATTTAAGAAGGATTGGTGGTGCTAACTAAAAGACAATCATAAATATGTTACGTCCTCCATATGTCTTTGAAAGAGAGCATAAAGTTCCACAATAAATTCAGTGAGGTTTTGGCAGCTGTTTGCATGGAATTTAGGTCAGTTAAACACTTTCTTATGGCTTTTTACGAATGTTTAGTTACTAAGAGGAACGTGTATCTCATATTTTGACTGTGATCTTATCAGAGTTCTCAGTGTGGTTCCCTGGCATCTGTGTCAATGAACTCATTATGTTCTAGACTGCTCCGTCCTGTAGTATCTTGGGAAAAGGGCATTGTTAAAACTGGCAAAGGGTTCTAACAAGGTGATTCCTTATGGCCCTTCCAGCCCAAACCACTCTATGCTCCTATGGCAGAGAGGTCCTTTAAACAGCCCAGCTAAGGAGGCCTGGGCCCTTATTACTGGATTTTGTGACAGATGATAAGAATGCTCTTACCCTCAGAGCTCCCAGGTGCTCCCTTATTTCAGCCACCGTAATGACCAAAAGTAGCTTACTGTCTCTAGCGCTCTGTTCAGCTGCTGGCTTCTCTGTGGCCCTACACAGACTGGCCATTGCTTGCCACTTGACTGTTAGGCATGCAGAATGCCTGGCCCTTCAACTGGAGACCTGTACAGATAGTTTTGAGAGGTACTTATATGTCCCCCATACATGTGTTATATGGGGTAGACCTTAATAACTGTGAAGTTTGTATCAGTTTTTTCTGTAGCAGTCAACTGGCCTTGTGTTTGAGGTGGCTTACAAGAAAAATAAGCCAGAGCAAATGTTTAACTTTTAACTTTAGGGGAGTTTAGTTTTGGAATATTTTTCAGTTGTCTTTGTCAACCAGTTGTTGGTTTGTTGTTTTTTGGTTTGTTTTTTTTTCAGAAAAGCAGGCTAACAGCTAAGGGGGCATTTGTCAGTGTAAGACTGTAAAGGTCCAGTACTCCAGCAGGAAGGTTTTGTCAAGTGGTGAGAGATTGGATCATGTTCAGCAGTACTTGTGTCATGTTCCAGGAGAGGCTGCAAGGCTGATTGCCGAATACCACACAGATGTGACTCAAAAAGCAAAAGTAAGAGATCCCAACCTCTAATGAACCATTTACTGGAGCTTGGTTGTTGGTAATCCACGTGAAGACAGGCTTTGTAATTGGAATCCTGCGGGAGTTTATGAAGCAAATAAAAGAGGGATGTTCCCCAGCGCTCCTGAACTGCAGTCCTCTTCAACATAAATCTGCACCCCCTATGTTTCTTACCCTTTTGTAAGAGTTCATAAAATATTTATTAAAAACCCTCTTGATTAATTCATATGGCATTGTATAAGAATGCGTAAAATAATTATAAATGCCTTGTTTAACATACCAAGTTTTAGCTGAATTGTTAAGAGAGTTTGGAGGGCTCTAAAATAATCAACAGATTCAGTGAAGTGGTACATTAATACCAAAATTATAAGTCAGGAATTGGCTACAAGACAGATGGAAATGGAATTTTTTAATTTTTTTTTTTTTTTTTTAATGGAGTGAAGTGTGAATCAGGCTAAGTCATTCCACCGTATTTATTACTACATTCCTTAATCATGGACAAATACATTAAAGATACACTGTTGAATTTTGCTTTTAAGAAAATAATGAGATACTGCTATTAGAGACTAGGATTAGGATGCATTAGATGACTTGCAAATTGGACTAGTGAGACAGTGATCAGATCTGAACCATAATGTTGTACAACAAATCTTGTATCAGTGAAAGAAATTTGGGATCAAATTGGATGAAAGAGAAAACTGCAAGAAATAATAAGGAAAACCAAAGATTCAGCCTTATAAGTGGACCTTGGAAAGTTGGACAACTATTCATTCTAATGAAAGTTGAGAGAGGATATCAACACTTCATAATTGTAAGAGTGAATAAAAATACAAAGGAAAATTAGGTGAAATAACAATTTGAACAGAAGAAAAAATATATGTAAGCATTAATAAATTTATTGTGTAATTAAGAGGTTTACAGTCTCTGCACCAATGTACTGGAATTGAGTTTTTGCAGTAATAGTGTGGTAAAAGAAAACTTTGTGAAACATCAATTGCTTGTATGAAAGTGATCATATGATGTCTTGCCTAAAATAGCATAGTTGGACTTGATTACAGTAGATGTTTCCATGTTCATTATACAAATACAAGTATTACTGAAACTGGTAATTTTATCTACAGAAAGCACATTGTAGGTTGGAGCTTGCTATAGAAATTACATATGTAAGTGTAGAAAAATGTCTAGCATCTATTGTCAGTTCCAGAATTTTGCACAAATGTTTACATTTCTTTTAGATGAAGTATTATTTTATATGATGCCAAATAAACTTTGAAATTCACTTATTTTTTAAAAAAAAGTTTCATTCAAATGTGAGAAACTAATGTTATTGAAGCAACTCTGCTTTTGAAGATTCAGCCTTTTGAGGAGCAGGCTTTTAAATTTGTAAGAAAATGGTATTCTAGAGAATTCTGACATACAAAAAAGTTTTATGATTTATGGAAGTTGGGGTTTATGAGGCCATACATTATCAGAATAAATGGTGGTCTTGTTCTTCTGTATTTTCCTAGTTCCTCAGGCTTAGAATGGAAAGAGTGAATACGTTGAGATTGTCTGGCCATGGGAAGGAGAAGATGCCTGCTCCAAGGGTGCCAGTGCTGGCAGCAAGATCACTGGATCTCTTCTCTTCCAGGAGACATGGAGGTCTATTTGTGGTTGGAGCTACCTGACTAGATAAAGTATAGATCAGTCTGCTGTGAAAGTATCTCACATGAAGAAGACTGCCTGATGGTTTAGTTTGCTTTGAATGTATTGTGTCATCAGATGAGCCTTTTCACAAAATTCAGAACCAATATTTTCTTGTTTCTGGGTTTTGTTTGGAATTTTTTGTCCCCTGTCAATTCAGGTGGGCCATTGTTGCTGATTTTAATTGGAATTGTGGAAGCAAAATCCTGGAATAATAAAAAAAAAAAAAATTGGAATGTTTCTTTAAGCTTTAAAATAGGCAGTCTTGACTCGGATTTGCAGTAAGGGCAGTTTATGTATCTGCAATATAAAAACAGCTCTTTAAATAGGTGTAAATAAAATACACTCATGTTTAAAGTTTCTTTATGTTGACAAAGTGGAATAAAATATTTTCATTGTAATAAAACAGTTAAAACTGATTTACCATAGAAGAAACCACGCTTCAGTGAAGGAATTTTCACCAGAAAGAAAAAAAAAAAGTTTGGCTGCTGAAAGGGTCTTAAATTTAAGTGTGTTCTAAAGCCAGTTAATTTACACCACCATAAGTGAAACTCAGAGTGGGCAAACATAAAGCTTCCTAACAAGACTAGAACTACATGACAAAATGTGTTTCAATTGACTAAACACTCAAAGGTGTACTGTCACCAAACTGTCGCTTAATGACCCTCTTCGGTAAGCCCCAGCAGCCCTGTTATTCAGCCAGGCTGTTGGTGTTGCCTGTATTCCATTATTGCAGTCCAGAGTGCCTCATGAGAATTGACTTAGGATTCAGTCTTATAGCCTGTGACTCCCTTCCAATACAAGATGTAGAGTGATCAGCCTTTTGGAATGTAAAATAGGTAACAAAGTTTTCTTTTTCCATCTTCATTTTACATAAAATTGTAAGAATTTGGGGTTTTTTAAGGGTAAGCCTAGGACTAGTCTTCCTCTTAAATGACAATTAAACACACTCCTTGGTGTGCTTCCTGTGGACTTTACTGAAAAAACTCCTACAGGTGGGTATTAGCTGTAGAATTGCTGATGTATGGCAGATAATTTACTTTTCAAAATTTGCCACGTGAATATATTTTACAAAGTAGTAGTGTTGTCAAATTCAGTGTATTGAATTTGTAACACAAATTTTTAACTGTGCATATGATTTACAAACTAAATTCAATGCTGGGAACTTCTTTGTTTCAATGTGTATTGATTTTGTTTGGGCTGTTTTAGTAATAAGACTGTAGAATCAATTATTTATTTTTCCATTTCAGGAATAGATTGAAGAAAACATGGCCAATCAACGGGATTACATTAGCAGACCTATTTGCAATGGAATTTCTGTTTCTGAAAATAAAATCAATTCCTTAGTGGCTGAAGGTCATGGACAACAAATTCTAAAAGTACTACAAAAGTTCAGAGAACAAAATATATTTTTTGATTTTAAAATTCTTGTGAAAGATGAAATAATTCCCTGTCATCGTTGTGTACTGGCGGCATGCAGTGATTTTTTCAGGTAAATCTAATTTTGGCATGAGTTTGCAGGAAACAGATTCTAAGTTCTCTGTGAGGGAGGGAAGGAATAGAATTTAAAAA
Source organism: Cyanistes caeruleus (assembly GCF_971803275.1). NCBI lineage: Eukaryota > Metazoa > Chordata > Aves > Passeriformes > Paridae > Cyanistes > Cyanistes caeruleus. Next base: position 73,875,493 of record NC_141703.1, read on the forward strand.
AAAAAAAAAGTTAAAAAAATTATCAAAATTTACACACATTTGCAGAGTTTAGAGCAAAGCACTCAAACATTGTTTTAAGGGTATGACAAATATGGCTGTTTCTATTTTCAAAAAGGCATGAGGACTCTAGCTTGAGGCTTAGGCTCTGAGAGGGTTGGGCAAGGGATATTGCAGCACTGTCCTGTTGCCAGCACTTACCTTCTTGTTAAACTTCAATATTTTATCTTGCCATGTTAGATTGTATGAAAGAGTTAAATGTTATTGCATACTTAGAATAAAGCAGTTAAAGTAATAAAATTTCTACAAATCTCCTGATCAATAGTTCATTCCACAATTTCAGCTATCATCTTTGTATTCAGTCACAATCTACTTTCTGCACAGTTTCATTGTGTCATGCAATCATATGTCAAAACCTCATTTTTTCTTCGACATTGGCCTCTCTGTCAGCTCTAAAGCAAGAATTAAGTTACCTTGTGTTTTTCTCCTCATTTACCCCCCACCTATTTTTATTTTCGAGGACTACACCCTTTATCTGTCCGGCCATTTGCTCAGCCTGTAATCTGGAAGGCTTTTTTTTTCCCCATAATTTTATGTACTCATCCACATTGCATGACCTAACTCATGGTACTTTTATACTATATTTTTTTTAAATCAGCCTTTCTTTCCCAAAGTTGAAATTGATGCTGTCCAGAACAATTTCACATTTTCTCTCACACTGAGAGCAGCATACTTCATCACTGTGAAAATCCATACAAAAACACAGGTGCTGCTATGATTTTGTTAAGCCATCACTTTGAATATGTTCTTATCACCAATCATTTTTTTCTTCAAACACACCAAGTAAATTCATTGTTCATATAAGAATTTCCATATTTTAGACCAGCCAATATTATTACATCCACCTGATGGTCTCCTCCAACATCAGTGTTCTTCTCTGTTTGCTAAGTCTTTAATTTGTGTGTATATCTTCTGTATTCTATTCACAGAGCCATGTTTGAAGTTAATATGAAAGAACGGGATGATGGCAATGTTACTATTAGTAACCTATCGCCCAAGGCAGTGAAAGCTTTTCTTGATTATGCTTACACAGGAAAAACAGAGATAACCAATGATAATGTGGAAATGCTCTTCCAACTGTCATCATTTCTTCAAGTTTCACTCCTTTCCAAAGCTTGCAGTGACTTCCTAATAAAAAGTATTGATCTTGTGAATTGCTTACAGTTGCTCTCTCTATCAGAAAGTTATGGGTCTGTCCGCTTGTTTGATCATGCACTAGATTTTGTACAACACCACTTTTCATTGCTGCTCAGATCGAGTGATTTCTTGGAGATGAATTTTGAGATACTACAAAAATGTCTCGAGGCTGATGAATTAAATGTCCCTGAGGAAGAATCAGTGTTGAAAGCTGTCCTCCAATGGACCAAACACAACTTAGAAACTCGGCAGAAATACCTGCCCAATTTAATTAAAAAAGTGAGATTACACCAGTTACCTGAAAAGACTTTGCAGGACTTTCTGCATTCTGAAGAACATTTACTTAAGAGTGCTAATTGCTCAGTAATAATCAATGATGCAGTTAAAAGTGTGCAGAACTTCAGTGGATTGTTTCCAGATGCACGTCCTTCAACAACAGAAAAATACATATTTGTTCATAAAACTGATGAAGATGGAGAAAACAGACATACATTCTGCTACAACATCAAAACAGATAAATGGAGGGAACTACCACATACGCACATGATTGATCTGCCAGGGTCAAGTTTGTCTAGCTATGGAGAAAAAATATTTATAACCGGAGGATGCAAGGGGAATTGTTATAGGACTGTCAGGCTTCATATTGCTGAACCGTTTCATGATGCCACTGACCAAACCTGGTGCTACTGTCCAGTCAACAATGAATTCTCCATAGTGTCAGCTATGAAAAAACCGAGGACAATGCACACGTCTGTTGTAACCTTAAATCAGCTCTTTGTAATAGGTGGAAAGACCAGAGGAGCTCAAGAAACTCGGAGTCTTTTGGATGTAGAATCCTACAATCCTCTTTCCAAAGACTGGAAATCTGTAAGCCAGTTACCAAGAGGTATTTACTATCCAGAAGCAAGTGCATGCCAGAATATAATTTATGTCCTTGGCTCAGAAGTAGAGATTACTGATGCCTTTAATCCATCTCTTGACTGTTTCTTTAAGTATAATGCTATGACTGATCAGTGGTCTGAGCTTGTAGCAGAATTTGGGCAGTTTTTCCATGCAACTCTAATCAAAGCTGTTCCAGTGAACTGCACATTGTACATATGTGATCTCTCCACCTACAAGGTCTACAGTTTTTGCCCAGAAACCTGTGTTTGGAAAGGAGAAGGATCTTTTGAATGCGCTGGCTTTAATGCAGGGGCAGTTGGGACAGAAGACAAAATTTATATACTAGGTGGTGATTATGCTCCAGAAGAAATCACAGATGAAGTTCAAGTCTACCACAGCAGTAGGTCTGAGTGGGAAGAAGTTTCACCAATGCCAAGAGCCTTAACCGAGTTTTACTGTCAGGTCATTCAGTTTAATAAATACAGGGACCCCTGGTCACCCGTACTGACAATTTGCTCTGGAGAATTTTGAAACTCCCAAGTCAAAAGAGTCTATTTAAATGCACAAGTTGTAGAACAGTTTTTTAGTATTAGTTTACAGATGGAGAAATATGTACATGTTTGCTTAAATTTTCAGTTTAAATTAAATGCTGTAGGATTGCTTTTGGAAGAGTCCATTAAAATGTCATTCATGCTAGTTGTTATACAGACAGTATTACTTAATTTTATATACAACTCTTCTCTGTAACTATCAGATTAATTTTCAAAATTATATTAATTTTCCAAAAGGAATATTCATGAGGAATTAGTTGTGTAATATGTGCCATTATTTCTGTAATATTCACAGTTGTCCCAATAGACAAATTGCTAAATGAGAAAACTGACTGTGATATTATTTTCCCCATGTAACTGAAGTTTGAAAGACATTTTCATTAGCATTATTTAGATTTTCTATGTTCATAAACCTGTAAGAGGAATGAATTGTCAGCTTTATCTTATCACAATGACCTTAGCAAGGACAATAGCCAAAGTGGCCTTCACAGTACTAAAACCAGGTATTTAACTTGAAGAGACTGATAATTCCTGTCATCTTACTTCAGCTCTTCAGTTTTACCAGTTTTTCTCCATCCCTGTGCCTTAGAAGTAGCTTTATTTTCTGTTTCCATCCCATTAACCTGTGGCAAAGTAAACTTTGACAACATAGTGCAGGGTAGGTAAGATTTCTACAGGATGGATTCATGTGATACCTTTGCTTTAGTCATATTGCTAACTAAAGAAAAAAACACTTCAGGATGTTTTCTAACAGAAATCTTCCATCTCTGAAGTCTCCTGTGCTGCCTACTAAGCAGTCACTTGCTTATAGCAGCAAGCTGTAAAAGGAATGGTAGCTGTTGCTTAACTATGGGAGAAGTTTGTATCTTGTCATACATCAAATACAAAGTTACAAAACTGCACCCCCATATTAGAGGTTGAATAGTAAGTAGTATTTCTGAGGTGAGAAATCATCTCTTGTGGTTTAAATTAACTAAAACACTTTATCTTGAGCTTCATGGTAATTTCAGATGTTAAAATATTACACAGTAAACACTACACAATATATTGCTTGATAAACTTTAAATAGTCAGCTATTATAATGTTGAAGTTGTAATGGACTTTTAGTGCTAATATTAGTCTAGTCATACGTTGTGAAGTAAATTTGATCTCATGCTTACAAAGTCAGTCCTCCTTCTGACAGGAGGACACTGAAATTAGCTAGGTTTCATACATAAATCTGTAATCTTTCACAGCATGAGAATTTTTTTTTCTTACTGGGCATCCAGATAAGACACTGAGAGCTCTTACGTACCATATAAGTATTGTGAAAGCAGTGAGTTTGTCTTCTGCCAGACAGAGCAATGGTTTTAAGCACTTAATCACATCTTTTCAAGCAGTTAAAAACATGAATAAAATTTAGTGAAGCATCAGAGCCATCTTTCCTACGTCTTGAGACAACTGTGGTAAGTCCATTATCACATCACTACTGCATGTACTTTTTGCAAAACCCAAGCTGAATATTAATGCTTAAAGCTTAATATTGCCTAGAACATGCTTCTGTTTAAAACATTAACAATGGAAGCTTCTGATTCCGTGACTGACTCTGTAATTTATCAGATACCTTTACAAATTTATATAACATTCTACATAACAATTTTCATAAGTATGTAAAATAGCATCATGTACATTTGGAGAACATGTTAATAGAGCAGGACCCTCCCACTCAGTCATTTCTGTATATCAAAATGTATGTCAGTTCTGTAGAAGTAAGTAGCTTGCTACAGTATTTCAGGCAACTTCCACATTTATTTTGTTGTTTTTTTTTTTCATAGTAAGTCTCCATACTTTAACTAAATGTAACTAGGTAACCTTTACAATCACCTTACAGAAATGCAAGTATTTTTATATTGGGACACAACTACTTTTTGCTAGTGCAAAGTAAATGTATTGAGTAGAGAGAGGAAGAATACTATTCCTACTTACTGAAACAATAGGAAAAAACCAAACACATAGGAAAATGGTAGTTTTCATTTCAGTGAAGCTACTCAGGGCAGCATAGATTTCATTAACCATTAATTATTGCCACTTGTCACATCATTGGAATACAAGGCCAAATTCACCTTTGCTTCTGTATTTGTTTTGTGTTTATAGCTGAATAATATGAATATGCAATTTATGCATTGATAAAAGTAACATATTATGCCCGTAGTACATGGGTATAAATAGCTATGCAAATTGGAAGAGACTAGAGAATTGCAAGGGTTTTTTGAATTGCCAGTGTCATGACCAAATTGCTAGACCACATAAACAGCAAACGAGTGAATCATTCAGGTGATGCGCCTTCCCCTAAGTTTTTCCCTACAGCAGATCTTTTTGGCAGTCTTCCACCCAGCTACTTGCTATAAGACTCTGACATCTGACATCAGACAGAGCAATGACGCATGTGAGAAATTCCTCAGTATAGACAGTGAAAACTGACTGAAGCTAAACTGGGAAAATAGACACGCTTCTTTAATACTCTACACTTGTGCAGGAACTAATGTCAGTCCCCAGTTTGACAAATCATTCATGGATTTCACAGGGAGTTCAGCTCTTACTCAGTGATCAGGAAATACTGTAGTAATGTCAGTTACTTTCTGGCGTTGCTTACAGAAAAGTTACTGTGAAATGGTACTGATTTTCTGCAGTTAGGCAGGTAAACCTGTACTACAGCTCTCACAGAAGGAAAAAAGATCGTTTGCCACATTTCCATATGCAAAGTATTAAATCTGGTAGCAGAATTGAATGCAGAAGCAGAAGTGTTAGAAAGTCATGGTTAAAAACAAGGCTTTATGATAGAAGGACCTATGTTCCAAACCCTGTGATTAATTGCTACAGATGTAAGAAATCTCAGTGAACTACACAAAAGAATATTAATTACTTGCATGAATAACTGTTGTAGTCTGGATCAAACAGATTTTTCAGTCTACGCAGCATTTATGCAATTAAAAACAAAAGTCACAAAATTAATACAAAGTGAGTTTTTAAATATCTTTTATGACTTTTCAAAGCTCTTTGAATCAAAGCTTTATGAAAAAGTACCTTCCTCAAAAAATAGTCAGTAACTAGATTAATGATTACGTATGTTCTCACTGAAATAGAATGATGTTTAAACATACAAAATGCATGTAAAATTATAATCTATTTGCACTTAAATGATGTAACCAAAACATTTCTAATAGTATTCTATTTTATGTCACAGAACACATTGTAAGCATGACCAGTATAATATACACGAAGATAATATATATTGTATGTGGGATTTTAATATCCAGTGATGATTATATTGGATCATCTTAATTTTTAAAGAATGCTATCAAAACATTATGGCACTTTGGTAATGTTATCATACTGGTTTAGTTATTATCATAAATATCAATTATTCAGGTGTTTTTATTGATTATGTTTGCACAGACCTGAAGATTATTATTTAAGGACTAATTAATTTATTTTCTATATTCTAAATACATTTGTAGTAAGTCAGTTTACTGCTGTTAAAAATTCGTTATATTCACAAAATGGAGTAGATTTTCTGGGTCACATTTATTTTTGGAATTACTCTGAAGAAAACTGTTTTCCTCCTCTGGTTAGTAGAGGGTAGTAGGCAAGGTATAGGCTATAGAATGTGCTGACTGCAGTTCCTAATGTGGAGATTAATTTCAGATGTTTCTGTTTGTAGGTGACCAACAGGAGGCAGCATAAGATTTATTTTAATTAAAACAGACTGAAAACAGGGATGAATTTGACAGTATGTATAGTTGAACATTATGCTCAATTTACTTTTTTCCTTCTAACACCCAATAAAGCATAGAGAACAGTAACATTTTGCTGCTGCCTGGGCTCTGCTGGTATGTGGAAAGTACAATACTACACGTTTGCTGAGATGTTCTTTCTTTTGTGAAATAAAGCACTGAGCAACTGAATCCTTCTTGCATCTTTTTTTTTTTTTTTTTTTTTTTTTTCCAGTGAGTTTCAAACTGCAGAGAATCTACAGTGTTTCTAATGCAGGTAATCTCTTTTGTGTTTGGGTTTTTTTCTTCTTTTCTTTTCCTTTTTTTTTTTTTCAGGTGGAGAATATTTTGAACACTATAACAAAGAATGCAGTTAGCATGGATGAAAAGTGGAGTAAGGGGGGTTTAAAATTATCCTTAAACCCTGTATTTGTGTATCCTTTGCATACTGAGTTACTGTTCCCATGCTAATTTCAATTGCCTGCTGAAAAGTTCTTAAGTTTACCACTGTAAGGTACTCATTTAAATTGGTGAAGTTTTTTTAAAATTAGATCAGGTTGATATACAAGGTTTTTTAACAGTTTAAGTATTGCAAATGATTAGGTGTTTATTTTTACTGAAATGGACCTTCCATACTAATAGAAGTAGCTTTAAATCAAAGGAGATATAAAAGCTACATAGTCTAAAGTTTGCATGCCAAGGCTTTCAGAAATGGCATCAACAGGAAGTGTCAGAGCCCTGTATTGTCTTGCATTCTTCCAAAACTTAAAATTCTGTAACCCCAAGACTCCTCTATAGAAAAATTAGAGTTACGGCAATACAAATTAATCTTCCAACACTCCAAGGCCTTTGCCCCAAAAGCTTTCAGCTAGCAAAAGCCTTTTGGAGACATGTACAAAGCATTCCAACAGCACTCACAATATTAAAAGCTTATATTGAACAATGAAGGGATTCACAGACCAAATCTGAGAGCTTAAGTTGTGTAACCCTTGTGCACAATCAGAAGGAAATTGTATATATATGTTCTACAAATCCAGGGAGTTCACCATGGATTTGAACAGTTTGCATCTGAAGCAGACCATATGGCAGGGATTTTCTTACTGTCATCAAAAGCAAGGAAGAAAGACTCTGTATTTAATGATTAAACTACACATAAATTACGCATAATTTCAAAACAGTTCACATAAAGGAAGGAGGTCCAAGAATTTTTGTTGGAGGAAACTAGTATACACCAGGATTTTTCACCAGTGATCAACAGTAAAAGCTGATCTTTTACTTTTGAAAAGTAAAAGATCTCCGTAAAAGTAGAGTAACAATTCTGGGAGAAAGTAGAGCTATTTAGGATTATGTGCATGGCTACTCCAGGAAATAATAGGATTCCTAGTTAAAATTATTCTAATGGACACTAATCATATTTAGTGGGTTTGTCCTTCACAATAAACGAAGGATATTCAATGAGGTATAACTAGGAATAATTATTTTTGCAGACTAGCAGAGGTTCAGACTGTTAATGACCTCCCCTTTCCATGATTTGTCCACCTACTTGCACCTAAATCTAGTTTGAACTAGCTTGCAAGACCTTTAGGGTGCACTTGAATCTTATTCCTGAGCACTGTTAAAATACTGGTAATAATTTAAGGTGAAGCCAATTTCATGTATGGGTCTCAGTAAGAAACATCCCTCTATTATATATGTCAGTAATGTAGCATGGTCTTGCTACACGACTCCTCTTCACCATTCTCCTTTTAAACTTGATTTTCAGTACACAATGGGAAAGTTTGGCAGCAAAACTATCACTACCTGTTAGCAATCTGGTAAATTAATAGTCGGCTGAAACTGGAAAATACCACTTCAGGGAGATTGGTGGTTTCATCACAGTTACGATCACTTAAAGCTGTATATAATCAAATAACTACCTGGCCAATGAAAGAACCTGGAAAGACTGAGCAAGTAACTGTTAAAAAATAGGCAAAGTAACAAATGCACACATCAGGTTAGGCAGAATAGAGGTACCAAACTTGGAAAGAGGAGGGTTACATGATCAAGGCACCAGGACGTAACACAGAAGGCAGGCAAGGAGCAGACACATCTTGTGTGGTGGAGGGAAAGCGGTTTGTGTATTCACCCCCATCAGCGGCGTGGTGGCCCACATATGCAAAGAAAAAAGACAAATTTCTTTAATTACAGTATGTGCTAAACGTCATTTCTCCATTTTAATCACGAACCGCGCAGTTCAGGAGGAACGGCCGGTTGCCGTGCGCTCGCTCTGGGTAGCAGCATTATAAACCCAGCGGCCACACCGGTGGCTTTATGCCCGGTTACCCCGCACGTTCGGGCCCATCCCGCTTTTCCCTGAGCCCTCGCACGACACCGCCCAAGGCGCCGGCCCCTCCCTGCGCCGCGCCCTCTGGAGAAACGGCAGCACCAAACCCGCTCCGCGAAGGGTCCCTCGCTGAGGGGGCGGGCCGCGGAGGCTCCCAGCCAATCACCGGCACGTCTGGGAAGACAAGCGGCGGTTGCAGCCAATGGCCGCCCGGTAGCTGCGCGCGGCGCGGCTCCGCCGGCGGAGGAACGATTGGGATTTCGGCCCGCCTGGAGCAACAGGGCGGGGCGGAGGCAGCGGCGGACACGGAGCACCAATAGGCGTGCAGAGGAGAGTGACAGACAGGCGGTGCGCCCAATGGGAGGGCGGTGGCCGTTGAAGGGCCGGCGGCCCGGAGGGGAGCGCCGGGCGCAGGTGAGTCGCGCGCGCGGCCCCCGGGGACCGGGCGGGGCGGGAAGCGGGACCGGCAGCGGGATCGGCCCGGGGATGGGGCTGCCGCTCCCCCCGCGGCGTGTGGGCAGCCCCCGTGGCCCTCTCGGGGGTAGAGCGCTGGGCCTCCGCCGCCCTCAGCCCCTGAGGGTGATGAGGCGATTGCCCGCCGTGTTATCTTCTCCACGGGGAGGTCCCGTTCCTATTTCTCTGTCTCCCGGGAGACCCACAGGGCCTCGCCGGCCGGAGAGGCCCTGACTTGCGGGCCTCTCTCCCCGGGGAGAGCCCATCTGCCCCCCGGGGCTCTGGCTGTGCTGGCCGGGGCAGCCGGCCGTGCCCCCGCCTCCCTTTGTTGCCGCCTCGCTTTCCCTGCAGCGCTGCGGGTGGGGCCGCGCTGGCCCCGGGCCCGTGGCTGTGCCCCCTCAGGTTTAACCCAGCGCGCAGGGAGGGACGCGGCTTTCTGCTGCCCTGCCTGGCCCTGGCTCGTCCAGGGCAAGGGGAGCTTCGGCCTGATAAGTCTGTACCTTTCATAGCCTGAATGCCCTGCCGCTTCCCATCTTCCGTGCTTTCTCCCTGCTTCGGTGAATTACCCTTTTAGGTGTTGTTGGGTCCTTTCTGTGCCTGCTTTTTCGTTCGTGTAAACCTCGGGCTTCTTGCAGGGCTGTGTTGGGTGATGTGTTGTGCAGCACTTAGATTCTTCTGTACTAAAAACCTTTGTACAAAAGCGTAAGTTGCTCCAAGCCAATGTAGCCATCTGTTAGGAAACACGGAAAAGTTTTCTAGAAAGCCTTAGGCAGAAGGTACTCAAGACTCTTAATTTATTGTTTAAAAAAACCTGGAGATATCACGTCCTCGTAATTTGAATGGTTTTTTATTCAAGCATAAGCCCTGAAAGTAAAAAATAAATAAATAAATAAATAAAATCATCATCTTTTGTAAAAAGTAATGATTTTCGTAAAATTCAAGTTTAATGCTAGCAGCAGTCTTCCATTCCTGGTGAATGCATGGACCTTTTTGTTTGCTTCATTGCTTGTTTGGGGCATTTGCTAAATTTTTTTCTGTTGGTCCAACATGTAGTCAGACAATAAAGTGTCAACAAAGGAGACAGAAAAGATAGAGGCAGAATGTAGATGCTTCTGTCTTTATGCAGAAGGTATTCAGTGTATGCATATTCTATCTGTTTATGGAGTTTCCAGCTTAGTTTTACAGTACTTGTTTCTTTTCAACCCCAACAGTTTGTGTTTCTTTGGTGCAGTAACGAGAGCCTTCTTGATCACAGGCTGCTTTTGGCCTGACAGGCCCAAAGTCAAAGCTCCATATTGCCCATCTTTTCTGGAAGACCCTTGATGTCTTTCTGATGTCATCAGAATTGTGTTTTTTTTAGCCAGCACTTCACATTTCTACCCAAACTGTAAAAGTACACATTACACATTTTGCATTGCAGTACGCCCCAGCCTCTTGTGCACCTCCTCACTGGTGGAGCACGGGAAACTGAAAAGTCCTTGGTTTAAAGTAAGCACTCTTTAACCACAACCAACACATTGGTGCATTGCCAACATTATAGTCACACTAATCCAAAACTCAATGTTGTCCCAGCTACTAGGATGAGCATTAATGCTATCCCAGAAGCTGAGGTTTGGAATGTTAGATGTTTTTTTGCTGTAGCTGTTGAGAAGGTATACAAATCCTAGTTTATTTACATTCCTGTCTCTTAGGTACTTTGAGCATATAACAGCTCATTTTTCCTCATTAAAGCATAATATTCTGGAGACCATCTGGCAATGGCTAAGAACCGAATATCTCAAATCTCAGCTTTTGTTAGATAATGTTTTTTAGTTAATATATCAGAAAGGTACACAGAGCTATCTCTGGCAGTAAATATCCTGTTAAGACAGTTCACTAACTCAGTTCATGTTAATTAGAAAGGAATTATCCTTAGCAAGGCAGTGTGCTTTCAAAAAGGAAAGTGTTAAAGAGACAGGATGCCCTTACCAGTCAGAAGTTGGTAGTCATGAGTTTTAAAATATATAGGTTTTGGTGATGTTTCAGTGGGAAATTCAGAGGCTTGTATCAGATGTGTTCTAGCAAAAGTTTAAAAGAATCTAAAAGAAAACTACTTAATAAAAGAATTGGTTGCCAATAGTTTCCAAGTTAGTATTGTAGTTCTTAAAGGTTATTTCCTTGGCTTATGCCATAAAGTCCAAAACAGAGACTAGACACTTAACAAAGCGTGGCTGGGGAGATCAGTCGGATGATGCAGAGCACTGGTGCAAGGAGCAGTGGCCTGACATTTGCATGTTTTAACTCTCAGCTCTCTCTGGAGCTAAGGAGAAAGCTTACCTGTCAGCATTTTCCATGTTGATGCAGAACTGTGTTTGGAAGATGGTGAAAATTTGATTTGGAAACCCAGTTTATTGTTGTTTGTTTTTCTGTGTTTATGCCCACGTTAGCATGCTGTGCTAGCCCTGAGAAATTTAAAAGAAGCCAGGGTAACTAGAGATACAGGTGAGTCTGTAAATTCCTGTGGTTCCTTGTTGGAAGGTTCCATCTTGAAATGACCAAAAGAACCTAGCTGAGGCTAAGTAAAGGACTTAACCAGTATATACCTTGAGATGAAAAAGGCTGTCATTCAGCACAAGTCTGCTAAAGAGTATGCTTAAAGATCAGATAAAAGGTCTCAGAAAAAATTGGTGTAATTCTAGCAGATAGAGTTTGTCTTCTGGATAAATATTTCTCAAAAACAATTGGGATTTTATTTTCAGAAGGACAGAAAGTTTCACGTGTCCTAAACAGCAGCATGCAGCTTCCTACTTGAGCCTGAGGAATCCAAAGTGCTGGGTAGCTACTTGGGAGCGCTGTAGAGTGGTGTGTGCTGATACAAGCCTCTGCTTTATGCAGTCAGTTTCTTCCTGGGACTTGGTTTTACAGATTTTCTATCTAGGAATGACTGGAAGTAAGTGTCTTCACAGTCAGAGTAGTATTTTAGTGAGGAAAAGTAGTAAAGCAGTTTTTTAAATGCAGTGTTTGAAAAAATACTTGATGGCAGCATGCTTACCTGTTGGCTATGCAAGAATGTTGCTTGACAAAACTGCAAGTGAGCCATTTATTTACAGTCAATAGTGTATAGGAGATGAAGGACAATGTCTAAGCTACTAGACATTATTCCCCAAGTGGGGAGTTGTAGTGCAGTCTGCTGATGTGTATGCTTTAACCAAGTTTAGGGAGGACAATAGGAGGAAAAATACTTAGTAATTTAAGAATCCTGGGATTAACTCCCTAGAGGGAGTTATTTAAGAATTAAGTCTATTAGTTAGTAACAATTGAATCTATTATCTGGAAGCCATTTGCCTTCAGGTAGACAAATGCCTCTACTTCATGAACAGGGAACAAACAGCAGCTTGAAACTGCCTGTAGTGTATAGTGAATCCCTGGCTCTCTTGACTTAAAGCCTTTTAAACCTACCTGCAGTGGTAGATAGCATGGTACAAAAGACTTCTTAAAATAATCCTAAATTGAACCTATTGCCAAGCACTCTGTGACCAAGAATAATTTTTGATTCTTAGTCTTTGCTTCCAAGTTTCTGTAGGTTGTTTTGGGGTTTATTTGGTAATATGATCTGTAATTAATGCAGTAATAATATTCATTACTGTATTAATAGTCCACTGTTTCTCCCACTCACTCTCCACTTCTCTGCAGAGTTGCACACACTAGGTGAATTATAGGGGTTCGTGTTCTCTTTAGGCACAGGACTAAATGGTGCTGAGGGCAGAGCACTGGATGAACTTTAAAGTTGCCATGGTATCTGATGAGATGTTTAGCTGCATTAGAAGGACACAGAAGGGTTTTTACCTTGGGCATGTAGTAACTTAAATCTATTTCCTGTTAAAATGTCTCTAATGAATCACATTTGTTTGAACTAGTAGTTATTTTATGGCATACAATGGGATTGCTCCATTTCTTTTATTTATGATTATGCTAAGTTAGAAGATCCTCGAAAATGCCAACTTACCATATTAATTTACTTTTTTTTAAAATGAAAACGGTGTCTCATTTAAAATGTCTCTCAAAATTTCAGTCCCCTAAACATTTCATATTTTTGAAGTAATGAGACAACAATTTCAGGTTCTTTGGGATTTAATTGAGCATTCAAACTGAAATGTACGTGTCAAATTTCAGTCTCAAGGAAATCCCGACCGGCAAAACTCTTAGGAACTGAAGGAAAATAGCTGTACTTTTGTAATGAAAATACCAAATCAACCTTAACAGTCGTGATATGAATATATTAATGGTTTTATAATTCATAGGAGACCAGAGGAAGTATCTATGACTGCTTTGTATTGAGAGTTTAACAGAATGGTTTTCCTTTATCAAATAACAAGTTAGTTCAAAATATGCTTTCCTTAAATGATGACTTAGGAGTCAAGTTGTTAAATGAAAATATATGGTGTATACCTTGGAGATTTATCTTGTTTGCTCTTTTTCTCTTAGGAAGCCTGACAAATAGAAAAATACTACAAAGTGAAGAGAAAATTTACTTCATGAGAACTGAGCTCTGCTTTCATTTGCTTTTAAATTTATTTATATTAGTAGCTGATTAGTGTCAGATCATCTCTGTAGTCTGCTGTGGTGAAATTACTAGGTTAAGCCTGGAAAAAATGAAACAGTTAAAAAGAAAAAGAAAAAGTAATTTTAGTGTTCAGGAAACTCAAACTCTCCTTAAGGAAATCAGAAAAAGGAGAGAAGTACTCTTTTCAAAGCAACTTAATACAACAATTAATGAGATGAAACGGAAAGCTTGGGAGGAAATAGCTGAGTGTGTCAATGCTGTAGGTGAAGGAGAGCAGAGAACAGGGACAGAAGTGAAAAGGCGATACCTTGACTGGAGAGCACTCATGAAGAGAAAACGTCTGAATGCAAACATCAAAGTAGTGGGTGCTGGGTTTCACCTTCCTTCATCCAATTTAGATGACTCTCTCAATGAAGACATGGACGAGAAAATGGGCTTTGCAATTGAATCTAGTTTTGAATGGCAAAATATGACTGACTTCAGAGAAGCTGGTGGATCTTTAACAGAAATCAAAGTAGAAGAGGAAGAGGAGGATCCGCAGAATTTCGAAGTGAGTTACTGACATACGTGAGCTATATGCAATATGGCCTTTGCTTCATTTCAGCATAATACACTGTCAGCATAAACACATAATACTGTGTTTCTTCATAGCATCTGTTTCTGGTTTTTTTCTGAACGTGTGAATTAAACTGTAGAAATAAATATAATTCAGAGACATGGTATTCAAATCAAGCAACTTGCAATTGTGTGTAAGGTCTTGGATGCTGATTACTGATTTGATATCCCTAAACTTTGAGTATGTCTTTTCACATGTATTTGCCATTTTATGTGCCACAGATAAGAATTAGTTGAGTCAATGCAAGGAAAATACCCTATTTAAGGAAACTGGTCATTTTAGTATTCAGACTGCCTTGATGGATGAACAGAGAAGTGCTCATCTTTAACAGGTGAAAGTATATGTTACCTGCAGGTACAGAAAGAAGTAGAATACAGAAAGAAATATCATACTTTTTGCATTTCTTGAAGTGAACCTACAGGAGATGAAAACATTACTTGAATTGGTCAGTTAACCTTTCCTCTCTGTCAGAATTTTAGTGTGACTTGGACAAGCAGTATCAAATTCTGTAGACAAGTTGATACTCCTAGTAGTACTGTGACTATCCTGGGGTAGGCAACCAGCTGGAGTGCAATCAAATGCTGGGATAGTTTTACTGTTCTTCTTGAAGTACATAGTTCTCATTTCCAAAAGGGGTACTCAGTTTTGTTTGGGGTATTTTATTGCTTTGGGTTTTTTGGAGGGGACATTTTTTGTTTTTGTTTGTTTTTGTTTTTTGTTTTTTTGGGTTTGGTTTGGGTTTTTTTGAGTGGGAGGAGTGGGGAAGAGACTCCTGCCTGAACTCCTTTGATATATATGCTGGGAGAAAATCACTGTAAGCTGTTAGATGTTAGTGAGAACTACTGTCAGACAGTGCTGAAGAACAGTGTGTGTCTTCTCTAATGCTAGAGGACTGGTAATGGCTCTCCTAGTCCTAAGGTTTTTCTGAACCTTACCTTCCTCAGTTTGCCTTTCTCTTGCAGCCTACATATTGGGAGACAAATTGTCTCTTTTGCACTATGAATTTGTAGCACCTAAGGGCTGTGACACAAAATGTTACAGCCTGCCAAGAGCAGTGGTCCTAACCACCTCATCATCTGTGTCACAAATAGCTTTACAGCAAATGTGATAATACAAAATGGTTAAACAAGTCTTGCTTATTGACCCACTTAATAGAGTTGGAAGCGTTAGGAGCATGTGGAAAATGTCAGTGTTAAATATTTTTTAGGAATGGAATAGCCCAAGTTATTGAAGGTTAGGCTAGCTTACATAACACATAGCCTATGGATCCATCTGCTCTGATAAATAATTAGTCACAACAAATGCCTGGTGGGTTACATAAATGTCACTCAGCTCTATGAAAGGTAAGAACAACATATGGTCTTCTAGATGCAGTTTTCTATCAGCTGTTCTGAATGATCTATAATAACTACTGTGCTGTATTTTCTGGATGCTCTTGTATGTTCACTGACAAGATTTTCCATTTTTTCTTACCAGATATTAGCTTGCAGATAAAGCCTCTTTCTCTTCCTGTGTAATGATAAAAAAATCTTCTGATGTAGCATGGTTATTTTACAACATACAAGTTAAACACTTCTGAATAGCTTTAAAGATGAAAAAATGCAGTATGTTCTTTTCAGTCAAGTTGTGTGTCACAAATTTATTCTGGCATAAAGACTGGAATGTAATTCTTGTCTGTCGCGTTCCTCTCTGCAGTTTCCTATTGAGGAAGAAGAAGAAATATTGTCGTCAGTTCTGCCAGATTCGAAAAAGGAAAATGACCTACCAGACTTCCCCCACATTGAAGAGTTTGGAAATCTGAGCTCTGCTCAAGCTAGGCTAGCCTATGAAGATTCTCACTTGCTTATAAATCTGGAGAAGCAAAAGGTGGAGCTGGAGAAACAGCGACTGGACATTGAAGCCGAAAGGTTGCAAGTGGAGAAGGAGCGCCTGCAGATTGAGAAGGAGCGGTTGCGGCACGTTGACTTGGAGCGTGAGAGGCTTCAGATTGAGAAGGAGCGACTTCAGATTGAGTGGGAGAAGCTCAGGCTAGAGACTCTGCATGCTGAAAAGCCTGCTCTGGAAAATGACCTCACCCAAACTGAAAAACCCATCATGCAGCCTCTGGATCTAGAAACTGAAAAGTTAAAACTTGAAAAGGAACGTTTGCAGTTAGAGAAAGAGAGGCTGCAGTTCCTAAAGTTTGAGTCAGAGAAGCTGCAGATTGAGAAGGAACGCTTGCAAGTGGAGAAGGAGCGCCTTCGAATTCAGAGAGAGGGTCACTTGCAGTGAACGTCTCAGCTGAGGTGTCAACTTTAGTGTTTTGATGTTTCTAAATTAGAAGTAGTTCTTTCCTTGATACTGAAACTGTCCTAGAGACTTAACATTCTTCTGTTCAGAGTTGAATGTTGATGTTAAACTGGAAAAAAAAAAAAAATGGTGCTCAGTATGTTGGTGTGCCTACATAAATGAGCTTATGTGTAAAATTGCTTTTCAGTGTATCAGAACTTAACTGTTAACGTTCTCTTGTCTTCAGTATTGTGCTGTATTAGTTCGGTGTCCTCCTCTCATAGTGGCCTTGAGAAGAGTCAAGGCTGAACCTTGTACTTTTTGTCACTGTACTTGTAGTAAGGAAGGATCAGAATAAATCAGCGTTTGCTGTGAGGACGTGGTGCTGACAATAGCCTGTATGATAAAGAAGTATAACTTCAGCAGAACACAGGAATACAGTCAATATGAGAGCGATTCATTACATTTTATTCCCGTCTTTTTTTTTTCTCCACCCCCACAATTGGGAAAAACAGTTGAAGAGTTATCCAGAAGTTAAAAGTGCAAGTTAAGTTTGTTGCAGTTTACTGTTGTTTCATGGCTTGAACTGAATGGGAGTGCAGAAAAAAACATTAGAGTTTTTTTGGCTTTTTTTTTTTTTTTGTGGATGAAGTATTCGTGTTAGGTCAAGTTACACATCAGCCATACTTTACTATAAGCTGGCCTGTTGGTTTCACCAGATCATTAATAATGCTGTATGGAGTAGAGCACCTATGTTAGCATAGCACAAGGATTTACTGATTGATAAGGCATGCTGACTAATGAGTCTGTGATGACCCCCTGAAGGAAATTACTAGACCTTCTTCTTGGAAGGCAGCAGCTGGTAATGGGAGTCAGAAATGGAGACTGAGCACAGCCTAAGAACCTCTGAGCTTGAGCACTTATATACACTCATTGCTGGTTCTGCTTGGCCAGCACCAAGGT
This sequence comes from Cyanistes caeruleus, assembly GCF_971803275.1. Taxonomy (NCBI): domain Eukaryota; kingdom Metazoa; phylum Chordata; class Aves; order Passeriformes; family Paridae; genus Cyanistes; species Cyanistes caeruleus. Next base: position 73,893,038 of record NC_141703.1, read on the forward strand.
CATGTCTGCAAGGCAGCCAGAAGAGGCTTCTGTGGCTCTCTAAGTTATATATTTTAATTAGACAAACAGAAATGGTCAGTGCTGAAGGCTGTTAGTATTTTTCATAGGCAGTGTAGTGTTATAACAACAACCAAAAAAACCAACCAAGGAAGCTTTCTATTATTTCATATATGTTTAAATCCCAGCTGAGCCAGACTTCCACCTTTCTCATCTTTCTGCTAGTAACTATCTTGTAAACTCCATTGGAAATGTAGGACCGTGGGAATACTAAGTCTAAACATATGTTGGGTGACTTAGGTGAATTCTTGTGCAAGTAAATAATATTTATACCACTACAGGTTTACTTTTATTCTGCAAAGATTATTTTTTTATTACTGAAACAAATGTGCTTCTACAGTGGAAATAAATTTGACTACTACACTCCAAAATGTCTCTTGAGGCTTTTTTCACAGAGAACTAGGTTACATCTGAAGAGAAACCTGGATACTGAGCACTGCAGCGCCCCAAAGTTGCTGATGCCTGTAATTCCCTATGTAGTCAGAATGAGGAAGCGCCTCAGAGCTGGACTTAAATCAGCTGGGGCTTACTTGAGAAATGAACAAGGAAGGAGAAACCAACCACTTAGATAAAAATTCCCAGGGGGAAGTTTCTGTGAGTTTTTTCTTCCTGAATGTGATGGGCTGACCTCAGTGGGATGCCAGGTGCATGCCAATATTGCTCCATCACTCTTCAGCTGGACAGGGAGAGAAAATACAACAAAAGGTTCATATGTGGAGGTAAGAGCAGGGAAGAGATCACTCAGCAGTTACAGTCATGGGCAAAACTGGCTCGACATGGGGAAATTAGTTTACTATCAATCAGTTAAGAGTAGATTAAAGAGAAAACCAAATCTTTAACCACCTTTCCCACAGCATTCCCTTCTTCCCAGGCTTAAGTTCACTCCTGAATTTCTCTACCTCTCTCTGCAAGTGGTGCAGGAGGATGGGGAATGGGGACTATGGTCACTTCATCCCATACTTGTCTTCTCCTTCCTTAAGGGTCGGACTCACACACTTCCCCTGCTCTAGCACAGGGTTCTTCCCACAGGAGACAGTCCTCCATGTATTTCTGCAACAGGAGTCCTTCCCACAGGCAGCAGTTCCTCATGAAGTGTTCTGGTGTGGCTCCTACAGGGTGCAGCAGGAACAGGCTGCTCCAATGTGTGTCTCCTGTGGGGTCTCAAGTCCTGCCAGCAGGACTGCTCCAGTGTGGGCTTCTCTCTCCACAGGTCCTGCTGGTAGTCTGCTCCAGTGCAGGCTTCCCCTGCAGTCACAGCCTCCTTCAGATGTTTCCACATGCTCCAGCATGGGGGCTGCAGGTGGATCTCTGCACCCCCATGGGCTGCTGGGGCACAGCTGCCTTGCCGTGGTCTGCACCACAGGCTGCAGGGGAACTTCAGCTCCAGCACCTGGGGCACCTCCTGCCCCTCCTTGTGCACTGACCTTAGCATCTGGGGCTTTTTTGCTTGGATATTGTCATTCCTCTCTGGATGTATTTGCTTCTGTGCATTTCCCCCTTGTTAAATACACTGTCATTGCTCAGCACCATCACTGATTGACTTGTCCAGGGGTGGATCCATCTTGGAGCCCCCAGGGTTTGGCTCTGTTGGACATGTGGACAAGCAACTTCTCTCAGAAACACCCCTGTAGCCCTTTCTGCCAGCAAGACATTACCTCACAAATCAAATACCCCAAAATAAAGGGGCAAATCAGCAGCTCCTTGATATGTATCATGCAAATTGATATTAAAAGTAACTGCCTGTGATTTAGAGAAAATACTTACCTTTTCCTTTTAAAGCATGAAAGAGGCAGAATTTACGGAGTTAGTCAGGTGTCTAGTGCACAGAACATTGACCAAGATAGTGGGATAGCATGGATATTATGGTTGCTGTGATCTGAGGTGATCAACATTCTAAATAACTATTCTGACTGCCAAACATGGTCAGAGTAGGAACAAGCGGCAACGTAACCAGCTCTGCAAGAGGTAGTGACCAGAAGGACCAAGTGAGAAGAGAGAGAAAGCTCCTATGATCTTATCTGGAAGATATGTCTGGCCAGGAAGGAGCAGGTGTGGACTCTGGCTCCTGTTTTGACAGGTAGTTGAGCTGCTGCTTGATCCCAGCACCTCTGTCTTCATGTTTTGTACTCCATTTATTCATTAGGATAATGATTTGTATTTTACATTGAACATCCTCAGAATTGTTGTACCCCAAGAGCATTAAAGGTTTTAGGGAAGAATAGGTAGATAAATCTGAACCATTTCTGAATTCTTAATTGTTTTGGAAATTTGGACACTTTTCCAAATGTTAATAGTGCTGTATGTAAGCAATTACTTTTCCTAACAACTATTCAGCCTCCTAGGGAAATGATGCATCTTCTGGTTATAGTAAACGTCTTGGAAAATACTGAATGATGAAATTAAGTATTGAGATAAATCATTGAAAATAGTTTCAACATAAAATTTAGAGAAAATTACAGAGTTTAATACATCCATTTTATAGCTTGCTTTTCACAATGAAAATGCAGTCATTTTGTGCTAATTTGAATTAAAATGTCATGTATTTAAATACTAATCTGCAATCTCTTTAACTTTAATTGCTTGATTTACCAACCTGTGATCCTGATGGTGAAGCCTAAGGTTAAGATTTCAACCCTGTAAATGTAACCCAAGTTAGGACATACACATGAAGTCACTGTTCTACCAACATTTATCATGGGGTTAAAGTTGTAGATGCAGTCCCCAGGAACAGCCCAGGACGAACAGCATCCCAACAGGACACAGCTGAGTAGAATTCAAAGAGAACTTCCTTTACTTGAGTCAGTGGTCTTATGTTATTTCTAGGACATTTTGACCCTCTTTCATTGTGCATAAAGAGATGCTGCAAGCAATGTATACAAGGCATAAAACATTAGTTTTTTAAGATAAACAAGAGATGGTTAGGATTTCGTAAGTATTTGTGTCCTCATCACCTCAAGGTGTCTTTACTAGCCAGGGAATTATTAGCCAGGAGAGGAAGAGTTTCTAAAATCCCCTGTGCAAGTGGGAACAGAAGCCTGTAATTTATATTTCTTCACTTTTTCATGGAACTGTTCATGCAGTTGCCACAAAAGAGAATCAGTGATGAGTATCCTGTCTGGCTCATTCACCCCCAAAAAGTCTCTGCAGAAAAGCACAGAGTGCTCCAAGGAGATGGAGTCAGACCTAGGGCTGATATTTTACAGACACAAAAATACCATCAAAAATCCTACTCTCTGTCAGTCAGGAGTCTTGACAGAAGTGATAGGTGGGAGAAGAGGGAGGAGGAAAGACTAATTTTTCATTGTTGTTGTTGAAATTAATTAGTGAATTTAAGCCAGATGGTGTCAGAAAATGTCACCATATGCAATAGTATTCACCTTTTTTCTCCTCTTTTTCTTTTCCTTTTTTCTCTTCATCTTTTCCTGTTTGTTTTTTCTTTCTCTTTTTCATTTTCTTTTCTGTGTATCACTGTAAATCTGAATACCTGCATCACTCAGGCACTGTGGAAGTTTGCAGCTAACATTAAGATGAAATATAAGTAGGCTGGATTATTCTGTAGGTTAATGAGTTTGTTTTGCATCAGGGGCTCAGAATGTTTGTAGTTGGTATTAAGGACTATGGAAAGATTTTAATCCAGGGAAAAGAAAGGAAAGGAAAGGAAAGGAAAGGAAAGGAAAGGAAAGGAAAGGAAAGGAAAGGAAAGGAAAGGAAAGGAAAGGAAAGGAAAGGAAAGGAAAGGAAAGGAAAGGAAAGGAAAGGAAAGGAAAGGAAAGGAAAGGAAAGGAAAGGAAAGGAAAGGAAAGGAAAGGAAAGGAAAGGAAAGGAAAGGAAAGGAAAGGAAAGGAAAGGAAAGGAAAGGAAAGGAAAGGAAAGGAGAAAGGAAAGGAAGGAAAGGAAGGGAAGGTGCAGGAAAGGAAGGGAAGGTGTGGGAAGGTGTGGGAAGAGAAGAGAAAAGAGAAGAGAAGAGAAGAGAAGAGAAGAGAAGAGAAGAGAAGAGAAGAGAAGAGAAGAGAAGAGAAGAAAAGAGAAGAGAAGAGAAGAGAAGAGAAGAGAAGAGAAGAGAGAGAAGAGAAGAGAGAAGATGAGAAAAGATAAAGAAGAAAAGAAAAAAGATTGCATTTTTAGAATAAATTCCCACCTGTATTTGTTTCCAGATAATCAACTTATTTGAAAATGCATGCTTCAAGCAAATATGAGGAGGGAAGAATGGCTTTCGTGTGGGCTCGGGGCAATTTATAGTACTTCATCTTTTCCTTGTTGTTGTATTTTGTTGCCAATTTGTACCAAAGCCATGATTTCCAAAGCACTAGCTATGCCACTTGTGCTCTTGGCTTGGTGTCCCCAGGTGATCTAGCAGTGACGGGGTGATCAGCCTTTTGCCTCAGGCAGCATCAAATGGGAGTCGGGGAGGGAGCTCTGGGCAGTGGGAGCTCTTGCCCCCAGCTCACTGGGTTTTCCTCTCTAGTCTCTTAAAGCAAAATCTCCTGATGCTAGGTCACAGGATGCCAATGAATGCAAGACTTCTCAGCCATCACAAAAAATACCAGAATAAAAACAATTGGTCCACTGACACAAGACCAGAAAAAGCACTTTTCAGATGCTGCACATTATCCTTTAAAACTTGACCTGCTTTAGAGGACACTTCCATCCTCTCCTTTTACAGATTATTAAGAATGCCATTGTTATTTTCTGTTCTAGTTTTATTGGTTTTCATTTCCCTGCTTCACTCTATCAGTAGTTTTACTCTATACATTAGTAGACTGTGAAATACCTTGTCTTGTTATTTCCATATTTTCTAATTGCAACACTCCATCATTAGTCAACGGGTTCATAATGTGGAAGGCAAAGTTGCTATTTCATTTCATGCTGTATAATACAATGCTTTTGGTTCAGTAATTACATTGTGCCAGACTTGTGATCAGTCCTGAGATAGCTCACTTGTGATGGATAGCCCCATCACAGAGTGTATAAGAGTTAAAGGAAGAAGCAAATTTTTAATTTTGCTCCTCTGTCAATTTAGCTACTCGAATACTTCTTTTCAGGCCAATATTTATCTCACTGTAGAGATTACAGAAATGAGAACTTAAAAGAGAGAATAGAAGTTTGAAAAGCATTTTATAAAGTTTTGGTTTGCAAACCAGGAAAGATAAAAATTAAATGTTCCTCTGCAGAAAGCTATTGTGTGTTATTCTGTTAATGGATTGCCAATCTTCTAGTCACCTGTTTAATGTACTGGAGAAAATCATTACCTGCTTCTTATAACTGTTCTAAGGGTTATGTGAAATGAGCTCATCATCTTACTTACTACTATTGCTCAGTGCTAGGCCTGTGGAAAAAAAAAGATTTCCAAAGGTTTTTTTCTGTGTCATAGAGGTGTGTGTGAGTCAAACAATTCTCTGAAGTGCTGGAAATGTTCAAACAGTCATAGGATATAGGGATATAGGATATACAGGATATAGGGAGTGCCTTTTCCTAGCAAGGAAAGGGTAGCAATTATAGGGTACAAGAGTGTAGCATGAGTTGCAGGGACAGCCAGGACAGCCATGCCAGTGGAGTAAGGATGGAGAGAGCTGGGGCCTTTAGGAACAAATGACATCCTACTGCCCTGAGGTTACAGCAGAGGAAAGCCTGATCCTAGTGGGGCATGTTTACAATTTTCTGAAAAGGACCTGCTAGGAGCCAATTTCATGGACAGAATTTCTGTCCAGACAGACAATTGCTTTGGTTCAATAAAGCAAAGTTCATGTTCTTGCATATCTTTGTAGATATGAGGGCAAAACCTGTTCCTAGATTTTGAACATAAATAGAATTTTTTCCTGTTTATGTTGTAAAATTCTCTGCCCTTCATTGCTCTTTGACTTTTGCTCAGGGCTGCACCTTGGACTTTTCCATCTTACATCCTATCTGCCATCCTTTTTTGTATGTAAGCCTTCCCCCAAGGAATACTAGATAGATTCCACTAGTCAGAAATAACAAACTTACAGATCCCTCAGAAAGCCAAGGTCTGGTACCCTAATGGGAATTTTGTCATCTCACCAAAGCAAAGCAAGGTGGCTGTGTCTCAAATTATGTCAAGGTCATTTTGTATCCAAAACTTTGGGAAAGGTCAGAGGTTCAGAATTCAGTTAGAGGTAGTTCAAACGAGAGAGGGCAGCAGGAGGACTGGACTGGTGAGGTGGGTGGTACACACTCTGCTCTGACAGTGGATATTAAAACAGCTGAAGGGAGTTAACTGTGATACTTATCAAGTAGAGAGACGAGGAGACAGGGAAACGAGGCATCAGACAGAGCATTCTGGGCTGCCTTCCACTGCCTCCTCCCCTTTCTCAAGAAGGGAATAATATTAATACAGAATTGCTTTGGATTTTCCACCAGAGCAGCTCCTTCCAGCATCCCCTACGTGGCAGATGAGCAAAACTGACGTGTCAAGGCCAGCTGTAATGATAAAAGAACAACACAAAAAGACCACATCTGGAATTGGATTACAGAGGTAGAGTCAGTAAGTGAATTCCAGGGACATGGGTGAAGGCCAAGAATGATGGCAGCTACAGAATGGATAGCATCTCACCTCTCTTCCTGGCTCTGCAGGATCAATATGCTTTTCTATTGATTCAGGCATTCAACTGACTTTTTGAAATGGAAACATCACTACTATTTTATACACGTGCTACTAACACAAACATTTTTAGTTGAAGGACTTCATGTTGTTTCTGAGAGCAGAAAGCTACTCCAACCAAGAAAATTTTGAAGAAGTACTGTGAAGACAGATCATTTGTTCAGTCTACTCTACTTTTGGTATGCATCTTTTTTCACTATTGCATCAAAATAGCAATTGAGAAAGTAAAAGCACAGCAGAAAAAATTGGGGAAATTAAATATGCAAAGGTGAAGAGATGAATGACTAATTTTGCCATGCCTGGGTTCAGATATGCTGAACAAGAACAGCAATAGTGCTTTAAGCACTTGTGGAACTGAGGTCTGCTTGGTGATCCCTCCTTGGGGAATAAGCCTCAAGATTTCTAGAGAGAATTCAGGAGGTGAAATTAGGATGGTGAGCAGTATCAGCACAGACCCCTGGGGAGTGCAATGGTCCTTAAGCCTGGGATCCCAAGGGTCAGCCTGTGCTGATTCTGAGCATCTGGGAGGACGAGAGGTTCAGCATCCTTGTCCTCTGCCAACTGCCCCAAAGCTTAAGGAATTGCACAAAATACAGAAAGGAAAGAAAACATAGATAACTGTTACTGTTCTTTTGTATTGGTTTTAGCACACAAAAAAAGTCTCAGACCTGAGCCCAGGAGACAAAAATGGACTAATCTAATGAAAACACTAAAAAAATAAAAATTGTTTTTTAAAAAACAATTATTTTTATTTTTAAAAAATAAAAATTGTATGACTGTGTGGGTGCTACTTTTCATGACCTGCATAGGGCTTGGGCAAGAGCTTTTAGATGTGTGGAGGTCTCCCTGCAGAGACCTCCCAGAGCACCGCTGCGTGGTCTGCTCTAGGGATGGTGGCTGGTGCACTAATGGCTTTCTAAATCACTCAGTGTGGACTACAGGTAAAAGAACTAACACTGCTTCTCTTACAGGTTGGAGCTGGAGAGATCCTTTGGCTCAGAATTATAGAAGAAAAATGGTGCTCTAATCCAGAGTGGTTTACAGGAGAGCTGTTACTTCTGAAGGACTAGCTAAGGGTTATGGCCAGCCTCTGAACTATCTCACACTAAAGAAAAAAAATTCTGTCTAGTCAAATAGGCATTGTCACATAAAATACTGATTTATAGTTGACCTCATATAAAAGATGTAGATAATCTAAATTTTTTTATCCTAGATCATCTTGATAACAAAAGATTTTCCAGAAGCAATTCTTTCGGAGGCAAGAGTGAACACAAATACTTGAATTAGTTCATTTTTATCACAAAAGGACCCTTCCTGTGAATTGAAATGCACGTGCCGGCTCCTCCTTCTTCCTGGAGCCTGCCAGCTTCCCTTCCTTCAGATTGTTTTTTCCATCTGCAGTGTTTATAATTGTTGCAATGTTTTTGCAAGACGGAGACAGGGCTGTTTATTTAGGAGGCTGTACTCAGAAGCTTGTCAGTTTAGCTGGTCTGTTTGCCAGAAAAGAAAATCCAATCTATTAAGAGATGCCAGCTTTTATTCAGGATGAGCAAATCCATTCAGAAAATAAATCCCTTGTGCCCTCTTCACACTCTCCCTTTTGATACATGAGCATTGTTAAGTCTGAGTAGTTCATATGTTTATTCTTTTTGTAGAAAAGAGTTATTTCCTGTAGAACAAAAGTCTTTTGGGAAAGAAATCAAGTTCTGTGAACTTCAGTTCGCAGCTTTTTATCCAGGAGTTCAGAAAGAGGTTAGGAGAAAAACAAAAACAGTGTAAGTGGAGCAGACTTTGAAAAGCTTTTCCTAAACCTGCTCTGACATTGTCAGAGGGAGGGAGCAGCCTCCAGACTTGATCTGCCAGCTTCCCTTGGGGTCAGCAGAACCTTCTGCATGGCACAGAAGGTGTCAGGGCCATGGTCCTTCTCCTGATGATCACTGTGCAGGCATCCTCACCATTGCCTGCACCAGGGGAAGCTCAGAAGGCCTCAGCAGTGTCTCTACTGCTCTTCAGTCGATGGAGACATGAACAGGAAAGTGTACATCTGTGTGTGCATATAAACCATATGGAGGAGGTTTAGGAGAATATAGGTTCTGAGGAAGATAGGCACCATGGACCACAGGATAAGAGCTTCCCCTCAGCCCATGAGTAATGCAGTTGAACACTTGTCCCAAGTTTTGGTGTACCCCTACCCAGGTGCACACTACAAATCTGACACATGACGTTTTTGTTTGGGTGGTTTTTGTGAGTGGGAGGTGAGGTGGTTCATCCCTCCTTTCCTCCCAGGCCATACTATTATCAGGGAAATGCCCATGAGGCCTCGGCCTATGACCAACAGCACCTGGAAAGAGCTCCTCTTGACCTTATCAGAAACACCACCTGCTCCCAGAAACTTGTGCTGCCTCTTCCCCTACTTTTTTAATATACAGCCTTAGAAACTTTTTTTTTTTTTGCCTGAGTAACAACCCAAGTGGAATGACATTTTTGTTCTCAAACTTCTAAAGAAAGGGTGCCGACCTGAAGTGCAGCCAGGATAAAACTTCATTATGACTAGAGCCTACTCTCTTGAGTCCCTGTAATGAGATCCTTTGAACTCTCCCGGACCACACTGTCTGTGTGCCTACAAGTGTGTATCTGCTATAACCAATGTGGGAAAAATGCTGCTCTCCTGGCTTCTGAAGTACTTTAGGTTTTTAAGTAAATTAGCCCTGTAAGTAAGTTACTGTTGTGTTATTGTAAATCCCATACAAATCTTTTACTCCCTGTACCTTCCCCTCCCCCTGTCTTCGCAAAGATAGTTTTGGGGTTGTTTTGGTTCATTTTGGTTTGGATTGATTCACCCTGGATCTCTTGCTGGTTTTTCTCACTGTGCTTAACCATCTAGTAAGCAGCAGAGGGAACCTTGCCAATGAACTTTGTCATGCTGTCACTTTTATAATTAACTTGTTTTTACTGATACCTTTGCTGGTGATTCTTTAAGCAATTTACAGCACTCATTCACAAAAGGAGGGAAGGAGGTTGTTTTCCTTTATTAGTCTTGTCCAGCATGGCACAAGCATTCCAGGTCCTGTGGCAGGTTTTCCATCTGCTTCACAGCCTCTCCAGCATTGCTGTGCTTCTAGAACTGGAGCAAACAAAGAACAAAAGGGTGGAGAGCCTGGACAGTTGGAGAATTCAGATGCTATCAGGAAGAGACCAAATTAGCACTTGTAACTCCTAAGGAAATTTAAAGAATATTCCCTATCAAGTGCCCACGAGAACATCATTGGCTCAGAGTCTCATCCAAAGTCTACTAAGGAAAAAAAAGCTCCTCTTTGAGAATGAAAGAGAAAGGAAGAAGCAAGTCCCATTGTTAAGAAGTGACTATATTGGTTATTCAAACTGATTCTGTGATACTGAGATAAATGGATTTTAGTCTGAAAACATTCCTCCAAAAACAATGGTGAACATCCATGGTGAGACTTTTCAAAAATTCGGTGGTGCATCCAAGGAAAAGGAAATCATAAAACTGGAAGGGCAGAAGGGAGCTTCTCAGGTTAGTTGCATAGCACATTTTCCTGATGGAATATTTCTTGTCAAAGGCCTGAGCTATGGAACTATCCTGGGATGAGTGTCTGAGAAAAGTGAGCAGGTCCAGAGTTGTGACAGATACAGTTTATGTGGCACAATGGCATTGTTTAGACTTAATTTAATTTGATAGCTAAAAATGAATACCAGAAAGTAAACAAACAGAGAGCTTTGGGGCTATATTTTCGCATGAACCAATGTCTTCCCATCAAGCTGCTTTTCTGACAGTGTCTTTGTTTTTCCAGTATAAATTCCACACTGATCTTATTAATCCTGCATTTTTATTAGAGATATTTTTTCTAGACTTATCTCTGCTCCTTTGTCATATTTAACCTGGAGTTCAAACTGAAATTTAAAATTAGTTTTTTGAACCAGTATAGTGAGGTGGGTAGCAAAACTGAAGTGTCCTGTTTAGATTTCCCAAACTTTGGATACAATGGCTACCTGGAAAAGTTTTTCCCAATATGCATATTTTTTTATACTGCAGTAGGAAGAGAAATAATAGGGACTGAACAAAGGTATGAACCTGTTTTAAACAAGTATTAAAGGAAATCCTGACAAGGTATTTGTGAGAACTAAAACCAAATGCTTACAAAGTTTTTTAATTTAACATTTTTGGCTTGTTCCTTATTGATATTTGACCTTCAATGTAACTACTATTAACCTATGCAGCCCTGAGAGATGCTGTTTCATAGGTGATGAGAATCTTCAGGGACAAACAGGTTTTCAAAAGCTGAGCATATTTGTATCAGCAGCAGAAAGAGTGGCTCAAATCAATTCTCAGGCATTCCCCTACAGCGGTTTCCCCTACATCAGCACCAAAGTTTGACACCACCTTCAAGCTGACCCAAGAAAGTTACAACTGGACAGACAGCTTTGTCACCAATATACTAGGCAGTTCATCTCCAGAAGCAAAATGCAGAGAAGGATAAGTGAGGTGTGTTTTCCTTTTTAAATAAAGGCTGATGTCAAGATTTACTGGTGTGGTCTAGGGGCAGCTGTTAGTGCTTGTGGAATATTTTTCCCTATACAAGAAATTTAAGTTTAAAAATGGAGTCTGTTTGGTAAGTTTTAGCAGGTCTTATGTATTTGGCAGAAAAACACCCCAGCCCACCAACCGTGCTACTAATATATATGAAATGCAGCAGCCAAAAATTTTTTGTCCTTTATTTTGTATATGTGTGGGTATATAGGAAATCATCCAAAAGAAATCAAATTAAGAAATGCATCACCAATTATCAAATATACATAAATTAATCTTTTCTTCCTGAAATACCAATTCAGGGGACATACTCACCTACTCATCACATTTCCCACTGAAATTACCAGAGCAAGGTTGTCGGCCCGCAAGGAGTAGGCAGGGAAAAAGCCACCACATGTTCACTGCAGCATGTGATAATCACTCACTGCCGAGTGTGGTTTTGCTCTCATCCCACCTTGTCCTTCCTCCAGCAGTCTGTGACTGCCCTGGAATTTGCCTGGTTGCTCCAGGATCAGCTCTGGGGGGTTAAACCTGTCCTAGGGGTCCTGGGTGGGAGCTTGGCTTCATTCTTCCCTGAGTGTCCATCCAAGGCTGGTGGCTGTGGTGGGGTCTGGGCAGTGCCCTCATTGACTGCTTTTGGAGGGAGAGGAGAGCATCTCTTCCCTTGGGTCACTGCTGGGACAGCAAACCTGCCATGTCCCTGAAGAGAGGTCAGGCAGATCTCCAGCTAAAACCAGGCAAGGCAGAACTTTCTGTCTTCAAGTGCACACATCTGAGTGGGTCTCACAGAGCTGCAGAGGTTTCCCTTCCTACTGCCAAAGTGGTCTCGGGTTGACAAAGCTTTTAGGAGTATGAAATATGGCTGACTAAAGCATTGTGCTGACACAGCCCCAGGGTGCATGTCTCAAGAGCTGTTCCAGGTTGAAAAGAACTGCTGCACAACCAGCTATTTAAATAATAGATCAATTTAATTTATCTGAGAGAACATGTCATGACTACATAGCTTGATTAAAGTCTGGAAAGGTCTACATGGGAGATTTCAGAGGGTAGGATATTCTAGCACATGAAGGCAAAACAACACAATAAAATTCTTGGATAAAGAAAGTAGCTGTGTTTAACCTTGAAAAAAGTTAGGGTTTAAGTCAGCTCTGAGTGGCATTTGAAAGCCCAGCACCAGCATGGGAGGTGCTGTGGGCTGTGACAAATGTGCCCTCCAGTGAGATGCTTTTAATTTTCTCTTCTCCACTGTACTCCTGTGAGTCTCTGAAAAGAGCAATTTGGGATTGCCCAAAGTGTCCCTGCTAATAAATGATCAAGGTCTGAGTGCCTCTAGAAGACAAACACTCCGGGTGGTAGGTGGGTATCATGACATGGAGCATGGATGCACCTCACAAAAAGTGAGCTTGTGAAACCAAGTGACCAGCCTACATCCCAGTGCTTTTTCCCTGTTACCTTTATATGGTATAAATTACACTGTATGCTGGCAGGTGCTCCTTATGTCCTTGCAATCCTGCCATTATGATGTATTTTTCCAAAATAAACACCGGAAAACAGCAACCCCTTGGGCTTTATCCTTTTGTGGTAGACTTGGAAGTGTTAGGTTTACAGCTGGACTCACCAGTCTTGAAGGTCTTTTCCAACCTAAATGATCCATTTTCAACAGTTTGCATTTACTGTGGTACAAATGTTTACTCCCTTCAGCAATGACAACCACCTTAGCACTGCATCCATCACACACTCCTTTTCTGTGCCAGGACTTTGCTATAGGTGCTCTCCCCATTCCTGTGCCTCTATGCTTTTCCTTAAGTCTCTTTTAGAAATGAAAATATCCCTCTTTCCTGTGTATAGGGAACTGTGTACCTATGGACAGTAGAAGTCCAAGCAACTACACATGGATCTTGCAAAATGGGGTTTCTCTTAGTGAAAGAGATTTGGGAAATGTTTGGTACCTGGTCACGAAAGGAGCAGAGAGAGCAAAGGGGCTGTGGGGAAGTTGGGCATTAGAAGGAACAACTGTTTAATATATGGTCTCATCCTTTTCAAACTAATCATTTACTAGATATGAATAATCCTTGGTGAAGAATGCCACTTCCCCACTGGGATGGACAAATCAGGATCTGTGGGTGTGCTGTTTGGCTCTTAAATTTTGTGTATGATCAGCACCTTAAATTGCACCCTCCACATCATCTCTCATAACACACTGTCTTATCACATGCTAAGCATAAAACTCCTGCTCAGCAACCTGTTCCTTCTGTTCCAGGAAACTTGTTGCTTCCCTCATCTTTGTGACTCATTGCTGCCACGTTGGCTGCAAAGGGTTTCAAAGTCAGAAAATCCCACATATGGAATGTACCTCTAAGAATGGCTCCAAAGTCTCATGTCAGGCAGTTCCGCTGCCTTTTTGTTTTTAGTTTGCCACAAAACAACTCTATCTCTCTAGATTTTTCCAGTCAAGGAACAATGCTATTCCATGTTGAAGAGCCAGTGACAGGAAGGAAACAATCCTCCACTGAAAAAGATTTAGAGAATATCATTTAACTTGCAAGATGCTCAAGTTTCTGTACCCAACCCACACTCAAAGCTAGGACATCCCATCTCAGTGTTAGATCAGGTTACTCAGAATCACATCCAGCACCTTTAATTATCCCTGAGAATGGAGTTTCCACAGTCCCTCAGAGCAGTCTGTCTCCATGTTTGACCAACCTTTCTGTAAAAATTCTGTTTACAATTATCTAACTTGGATTTCTGCTGTTGCTAGTTCTCTCCACTGTGTCATGTCCTTTTGCTGCCTTTGTACACAGCTCTTGACTTGGTGTTTCCGGAGACGCTCTCTCTTTCCTTGGAACAATCTCCCATTGGATTTGTTCTAGCAAGATATTTGGATTGCCACATGACCACTAGGACCAGCTCAGTACAAAAGATTTAGCCTTTCTGTGACTCATTCCAAGGACTTTCTCCAAGTACTGCCCACTTTTGAGAGTACTGCTAGAATTCTTTCTTTGTTTTTGTTTCAATTGAACATTTTCTGTTTGACATTAATGGTAGCTGGAACTGTGGAGTTTGGCATTTTTTCATTTTCTTTTTTTGTGGGCTGACACCGGTCTTCCCATTGACTGAAATGTTGCTCAATGGCATGTGCTGTTTCCCTATAAAAATTTCAATTCCACAGTTGGAAAATGTACAAACTTTTTTCTTTCCTGTTCTTTCTTCTAACAAAGAACATAAGAGAGGATGTTCTAGAAAGGGACTTTTTTTGTCTTAACATCCTTTTACTGAATAAATGGGTTTTGTGGCATTTATCCAAGAGAGCTAATTAAAAAATAGAAGATAAAGTTTTCTTATTGATGACTTCATACCAGGAAAGAAAAAAAATATTATTCTGCCTAGAAATTACTTCTGTTTTCTAACTACTTGGAAACCCTTCAGATATATCAAATTTACTAAAATGTGGTGTTTATCCCTTTGTGCAAGCTTACTGTATGAGTATAAATCCTTTTTTTCCTAAGGGATATTAAAGTAAATGGGCCTGAGGAAACACTGCTGAAATATTTATCTTCTTTCAGCTGTAAATTTGGTCAGAGAGAAGTTAGGATATTTGGCATTTTATACACAGAGAAGCTTTAGATTTGCAAAGCTTCATCTCTCTTTCTTCTTCAAAGCCAAGCTCATAAACAAAGGAGCTGTTCCCAAACTGTCAGCATAATGTCACTCAGCTCCACGAAGTCACCACACCACTTCCATCGCTATAACAACTTAACATCATTCTGCTCCTGGTGCCTCAAAAACATTTCATGACCATCATTTTGAAAATAACTCTGAAGTGATGACTTTAAATGCAGTTGTTCTGCAATGTTTTGCAGAAAATCACTGTTTCAATAAGAAAACTTTAAAATGAAGAATTATTTTATTAAATATTAATGGCACTGGTAATTTGTGATAATGAAATGTTTCTCACTATTAAAACACACTTTTCCATTTTGTTCTCCCTTATTATTTTCTATTTAATATCAAATGTTGAAAAGTTTTATATGACGCTGAGACTTCGGATAAACAGTTTGGAAAAATTGAATGCAATTTAAGATGGACAAATGTAAAACTGTACACTTAAGTAGGAGTTATCCACATAAGAAATGCAGAATGAAGGCTGAGTGACTCTAGCTTTGACTCTGCAAAAAAGTCAGGAAGAAAATGCACCAACATCCTCCTACTCCAGCAGATTAAAAAAAAAAAAAAAAAAAAAATAACCATTAGGAATTCTGTCTGTAATGATCATGAAAAGGAATCCTTGTGCTTTTATTGTGACCACTCATCAGACTGGAATTGGTGGAGGCTTTCAATATGGGACCTCATGATTGATTTGATTCAGTTGGAAGGAATCCCAGGGACACCGGTGTAACCAGTCTGAGGTTTAGAAATTAGTTTAAGGTCAGCTGTCATACAGAACTTAGGTATGGTGTTGCCTTTCAAGGGAGCCTGTGTGGTGACAAGATCACAACTTTTGTCATCCTGGCACAAAGAATAGCTGCAGGACTGGAAGAAACTCCAGTGGGAGGGAGAAAGTCTTGGGGCTTGATGTAGGTGAGCAAAGGTGGAAAAACTCAGGGCAGTGAAAGAAATTCATGACCAAGTGGTGAGCCAGGCTTTGGCAGAAGGAGCTCTGACAGGAACATGCTGGAGACCAGAGCTGTAGTGGGGCTTGAAATAAGGAAAGAGATCTAAGAGAGTGTGGGAGAGAGCAGGGGAACTGTAAAGAGGGTAGGCAGCCAAACAGTAGAAACCAGTAGAGCAGGTTCACAACTCACTCATTCAAATTTCCATCAATCCCTTTCCTCCTCACCAGCCCATTGATGCCTGACAAGGCAGAATTCTAGCCTAGGGAAAAGGGCCAAAGTGGCCCAGCAGGGAGAGAATAGAAGGGATGAGACTTGAAACAAAGCACCTTAGAAGAAGGTCTTTCTGCTCCTCTTGTTTGCTGATCCACAAGTGGCCAGATGAGCATCCCACAAAGTGACGTGTCCATGGACTGAGGATTGTGACTGTTACCGAGACTCATAACAAGATGAGACAGTATGACTGGTTTGGGTGAACTTCATGCTGATGGGAAGTCAAAAGCCTGTGTTGCCTTGTGGGAATAAAATCTCCAGAGAGCTTTATCCAGGTTGACCACAAATTGCTAGTGCTCTATGACCACACACAGTCCCAAGGAGCTTCAGTGGCCTTCAGAAACAGCACGGTTACAACAATGTTGAGTGAAAGCATCAGCCAATTTCCTCTTTGGGTCAGGACTCCTAGGATTCATCATCCTTCAGAATTTGCCAAATGGACTAAGAATTGGTTCATGCTTGTCAGTTCTTTTTTCCTAGGTTAATTTAGTGTCATAGTGATTCCTGGTTTTCAGTTCCTAACAGAGGATGTGATAATCAGGTGGACAGATCTGAATGCATGGAAAGTATATCAACATGATGGACCAAATCCTATCAGTTGTGCTTGCTAATGGCTTCGATGTCTTACAGACTTCTCTCAGGCTTTGCATGCCCCCGTAACCAAATAAAATGGGAGAAAAAGGATGCAGCAGCATCTCCACATCACCTTCCTGCCTTTCAAGCACTGAGGAACCTGTCTGAAAGCAGTGATCTTAAGCACACACTCTCTCCTGAAGCGGATTCTGCTTGATGGGGAGAAAGAGGAGACAGGTTAGAAGTTATGCCCGCATGCTTAAAAAGAAACCTCCCCTTCTGTTCAGGAGCTCTGCAGGAATTTCAGACTCAATTGCATCATGCTTGCCACTTCAAAGCCTTCAGCGACTGATCACACACTTGGAAAATATCAAACCTAACTCAACCTGACATGGTAATCATTGTAAGTCAACTTGTTTGACAGCCTCCTTCCTCAGGGCTCCTCCTCGTACTCAGAAATGTCTCTGGGGAAAGAGCGGGCATTTCTGCCCAACATTATTCAGAGTGATAATTGCTTGTTTTAAAAGGAAGCACCTCTTTACATTTTCCTTGGGAATGATGCAATTCAGTGTTTCATACAGTGACTTCATTTTTTTGCTTTGTGTAAAATTAGTTTAAAATACTCCCTCAATTAAGTCTTATATCTATTCTTTATATAAATTATGTCCTTTTCATGTATTTTCAATTTATTTGTTATCATCTTAGATCTGATTCATGGAATAGCTCCTGCAGTGAGGATGAAAACCAGACTGCCCCTGGCTTGGGTTTCTTCTGTAGACATTCCAC
Organism: Cyanistes caeruleus; assembly: GCF_971803275.1. Lineage (NCBI taxonomy): Eukaryota > Metazoa > Chordata > Aves > Passeriformes > Paridae > Cyanistes > Cyanistes caeruleus. Next base: position 73,910,502 of record NC_141703.1, read on the forward strand.
TTGGTGTGAAGAAATAAGTATTTATAGAATAACATGAAAATGGAAGTTTCTATATTACCAATAGTTAACTCACTTGAGCTGTAGGAAATACAGGCTCAAGTTCCAGCTGTAATGAAAATGTACCTGGTGAAATGCACAGAGAGAGTTCCCATGTACCTCCAGAGGGCCTCTACTGACCTGCCTTCAGCCCTTGACCCAGAATGTCATGCCTGAGGTTGGCTGAAGATACACTTACCACTTGGGAATTACCTCCCCATGTCCTTGAGAGTTCAGATTTTGGGCCATCCAGCTGCTGCTGTAACCAGGGTTCCCACCAGCTTACCAGTGGCTTATATTGATTAAATGGCAATTTGAACACAGCAGGTACCATGCAACATAATCTTTTGTAGCTGGGGGGAGCAGTCATTGCTAGGGGTTGTATCTGTGAGATACCAGCTGTGAGATACCAGCTGTGAGAGCAGCTGTGAGAGCAGCAGGGAGTCCAGAGTTGTGTGTTTACACACAGAATGGCTAGCAAGCATCCTCTGGGCATCAGGTACTCTGTAGCTGAAGGCAACAAACATTCAGATTGGAAGCGATGGCAGCAACCCCATCTTTGTGTCCCTGTGTCACTGGCACTGTGATCAGAGCTCATCTTACTGATGATGCAAACGTGCCAGACTCACTCCATGTCACAGTGTGCTGGCTGGACTTAGGTCACCATGAGGAGGAGCCATCTGCCCAAGTGACATTACTGTAGCGTAAATGTCAATTATTGAATGAGTCACTCTTGGTTGTCTTCACCAACGAAACTCAGAAAAGATTATTAGGGCATAACTATCCCACCCACAAACAGACAGCTCAAATCAGTTCCTTATACTGGATCCTACAAATTTCTAGATAGTTAAATTGGAGATGTTTAAGGTCAGTGACTATCACCGTGAATATCATGTTCTCAGAATGCCATTGCATTTCCTATAGGCTTTCCAGAAGTTATTTCTTAATCCTTGTGATTGAGCTTTTAACAGATGAATTTTTTTTGTAGAATATTGATTCTGTCCTTTAGGCAAAAAGACTTTTCTTAAAGTTGTTTTAGAAATGTCAGGGAACTTCCAGCAATTGACAGTATTGCAGGTAGCTGGAATATAAAAGGGTAGAAGGGAAGACACCACCTCTGTTATGTATTTACGGATGTCATGACTACCGTAGTGTGTAGAAAGACTCTTTTAATAGAATTACTGGATTTAAACTGCTGCAGTCTCGTGACTTCCAAATTCTCCATACCTTCTACACAGTTACACCAATATACATTTAAAAGTCTCACCAGATCAGAACTTTCCATCCACACAAGTGGTTACATTTTTATACCATTATGCATGGATTTGAACAATTACAATTAATATCAGGCAAAAGGCTAGGTAGAATCAGGGCCTTAGCACTGGAATCCTTACAGGAACAGCTAAAATGCACAAAAACTTGAAAAATATAATATATTTGTTTTCCCAGGACTTAGGAATGTGTAACTTGCCTTGAAGCACTTGAAAGTCTGCTTAAACAGTTTAGTTTTGTTGAAGGTCTTTGAACCTCTTAGCGAAACAACAATCTAAAAGGACAATCAGGGTCTGGCCTTTAGAGCTTTTTAGTATTTGCTGCTAATGGAAGATGAGGGACTGGTGAGCTGGGGGCGTGAATCCTTTCTTTAGTCATAAGGAAAGACTGACAGCAGGGCACACTCCTCTCAAGTGTGATGACAGCATGTCTTAGTCCCCTAACAGATAGGTCCAGATTCTGAGCTCAGCATCACAAGTGATAATGCACATCTCATTTAGGTAAGCAGCTTGGGATATGTGTAGCTGCTTTTGAATCCATTCTCAATGCAGAATAATAACAAAAAAATTAAGAAAATTTTGCTCTTAGGAAAATATTGAGGGTGGTCAAAACTTTTGAAGAGGTTGCCCAGAGCGGTTATACATTTTCAACACTGGAGATGCTAAAATTATGATAGAATAACACTGAGAAACCTCTTAAGCTTTGAAATTGGATCTAACTTCAAAGCTGAATCTACTTTAAATGGCAGTTTGAAGGAGCTGACATCCAGAATCCCTTCCAGTCTAAATAATTTCATGTTTCCTATTTACTAGTTTCAGCTTGCCTGACCTTACATTTAATGCAACTGTTATGAAATCAATAAGTTATTTGGAATCTGTGGCACTCCTCTCACTTAGAAAAGGAAGTGGCTCTAAATTTCTATTTATAATTCCACTGGTGACTTCTTACCCTTAGACATTTTAGCTGAAGCTAAACTTGCTGTTGCATACCAATTACACATTTTGTGCTAACAGTGTTAATTAATCCGTGTCTACAACAAATCTCTGCAGCTCCTCACAGGCTGCCTTTCTTTTCTTGTTTTCGGCATTAGTGTGGTGGGTAAATTCTGCAGGTTGAGAGCTTTAGGAGGTCCCTTCTGCTGTAATTTTCTATTAATGGATGAAAGTATACTTACACTTTGAATTAAAGAATATTTGTTCTTCATTCTGACATCCTATCAGGGCAGAAGCTATTACAGAATTATTAAGCAACAGAGGTGAACAGGTGCCACTGCCCTCCTTTACCACATGCAATGATTACAACCAGTTCTATAAAGCTGTACTCCTTTCCCTAGGCTCTGTTCTCAATTGCACCAAGGCAAATTCAATTCAGAACATGTACATTCAGTTCCCAGAATAGTCCCTAGGTGAAATTCAGCAATAACAAGGGGTTGCGTAAAACTAATTCTGCATGTGAGGTTCTCAGACAACCCAGCAAGTCTGTACTGATTTTAAATTTAATAGGTGTTTAATAGAATACACAACCAGTGTGGGAGGCTTTAATGTGTAGGACAAAAAGCTACTAAAATAACAGGGAATGTCAAAGCAGGCTGGTCCTGCATCGTGATTCACATCAGCTCAGAAAACTTATTTTGCAGATGAGTTTAATATTGTTGTGAGTGTTAATGTTAATAATTGCTCTTGATTACATTGAAACCGAAATTATTTTAGAAGCAGATAAATGCTGGTATAATTCAGTTCATCATTAAGACAGTTAAATTTAGAAATCTATAGGAAAATTATGTGTCTGAAGTCTTTTAATGCTCCTTGGAGATCTAGGCATTTGAGGCTTGAAAAGAACTCATCCAAACAGTCTGGGACACAACTCATTTATTCTCCCACAGGTACTACTTGAAATGTCTTAGGCCATCTGAAACATCTGCACAGGGGTCCCTTCTCTACTCCAGGCTGAACTCCAACTCTCTCAATCTGTCTTCACAGGAAAGGTTTTCCAGACCTGTAATACACTTAGAAGCACTCCTCTGGACTGGCTCCAGCAGGTTCCCATCCTCCCTGTGCTGGGACCCCAGAGCTGCTGCAGCCCTGCAGGTGGGGTCTGAGCAGAGCAGAGGGGCAGAATCCCCTCCCTGGCCCTGCTGCCCACGCTGCTCTGGATGCAGCCCAGGACACCTTTGGCTTTCTGGGCTGGGAGTGCACACTGACAGCTCATGGCCAGCCTCTCACCCACCAGCACCACCAAGTCCTTCTCACAGGGCTGTTTTCTATGGTCACTGCAGTCATGCAACAGCTACTCTCATGCACTAAGACAAAAGAGTGAGTTACTGTGGAGACAGCAGACCAATACCTTGAGATTGCTTTCTCAACCACCTGAACTTCGGTACAACTCTTCTTGCTGTAGCATTTTCCCTATCCAGATTTTTTTCTTTTTTTTTCCAAATATTCTATCTGCTTATGACAGGCATCAGCAAAGTGGGAATATCCTCTTTACCTTTACAGACCAAGTTTTCTTGCAGTAAAGCATTGCCTTGGAAGCACAAGGCTTGGAAATGGTAGGAGGATGTGGTGATTCCCCACTGCGGCTGCTGGCCATGTGGCCTTGGTGGGTCACGCCTCTCCATGGCCATGCAGCTGCACTGCTCGGGCTGCCCGATTCTGAATCCTCCTTGGTGCATGGTGACTGACACTGGACTTCTCAAAGGACTTGGGTGCCTCATTGCCAAGTGAAAACCTGACTTAGGGAATTAACAATGAGCTCCATGGAGCAACATTCCTAACAGCAGTGATGGGTTGTTTACTGAAAGTGAAAAAACATACAATGTGTTAAAGAGACAGGGGAGCATATAAGAGGAGTAACACTGGAAGACAGTAAATATCCCAAGACAGCCCTGACACTGCTCACAGTCTTGGACAAGGAAAGGATGAAGACAAGCTCCTGGAAAAACAGACAGACACAGTAAAACAAAATAGATAGCATTCTTCATACTCAGTCTCTCAATCTGTTCAGCCTCTAACATGTTACTTCGTGAAAAATGGAGGTAAACACTTTTTTTTTTTTTTAAAAAAAAAAAAAAGGACAAACTCAGAACCAACCTGCCCAGAAGTTGTTTTTTAAATTTAGCTGTGAAAACAAGGGAGCTTCCAGGTTTACTCCAAAAGGAGAAAACCAGACAACTCACCTAACCTAGCCAAAGAAACACAGAACAATTCACAGTAACTCATGAATGCGCTAAACATGCCAGTAAAACACGGATACAAAATTTAGTCACAGTGATTCATTATAGTGTTATCTGTCTTTTCTCTAAGACCCCTGCACACACTGTAGTTATTATGCCTGAGGGGTAAGCATCACTTTATTCTCATGTTTGCATGCAGTCTCAAGCTCTGTGTAAGAACTGGTCTCCATCATCCTGTATTAAGGTTAGTGGAAGGATTTAGGCTCTTGCCTGCTATGGTTCAGCTGTCTAATATTTTAAGGTCTACTTTAAGATGAAGTCATTCACTCTCATTCTTTATGTCTCCCTAGTAAGCTATAAAAGGTCTCCATAGAGTGTTTGAGGCAAGAAACTCATATTTATATTGTTGCTATCTGCACTGAAACTAACCCTGCTTTGCAACCCTGCAGCTGTCTGCGCCAGCCAGGAGCATCGGCTCGGCAGTGTCTGGCTCTGTTTTTGGCAGTAGCTGGGGCTTGGTCCCTGCTGGGCAGTGTTGGGATCCACCCAGGACCCACTCTCCTCTGCAGGAGAGCCCTGGGGGGCTGAGAGAAGCACTAGCACCAGGCTCTGGGGAAATGTAAGCCATTGGAACATGGCCCCTCATGGCTAGGGAGACTCTCCAGCTGTGATTACTCCAAGCCTGAATTCACTTGTAGTCTGGGCTCTGGCATGTGGCTTTTACACTGCTGGCAATCCTCTGGATTTGGACACTTGTGAGGCCAAGGAGAATTACCATCACAGAACACACTTGCTGCAACTTTGCACCTACAGACATGCCTGCTCCTGTTGACATCTGGCTTTTATTCAAAAGGCTGCTAGTCTTTCCCAGGCATGCCACCGATAGGCTGGGGGATGAAAGCTGAGGCTCCTGGATACCAAGCAGGCTGCATCTATCATCTGTCACATCAGTCTCAAGGACTGTCATCTGTACTTCCTTGCTCCCTGGCATCTCGTCCCTTGACCTACCCAGAGGACAAATGCTACCACTAAATTATTTCTTAACACTTCAGAAAGGTTTTTAGTGACTGGAACTAAAATACCTAGTGAATAATCATGACAGATCTTTAGCTGCTTTGAGTCCCTCCTCCCTAAAGACTTAAAAGCACTTCAGAAATGTGCAGGGACTCGGACTGACTCTGACAAGGTTCTGAATCCTGTTGTAAGAAATGAACAGCTCTTTTCTATTTTCCAGGTGGCATCCCTAATGAGCAGAAAACAACTCAAGCTCTGTCAATATTATAAGAACAATTGTTGTTTTATTCTTTTTGGTGGGTACAAAAACCACAGTTTCTTACACAGAACAAGATTATAAATAATATCTGTAACATGAGTGACCCGTAGTCTCTTTTGATTCTACACTGCAGACTGATGAAGTACTCTAAACATTTTATCATTTTGTTTCTTGTATTAGACAGATGCAAATCTGTGGAACACAGAATGATGGAACAGAATGAAGGTAACAGCAAACAAGAGGATGACCAACAACTTTTATAAAAAAAAAATCTCTGAATTTTATTACAGTGATGGCATTTTATATCAATTATTGCAATGATTTTTCCCTAAGATGGTTAGAAAAAAGAATTGTGTTGTCCTCTACTGAATTTACATCAGTTAAAAAGCAAGCATGTTTCAATATTCCTCTTTTTCCAAAGAAAATGTAAATAATTTCTTTATTTTTTTCACAGGATTTACATATTTATTATTTTTTTATCACAGTTTAGTGATTCATTTCTACAGCTGAACAGCTGAGTATTCTTCCATTGTATATATTGATGTTCTGGAGACACAGGTTAGCATGTTCATTGACTTCTATAACTATTTTTCCCTCTTTGTCAAGACAAAGACCAAAATGGTGTCCTTTCTGAGCATGTTCTTCACAGTTTAATGCGCTAAACTGGCAAGTCTTATTAGTTTTAAGTCCACTCAAGTGAAATTTGTTGCTGTTAATACACCCTTCCCAGCCCCCTCCCCCCAACAAAACTAAATTATGAATTTTCCTGATATAAAATCTGAGTTTGGGTTTCCGAGCTGAGCTCATGCACACACTGTTGCTGATGATGTCTGGCGCATTTGGACGTACTTCCCTTTCTCAGCCAAATTATTAGTTCATCAATGACACTCCCATGTCGTTACAGTCTGTGCTGTGTTCCCATCAGTCACCAACACAGTTTGATTAAGGCACTCAATTATTTTTTTGGTTTTTATGGTAGGTCCGATGCAATTACAGCCAATCCTGAACTTTGTCTAATTGCAGTTCCAGTGTGCACGGCCTTCGGGCAGTCGGGAGTCAATACGCGTCCATTTTCTCCCACACTCCCTGTGATGGATAATCTGGCTTTGTTTCTTATGGCTTCAGAAAAGGTAAGCTAGGTTTGAAGAGAAAGCAGAAGAGAGGAAAGTGTTATCATGTTTCTGTCCTTCAACCAACCAGGACACAGCTAACACCAAAAAATATTAAATTTTAGACATCTGCATTTTTCCATGTTAACGTTAAATATAAAAATAGTTATCATCATAAATATAATACATAGCACTTAAGTCTACTGGGGAAAAAAAGACTAGCAATTCTGAGGGTAAATTTCATTACAATAAATTGCTACTGATTTAAATATAAAATCTGAATTTGATAATATAATTAACTGAAGAGTTAACCTGAAGAGTTAAATTAACTGAAGAGGTAATACCTTCATCTAAATTGCTTCAAAATGAATTTATATACAGTGAGAAGACCTTTTGGAACCTGAAAGCATTAGCATCTGTGAGTAAAGTCATGCACAGGTGTTTATAGGTTTTGACCTTCAACTAGGAATGACAGGATTCAATTGAACTACTGAAAATTGTTTATAAATTGCAATTACTGTGGCAGCTATCTCTCTGGTAATTCCATCATTCAAATCTAAAGAAATTATTACTTATTTTCACAATGCAAATATTTAATATCAGGAAATCTGAGAAATGTACTCAAATCTCTTTCATATATATATACATATATATACATATATATATATATATTCCTACAATTAGAGAAGGTAACTTTCAAAGAAAAACTCAATTTATTGAGAGAAAGTAGTTTTATATGGTTTTCAACATTATGTCTAAATTTCCCATAAGAAGGCTTAAAATTTTGTTACTTAAAAATCTTTAGTTTCAGCTAAATTAGAAAAAAGTATTTTGTTTATGGACTAAATTACTCAAGCAAAAAAATCTGGATTTGTTAAAAGATTTATAGTTATGCCATCTAACTTTAGACATCCAAAAATCAGGAGCCAAATCTAATAGGAATGTCTCATGTGATTATAAAAAAAGCAAAGATGACTAGTTTAAAGTAAATGATTCCCAGATGACTAAAATTAGGGTAAGTGTATAAGGTCAAAAAATTCAGCAAGGCACCCAAACTATATCCATTAGAAGAGATTTCAGTGATAAGCATGTTAAGATATTAATTAGTGGGGAAATCTGATTTCTAATCAGGAGAAGCTATGTAAATGGTATGCAGGGATGCAGTCTGAAATACAAATTGGGTAAAAAGGGAGATAGGAGGGTGCATTCACATAGGAGCAAAAGGATAACAAACATTATAAAGTCATTTGGTTTGTTTTATTAGTAATCTCTACATTTTGAACTTTATCCCTCTGAGCCCAGTTTCTCCTTCTGAGGTAGCAGTGAAATCCTGAGCTGGTGTTTGATATGTGGAGTTAATTTTATATATGAGTATATAGGGATGAGGAAAAGCCCTTAAAACTCCCAAACATTTCCACTGCTTCTGGTGCACTTCTGAAGAAATTCACTAGTCTAATATTGCACTGTTATCAGTAGCTCCTTCAAAAAGTTGTCAAAAATACAGCAGCTGTTTGTGGCAGAGTCAGAGCTTGGATTTAAAAGCAGCTTTCCAAACCAATTACCCTAAAAACTTCAGCTCTCAAAAGCACCCAAATTCAGGAAAAGGCCTTAGCTTACAGAAGGCATTATGGCATTCCCCTTACAATGAAAAACCTTGGCTTTGGTAAAGGACATCCTTTGAAAACTTTCCCTGCTGTCACTGTACTTTGTGACAGGAACTGTTACCAAACAAATCTTGATTTAAAACAACACCCGGACACAAAAAGTGTAGCAGAGGTGATGAGGAAGTGGGGACCTGGGCCTATACATTACCAAAAACTTCAACTACCTCCCAGCAGCAAATAAAACTCTCTGCATTTGCAAAGCACAGCCACAATGTGCAGTGTGGTATAGAGCCACATGGTGCACGTCCTGAGTCCCACTGCAAATGGTCAGTGGCAAGAAAAAAACTAAAGGTGCTTCAGTGTGGGAGAGGGATTAGAGTCCAAACCAGATTAGAAAGAAAATTTGGGTGGAAAAGGGACAGCTTGCTCCAGATGTGTTAGATTTCTCAGAAAGTCATCACTATCTGTTCACGGCCATTCAGAGTTTTCCACCTGGAAATCTGAGTGAGAGCACTCAAATTTGTATGGGATATACAAGTTGTATGTAACTGTGCTTTAGCTGCTCAGTCTAAATAACTTTCTGGCCATTGACAACACACTCAGGACAGAAAGACAATAAAAGAGATCCAGGATAAAAAAAAAAAGGAAAAAGAAGGAAAAAAAATGGAGAACAACACCTTCTCAACAGCCTTCCACAGAAGAACAGAAAAGCTGCAAGGAAATAACTCTTCTCCTCAGAGCAAGACTAACAACAGCTCAGCAACACACCACAGGACAACTCAGACACTTACAAAGCCAGGAGGAGCAGGTCAAACTTGTACTTGAGACAGCGCCATAAAGCCAAGTAACCAGGTAGGTGTCTGCTCTGTGTTATAAACTATGCTATAGGTAACAAGCCAGGCTTAACTGTGCTGCCACAACATCAGATTTATGGCCTGGATGCAGAAATAATTTGAGGAGTGGCTGGGATAAGAGGGAAAAGTCTCGTTATTCACTGTGAATATTACCCAAACTGTGAAAGTCTCCTTTCAGTAAGTGTATGTGGTTAATAGTGATAAGGTATTTTCAAATTTGTCATTAGTTTTGATTAGATTAGTTGTGAAATTAATCTTGTGAAAATACTGACTGCCTTGTTTCTAATGGGAAACTGGAATTTTGGAAACTGATATCCTCAGTCTGTATAATACAGATATCCTAGCCTGTGTGTGTTCTTTTGTTGTTCAGGCTCCTCTAGTACTTGGGTCATAGGGAGGTGGCTTTGGCACAAATACCTAAGATGAACTTTTAAAGTATTTTTCTCTCTTGACTCTGACATTGGAAGTATAAAAGTCAAAGTAAGTACATTGCACACTTACTGAGCCATCCTGTAGCACTTCACCTTTTTTTGTAGTTAATTGTAATAATGTTGTTTTTCATTGCTTTTTGTAGTTTGGTAATCAATTTCATTCATTAGTTATAAACAACAGCATGGGATGGGAGAGCAAGAGAAGGCAGCTGAGCTGGAAGCTGGTTCCTGAGCTTCATGGCCATGAACTGAGAAGGCCATGGAGAGGTGGTGGTGGAGGCTGGCTGGATACTGGGAGAACCCCTTCAAAAACCTGTGGGTTTGGCGTGAGGAACTCAGCAGGGCTTTGCCTTAGAGCAGCAGGACAGAAGAATGTTAAGCTTCTCGCTGCTCTCGGCATCAGCTCTACTTGTACGCTAAGGGCTTAATACTAAGGGAAAAACTACTGCCCAGAGGAAGAGGAAAGGATTGTTCCCTCCTTAAAGCAAACTTTCTTCCCTGCCTTCAGCAGATGCAACTGCTTGCCAGTGCCTCTGGATGTCTTTATCCCACACATATAGACTTGTCCATTAGAGATAATATCTAATATAGATATATAATATCTATATAGACCCACATATACAGACTAGTCCTTCACTTTCATTTTCAGCTGCCTTGCAGGCAGGGTGAATTTCCCTGAGGTAACTCATGTTTGATTGTATGAAACTAAAATAAAAATCATGGTAATGAATATTGATTGTCAAGAGGGTTATTTAAGCTATTTTATATTAGTTTAAAACGTATACCATTAAAACTATTTGATGTTAGCTTAAAAAAGTCAGATGTGTTGGTTACTCATGCAGGTTAGAACCACCAGGCATCTTTCCATATTAGCAAGTTTTAGTTCCAATAGGATCTTTTTACTCTTTGGATAAAAAAAAACCAACAAAAAAACAACAACAAAAAAGATATCAAAGGTTTCAAAATGTGTAAGACAGACATATTTCTACAGAAATATGTGCAGCCATCATCATGGGCTCTGTAATGCTGCTAGCTGAACAGGGGTTCATGACTAGCACGTGTATGGACAGATGGCATAGTCCCTGATATAGTTCCCCTGTGCAGCGTGGCACACAGGCACCTCTCACTGCCAGTGTGGCCAGGAGAGGGTGACTGGGCCTTGGCAGTCTTCCACATATAAGCATAGGCATTTGTATAAGAAGTTCACTTGAAATTTCTCAATTTCACATACATACTATGCCAAAGAAGCGGAAAGAATTTTAGAAGTCTGTAAATATTTGCTCAAAATCCTAGTGATTTTTTTGTGAATTTTAAAAATCTGCACTCTAAAATGGTAATTATCAGACCCAAAATGAATTTCCAAAAATGAAAAACAAAATGCTACATTTTTGTATCATTTAAAGCATATTTTTCCAATAGGAATTAATCTCTGTGTTACAAGTCCCACAGAAATCCAAACTTTAGAGTAAGGTAATTATCTTTCTTTTAAATCCAAAACTCAGTTAGCTCTATTTTTTTATTATAAGAAAACACTAAGACTAAAAAAAATTCTGCATGTATAATCAGTGTCTGGTGGACTGGAATAACAGAGCTGGGTGGCAACTGTGGGGATTGTCAAGTCATGCCACGTTTAGGACATTCAGCCAATTTGGGCCAGGTCAGTATTTCAATGAAAGCTTAATTTTTTTGTTTGCTTATTTTAAGACTGCATTTTGAATGCATTGCACTCCGTAAACTTGATAAGAAATATATTTTCTGGGATTCTTACTTTTATACCAGCCTGGGGACACTTTCAGTTGTGAGCACACCACTAATGAATTTAAAGGAAGAAAGCATCCTTCACTTGCATTTTGCACAATGACTTGCACAGGATAATTTTTTTTAAGACCCTTATTACTGACAGTAGGGAGTGGACCTGGGAGAGTAACATTAGCATCTGGAAGTCCTGTGTCCCAGTGCACAGTAATGAATACAGATCTGTACTCTTGGAGTCCCCTTGACACATGCTGTGCCTCACATTTTCACTAGTGAGCAAAGTGCACACCTAACGCTTTTTTTTTCTTTTTCTTTTTACATGGTGAAATTGGCAGCTCTGTTACAATTAGAATATGAGTCCTTCTAGAAGAGGGGAAGAAAAGAAGAGCCCAGAGAACAGTATGGAGGGGAGAGTTTCCCAGCCAGCCCCCTCCCTCGCGCCCCGAGAACCCACCTATTCCTCGCAGCGCTCCAGCTATCATGCTCAAACACCATTCTCTGCTCACTCTGTGTTTGCTCTGTACTGTATGGTTCGGTACTGTACGGGCTGTGCCTTTAGGCTGTAAGCTCCTCGGGACAGGGACCTGTTATGTGTCTGGCACACTTCACCTACTGTACAGCGCCGTCTACTCCAGCGCTACACAAATAATAAATAAAAAATGATAAGTGTATCTCCAGTTGTTCCCTACAAGCTTTTTTTTTTTTTTTTTTTTTTTTTTTTTTTTTTTTTTTTTCCCTAGGTGGCAACATAAGTATTATATTATTAATCATATTTCCCTAAACTTATGTTTTCTGCTTCCACTATAGAGATGGCTCAGGAAAATGTAGCTGAAGGCAATTGTTAACAGAGGAGACGTGTGGCTTGCTATTCGCAAGGGCAAGGGAGCTCTAGCATGACAGGGTAGGGTGTTAGCTTCACTTATACAGCAGCCACATAGCACTATACAGCAGTATAGCTTGGGAGCTACATAAAAGTTATATTTAGAAGCTCAATTTGCTGCTGTGTGCCATTTCCAAAGGTCATAGAGTTGATCTGTCTAATGATTAGTTGGCAAGATACTCACTGTACGGATGAGAACAAGTGCATTAGTAAACCATCCCTGCACACCTACTCAGGGGAGCTATGCAGGATGCAGCTCGTCAGCACCAGCTCTTCAGCCTCCAAAACCACTGCATGAATGTCTAAAATACACTAGTCTTGACCTAGGTAAGGGGGTTTGTTACTGAAAGCTGAGGGCGATAATCAAGGTCTATTCACTGGTTAGTGACTCCTTGTGACTATTATAGTGGGCAAAAGTTGACCTGAAGCAGGGTAATGTGGGGAGGAAAAAAAAAAAAAGAAAAAAAAAAGCCACAAAATTAGCATAAAACATGTATCAAAGGAAGGGTCAAGGAACAGGGAGGGGAGGACGGAGCGAAGTAAAAACAACATTTAGACTTCTTGTAACAGTGCCTTTTCTTCCATTAGGTTAGCTATGGTTCAGTGATGTTGCCTATCCTAAATCTTGATTACAGATAAGGCCAATATTGAATAATACAGGCTTGCAGCAATTTGTCACTAGTAGAGTGCAAACCTTTCAGAAAACAGAGTTTCCAATCAAGTACTTGATTGAAACTGGCCCTCTGGATATATACTTTCTTAATTAAAATAGTTGTCATCTCTCAAATCGATTTGACAACTTTGAGTTGTTCAAAGTGCGTTTTTCATGTTAAAAATTCTTTGCAATGCAGATGTCTATTAGCAACATAGAATAATATACTGTACATCTGCAGCCAAAAGAACTGAACCACTTTGCACTGAATTTTTCCAAAATATAAAGCTCTGTTCAGAAGCAAGCACCACTAGACAGACATGTCACAACACTGCGTTACAAGATGCATCACCCACTCGCTGTAGTAGGCCCTAAGTCCTACCCCTAAATTTTAATACTTTCGGTTCCATATACGTTGTAACCTTCTCTATAAGTTGCTAAATTCTGGGTATTCTGCGAGGAAGTTGGGTTAAAAGTCTGTGCACTCTTTGCCACCTTCATTCGTTTCGCCTCTGCCCTGGACTTGTAACAGAACTCTATCAAAGCCACCAGCATTGCCAAGCCCAAGCCTCCAACCAGAATGTAGAAGACTCCAGCAACGTTGCTGAGACTCAAGGCACTCGTCTTGTCCTGGGAAAACAGAAGTAACACAGTTAACCCTGGAAAACGGATCCCGAGAAGCACAAACCACACATTAAAACGTTAGAAATAGACAAATAACAATGTTTAGCTGAAATTTCGTGACAGCTGTTTACATACTTTAGAAAAATTTGACCTATCTGGATCTATAAAGTATATTTTAAGCAACTGGTTTTCCTGGTTGGCATAAAAAAGTATTTTAAGTATATTGCCAACATATCAGGATGTCATTGCTTGCTTACTGAAAAGCATTACTTCCATTACATAGAGAATTAAACAATGACATGTCTAGCCCTCTTTAGGGGACATTTCAGCACTGATATGAAACTGCATTTACGTAAAGCTCTTCAGAAGCCTTGGAATCCAGAAATCCATTTATAGCAGACAAGACTCTGCCTGATCTTTTCAAGAAACAGTAATTGAACTTGTGATAGGCATTGCTGTTAATTTAAAATATCCAGACTGAGCTTCTGATACTTAAATGTCAGGCGAAAATAACATGCGAGGCTTAAATTCTTTCTTTGAACAAACACTTCCTTCGAAAGTGCACACTGTACCATACACATTGTGATATATTTGCCTCTTACCTATTATTGTATTTTGGTTTTATTTTACTACAGATACAGTTCTGGAACATGCCCATGGACTACTAAGCTCAATAACAGTATAATTCTAAATATCAATTTATGCAATTTAACATATTTTTTATAATTTAGAAAAAAGTAAGGATTTTCTTTAGAAAATTATTAAATATACATAATTTTACAAAAAATCACCTTCTTGGGTGTATTGTAGTAAATAACTATTCTACATTTCTCTATACTGCACTGCTTAGTTACAAAGCACATTTTTTTGACTTGAAATCCACGTGCTTTTTCAGTATAGTTCTCAAGGAACTCTCTCAGGATTGACTTCATATGCTACATTGTGTGCCTTAAAATACTTATAAAGCTTTATTCTTACGCAGACTATATAATCTTTAGCTAAAGTAAGGAGAACACTTAACTTCTGATTGTAATCTCTATGAAATTTTAACTTACGAAGACTGCAAAAAATTTGGATGTTTAATTTAAAGAGGCACTATTCATGGTGTAATCAGTAGATTAGCACAGTGAAGGTTCCCATGGATGTACAGAGGTGATTATAGCTGGGTTCTGCTTTGTCTGTGCCTTTTTAACTGGCTAGAGGTATCTAAGTATCTTGGAGATGACTGTTCCTCTGGTGGCAATTGCTAACATGGTGCTTGCAAATGAGGAGGAGGCAGGACTGAGAAAGACCTGCCCTAATGTAGGTGGTGGGTTGAGGCTTTCTCAGCTGTTATTTACAGGTACTTTGTCATCCTCTTGAAAGGTTTTCACTCCTTTTTTCCAAAGCACTTGCCAGAAACAGCAAAATGTGTCAGAAAGCTTGTTTCCCAGGCTAATTTTATCAAGGTAAGTCCTGGGACATGCAGGCAGCAAGCAGTCAGTGCCTGTCATTCTTTCCTTTTAGCTGTGGCTGCAGAGGCTGCCGTGGAGTCGAGTACTCTGAAGAAATGCCAGACTCCTCAAATACAGGGCTGGCACTGACTGTGGTGTTTCCCAGCCATCAGAAAATACCCAGTTCTGGGTCTGTCCCCATAAAGAGAAGGAGCTGTCAGCTGCCAGGATTACTGTTTGGGTATGGACTAGGATAAACACTGGAGGCCGTAGGAACTGTTAATTACTGAAGCCTTTCACTTCAAAGCTCAAGTTAAGTTTTCCTTGGCCCTCAAGGAGCCAGGGACATCCCCAAAGGCTGCAAGACACCACCATCCTGGCCAGCAACGAAAGGCAATCCTTCCTGCTAGCATTTCTCCTGTTCAGAAAACTGCTGAGGTAGGCCAGCTCCAAAAGAAAGTGAGAGAGGACATTTCCTAAGCAGTCAATGGGAAAAGTCCATACCTTCTAGGCAGGAAGTCAACAACTAATCCAGCTTGCTTCTTCCAAACCCAATAATCTGCTCTGTATTTCTTCAAGAGATGCTCTGAATATGTGGGATTATGTTTGGTGATTTAGATCACTGAAGGCTTTAAAATGCAATAGTGCTTCCTTAAATTAAAGTGTGACGCCCATCAAGATGGGCCAAAGCTGATTCATTCTGCGTCTACAGCTGCTTATTTTATTTCTATGTCATTTTGTTCATTACTTCCTCTACTGCTTTGTGAACAAGATAGTTAGGTCCCGAACTGTAGCGACTGACCTTACTTCCAGAGTCCTTGGGTCCACATTCACCTTTATCGTACCACCATTTGTTTTTCAGCTTGTCTAAGACGCCTGCCTCACTGAGTTTCAAAACGGCAAGGTTTACAGGAGTTCTTCACGTGGAAAATAACATAAATAACATTATATATGTTATTTTATGTTATTCAAGTAAAACTACATAGAATCGCATTGCAAAGTGACAGAGCAGAGGCCACAGTGGGTGCTATGTCATGTACTGTTGGCCCAGGTTTAGAGACAGACATATGACCGGGACCTGCTCCATCGCTTTAGGTAACAGGCACATACTGCTGGGGAAGATTTGTAAATAAATAGTATGCAATTACTGTGAACCCAAAACTATTGGCTTACACATATTAACAACACAACCTTCAGAGATATATGTGAGACAACTGCTTACGCAAATTAAGAAACATTAATTTGTGTTCCTTGCTTTCAATCTATTTTTAGTTTGTATGAATACAAACTAATAATATGATTTGGCCATAGGTATTTCATTTACTGCCCTCAAAATTATCCTGGCAAGAAAAGAAGATGCTCCCTGCACTGTGCTGCCCATAACCATTTGGCACAGCCCTGTAATAGGAGGTCTGCATGCAAAGAACTTGGGGGCAGAGCTGCGAAATCCCCTTATCCCCCGCTAAGAAGGACTGTGAGTCTTCCATTTTCATTTCCTGTTCCAAAATTATTTCAAAATTCAAAGTTTTTCCTTTAATCTCACTCATGCATGTTAATATTTCAAGGGTCTCAGGCTGGTGATAAATTTCTACTTGAAACAGCTTCTTTTTTTACTGGTGGTATTTGCTGTGGGTGACATAACAGAGTTTAATATTGAAATGAGGCCTAATGCAATGCCTCAAAATCCTGAAATGCTATAGGTTTACAGTGAAGTTGCTTAAACTCATTGAATAATATCAGAGTATTATGGTAATGCCCCACTTCATGCAGAGCTATCTAAAAATGTATTAAATTATTAACAGATTTGTTTTATGTACTTTCCACTTCAAATCATTGTCCAGTTCTTAATGTGGTAGGCATATAGATATCTATTTATGTGCAGGTGTGCATGCAAATACAATATATATCAGAGAAGCAGGGAGATAAACAGAAATGGCATGTGATAGATAGCCTTGTGGTGATGTTAAATGTCATGATCCTTTGTGTGCCAGCAAATTCCTATGGGAAAATTTTTCTCCCATAATATGTGATAATCCATGCATTACTTAAACATTAACTTATGGATTTAAGGTTTAATAATAAATAATAAATAAATAATAAATAAATAATCAGTGGAAACATTAATTAGTACAGCGTGACTGAACCTACTAAAATAGTTAGTACTAAAGAGGAAAGGGGCTTATTACACTCTATGAAATCCCTAAACACTTATGTATTGATGTATTTGTGCAGGTTTGTATGTAGCAGTGTAATACACAAGTAACAGCTTCTGAGCCTTGTATGCTATCCCTAGCTCTAGGGACCCTGCCTCTTCATATATTCTGATTACTCTTTCTATATCTACCTAAAGTGGGGGGATTCACCTTGCCTCAATATTTTCACCCCTAAATTATGCCCCACGCTTTGTCTGTCTCTCCAGAGCTCCCTGCAGTTAGTGGGAAAAGGTAGGTACCTCCAAATGGTGGGCTTTGATAACAATATTAACAAAGGATGATGTTGAGATGCCTGTCTCCTCATTTGCTGCTGAGGAAGCCTTGGAGAAATTTTTGACAGCCACAGTTGGGTGAGAGGATTTCCCAGAACTCTCCAGTGATCACGCTAAGTAATGGAAAAGCTTCATCCACTTTCCAAATCCCACACATTTAATTTAGATGCAATACTCTGCTTCTAGAAACAAAAATGCCCATTTTTTGCTCTTTTCCAGTATTCAAACTCACATTTTGCCTTAAGGCTTTTGGCAGCAGGCAGCAGGCTGTGCAGGTTGACAGGGGAACATGAGAGTCCCACAGCTGTGAAATGAGTAGGTTTTGGGTGCTGGCAAGTTGCCTGTCAACATGATCCTCTGCTGGCTTCTAGTGCAAGTGCAAAATAATTAATATAATTTGAATAGCCGTCATCTGTAACATGTCATGCACTGGCACTGAGCCACATTCCCATGCTCCTAAATCCCATCAGTGTAACAGGGCTGGTTATGACAAAGGTAAGGGGGCATACAGGTACTGTTCTCACTAGGCAAATCAGAAGCCTATAGAGTTGTTGCAGATTAAACTGATAACTAGGAATAGATATGAACTATCAAGGCCATCAGGAAGTTAGGAACAAATCAGAAAACAGATGTCTCCATGTCTTTCACTTTTTTATTCAGCATGAAGACTTTAGGCACATAAAGCCTGAAACAGGCAGGGGATATTTTCTTTTTTGCAACTGCAGCTCCTTTAATGTCATCCTTTCTGCATTGTCTCTGCAAGGAAGCTCTCAGGTTTTCCTCCAGGAAAAACAATCAACTTCACACTTTAAATTGCCATGCTATCCTCAATTTCTAAGTGATCTCAATGGCAATGGTCAGCAGAGGAAGTTCCCATTTTTCACTGGGATGCAGTAGTGATTTGACTGATGCCAGGCCCTTGTTTCTCCTCTCCATGAGTTTTGGTGGAAAACTTTCTGAATGAAGGCCTTGCTGATGCTCAAGAAAGACTTTCTTCTGCTGCTCTCTTTCTTGCCTGCCTTAACAAGGCCCTGTGACATTTTCTTCACATCTGACCTCAGCTGTGATGAGAGAGAAGCATTCTGAGAAAAACTTAAAATTATATATTACAATATTTTGAAATATTTTACGTCTTCAAAACAGGATTTCTGTCCCAATTTAAGTTAGTCAGCTGTGATGAGAAATGCACATGGTCCAATACAAGAAGCCCAGACAAAGGGAAGGGAAGAAGGGAAAAGGAAGATGTTTCACTTATGATTTTCAGAATCACAGAATATTTGCAATCACAGTAAGTGATTGCAGGTGTAGTGAATTTTAATGTATTTTAGGCTTTTTGGTGTTTTGTTTCATTTTCAGTAGGAGATTTTCAACAGCTCCTATGGGAGATGCATGTCCAGAGCACCTTGGCTCTTGGGGCAAGTCATTTACTTTGACCATGTTAATCACAAACTCAGAAACTACAACTTGTTACTAGATTGCTTACAAAATCAGCTGGTGAGTAGTCCAACTGATATTAAAGAAGACAAACAAAAAATTGGTATGGTTTGCTGTATGTGAACAAGAGCAATGTACTGAAGTCACATACAGGGGATAAATTCAGCATTTATAATTAAATTTTCCATTAATTTCAGTTTTGTGTCCTTAATATGGCAGTGGAAAATCACAGATCTGGATTTTTTTCAATTGCTTAGTGATTCCTGAATTACTAATGTTGGGCTAAATCTTCAATTAGAGTAAACTGGTGCAGTTTGTGAAAATAAGTAGTTTTTTTTCCAGCGTACAGCTGCTGAGAATCTCTGTTGTATATAAACAGGATCCAACTGCCTCAAGTTCATGTAAGGATAACATATGAGAAATAATAACTAAAATTACTCTTTATCTATGGTGAATAATTTGCTTCACGTAGCCATAGTCCAAAACTGCTGTGTGACAGCACAGGAGACCCTGTTCTTCACCCATGTGCTGGAGTCAGTGTTGGCACAGCCTGACCTGGGCACAGGGACACTGGTTTTCTAACTTTTTATCATGTTCTCAGCCCTCCTACTTCCTCTCTTGGCTTCTTACTGATTTCCTCCTATCCTGACATCAGTCACTAGCTGTTGGAAAGGCCATTTTTTAAGAGCCTCAGGCTGGATCTTGAGCCAGCAACATCAGCAAAATCAGATTGCTTTAAAATGGCATTAATGAAGTCGCTGTGTTCAGGACAACAAATGGGCAATTATAACATTTAAATCACAATAGTGAGTGATTCTGAAACAAATATAGAATTCTGGTAGACAAGGATTTTAAAAATGCAATCATGGGTATATTTTAGGAGCATTTTCATTACCCACTCATGGCTGAGACATTAAGTGAAAGGTCAGTCTCACCAGGTGACTGAAAAAACCATGGGCCACCGTGTTCTCCTGAGGGCTGCCAGCAGAGACTGGAAAGGATCTCCATCAGCACAGCTTCTGTCCACTCACACTTTATAAAAACAGTGGAGCAAAGTGCAGAAACTGTGTTTCAGTGCCTTCCCATGCACCACAGGAAATGATGGCATACAGTTAGGACCTGAGGTAACACTTTCAAAAACACTCAAATGACTTGAGGAACTCACTTTTATCTTCAATCATGAACTACTTAATGAGATCACTAAACCACAGGGGGTTCACACAGAGCAGCTTTCTGAACTGTCTTTTTGAATTTTGGCAGATTGTCCCTTAAAGGGAACAATAAATGGGGAGGCTAGAGGTGACCTTTGTAACAGCAAGAGAATGGAGGTAGGAGACATCTTGTTTTACAGAGCTATACAAACCTTTGGAGAACAGCTGAACTCTCTGGAAGCTCCCTCATTTCTGTAGTCCTCTGTATTATCATGAAGGCTTATTGTGGGTCTACACTCTCATTTTCTGAATAACGCATCTCAAAGAGTAACAGCACAGTTGCCAGTCAAGCCTCAGGTGTTTTATTTCTTTCAAGAGAAGAGCAGTTTCTTATGCTCATTTATGAGAGTGCAAAGCCCTGAAATTTAAACAGGAACTCCTAAAAAAGCTCAGGGTTTGTTCTTTTTAAATTCATACAATGAAAAGAAGTATTCTTAAGCTTCTGAAGAAGGTAAGAGCTTAGTTCAGGACTTGTTGGTAGCTATCAGGTTTACAAAAGTAACTAATGATAATTTGATAGTAGAAAAGAAATAAAATACTTAGAGCTCCATTAATTCAGCAGAAAGGGTTTTGACTTCAATTGATCAAGACTGTTTCTGAACAAGGAAATTAATTTTACAGATGATAAATGGCTAAGTTACCCTTTGGGGAATCAGCCTGGCTGTAGTTTATAACCCAAGACCAGATGCTGCTGCAGTGCAGACTTTGAGAAGCATGGGAATGCCTGCTCACCTGCATGACGTGCCTGGGTCCACCAAATGTGGCCAGTGTAGGTACATGATAGACCTGGAGCTTCCCAGGACCACTGGTGCTGCCTACTCACTCAGCTGTGCCTGGGGAAAACTGTGGCAAGGAACAGGCTCGAGGTCAGCTCATGGCAGGCTGTTTGTAGTCCCAGAACCACGGGTTGAGCTCCATCATGCTCTTCATCCTCTGCTAACACTGTCCTACCCACCACATTGTCTACTGTATCCTCAACTGCCTGTGTCACCTACTGTTTATTTCCACTGGCAATGTGTTCCTTCCTTCCTCCTGCATTCACAGGTCCTCTGTTTCTCCATGAACCACACTCCCTGCCTTTCTTTTTCACTTTTCCCCCTGCAACTCCTTTTCCTGTTACTTTTCACCACACCAAACTTGCTCCTCCAGCACTTCCAGACATTTCCCTGGTGAAGCCCCACATGTCCCTCTACCATGAGCTGCTCCCTTTTTCCTGCGTCATGACTCACAGCACCTGTGGCTGGTAAATAGGGAAAGTAAGTTAAAAAGCATCCTTAGTTTGCTGTCTAGTTTTTGTCTTACTTTGCAACCACTGCAGGCTTATGAGGAGGATATTCTAAGAAAACTGAGGTATTTTAATGGTTTTATTCTCTGCCTGTGACATTAAAAAAGAAAATAGATAAATAAATACTCCTCCCCCAGTAATGCAAAAGCTCAGGTTTGAGTAGAGGTAAGTGCTATTGGGTCTAATCTATCTGAACATTTTGGAAGAGAAAATAGAGACCATTTTTGAAACTGTGACTGCTGGCAAGCAGAGCGGTGTGGGGAAAAATAGGTAGAGCAGCAGGATTGAAGGCAAAGTGAAGAGGATTAGGAGACCAATTCTGGGTGAGTGCAGAACAGCCCAAGGGATGGTCCCTGAGGCCAGGACACAGCATGAAAGAGCAGGAGGACTAAAGAAGGAGAGAAAATAGTAAGAAAAAAATATATGTAGGCAACTGCAAAGAAAGCTACATAAACTGTATATGACAAATTAGTCAAATTTAATCATCTGTATCTGACTAGCTCTGTTCCTGCACAGCTACCTGTGCAGCATTCTCTAATATATTGTTCACACACAAGCACATAAATAAATATTATTACATGCTGCCTGGAACAGAAGGGGTATTTTTAATACCTCAATTCTCCCCCACTTCACCATCTTCCACATTTTTGCTTCTTTTCAGCACCAGGCAGCTTCTCAAATGGAGCTGTGAAAAAGCAAGGAAGTACTGGTACTGGCCATATGGAAGACAGGGGAATGCAGAAAGAATATGAAGCTGTTAACACCTCTGCCTAGCATGCAGCCTAAAATTCCTGTCCAATAAATTCTGGTAAATTATGCCTAGGGAAGCACCATGGATTTCAATTTGTTGGAAAGATATCAGAAAATGTCAGCATGAAGATATTTTAACCGCAATTTATCTTCCTATTTGGATACTTGTGAAAATTGTGATTTGTACTAGTATTGTTTGTGTCAACAGTGGATCCCTGAGCCTGGACCACACATTAAATTACCCCTCAAAGATAGTCACACTGATTTCTTTCCCCTTTTCTTCTAATGTCACTGAAGGAAAAAAAGTCTTAGCTGGCGAGCAGGCTTCTGAAGGTATTTAACAAGCTTGGAAAAGGCCCACCATGAATTCAGAAGATGCATGTTTCTGAAAACCGGTGATAGATCTCACCCCAGAGACCATTTACGAGTTCCCCTTGGGGTGCCTGAACAAATGCAAATATTTTTGCTTTGACAGTAATTGCATACACCTCGGTTTCAGCTGCAGGTACCAGCAGTGCTGTGCTACTGGCGAAGCTGTTTTGTCGCAGGTAAGACCCCAGCAGATGCACCAATTACTTCACATACTGTTTACCCGCTTTTGGTGACATTGAGGCTAACCTTGGAGTCACCTCCCCCGCTGCCACATTCTCCTTTGTCGTACCACCATTTGTTTTTCAATTTGTCCAAGAGGCCTTGTTCATTCAGTTTTAAAACTGCGAGGTTAACAGCATTTCTTGAAACGATAAAACATATTTTGTAAGAAACTGCACAGCTGTTAAGATGTTAGAAGGAATGAGGACTTAAGCTGTTTATAAGCTTGATCCACACACTAAATAAACCTCTCATTTCCATATTTCAAAGCCCTTGGCAGCACAAATAATTGTGGTTACTTCCAAATGTGAAAAATGCGTTTCCAGATCTAGAAACAATTTTCAGAACAGCTTGGATTTTAATGCAAAAATTCTATCAACCAACCCAAACTATTTTTGCAAAATGATGATAAAACTCCGCCTGGAATTAAAAACGATTTACACAGATTTATTTGAATCTATATTTAAAGTATGTTCAGTGTGGGCCCAGGCTGTTTTTTCAAACAGATGAGAAAATATATCCCCATGAACTAAAGAGGCAAGATCCAGACTGCCTGTGCTAGACGCTGCCAGTCGTTGTGTCACTACAGTTCTGACATGAAGCACTTCAGACTGATCCTGCCTGAGCTAAGGATTAGGACTCCAGAAACAGGCCATGGGGGGAAGAGCTGAGGAGGACTAACAGCTCACACACTGACTAAGATGCTGTCCAGAGCCAATAGAAAGCACTGGACAAAAGTGCCCAGAGTTCTGTCTGTCTGAAGCCCTGCTGTTGGCACATCTGTACGTATGGGATGCAGGCTCCAGAGTCCTGCTCCCTTTGCACATTAGAGACCTGGGGAGCAGCTTAGTGCCATGACTCCAGGGACTGCCCTGCTATTCTGAGAGAGCACCCTGTGTCCCAGCCCAAAGAGCACCTGAGGAACAGAGGAGGAAGGTGGTGATGAAGGGTGTCTGCACTGGGGAAACCTGGGAACGGTGCGGCCAAACTGAAGCTCAGGCACTGCTGGAAGAGAAAAGCCAGCCAATTAGCTAAGTGCTGAGAGACAAGAAAGTTTTTTGGACATCCTGAGGACCCAAGATACAAGGAGGTTTTTTTTGACATCCTGGGGGCTTTTCTTTGGAGAGTTTATACATGTAATGATACCACTGAATGAAAGACAAATCCTGCTTTGTTAGCAACACAGTGGCATGGGCACAACAGACTGAAAGGGGTTCTGTGAGCCTGGTGTCCTCCAGATCATGTTTAAACGCTCTTTTTTCAGATGAGAGAAATACCTGAGAGAGACTTTGGATCTGTGCAGGCAGAGGAGCATTGCCAACACAAAGGCTAAAGCACAGAACCATGGCTTCTGTAGGAACTCAGGGATGCTGGAATTGCACTGAATCTCAGCCAAGAATTAGGACACAGCTGGTCCTAGGACACAGTTGCTTCTGTGCATGCTCAGAGGTTTCCCTTTAGATGTCCAGAGAGCATCAGGACTGGATGGCAGCAGTATAGACTGTACAGTCCACCATACAAACCCAAAGGACAGGCATCTGGACTTATGACAGTGACTGTAGCCACTACATAACGTTTTAAAATCCTTCCATAACTAATCTGCCAAGGTATTTATGCAGCCTTCATCAGCTCCAAAGGAAACTTTGCACTTGTTTAAGTGTACAACTTCCTATCTGTATTACTAAGACCCTAAACAGTCACATATCCTAATGATACACAACTACATCAGTGTCAAGAAAATTTTATCTTCCTATTTTTATGTCCCTAGTGCATCCATGCCCATCAGACACATACACCCTCTCTGATGGGTGTCTGCCCAGGCTTGCTTGTGGCTCTGCAGAGGCACATGGAGCAGTGGCACAGTTCATCTCCAAAATACTTGAGAAGTGTCAGTAGCTTAACTACTGCCCTTTGGGGATGACATGGGGTTGAGAAAGATGGAGTTTCTCTCTCTGAATTTGTTTAATGCTTTCAAGATCTGGCTGTCAGGACTGAGTGGGATACGACAAGAACTATGACTATCAATATAATCCTCACTTCCAACAACAATGAGAAGATGTAACACCTTCAAAGCACTCAGAGAAGGGCCAGGAAGAGATCCTCTAGCAGCAGGGCTCTATCAAAGCATGTGGCAGTAGAAGACATTGGGGGTTTGTGATTCAGCCTCTCTAGAGATGGCTGATCTCTCTCTGGGAGTCTTTTCTGATCTTGGAATGGAAGTTTTTCTCTCACTTGTTAAGAGAGATATCTTCCTGGCAAACAGGTACAGACAATGGTACTTCACAGCTTATGGGGAATCCTTTACTACACTGGTCTACCCGTGGGACAAAAGTCAGCTTCAGGACAAACCTTTACTGTCTTCTGGTAACAGCTTTTCATACAGCTCCTCCTGGATGAAAGACAGGTCCTTTCTGGCTGGTCATGAATTTTGGAGACTACTTGTGTGTAGATCTGATGTTACCTAACTTCACTGCAGTTAGACTTATATGAGATTTTCAACAGAGATAAAGTAATTGCTTGTCTGTCCCTGAAAGTGAAAATGAGAACTGTAGTGGGAGTGATAACAGACTGCTCTTGGTGGATAAATCTTTAAGGAGAATTTAGCAGCCAGGCTGACAAATGTGATTTTGTATAAGTGCTCTAATTATGGTTCACACTCCAGAGGGAGAGAAGCAACTGCAAAATTGGAATGAAATTGTTCATTTGTCCCTTTTGTTCTTGGAAGCAATTGCTTTTGAGCCAGTCATATTTACTACAGATTTTTTCATACTCAGCTTTTCATTACAAAGCCTGTGCTTTCAGTCTGTTTGCCCCATTCAGAAAGTTAACTGTGTGGCTAGCCTTGCCACTTAAAAGACAGATTCCCAGTACCCTAAACATAACTGTTACCTTTTTAAGGACATTGGGACTGGGGTATAGATGAAAGATGATCCTGGAACAACATCACTTAGAAATATATCTGGAGCCTGCTGTCTACAAAGTCAATGTTAAAACTCCTTCTTGCTTCAACAGGATCCAAACCAAGGCCTAATTTAATGCTGCTGTGTCAAATTGTCACACTGGACAGCAAACACAAGCAGCTGCTTGGGCAGTTCTACAGATGCGGGCAGGATTGATCACTATCACAAAAAATGAAATGTATTTCAAGGAATATCACTAACTCTCAACATGCCACTTAATCTCAGTCTGATTTTAAAGCAGATGGGAAACCCTGTCAATCTGTCTATCTGAAAAAAGCATCATCAAACTATTTCCTCTGAGCTGTAGTCTCTCAAGTGTGAACATTAAAGTTCACCAAATTAGACAAAGTCCTTATGCTAAAATCCTTAGAAAGGTTTTTTCTTTTCAATCTTTAACTTATTTTGGGTGAAGATGTTACCTGATAATTTACAACTTTTTTTCAAGTTAATGTCCACTTACACCTTTCATTTGGATATTCCAAGATGAATTAGAAACAACTAGGTGATATCTTTGACAACTAATATAAGTTTTTGTGCTTAATTTTCATGTTGAAGGGAAAGAGCTTTCTCACTTGCCAAATGTTTAAATTTATCTTCCAAAGCATTAAAGATTATCAAGGAAAATTTTCCCACAGTCATTTTGAGAAGCAGCTGGTTGATAGTAATCCTAGAGTAATAAATAAATAAATGAAACCCATTCATGAGAGGGTTATTTAGCTGGGTTATTAGCCATATCCATAGACAGTTTCACAGCACAATAGAGAAATGAAAATAAAAAGGATGAAGAAGTAAATGTGGATTTAAGCTGCAATCATCACTCTGAAATGAAACTGTATTGTTTATAAATGTAACACATTATTGTCCTCATCATGTCTAGTAGGCCATGTAAAACCAGGTTAGTTTCACACTGCTTTCTCTGTTGCTTTGTTATCCAGGTCCACCTCAACATGCGAAAATAGATCATTTCCCTCTGGTCAGCAAAACACAGAGAACCTTTGCTCAACACAGCTGTACCTCCCAGGTAGGTCATAACTGAGAGCCTAAAATGTGTGATGGTGACTGTACTGAAAATTATATACTGAGACTTCAGAGCCAGGCTAGATCATCCACACTCATCCTAGACAGTGCTTTGTTCTGCCACAGAGGAAGACATTTGGAAACCTGAGTCTCCATGGCAGAAACATTTCTCTCATCTTAAGAAGTAGGTATGTATTCTCAACACCACACTTAGTCCAAACTCCCACTAAAGACAATGTATTCCTCAATAAAGGAATTGATGTCTTTGCAAGAGTCAGGGTTTAAGAGTAGAAAGCAGGAAAGGGCTTCAATATTTGACTCTTAATCCTTGGTGTCACTGCACAGTCCTGCCTTTTCCATTACTCAGAAAACAGAATCCTTGCATGCAGTAGTCAAGCCAGTTCAGACAAAACTGCAACCCTCACTTCACTGGTACTTGGGTGCATGGACAGTGATTTCAGTGTATGTATCACAACTATTTTTAACCAACCTTTAGAATTACAGTATGAAAAATATGATGAGAATTAAATCATTATCACTCATTTAAAATCTTTAAAATCCCTATAAATCTCCCTATAAATAAACAGTAGTAAGCAATTTAAAACATTAATTAGTATCCCTTCTCTTTTCTTTTGAAGAGCCCATTTGTGTTGTAGGTACACCTGACACAGTTATCAAAGGATAAAACTGCACAGATAGATGCCAATGGGACTACCCAGTCCCTTGCAAAATAACATCAGTGATTCCAAACAGATACCTCATTTGTTACCCAAAAGAATTGCAGCAGGTTGCTTGCCCAAAGCCCAGGGAAGCCAGCAGAGGGCTGGCTTTGACTTCCAGTGAGTTTGGATCGCATCAATGGTTAGCAGTTGACCCATCTGTTGGACTTCAGTCTGCAAGAAGCAGTGAGGGAGGCATGCAACGAATGACCTGAACACCATGGTGCACCACACTGTGGTACCCAGCTCATGTATATGCTCAACCACAGGAGGGGCTTTTCCACAGCCGATAAAGGCACACAAAGGTCCCTGAACCACAAGGGAATGAGACAGAGGTCCAGGCTAGGGACCGCTGTAGCCAACATCACCAGCACTACTGTAAATCTGAGACAGTCATAGCAGAACATCATGAAGAGGGACACAACATTTTGCCTAATGCAACAGTTTCGACATCAATTTCAGCACAGCAACTCATCACTCCTTAGAAATCAGGAACTAAAAAGTGAAATGCATTCTGCCAAATAAGATCAAGCCTGTTCTCACAGTCTAATGCCCAGAGCTTGAATACACACAACAGAAAGAAAAAAAGCTCTCTCCAGCCTGGTTAGGCTGAATAAGTATCCAGATGTATGTATACTTGTATGCAAATATGTGTACTCTCAGCCAAAGCTGCTTTTCATTTAAGTCATTCAGTTCCCAAAATGTCTAGATGCACCATGGTTCATAGGATGGGTGGAAAGCACCACCCATCTGCACCATTCAGCATCATCCCAAAATGCAATTCTAAGGACTCAGCCTTGGCCTGGTTCATGGAGACTGTCTCCATGAAGTATGATCTCAGAATATCTGCTTTTGAATACTAAATACTGAACACTGGCAAAAAGGTACAGATGGATACCTAAGTACTCATTGCAACAAAGGCAGGATCTCTGCTGTAGGCATTTAATAACAATATTCTAGGCAGCCGATAGAGCTTTGCCAGAAAAACTCAAATGTCTTTAGCTATTTAAACAGCTTTGACATTTTCCTGAATCCCTTTCTTGAACTTAGTCTCATAGATTCTGTGTAAGTGGCATGTTAGATAGCAAAAATACTTCCCTGCATCCTGGGCATATTCTTAGCACAGCTCTGCAGTTATCATCACAGACGGCGGCACTGTTGTTTCACTGCTAGGACTGGGGATGTTGTTCACTTGCAATAATGAAGGAGCAAGATGTGCAAAAATAACGTGACTCACTAATGAGACCCTACATACCTGAAAACAGCCTTGCTTCAATTGCAGCCATAGTGTACAGCCCATCATCTCAGAAATGCTGGGGCCACCACTGCAGCTGCCGAGGCAAAAGCGGAGCACAGACCCCAACCCTTCAAAAGGCTTTTCACAAATCATTCCCACAAGGGATTTCAAAGTCTCAGAAATTGCTCAGTCACTTAGAAGTCACATGGTGCAGAGAGATGGCATCTCTGGTTAACCTCAGATTCTCTGAACACAGAACAAAGTTCAACAAGGAGTACTGAATGCTATATGAACAAAGCTCCATAGGTGGGCCATATGTGAGGTACGGACCAACTGGCAAAATACAGAGGCTTGCTTTCTATTATGACAAAATATATAACCACATTGTCCTATAAGTTTGTTGCACATATACTCCTGTATAACCAATGCCTGTAAGGAAAGGGGAATCAGCAAACTACTGTACAATGGGAAGTAAAACCACTGATGTGATGGTGCATCAGCACAAGAGGAACAAGCTTTCCCGAGACTGCAGTATCACAGCCAGTGAAGGCAAGTGATGATGTGTCCCAAGCAACCCCAAGCTCACTTTCCTCGTTGCACTTTGGATGTCTCTCCCTGCAGCTGCCTGCTGGTGCAGCCATCATTCAGACCAGCCCCTGGGCACTCCTGGCACAGGCTTCCTCCTGCAGGACAAGGCAGAGAGGCTGCTCAGTGATGCCAAGGTCAGTGACCTTATTTCAGTGATGTGAATTGCAGTTATTCTCTCATGATCTAATCTGTATCCAGCCCAGGTGGCTTGGGAAGAGGAGGCCACAGCTGCCAGGAACCTCTCCTCGCCCCCCAGCCTAGCGCTTCCTGAATGCAGCTGAAGATCTGCCTTAAATGTGCTTAGCACAATTGGGTGCATTTTTATAGCTTGTCTATATCATACATTCAAATGATTTTTAACAGGAAAAATGAAAATGCAACCCTACCAAGCAAAAAATTAAGACCTGCACATCTTCTGAGCTGTTTATTTAATCCATGTTTTGAAAAGCACTGATGGCAGATTGTAACACAACACAAATGTAGTGCGGTTTAAGGGTGTTTGACAATTCATCAAGAGAAATTAAGTGTAAAGCTGCATGGAACTGGCTGAATATGTTTAATAAATTAGGAATTAAACAAGCTCTCTGTTAATGAGGAAGATGTAGCCAAAGCTTACATCACTGTGTACTCAGAAGGCTTGAAGGATCAATAATGTAAATATTAAAAGGGAGAGCTAATGCATGAACAATTTTACAAGAAAAATAGCCTTAAACTTTAAAGACAAAAAGCCTGCTTTAAAAGCATATCCTCTTAAACATATTTAAGATTTTACAGGAGAAATATTTTTACTGGGATTTATAAAGGTTTGCATGCTGTCATGTTACTTGTATGAAAAAAAAACTGCATTCAAATACTGAAGCACAGCAATCATCAAAACATTTTCACATGTCAGTTCAAGAAAAATAGAGCCCTTGGCACTTGATGTCATAACTTGGCCAGCATTTATATTAAATAAAGAACTGCTAGTATTCATGTTATGAGTCTTCATAATATCCTAGCTCTTCTGCAGTGGTTCTTTCAGGCTTTTCTGCTAAGCTCCTCCATTTCTATATTCATGCTTATCAAAGAAAGGATGGTGATCAACCATCTCAGCAGAATGAACAGGTCCAGCTCAGGACCCACCAGAAGAGTGAATGCCTCCTGAATTCCATCTTGCAAAATTCACCTACCCCTGAAGAACTGACTGGTCTGTAGAAAGGCAAAGCATTGCAAAAAAGCTCTGGGCAGGTTCTGTGCTGCATTAGAAGCTGAAGCCTTTTAAAAACATTATTTTAAAATCCCCTGTCCAACTGCATTAAAAGCAGAAAAATATATCAAAATATTAGTCAAGCAATAAGAGCAAAGTATTTTTACAAGAATGTATGTTTATTCCTATCTATTTAGAGATGGGAAATTTAGAGCAGTGCTCAGATACTTTTCAATTGTGGTTAATTAAAATAAGTATAGCACTCTTCATTTAGCCATCCAAATAAGATGGTTAATTTCCAGGGGCAGTGACTATTTACAGCTTCTATGTATATCCTTAGTACACAGTTTAGTTCCTCGAGCTGAGCTTTGTAAACAAATATGAGCCAAACTGACACCTTGAGGATCAGCAGGAGTTCCAATTAATGGGAGACCCACTGCTGCTAAAAATTGACATAGCTACTTTGAATTCAAAGAGGTTCTGACAATTTACACCAGCTAGAGGTCTGATGACTGCAGTTTAAAATAATTTTATATATTGAAAGCTGTTTTGCAGCGAGATATCCCAATTACAGTATGCAAACACTTCTTGGCACAAGCAATTAAATATATACTTTGCCTGTGTAAAAACAACAGCAGTTGACCTGAGATTGCAATTCAGCTTTTTTCTCTGTTTTATACAAAGCTTTGCTGTAAATAAAAAAACACATAAAATTATCCCTAGAGAAACTGTTCATATTGGTTCAGTACACAGTCTTTAGCGGCAGCAGAAATTCTAGTTTCTCCAAACTCTGAGCTATTTTAATTTTTGCTAGCAACTACCTAATCCTGCTTGCATTGAGCAGTGCATTTTTCTTTTTTCTAAAGCACAATTTTTCTTGCTGGTTCCAGCAAAAGCAGGATTATGTGAATAGGCTGTTGCAGTCCAACACCTGCAAGCCAGAATACATGTTTCAAAGGCTTAGAATCATGGAGTCACAGAATGGTTTGGGTTGGAAGGGACCATAAAGATTATCTAGTTCAAACTCCCTTGCAATGAGCAGGGACACCTTTGACTAGATCAGGCTGCTCAAAGCCCCATCCAACCTGGCCTCGAACACTCCCAGGGATGGGGTATCCACAACAATCTGGGTAACCTGTGCCAGTGTCTCACCACCCTCAGCAAATCCCTCACTTGAGTGATAATTTTCAAAAGTGTCTGAGCATCAGTGTAACGCTGTCTCCATGCTGCAGGAATCACTCTCTAAACTTAGCCCACTTCCAAGTGCCTCAAGCTCTCTTTCACCTCAGAAACATTAGTAACCCTGAGCCATTTGTGGGTTTTATATAGGTGAAATTGCTGAAAGAATTTACAGTAATATTTTCAAAATTGAAATGAGTAAAGTGAGCATGTTTAGGTACATCTCTTCTCCCCCAGTACATAATGCTTTCAGATGGGTCAACATTCACCTCTGGCATGGCTGGCAGAAAGCCTTTTGCTGTTTTTGCCTTAGGTGAAGCAGACATCAAGGCACAGTTTTTTGCAGCAAGATGTTTGGAAACTGTTTCACCTGCCTCTCTAGTAACTCCTAAGTTTAGGGTCCCCCAACTAAAAGAAAATGACAGTATTGGCACAGACAGGTTTGGGTTTTGTGGCAAAGCACAGCATGTGGTTTAGTGCCAGGCAGAGGTTCCATCTGTGTTGGATAAGCACTGCTGAAAGTCAGGGAGTAGCAGCTTGAGGTGAGGGTCATTGCAGTGAAGATCTCTCATGCCTCATGCGGTCCCTCTCTTCTCCTACTTGGACTGCATTAGTGCAAACCCCTTGCAATGACATTATGTTTTGTTACCCAGGCATATGTTTGAACTCCTTATGTCTCTCCATCTCAAGAAAAAAACAAATGCTACAGTTTACTGCCTGTACAACTGATCTCACTGTTCTTCAAACAGATGATTTAACAGGACTGAAAACATTATTCACCATTTCTCATCTTGGACAGAAGATTTAAATTTTCCTTTATATAAGATCTTAATCATATTTGTAAGGCATTTTAGATTTATGCTTCTGAATGCCACAAAGGGACTATTTTCACCCAGAATGAGGCTAGGAAAACGTTCCTCTTTTGGATGCAATTCAGTACTTTTTGAATAGATATATGGTGTGGTTCCTTGTAACTTAGAAAGCTGTTCCTTCTTTACATCCCACTCAGTCCATTTGATATCACTCATGGGTTACTAGACAGCCTATAAAGATCACCAACTCTGCCTACCTTATGCAGAGGAAGATTTTACTACATCAAAATCTTCCAGAACAAAGCAGGTGGCAGCTGTTTCAGCAGCTTCTAATTTTTCACTCCATTCAACACATCCCAGCAGTGGCAGAAATATTGTACCTTTGACTGAGCATTTCACAGCTTGCCTCTGCAGGAAGACCCAGTCCCAGGTTGAATCACTTATCCCAGAAGAAATATTACTGTGACTTCCAAAAGGGGCCAGAACTTATTGCTGAATCTCACTACAAATCATGGAAAATAAAATATCCTGCTGGGCTAAGTGCAAATATGCGGTTTTCTGGCTCCTAATCAGCCCCATATCTCAATGTGCTATGTAAATGTATGTTCTATTTAGTGGGTAGCAGGGCATAATAACAAACCCAAGATTTTAATGTAGCATTGAACATAGCTGGCATTTTTGCAGATTTGGTTCAACTCTGGCAATATTTGAAAAGACTTCACTCTCAGACTTCTCCAATGTAGAGCTGAATCCACCATTTATGAACATACAATAATGGGTAGGAGGAGCTACATCTGAAATGGTCTCTACCTGATTTCTACAATGATATGTTGCTGTATTTTCCTTCTTGCAAGCATCAGGATCTCACAAGAGCACCTGATTAGTGTAAGATGTCTTTAAGACTCAGAAATGGAAGAAAAACATCAGGAGTCACAATGGAGTGACTTCTACAAGTAAAAGTGCTCAAATGAGCATCTCTGCATGCCTTTTTCATAAACTACTACCACTGTCAGCTTATGTTTCTCCATAGAAAATGATAGAAGTCCTCTATCCTAGGTAATATTTCTGAGAATATTTCTCTGTCCTCAGAGAAGAGTCATACAAAAAGAAGTTGCATTTAACCACTTTCAGGGTGACAGATATAGGTATCTGTGGCAAGAGCTACAGTGAAAGAGAAAAAATCCCCAACTTCTGCTGCCTTCTCAGCAGCTGTATTTGGGAAAGAAAAATAAATACTACTGCTGATCTCAGGAATTCATGGAGTAGCCACATTCAGTTGAATTCATAAAAAGAAGCACAGCCATCAGGCCAAAGAAGGTGATTCTGCCCCTCTACTCCTGTGACTGCCTCCATCCAGCTCTGGAGACCCAAGCACAGAAAGGACAGGGATCTGTTGGAATGGGTCCAGAGGAAGGTGAAAAAATGGTCAGAGAGATGGAGCAGCCCTTGAATCACAACTGGATGAGAGAGTTGGAGTTCAGCTTGAAGAAAAGTAGGCTCCAGAGAGACTTTATTAAGGCCTTTCAATACATAAAGGGGGGTAATAAGAAAGATGGGAACAAAGCTTTTTAGTAGGCCTGCTAAAAAAAACAACAAACCAAGCAGCAGTGTTTTTCAGCTAAAGGAAGGCAGATTTAGACTAAAAGAAGGTAGACTTAGAGTAGGCATAAGGAATAAATTTCTTAGAATAAGGATTGTAAAACACATGTTGTCTAGAGAGGTGTCTCCCTCCTGGAAACATTCCAGTTCAGGCCAGACTGAGCTTCTGAGCAACCTGCTCAGTTCCTGCACATTGCAGAATGTTTGGACTAGATGATGCTTAAAGTCCCTTCACAGCCAAACTATTCTGTGATTCTATGATTCTGTGGTTCTATTTATCTCTATATCTTTATTTTAGGAACAAGCCCATGCTTGTTTTGTTTCTAAGGTACTGTTTCTAACCTTTTACCTGTCTGGTTAGACCTTTCATCCACCAAGCCCTAGTCTCACCTTAATGAAAATGAAGCATGAAATGACTGTGAAGCCAAATACCATCAGCATTTTATACAGTACTAAAAGTGCTGTAATGCAAGCAAGCTCTTCAATAACTTTTTTCCTAGTAAGAAAAGCTTACTCCACATGGGAAAGCTGTAGGGCAAAACTGCTGTTTGCTTCTGAGAGAATTCATCCACTGACATCAATGTCCATGAAGTTATTAATAAAACATGGCCACTATGCCAAAAGCTATTGGCAGCACAGAAATCAAGATGGATTCTTGACTTTTATGGCCACCAGAAACAGATCACTAATTCATGAGATTTGTACAGTTGATACACTTTTGGCAGGTCTAAACTAAGACTGAGAAGAGGCATGAGGGAGTCCTGTAATACTACATTTATGCTTCTTTTTGCCTTCATACTGATGTTTTTCATAAAGGCAATAAATGGAAAGATTCCAGTTAAGACATGTTTTCTCAAGCTTTGGTCTAATTATGATGCAAGCACTTTGAAGTTCATTACTTTCATTAGATGTAATGAAGAGACTGAAAGAAAAAGAAAACAGGGAAGCTATTTCCCAGGTGGGAACTGGAGCTGCAACTGCAATGCAAACAATAAAGAACACTGCATAGCTTGTGCCCTAGTGAAATGCTGGCTTGTGTTTTGCCTAATGGCAGATCAATACCATACAAATGAAGCAATTACAGTTGTGCCATATAAAGCCTTATTTGGTCAGCAGCCAAAATGGGGATTAGCTGGAAGAGTTCCTAGGACTTTCTGTCTGAATATTATTGCAGAAGTTAATGAGGAATATCTGATATGCTTAGACAAACATAAACAGTGCCAGCAACCAGATGAGATGGCTGGTCCAATAGCCAGTGTGCTGATAATTAAAATGACCTGAAGCCAGCTGAACATCAGCCCAAGATCAGGTGAAATGATCACAAGGGCAATCCAATCCCCCTGGCAACCAGCTATATGATGCATCAATACAGCCATGTACACAGCAGCAAATTCCACACCTGGAAGCAGGTTCCAATTAAGCACCTTCACTTTTGCACAGCTCTGTGTCCACAAAGGCCACAGTCAGCTCAATAAAATGGCCCTGCCAGGACTTCACTATGTCCCACTTGCTCTCATCCACTACACCACCTGGTCTAGTAGGTGTCCCTGCCCATGCCAGGGGGGTTGGAAACAGATGATCTTTAAGGTCCCTTCCAATCCAAACCACTTTGAAATCCAAGTATAGCAGCTCTCAGACCAGTCAGACCAAGAACAATCACATCAATATGGTAACACATGTTGTAATATTTCTAATACAAGCGGCCAGGCTACTGAGAAAACACAGTTCTAAAAGTACTAACAGATCTCCACAGTGGATGTGGAGATACAAATAATGTAATTGCTGTTGTCCTGAACACATGCCCATGTGCCAATTTTAATTTAAAAAGCCATATGGAGTAGGGGCCATTGGTGATGGAGATTTCTGCCACTCTTTTCCAAAAGGAACACAAAACGTGGCCACAGACCAGTGACTGTTTCAGAAACCATAAGCTGAAGTTACAGTTTCCCCATCGTTTTCTTTCCAGAACAGTTTCTTTGACCAAAGACACTGAGAAATCTACCACTGTGCTTATCCTGACGCACATACCTCCATGAATTTGAAATAATCAAACATCTGGGATGGGAATGGGCTGCAAATATTCACAGCACAATAAACACCATGCTATTAATCTTCACTATTCCTATGAGGCCGATGGGCAATTACCCTCAATTAGCAAAGGTGAATCTGAAGTAAGAAGGTGCATTGATCTCCAAGACTCCTAGGAAATCTGGGCAGGGTCATTAACTAAGCTCACCAGTATGATACGACTTCAGGCAATCATGACTTCATTGCTTCCCAGAAATGTCTGGGTCTTTTCAGGCAACAATTCATAGAGAATTTATCCTTCTGGTCACCCAGAAGACTAAGACATAGATTAAGCTTAAACTTCTGTGTGTATTTCCTCAATTCTGTCTTTAACCACAACATACTCCTAATTTTTCCTGCCAAAAGTGGGAGACAGCCAACCTGAGTGGCCTGACTCATAATAAACAAACTCTTCCACATTTTTACCCACTGACGAATTCCAAAAAAGTCCATGCTGTCAATCACTCAGCAGCTGTATAAAGCTGCTTAGGAAGTTAACTGCTTCTTTTTCCCTGGCAAAGAAGAGGTATGAAGCACTGTCACTTACTTCTCACTCTATTTTGCTATTTCAGCAACAAAACTTTGTTCAGATGAGAATGATCTGCTTGACTCTTAATTCACAGAAATTGTAACTAAAGCCTAGTGGTCAGGAAACATAAACATCTAAAAATGCTACTACACATCTATAAAGCTACTACAACTTTCCAAATACTCCTGTATCTCCAGGAGATTCAGTGTGATGGCTAAAGACATCCTTATCATAGCCATACTTTTCAAAAAAAGATCATAGCACAGTGCAGTCTGGAAAGCACTGAAGGAGTTGTCTGGTCCAACCTCCTGCTCATACAAGGGTCAGTCCTGAGGTCAGACCAAGCTGCTCAGGGCTTCAATCAGTCACGTTTTGTAAAATTCCAAGGATGAAGCCTGCACAGCCTTTGTGAGCAGTGTCACTGTCAGACTGCCTTTAGGCAGTCAGGGGAAATAGCTCCTCCCTACATTCAGTCTGAACTTCTCCCATTTCATTTTATGTTCATTGTCACTGACCTTCCTGCCCTACACTACTGTGAAGAGTCTGGCTCCATCTCCTCAAACACCCCCCTGCAGACACACTGGGCTGCTCCTAGGATGCCCCAAAACCATCTCTGCTCCAGACTGAACAAGTCCAGCTCTCCCAGACTCTCCTCATCAGAGAAAGTCCAGCTCCATCTTTATCATCGTCCATGAAATAGGTTCAATGTATTGACGTTTTTCTTAAATAAGGAGGCCAAAATAAAGGATGTCGTGTTCTAGATGCAGTCAGAATGTTTGCAATTATTTTATCTGATGCGACAGTATCTTCTCTTGTGGCCTACAAATTGGATGAACTAAAAGCACTCTAATTGGAAACTGCTTTGGATAATTGCCCACTATCTAGAAGAGATGCCAAAAATAGCAGCTTGCTTATTTAACTGTGACAGGAAAAAAAAAATCCTAAATCCTCAAGAAACTGTGATGACTTTCTGTTCACTTTCAACTACACTTTCAGAGACTGAATTTGCATTATTTAAACTGAAAAGTCAAAACTAATTGTCAAGTGTTCATGTGGTTTTAAACCAAAAAATACTATTGGCAGGTAGAGAATATAATCAAAATATTATTGTAAA
Source organism: Cyanistes caeruleus (assembly GCF_971803275.1). Lineage (NCBI taxonomy): Eukaryota > Metazoa > Chordata > Aves > Passeriformes > Paridae > Cyanistes > Cyanistes caeruleus. The sequence continues at coordinate 73,948,360 of NC_141703.1, forward strand.
CTGATTAAAACCTGAGGGGCTGGATCTTAGTAAATGCAGAACATTTGAATGTGGGTTGGTCCCCTAGCTTTGGACAGAGGGTATTTTCTTTTTATTTAAAACCAATAAAGAAATGAGCATCCTCCTAAAACCTGTCTCTTCACATTTTGTGTTGCAAGCAGGAAAAGGCTCTTGTGGAAACCTTAAAATTCAAATTTTGGTGGAAAATGTAAAAATGTGAAGAATTGCCTCGTAATATTTACATTTAAGTGCATGAAATAAAGACAATTTGGGTTTTCTAGTAAAAGCTGAGATTTTCTGTAGGAAATAACTGCATCCCATGAATTTTTCTGTAGGCTTAAGAGTTTTAAGATCCAAAATAGACCTAAATCACACAAATGACACAGCATAAAATGTGCAACATCAGGTGCCTGCTTCCATGCCAAGGAATCCAAAGATCTAATTCTACATATAAAAGTCTTTTAAAGACATAGTTAGAAATCTGGGCCACATTAAATGGAACCATACCAGCAACAGATTGGAAAGAGCCTGATGTGTAATTATGTTCAGAGAAAGCTGCACATATTCTAGAGGTAACAGATGGGCTGCCAGATGTTGGGGCTGCTCTCACCTGCAGGACTCATTCATCCCTGCTGCTAGTAATGGAAGATCTGGAAGCTAGCAAGGGATCTGGATCTTCCTGCACAGAGATGCTATTCCTGACCAAGGGAAGAAAAAAAAAATACTAAAAAAGCTCTATTTTCGTTGTGTGCTTGAGGTAGATTATTATTTTCATGTGTTCTTTTAGAGTAGAAAGAAGTACCTGAAGTGTAACAATAAAATAGGTCTCTGTTTCAGGTCAGCCTTGTATCACTTTTATCCAGTTGACTTTTGGCTTTAAAAAACTGCAGGGAGAATTTTAGTCAAACTTTCACTACAGAAAACTGTCAATCCTGCCAAAAACTGTTAAAAGAGAGTTGCAACAAAAGAACACACATCACTGTTTAGCATAATGTGATTTGCTAAAAGATACAGTTAAATAAGAGCTAAATTCCTTTTCAGGCTTGATTTAAGCTCTCACTCAGTGTCTTGGTTGGAACAGGAAGCAGAGGAAGGAAAGCAGAAAATGGGAGTAAGGCACTGAGTTATAAAAGTACAGAGACTTGAGCTAAGGATAACTAGAGATAGTTGAGAAAAAGAGCGCTAGTTTTCATTCTACCTCCTACCACACACAAAGTAGACCATTTAAGAGGAAAAATTATCAATCAACTACAAATCAACATTTTATCAAACAATATTTTAAACTTATACTGATCAGTGAGATACATACATGGCCATTTTTATGTGGAACTTGAGTTCCTTGGGAAAATTCTGATGATGGGAAAGAGCTACATTTTAGAGCTGTTGTGTCAAGACACACAGTAGCTTAAATTATACATTAAAACTTCTGAATCCTGTTTTTTGCTGTCAACACCTTTCCACCTTTGATGCTGGGATGTTCAGTCCATAATGCCTACTCTATCACACATTGTGCCAGTCTGAGATGCCGTTCTCAGTTCAAAGAAACCACAAGAAAGAAAACAAACTTTTCTCCCTACTTTTGGTTGGAGATTTCTCACAAGAATCAAAGCTGCACAAAGACTAAATGACCATTTTGTCTCTCCTGGAGTCTATCTAGTACTTAGTGTCAATTGGAAGTGGGCAGTTTTGCAGCTACCACACAGATTAATCGCAAACTGTTTTTCAGGCGCTATTTGTTCCCCAAATGTCATTTCCACAGAGAGGTATTGTTATGAGCTGCTGAGATGCCTTTCAGCAGCCTGCTCCCTTGCTTTAGTCTACCTACAATTTACCTGAACAATTATTATCTTAGTGGGATAGGCCTTTTAGTTGTTGAGAACTGTACCATCAGCTTCAAAGGGCAGTTCCTGGGACTTGACACCTAAACAGCCAGAGAGTTGTAATAAAAAGAAAAGAGAGAAATAATAACGAGCAGCATTGTTAAAATATAAAGGGCTGCATCTTGCCCTCTGCTGAGATGCTTTACAAGGGATTGGGGAAATGGCAGGGAAAAGGGCAGGAGAAAATTATTTCTGAAGTGCCAAGAGGCGGCGTTTATTTCTCAGGGGATCTACAGACTGGAAACAACCATAACCTTTTGTATCCCACTGGCATACGGTGGGGATTAATGCTTATCAGAGGTTTGTAAAAGTCCAGCAAATCAGAAAGACATGCACAGAAATGGTATCAGTATTTTTAGACATTATGGCCTTTGCTGATAGTCTGAGGTAAGTTCATTGGTTATACTTAAATATATTCCCCTTTTTACCTGTCAAAGAATTCAACAGTCTGACAAATTTCATTTGGACAGATTTGTTATTGTGAAGCTCCTATCCTGCTTGCATTCAAACAATTTCAAAATAGACAAGCAAGAAAAGAACTCTGATGTTTTTGCTGCCTTGATTTCTTTCTGGTTGTAGAAAAAAAGCCTGTTATTGAACTTTTCCTGGTGCTGACTACCTCAGACTGGCCCAATGCTTCTGTAGGACAGTAAAGAAATTTTTAGTAATCGCTATATATCAAAATGAGAAATCTCTTGTAAAAATAGCTTGTAAAAAATATTTATTTTAAAAAAAAGCCTCATTGTGCTTTTAAGCCAATACTAAAGCCAAAGATACAGAATACTGGCTTCCCCTTTTACACTGATTATATTGCTAATTTTAAAATAGCTATTGCCACTGACATGTTTATATTAAAAAATATCCTTTCTGTGCAATAGTTTCCATGCTCTGTTTTTTCACTTCTGCTCATAAATTCTTCACTTTTCTCACTAAAATCCCAATACCTTCCTTGGAGTAAGGAGCAGGATGATGCTAGCAGAGAGGCACCAGAACCTGAAAGTGTGACCAAAATGGGAGCTGAGCATCTTGGAGGAGCTTTCCCTTCCATCTGTAGTGTCATTTGTAGCGTAGGAAAACAGAAATATAAGCAGAACAAATTCTTGTGACTTTTGCTTTGTCCTCCAAACCACAGAGAACTTTGTTCAATTATGAATCATCCCTGAAGTCTGAGAGTGAAAACATCCTGCTATTGGCAATGAAGAAACAGGCTCTGTGAAGTAAGGCAGGTCAGATATGGCTCTTTGAAGTACTTGAAATATACAGTGATTTTTTTCCCCCCCTCTAGGTCAGAGAAAATTCAGCAAGTGCAGCATCATGGACACTAATGAGTTGTTTCCTTTCAAAGACACAAGTATCAGAAATTATCTCAGTAGCAATGATCTTCACTGCAATTTTGTGACTTAAATCAGAATTATTACAATTTCCTTCCTCTATAAGTAAAAATTGCAAGAATGGGCAAAACTCTTTCAAGTAGAAGATTTTTGCCTCAATACGTTTGCTTGTATATCTTGCAATGGATCTTATTAGTCATCATCAAATTTTCCCCTTTTTTTACTGTACTATTTTTACACAGGGAAGACCCTTATCTTGATTGAAAATTATGAAATAAATCCAACAGGCATCACTGGGGAACAGAGCAAGCTGGGACTTTAATCTCTTTTCCCAAGGCTTTATATTTACTTTTCAAATAGATACTCTGTTTTTAGACAGAAATAATCCAGGTAACCAAAACTAAGTATGCCTCCCAGGCTCAGCTGAAAGAACAACTTGCTAAGATTCATTGTCAGGTTCTCTTCACTGATTTTCTTTTGACCCCTGACTTTTATATTCCTTCCTAAGCAGTGGCCCATTCTCTGCCTTTTTACCTAGTAAGTGTTATTTTCAGTTGATAGAAAACTCAACAAGCTCTGAAGGATCTGACCTGCTTGAGGAATATCTCAGCTATAAGCTTTGACACTGAATGGTAATGAGGTGGTAATTCAAGCCTTGTTATGCCTACAGTGAAGGGAAAATATTATGCAAAGTCATACAGTATGATCTGCACCATCAGTCAAACAGGATAATGTTTACATATGTATAAAATGCTACATATCACATTCTAGTTTTCATATAATTTTGTATCACAGAATGAAATGACCTTGGAAAATCCTGGCAAACTGACTAAAATCCTTTTCTTTTAAGTATCAAGAGACCACCCCGTAACAATGCAAGGCTTTTTGCTTTCTCCAGCGGCCCTTGCTTCAAAAGTGTAGAGGTCAACCTCAGTATTTTCACATCACTCATTTTAATTGTCAAACCTCAATTACTCACCAGTTCTCTTTATGTCTCCTCTACATCGTATATAAATAACATCAGTTTCTAGTTCCTACGGTGCTTTGCTGAAATGACTCTGTGAATAACACACTGATTAAAGGCAAGGCCAGACTTTCTGGCAGGAGAAGAGAAATGAGAAAAAAAACCAAACCTGCTTCCTCTGCATCTCTCCTCACTGTGATGGTTGCTTGTCTTCAGAATGATCTGGGGAGGTTTATGTGCCCGTGTTGCCAGCCAGAAGACAGCTAACCAGCCACAGAAATACCCATTCTTCTCTCTGAAGTGCCAGAACATGCTCAGAAGCACTCGAGCCACATATGTTATCAGGATGACCCAGCCATACATAACCTTTACCTATTTCTGTACCTTTCCAGAAACAGGAACATGCAGAGTGAAGAATGCAGCCCAGACGCACAGAAACACCGAGACAGAATAGCTAAATCAATATTGGTTTAAAAAATAAAAAATCTATAGAGACCTTTGAAAACTGAACAGTATAGGGTACACTGAAGAGTGGTCCAGGGAAATGCTTCCTTTATGATACGACACAACCTGTACAAGGAAGCTTCACTAATGGGAAAAGTCTATTTTTCTAAAGATTCACAGATTTCTGCAGTACAAAACCTTTGAAATACAACTGTGGAAGAAGTCCTCTGCAGTAAACAAATGTTCATAGTGTAAAAAATTTGGGTGGCCAGCTCAAATATTTTTCCTAGTCCTTCTCTTACTCAGAGGAAGTCTGTGAATATCATACCTATCCTTTTGTACACGCAAATCCAATCTTACAGAAAGCATAAGAAACCAGAGCATGCGAGAAGTTTTGGGGAAATGTTTTTACCTGTCTTTACAGTTGACTACTTTGTAATTACTCTGATGGTTTTCCTACAGAGCTTGATGTGAATTACCAGCTCACTGACTTAAAAATGCAGGGTAAAATGAAAACTAGGGTGTACCTAAGAATAATATATTAAGTTCGTAATAAACAGCTTTGGCAGTGAATGATGAGCTGGGATTTCCTTCCACAAAAAGCTCCTAATACTCTGGTCTCCAAAACATTAAGGACAACTTTTGATAAAAAGTTTAATAGTCCCACTGGAAGAAATTATATCATCATGTTGTTATTTTCAGGTTAATGAAAACAAGAAAAGGAAATATCACTTCCCCTAAAGAAAAAAAAGGGGGGAATATTCCATTCCATGTAAGGTCTGCCAAAATTTTGTATGAATGAGCATAAAATGAGTTTTCTTCCAACACTAGATTTCTAAAGAACCATACTAGATATATCTGTTAAAAGGAAAGCTAACATTGCCAGCTGTAGTACCACATTAAAATGAAACAATGAAAGAATGGCAATTTTAGAAGTTCACCTCAGGAAAACAAGGAGAAGATGAAGTTACTGAGATCAAGATGGTAGATTATAGAACTCATGCACACAAAGACTCCCTTCATAACAGATCTTTTTCTTATTCCCATAGATTCATTTTTCTTCAAGAAAAAGTTCCTTCCACCACAGAGCTCTCACTTCTAGAAATCTCCTGAAAGAAATCTCTTTCCACATTAAACATATAAAACAGGAGATATATATAAAACACATAAACCAGGAGAATCCATAAACTGTTGACAGGGTACCGTTTAGATGCCTTTTACACCCCAAGCAACCTGCAGGACACTCCTCCCTTGCATGGAATGAACACTAAAAATCTCTAGCTTTACTTGCATTGCACTTTTCACACAATTTCTAGAATGATCAGAAAGCTACACCTGCAACACTAGCATCACTGATGCACGACTCACACTGCACACCTTATGTTAGACATGTAAAGTGTAAAGAATGGATAAACGTAAAGAGTCAGTTCATGTCACCAGATGTCACACTGCAACAAACCAGCAGATACCACCATGTGGACCTCTTTGCCTTCCCCTCCAGAACACTACGAATTCTTCCTAAAGTCAAACTGAGTTACTCTTTTACTACATAAGACTGGAGACTTGAATAATGGAATACAGAATCCCAGGTTCACATACATATATATATATATAAACATTAACTGTAATTCCAATAGCAGGAACTTATTAGAGCTCTGGATTTCATGAGGTTGGTGAACAAGTATCACCAATCTCTAAAACACATTGATGCATATAGTCAAAGTTTTCCTATTATTTGTCTAAATCTAATCGTGCCATTCTTATCTGCCGGGCCTCAAAGCGTCTCACCAGACACTTACGACCTTGCAGGTTTCACTCATCCATGCTGCATACTTTTGGCTACAGGACAGGATAGGACAAATGTCCATTAGTTAACAGTAAGTAAAAAAATTACAACTCCTCATTTCTTAGCCCAACCTGTTATTCCCCTCTACATAAAACAGCTTCAAGGTACAAAAAGCTGGAAAAGCTTTCAGTATACCTTTGAGAAAATTCTGCCTGTAACTTCTTTTTCATTACCTCTTAGAGTGGAGAACTCTTTCATGTTCTTCACTATTACAACTCGTTTATGATGCCTACATATCTAAAACAGAAAAGCAGAGGCATGCAAGGCACAGGACTTGAGTAGTACAAGATCTCCAGGTGTTGCCCTCTGGAAACACAGTTACTGTAAGTGGCAAGACAGACGACCCAGGGGTGATCCACAATGGCCAGAAGTCTGGCCATGCGAACATCTTCTAATGACAACACTTTTACAAAGGCAGGTCTTGCTAAGCAGACAAGCAGCACTCTTAACCACCTTTGAAAGCACCACCTTTGAAGGAAAAAACTTATTAATTCACACTGAGTACTACACAGTGGCTTTGGAAGGATACCTACCGTTGTAGGAGGAGGAAACAGTAAGAACAGTTGGGTAGTGCCATGAGAGCCTTTGCCCTCAATCCCAAATTCCTTCTCAAACACAAAAATGTTTTTTACAACATCACATGGAAATGAATATCACTGAAAAGGAAGGAAGGAAGGAGACACACATGATATGTGATGTGGTACTGCCCGTTGGGCATAAAAGAAACACACATCAGGCATCTCCCATTCTCCTCCATTCAGTGATATGCATTAATTGTAATCCTGCACCAGCACAGAGAATAAATCATGCCAATTAGCCAATAGGTACTGGTTGAACACCGCAAGAGTGTAGCATGAAACCCAACAAGGAAGAGTCTTGAATTAAAATCCACTACCCTGCTCATGTGTATGGCCATGAGCAACAGAGAGACCAGGCCTTGGATCTCTCTGACAGGTGGATTTCATCTGCATGAACCAAGTGATGGGTATGTGCTCTGTAATGAACATGAGCCCGGTGATGTGATGGCAGGGAACCATCCCTAATCCTATGCTACAGGAAGAACCACTTTCTTGTGAAAGTGAAAACACATGGTCTGGTTCTCTGTACACTCACATCAATTTTATTCAGATGCTACTATATTTTCAGGGGAAAAAACTCCTGATTTATATCACTCTAAGTAGGAGGAGGATTAAGACTAAAATATTTCTAATGAAATAGGTGTTCAAACAGTTCAGTGAATAATTTGATTTGAAAAATTCATTTGGAAAAATTGTTATTTTTAACCTAGTCCTGAACAGACCAATGATAGCATCGAATGTTTAACTTTTATACGCTACTTGCAATTATTTGTGAACTACATCAAGTAATTTGTGGTCTACATATAACTCAAATAGGAAATTAGGATTATTAAATAAAACAGAATTTACAACTCCCGTAGCAAATTATGCATTTTGACTAATTTATGTAATGAGCTCAGCTGGCCTGCCCTTCATGGATTTCAAACTGCATGTTCAATATTTGCAATTATCTGTGCAGACTGCAGTTACATAAGTCATCTGATCAGTGACAGAAACACTACCATGTGGGATGCAGTCAAAATAGCAAAAGCAGCATATTCCATATCTCAAAAAATTCAGAAAATACTGAAACATGCAGTTAAAATTTACATCTGACTCTTTTCAAGAACACAGGGGGAGGAAGCTTTTCCCCTCTTCTGCAAGTGCTACTCTCTATAGATATACATGAAATAGGTGGTACGAATGTGAGGTATTGCTTGTTCTTTATTTTTATCCAGAACATTAAGTGTGTTGCTTAATGTTTTTAGTAGGTAAGCAGCACTGATGGTTTGTCACTGGGACTGGAGAGGGAATGGGGTGCAGCAGGAGAACAAGCAGCTTAGCACATGTGAGAGGAAGGCTCAGGAAAGGCATGGACATGGACAGCCAGTCGAGACAGCTTGAAAGAAGATTTGGTCCAATTTTCAAGTCCGGTAGGATTTCCCCTATTCTGCTTTTAGAAGCATGTTTGAAGGGAGGATGTGAAAAACTACGTGGTTTTGATCACATCACCCTAACCATTGTTGATGACCCCCAGTTAGATGAAACTATGGCCTCACTGAAATGTCTGGGAGTTTGGTCTTTAGCTGGGATGGAACTAGGATTTCACATTGGATCCTTAAAATCGTGGTTGTGTTCTTCCTCTCTGCTCTTATTAGTCTTACTAGGCCCTCTTACTTCTAACTGCTTTATGTCTTATTCCCATTGCTCCTAGGTATTTTTGTCTAGCCAACTGAACAAACCTGAAATAAGCCCAAATTTGACACAAATCAACTTCCACAGGCTATCAGTGCTCAAGGTAACAGGCTGTCTCTTGCTGGTATTGAATACTCTGCAGAAAAAAGGGAGAGGAACTAAAGAGCACCATAAAGCAGACTCGAAGCAAAGAGCCCAGTGCTAGGACACCTATGACAACAGCCAAAGTACTCCTAAAATGTATGTCCTGCCTTTGACTCAGTAAAGCATGACTGTCAGCAATGGGCATTTCTTACTACCCTAAACTGCAGTGCTGCCTACCATTCTTAGGTTGTCTGAAACACTGAGAAGGAGATATCAGTCTATTGGAAATGTCAAATAAAAACCAAATGTTTTGAAAATATATCCAGATAATAGATCAGCCTCTCCTATTAGCACTGCCTTCTACCTTTAACTACTCTATGAGTTCTGGACATTTTTTTCTATAGAATTAACATATTTTTTGTCATTTTCCCTCTCTCACCTCCTTAATGTTCTCTTACTACTTTAGTCAGCAGTGAAGGTGGCAATTTTTAAATCTGAGAGGTACTGAATGTTAAGGACCAAAAATTCATGTTCAGTCACTGAAATAACTGTCCTGGTTTTCTGCTGCACATACAAATCTTCTTTTGCTGTGGATGGAAATGATCCTAATGATACTCAGTTCACCATCCCTGTAATCCAGTTACAGCTACTGATGTTTGTGGCATTGTGTGCAGGTTAAACTGATGAGTTATGAGTGAGTCTAGTTACCTGCATAGCGGTAATGATGTGCCTTCTGCAGTCACAGATGTCGACAAAATAGCTCCTTAGTTATTTCATCCACAGACATGTGGCTCCATCTGCACTTGCAACTCCTCCCTTCACCTACTTCCTCCCCACTGTTTCACACTGTAGTCCCTTACCATGAGCACAAATGTGAGAAATGGGGTGCTCTGCAGAGCATCCGCTTCCCCCACCCATGTGCACCTTATCACTGTCAATCTCCACAGGTCATACTCCTTTCAACTGCTAGTTGTTCTTTTGTTTTGAAGAAAATTGGCAAATCTACACTGTAAAATGCAAGTTTTGTTTGCCTTAGACATGAAAGAAACAGAATGGTAAATAATGCCAATTTTAACACAAATTTGGCACCTTGACTCGTGTCCCCTGATAATTTAAATGAAATGCAAATGATGTTCTGCCTGTGAATCAAAAACTCTCCTACTTTACTGAATGCATCTGATACCATGATAAAGAAAATACTGGTGAGTTTGAAGGCAGTACTGAAATGCATAATGCTAGAAACACAAACATCTTTTCTAAATAAGAAGGTGCTTTAATAAAAAAGTACTTTAATGAAGTTGCTTTAATGAAGGACTAATTGCCTCCAAGTGATGACATTTGAAAAAGGTGTTACAAGCATCTTCTTACTCAGAAATTAGTAGCTGAGATCAATAAACAAAACATAAAATGTAGGCATATTATTGATGCAGATACTGATGTAGATAATGTAAGCATAATACTGCTATAAAGGGTTGAATTCCATGAAAAAAGCTGATGAAATAGAATAACTGATGTTAATTCTATCGAGGCTGACTTCAAGTAGCTAGTGTTCAACCAGTTTGGTTTTTATATGGCCTTGAAACATATGCCAACTATAGCTGCTAAATCCATATTGCAATTAGAAATGGTTACCTTTGTTGATCAAAAAAAAATTAAATGGAAGAAAATAAAAATAACATACCATGTTCACACACAAAACAAAAAGAGCTATATCAGGGACATCAGGGAAGGTGGAATACTATAACAACACATTTTATATTGTTATACTATTCCACCCACCTTAATGGAGAACCCTTCGGTGTGGCTACGCCATAGCCTTTGGAATCCAGATTTCCTCCCACTTTCATGGTGTCACATGGCTTTCGTTGCTCAATGTATTCATTCATGGTGGACTCCAGCAGGAAGGCAAACTTGCCCTTGGATTTGCGGACACGAGCTACTCCCTCTGCAGTAGTCCTAGTGAACACTGATGGCTCAGCTGATTTCATGTAGGTCCACATCTTTTCATACACTGCTATTTTTGATCTCTGGAGAAAATCAAAAACAAGTTAGAACAAAAGAATGTAGCGACGTTTCAAAATGGCACTGCTCAAATAAAATCACTCATACTTAATTTTTCAGACATTTGAGGTTGGGAAAATCTTGGAGAATGGCTTTATTTAAATTCCATTATTTTAAAAGAGATGAGAAATAAAAGTACCAATACTATAATAGCAGGTACTATTTTTAAGTTTGGCTACCCTCTAGCAGTCAAAAAAGAAACCTGCAAAGCTGAATTTACTGTTAGATAGAGGAAGTTCACACAGTCAATGTATGGTAAAGCGTGTGTTAGGGAATGACATATGAAATAGATGTCCACAATAGGCCTGTACTCTGAAGAGAAACAGTAAAATAAATACTCAGCTGAATTTTAAAGCATTTATCTAACACTCATTTCTTACACCATCAAAAAACCACAATAGCTGAAGAAAGATTTCTGCTTTCATAATTCAGAGTCCAGAATTGACCTGATTTATATTCAGAAATGCTATACAATATTTGAAGACATGGTTCACAATAAAAGATGGAGACAGCGAGTCTGACCAAATATTAAAGGAAGTAAAATCCCATAAGCATCTTTCTTAAAGAATTAGGTATGATTTTAGAATTGCAGTATCAGTGGATTTATTTTAAAGACTCTGATCCTGCCAATATTTGAGTAAGAAATGTACTTTCTCAAAGAATGCACAAGAATTCACTGCTTAGAGTGCCTTAGTTGGAAATTCGCCTGTCTGGGAATGCATGGAGTAACTACATGTAAATGCTTTAGCAAAAATAAAGCTTCTTCATAAAAAATGAAAGCAAATAAAAATTTTCACTAAATGAGAGGAAGGAACTGCTGTCAGGCTGAGAAGTTTCCCATGCTCATTAGATTCACTCAACAACTCCTTTGCCTCCTCCAGCAATAGGAATACATACATGCAAACCAGCAGCATGTCAGCTGAACACTACACTCTGTTTTTATAATAACAGATGGCACTTGTCTTTCCCTATGTATTCTGAAAAAACGACTTTTTAACCTAATGCTCAAGTCAGCTTTTATTTGAGTCAAGAGGAGTTTCTAGCTAAGCAAGATTTGGTCTATGAGCCTATTCCTACACTGTGCTGAGCACTTCAGGGAAATATTCATTATTATAAAGCCCCAAAACAAAGGGCCTTGGATTATTTAAATAAATACCAAATCCTATAATCTTAGTATTATATAAATTAAAAACGGCGTTAAGAAACCTGGAACTGAGCCTTTTTATACGTGACAGTAATTTCCCTGAAGCACTTCTTTTTACCAATTACTGAATGACTGGACTATTACTTAGAAAATAGTTTGTTAGAGACCTAAGTCTACCCTGAAAATAAGTGGCATTTAACTAAAAATGCTCAATAAAAATGCCATATAGCAGAACATAATAAATTACGCTTTCCTTTTTTAGTTTGTCTGTATGCATAATTTTATCTTTCTGTCAAATATAATAACATTTGAATCAACAACAGCTGTGTATGTCCATAATCACATCCTGACTTGTCACCCTTTCTTTTCACTGTAGTCACAACTATTTTACATTTACATAATAGTGGCTGGGAGCAGAGCATAAACTAAGCCACCACTGCATTATTTTTGCTTTATACTGATGTAATTTAATGGATTTAAATTTACAGAAAGAAAAAAAATGAGAATAGTAAATAAATCAGTCATAATCTCAAGAGTATTTTCTTGCCTTTGTCTGCCTTCACTTCCAAATATTTATCTCAACATCCATTATATCTAATTCTTTATCAAGTAACCATATAATAGGTCACTTTAATTTAAAACTTTATGCAGCACATCAAACAGCTTTATTAGTAATAGGAAACACTGCCCTAAATCAATTGAAAAAAGTTGCATTTAATTTTATTTATTTTTTTTATTTTTTTACTCCTTTGCCAATGAAAATAGAAAAAATATGGAAAGTCTAACAAAGTATCTGTTCTCTAAGGACATTTTCTTCTCCCAAACTTTGATTTGTTTACATTTGATTTCTACATGTCAACTCAGGGTCAAAACTGAAGAGTGAACTAACAAATATTTTTTATTGTCATATGAGGAAACATTGCAGCTTTCCCTGTAGTCAGACAAGCTGGGAAAATTTTCATTTTGGGCTTTTCTGAGTAGAACTGCTAAAACTAACTGCTTTCCCTCTTGAGCAATCTTCCTGGAGAATACAATACTTACTGTGTCTAAGCCAGAAAATAGGAATATACAACAGCTAACAGCATCAAAGTTCCTCTTTTCCTTTATGTTGGCTTTGAAATTATTTTCCTTTTTCTGCTTTCAATCCAGATTTAAAATATGCTGAAGAGGGGTTCAGAGTTTCTGACATTTTGATCAGAAATGACAAAATAATGAGAAAATGTCCTGAAGGCTCATCTTCAGCCAGACAATCAAATGATTCTAATACCAAAATGCACAAAATGTTAGACTTGGCACACAAGTCTTCTTGTACTACTGTTTCAGGCTAGTTCTTAATTTATATATTATGAAAACAGCTTTTCTGTAAATATAGTCTGCTGATATTTTATCTTTCTCCCTGTTCTGGGAAAAATTTTTTTAGAAATAGCATATAAATTATCATTAAGAATCACTACACTGTGACAGAGATTAGAAATCATTTGCCTCAATTGTACCATTTTAAAGAAAGTGATCAACACAGTTCAAATCTTCATTAAGCTTTCAATTTTTCATATGCAATAGTATTTAGTATTTGTAGTCAATTTTAATGTTTCCCTCTGTATTTTGAAAGAAAAGAAAAAAGAAAATGAGAAACATTGATTTTCCTTCTTTTTTCTCTTAACCCTTTAAGACTGAAGTGAAAGAAGGGCTGTCATCATAGACATTTTTAGTTCATTAGAGTGTCTTCTCTTTAAAATGAGAACTTGCATAAAATATTGAAAAAGTTTCTGTGTTTACAGGATGGTTTAAAAGAACCATGAAATTTTTGTGACCAATATAGTTTCTACCTTAAAACATCTGATCTCATTACTTCCATACAGTGGCTTGTACTAGTATTTTGAAACTCTTAAGAAAAGAAGTCCGGTCCTTCGTTTGCTACTATTCCTTTGGGAATTAATTTTTGCCTACCATGGCCTAACAAATTGGCAAGCACTAGTGTCATGGTTTTAAGTATCATCACAGTTTCATTCTGGGTAGAAAGAACTATTTGTACTCATATATTGTCGTTACAACCTCAACTTATGATGGACTGAAACTGGAGTTCCAAGAATAAAATATTTAACTTTCCACAAAAATAATAAAACATGTGTTTATGGGTGGATATAAATAATTGGCAGGAGGGGCTATGCTCATTAAAAAAAATAGTAAAACAGGTGTAGTTAGAAACTGCTGTTAGGATCTGTTAGAAACTGTTAGGATCATCTGGATATCTGGATACCTCTAGAGTTCAAGAGCCAGATACTTTAATGTTGCTCTATTTCATCGTAACACACACATCTCACACAGGATGCACAGGACTTCTTTTCTTTCTCCAGAGCCTACAGAAGAAATCTAGAAAAATCTGGGTTAAACTAGACTCCTTGTTTCATGATGTGAAGGTCCAATCGCTATGTGTTTGTTAAGTTATATTTAAATTTTATAAATCATCTTTCTGCAGCCAATAGAACAGATTTTCAAGCTCTTCTACGGGGATGTTTGTTGCAATAAAAAGGTTATTTCACTTGAGACACTGTCTTTGAATGGATATTGTCTATAGTTTCCAAATCACATTGAAAATTTTTGTTAATGGTTTACTGAATTCAGTTTGGCCAAGCTGAAAACAGTGAAGGTGTGTGCGAGTACCTAACACAGAACTCCTTTCAATTAGGCAATTAGAAAAAATTTTCTTTCCATCTTCTTCACTTCTAAAAATCCCTTAATCTCCACATTTCAGATAAATAATGACCTAATTAGCTGTGTAATTTTCAAGGAAGGGTCACAGCATTTATTCAGAGCTATGTTCAAACACTAAACTCACTTTGGTCAGCTGAGCTTAGCTTTCATCTGCTGGAGACATAAAATAAAGCAGGAAGGACTGTTTATTATGTACAGCTTGTGATGTCCAAGCTCCCTGCTTTCCAGCTGGCAAATGATGAGGATTACATACCAACCACACTAATGCAGGAAAGCAAATGACAATGAAGTAATCAATAGAGACAGCACAGGCATATGAATGGCTATTTAGGCTATTTCCTAATGCTCCAACCACATACCCTCGAGTTAAATTTTCTCTTTATTATCCTTCTGAAAGTCAGCAAATTAAAAAATGCATTTCCTGCCCACCAGCCAAGACCCTAAAGCAAAATGCACACAGCCAAATCCATAAGCAGAAACAAAACCTGCAAGACTCCACGTTACCATCATAGGCTTTCAATGCTGCACATCACTTCAGTACTGTAGTTTCACATGAATCAATAGTGCAATGCTACTTTAATTATCACTGGCTTCAGTATCCCCCCAGGCATCTCTTTTGCATCTCTTTTTTTTTTTTTTACAGGATCAGTAAGCTTTCCACAGATTAAAAAAAATGAAAACTCCAACAAATGTTCTTGTGGGAGTGAAAATGTAGCTATAGTATTGCAGGAGTTACAAAACAATACTGCATAAAACTGCAAAGTCACATTATTTCACATTTCCAAACATATTTAAGAGTGGTTGGTAGGGATAGCTGCTCTGATGGACTTACTCTGAAGAACTCTTTGGTTGACCCTGAGTCCAGTGTCCCGTAAGCAATTTCGGTTTGTTTGGCAAGGTCTTCTGCACTCTCTATGGGTGAGACCATTCGCTCAACAGTCAAGAAAGCAGCGAGGTTAGCAGTGTAGGATGAAATAATGATGAGCGTGAAGAACCACCAGACACCTCCGACAATGCGACCTGAGAGGGATCTAAACATGAATAAGATAATGCACATTTTCCTGTCTCTTGAGCCACAAAGAGTGAGAGAGAGAGAGAGAGAGAGAGAGTGAAGGCACCATTACTGCTGAATGTTTCTCATTAAGTAACAATCAATGGGAGGAAGATCATTTGCATTTTAAATATTAAACGCTTCTACTCTTGAAACTTAATGTCTACAATGTAGTCCACTGTACTAATGTGTATCACACATACACAGAAGCTTAAATCCTCTTGAACAGTAATCTCAGTGTTCCTATTCTTTCAGGACATGCCTAAAAATAGGAAAAAATTGTCAAAAATACTGGGTAGGTAATCTCTTTTTGGAGACAAAAGTAAAGCATGGTAGCTGAAAATCAGTAGCTTTCTCGGTTTCCTCTTTAAAAAATGCAAAAGGCTTTGCATATGGATTATGTTGGCTCTAGGATTAAAATGTTCCTGTCACCCAAACTTCTCAAAAATTCCAGAGCTACTGCAATCATTCATTGAACATTCACATGTTTCTTTTTTAAGAAGCGAGAATTTTCTGATAAAAGAGACATTTATGTTAACTAAAAAATTATATTTTCCTTTTAAATACCTGCAATTTGATGAGAAGGTTGTTGACGAGTAATGCACATCCACTCTTAATCAGTACCAGTTTTATTGCTAACTTCAATAATAGAAGGATTAGGCAATGCTGAACACTCAAAACGTCACTGCAAATGGCTAAAATGAAGCCTTTAAGTTTGAAAGATTGGGTCATAATATTTAATTAAAATGTTTTAGTTATTGCCCACTAAATTTCCAGAAATTTTTAAAAGGTTGAGAAGTTCAGGACTGCATGTATTAGACTAATCATGTACTAGACAATCATATATTACAGGACTAATCATGTATTGTAGGACCAAACATGTAGTAAATCTGAGGCATGTGCTCTGAGGCACACCTGAGCAACACAGCATGGCCTCTCAGAAACAGACAGTCAAATACTGTCTCTTACACAGAGAAATATTTTTGAAGCAGCACTGTACAACTTGAAACAGAAGTGGGGCATTCCTTGATGCAAGGCAGATATTCAGCACAACTGTGTGCATTTCATGGTTGCAACACAATGGAACAAATCTAGCAACAAGACAGTTCTGAAGTCAACCCAGTGGAATCTCGCTTGTGTGAATCTGCTGTTTCTGAGAGCTGTTTGTGGTTTATGCACACTGACATTGGTAAAATAATAGTAATGACTGAAATTCAAAGCAGATTATCTGCTGCTGTTATCATGGCTATAAAAAATAAACAAAAAAATACCAAAACCAAAAAACAAGCTCACAAAAAAAGAAAAGGCTTCCTGAAGAATGAACTTCAAAACACTGTCAGGAAAATTAACGAAGGAAGGTTTTATGCTTCAGTGTCGAAAATAAAATGCAAATGTAAAAAGATTTGACACAAACCTTGGGGAAATATCACATCCTTGTTGCATAAAGGCACCCAGGGAAAACCAGAGGCTGTTGAATATGCCAAACTCATTGGGAGGCTGGTCACTGGGTCCTTCTTTCCCATCCTCTGGTTCTTCTGTGTGCCACTCATATGGACTAAACCTGCTAACTAGGAACAGGACCACACTGACACCAATGTAGGCAAAGACTATGCACATCCAGATCTCATACGCCAACGGGTCCAAGAAGGAAAACACTCCCGGTTTAGATTTCTGGGGCTTTTTGATCATAATGGATATCCCCAAACTCATAAAAGGCTTAGAAAAATCAATGACCTCTTCTCGTACCAAAGTGATGGTCAGAGGCGCAACAGCAATCTCTGCTTTCTATAAAGAAAAAAAGAAATATAGATGTATAGATTAATTGATGTGTGCTTATACACTCAGCTAAGCAGCTAATTCCAAAGGTATATTATTAACATCAGGACACTGTGGCTTAAATGCTCTTTGTAGCATTTTTCTCTTTCTTTCTATCACACTCTGCATTTACTCAGTACGCTTTCAAAAAACATATACATTGCAGATTTTTATTTTACAGAATTTTACCATTTTACAGAATTTTGCAAATACTTATTTTTTTCTGTTAAGAAGACTCTTAAATCTTATAGAGGTGAGCAGCAGTGTAGGAAGATAATTTTAGGCATTAATTTAAATTTTAATAAAGGAATTCAAGAAAGAATGGAAAATGAGAATTACCCTATTGCCACTGAACACAAAGAGATTTTTTGAGATCCCAGAAACAGTAGTTAATAGTCATATTTTTGCAAGACATAATATTTTGAGGTAAGCAGTTAATAGACTCAAGAAAGCTCCAAATGGCATGAGGCTGCAAAAGTGATTAACTGTTGCTGTGATTCCACCAAACTGCACAGAGTTGTCACAAGGGAAATATAGTTCAATAAGATTAAATTAGGTTTTAAACAGCTAAAAATGGCAAGTATACAGGAAATAGGTGTGCAAAATAATGCGATAAAAGGATAAAATGTGTGCTGAATCCATTCCCAGTAGTGTCAAGAATATTTTAAAATGTGTTTCTAACATGTTTTTTGGATGAAGATGCCAATCTTGAATGAATCATTATTGATGGAGGTGATTATGCTGCTAACAATGATGTCTGTATGCACTATAAAATATTGGAGCTAAGTAGCTAATGGATCGTTTTTCTCATTAGGGACGTTACATTACATTAAGGTTTGTTCCTTGCCTAGCCTTGCCTTTTACACTAAATCTGTCATTACAGCAGCACTTCCCATGGGAATTGTATGGGGACCTGGGTCACAGGATGCACCTCTGAGAGGGGAACAGGTGCAAGAGCTGCTGAAACCTTTCTCCTGTTCATCATCATGAAGCTGCTGTGTCTAGGTACAGTCACAGAGCAGAGCCTGTGCTCTGTGACCAGTGTGGACTTCTATACAGCTTATGGGCTCAGGAGAGTAACAGTATTTTGTGAACATTTGTTGCTTCAATGAGATTAAAACATGCTGAAAAATAAGGATGTGCTCAAATAGTTTAATCCAAGTGTTATGTAAATAGCTTGTGTGCCAAAGAAAATATTGAAGTGGAACTTTTTTGTCATCGTACAACTTTGACACAAGTAAATGTATTTGAAATTATTTGTGGTTTTTATTTTATGTGCCAATTCATATGAAGCCATATATGTTTTATGGAATTTAATTTTAAACCAATTTTGTGTAGTTAAAAATTAAACCTATTTTGGCAGCTTTGCAATTGTAAATAATTCAAAAGAAGTGACTCATTTCAGTGCAATGGCCCAAAAATGCACATTTGCATTATGATGGCTGTATATTAATCATCAGATTATATCTGTCATTCTGAAATAGTTGTGATGCAAGCACCAAGATTTTACGTAATGATGTTAAAATTTAAGACATTAAATTTATGCATCTGAAATCATAATTTTGCAAAGGTATCAGAAATTACCTCTGGTGCTAATGTCTCAGGTAAATGTTATGATAACACTGCTAATTCTCTGAATTTTAATTTAGATTTTGTTATACAAGGAATTTTAAAAAATTTGGCTTCTTAATCCCTTGTAATTACCTAAGTCAGGCTGAAACAGATGTTTTATGAAAACAGTTATTATACGAGGAAGAGTAACATATCTAAAATATATTTTTAAGTAGCCTGAATATTATGAAGTAAACTTAGTTTATGTAGTCTAAAGATCGTTTGAGCTACTGGATTTCTATTTTTGTTTTTCATCTTACTCATAAGTAGCCTTTCTTCAGAAGAATGGTTTCCTTCATTAGAGTCAAAGTCTTTTGTATTTCTAAATTTTGATTACCGAGAATGCCTAATGTGGAGTACTTTAATTAAGTGAAAGACTCACGGCAACTGTGATCTATTCCGGCCAATCTCTGTGTTTGTCTCACAGTGGTATCTTCATTAACGTGGTGTAAATGATAGACCTGGTCACTCGTATTCAAAGGTGTTGGCTAACAGGGTTTTTTTTGTGTCTGTAGATTTCTACTGGGGTTAAAACACAGATCCCTGGTGGTTGTTAGTTTTCATAATGTAAGCTAGAATAGTGACATTGTCATTTTGTGAATTGTCATTGTGTGAATTGAGGAGACTTTAAATACCTACTTAGCACATTGCATATTATATGTGAAATGCTGGGGAGGATTTATCTTACCAAATTTAAATGCTCAAATAGGGTACTCAGAACTTGAACAACATCAGAACTAGCCTACAGTACTTGAATGAGTTAAAGAGGAGAAATAGGAACTTAACGCATTTTTTACAGCAGTGATCTAGTAACAGATAATTCATAATGTAGATAAATCCATTTCATGCCAACAAATCTAAAGGGAAAATATATAGCTAAGTCATAATTAAATGCCAAAAAAATTGGAGAAACTACAGCCCCCCAGACTGATCGTATTATTATTTTTGTAAGACTATTCTGTGTCATATAAAGCCCAGATAAACTCTTCATTGCAAAAGCTAAATAATGAAAATAGCTGTACGTGATAATTATCAGCATTTGTGCTTTGCCCAGTTAATGTACACCATATAATTACAGCTTTAAATGATTAACAACATAACTATGGTGCAAAAACAATTAATTATTTTGTTGCCAGTGAAATCTGTTTTGACAAAGACTAATGATACTTCACAGTTAAATCAACTGCATCTGTAACAGCATTTCAATCAAGGCTCCACCATTACCAAGTACAGATGCATTCTGGATCCTTCCAATATTATACAACGAGACAAGCTTGATTCTGATGGTGAGAGACATTTTCTTTTCCAGAATATATGATTATTATAACCTTGTGAATATGCTTGGTGTTGTGAAGGTAGCAAAGCTATCTGAGAAAATGTAGTAAAGCTATCTGGGAACAATCATGCAGAAAGTGATGTTAATCTCAGAATCTCATGGCCTCTGAGATTTCAAACAGAATTGAGTTGTGACCTTTTGTGTTAAGCTGTGAAAGAGAAGCATTTTGTGTCAGGAGAATGAATTTTTAATTGGAGCTGACTGCTAGTGAATTTGGAAACACCTGTTACATGTGTTTAATGGTGTTTCATCCCCAGCCAGCATTTCTTCTGTGAGCTAGATATCAAGGCAAATAGAATCCACATGGACAACTGCATGCATTTGGATACATCAGGGATAAATGATCAAGATTTCCTGGTAGTTTTTAACAATGTGCTAAAAACAAAACAGGAAAATAAACAACCATCCACACCACAATGTTCTGTATAATCTTAGCAAAACTGCTCCCCACAGCATTCTATATGATGTTTCCTCTGAGACATGATGGAAAAATCAACCATGGAGTTTAGCGAATGACTGTGCAGCACCTGAGTGTCCAGATATCAGAACAACCTTTGGTGCATACAGGTCTTAAAGAACATGGGATAAAATTTTCACATGTCTACTCTCAGTAATATGGATAGGGCTAAGGGGCATTGGGGTATGATGGTAAGAGCAAGAGAGCAGAGGAACCTTTTGTGTTGTACAGAAAGTCTCCAATCTCACTGTTCAGAGCAAAACTGGTTAACTTTTTAACCAAAACTGGTTGGGAATTAAAAGCTGTAAAATGTTTCCCAAACAGATCATTTTGTCAACTTGCTAATTCAGTTGCAAATTTTCTCCCAGTCCTGGCTGCAAATAAAAAGCCTTGCTTGAAACACAGCCAACTACTCAGACAAGTTGTGTTTATGATTAGGGAATCTATCAGAGAAGATGAACATACTCTTCTAGCAGAGCTTTGCAGCAAAGTCTCTGGCTGACTGATTTTTCTGCTTTCTCTATGTGGAATAGACCTGGGAGCCTGATGCTCTGTAAATTGTCTGGCAGGGACTCAAGGAAGTTGCAGGGAGGATGCTTTTGATGGACTTCCTGTGGAAATCTTTAGCAGAAAATGTTGTAAGTAACAGAAAGAACAATTTCCTTTAAAGCTACACCTGTGAAAGTACATTAAGCACACTGGGTGTAGCTCTTGGCCTTAAGGCCCAGTGGCACTGGGCAGGCCGCGTCGCTGCCACGAAAGTTACACGACCTCTAAACCTGCATGGCCACGTTCAAGCTGTTTGTAGGGAAAGGTCTCTGCTCAATCCCAGGGTCCAGCTGGGCTCAGGAATTGCTCTGGACAATAATTATGGGCCAAAAACATACCAGAGACCGTTCTTGCAGTTTAGCAGATTAATTGGGTGAATTCTGAAGCACAGGGGCACTCCCTGGTGCTGCTGATGCTCCAGGATAGATACAGCCTCAAGGAGCCTTGTGGCAGTGGAGCAAATGCACTGGGCAACAGCTGATTTCAGTAAAAAAAGGAGTTCCAATGGCTTTGCTCCAGCTCACTCCCAGAGCCCAGCCCCAGAATCACAAAGAGACTGCAGCCAATCCTAAACAGATAGTCAGAAACAGCTTCCTCCTCACTCTTTTCCATTACAAAAAATAAAGTGTTGGCCTTGTATTTTGAGCTGGCCTTCTTCGTGCAGGTAGTTTGTTCCTCATGCCTGTGAACTTTACTGCTTCCAGCTCTGTTAAAAGATGTAGGTGTTGACATATCTGTGTGAGCTTCCTCACAACACTTTTTTTTTCAGTCTAGTCCTAGGGCAGCTTGAGTTTGATGAGGTAAATTTTTTAAGATAAAAGAAGGAAAAAAATACCCCAAACAAACAGAAAATGAAAGTGTAATATCAAGTTTCCTCTATAATTTTCAACTAAATGATAGGCCACTGAAACTTTGCATTTGAGCAAAAGAATTTTCTCATAAATAGTAACATTTCTTGGATTATTGAAAAAGCATTCTAGTATAGAACAGTGCTTGGCCATTGGTGTCCATGGATTTGCTGTTGCTATTAAAAGCCAGACAGGAAGTAACCTCCATACTTGATAAAATAAGTCGGAAAAATCTTTATCTTTTCATATCCTAAGAGTTCATCTCTTAGCAAAACTGAGTTCACTGGCTTTCAAGCCAGTGAAGCAGATATACATGCTTGGTGAACTTCAGTGTTTCTACTCTTTAAAGACAAAATTGAGGTTGGTTCCTTCATGAACTTCCAAGAGCATGGAGAGTTTTGTGAACCTCATATAACCTTTCCTTTCCAAAGGGGCAGGGAGATCACTGAAATTCTGGGGCAACATTTCCCACACTCCTGCAGCACAGAGACTGTTTCATACTGCAGAGTCCCTTTCCATTAGTCCCTGATGCTAATGGAAAATTTATCAGCTATGCTAAAATGACAGAAGGGAACTGAACTGGAACTGCTACAAAAGCCATGAGGCTTTTGCAACATAAGGCCCAAACTGTCAATGGAATAGTGAAAAATGCAACTTGGGATGGATCAACCGGTATGCAGGACTTTTTTATGGGGAGGTTGAGGTACGTTAGGAGTTCATGGGTGGAAATATTCACACCTTAGTAGTTTGAGGATTTTTTTTAATTCCGTCACTGAAATGAAAAGTTTTTCTAAGAATTCTGAATTGTTCTCAGTGCAGATATTAGCAACTGCAGTCATCAGCCAGCTCAGCTCTGAGTTTTGCTACTTTTGTTAACACCAGATATTGCAAATATTTATTTAGGCTTGTTGGAGCTATTTTCTTTAAATATTGGAACAATGTGTGTCAACAGAATTACTAACTATTATGGTATTCTGAAGAATCCTTCTCCAGATCAGTCTATAACATAATGTTCTCAGTAGTTAAACTTACCAGGTTTTCTCTTAAATTTTGTTATTGAAGGTCATCTTAAAAGTCTGTCTTCATTGTGAATTGCCTAATTATGTACTTGTCTGTAGTGGTTTATTACCTATGTTTTATATATATGATGGTGGATTTTTCATTTCTCAAACCAGACCAAGAATCCCATCTATTTAAAAAGATCTGTCCATCCATCATTCTATGAAAATGAATTAATGAGTGATATTCTTCCCAACCAAGTTTTACAGAGTATCAGGAATAGATGGTCTCTAACTGATGAATTTTTAAGGGTATTCAAACTCTGGATGTTCTAATGTTTCAATGTACTAGTTGAATAAATAGTAGAACTTGCATGAAACTATTAAATTTTATCTTGAAAATAAGTGAAAACACACAGATCTGAAACAAGATTCTGTTTCTTTTCTGTGACCCCAAGATTAAATAAAACACACATATACTTCCTATTTAATGACTTATACTATGACAAATTAAATCCTGCTTCAAAAATTGGTATGCTTACCCCATAAACAAGTTCTCCCACCATCCCATTCCAGATTTTTGTCTCTGGATCCCTTGCTCCATATTTTCCATCAGGAACAATGGCAATTTTGTACTTGATACCAATATGTTTTGCAATTTCTGATGCCAGATCTACACAGTATCCTTCAAACTTGTCATTCCCTTCAAACGTATCATGGTTTTTCTTGAACATAACATATGGGGCTTCCTATAATGAAAGAAGTAGAACTGTAAAGGAGAAGTGTACCGAATATAGTCTGAAAAAAAACAAACATGTCATGAACTGACTGAACAACACACACTTTATAAAAAGGTCATGGACAGTATTAGCACGTTTAAATTAAAATGTAGGAACAGAAATCCTTCTGGCAAGGTATACTCTTTACACAAATTTGGATTATACATTTCACAAGAATTATCGACCATTTTAAATGGAAGACCTTAGTGCAGTAAATGCTAAATTTAAAGTGTGAATAAAGGCTGGGCCTATACAGTGCAAGGGCTGTGAGATCGTGAAGGTAAGAGGTAGACTTCTGACTCCAGTGAGTAAGCATATCCTCTAACACATTTGGGTTACTGCCTATGAAATTTCAGATGCAGAGCCTGAGTGACTTCACGTATTGAAGTTTAGAATGTATAGGTCTTAGGAGGCTACACATATTTTAGTGAGAACATAGAAATTAATTCCCAAGGAAATATGTATCTTCCCTTTAAAATAAACAGTGCAGATTCTGCAAGGTCTTTCAGTATGAACTTAAGTGATATACATGGACAAGAACGGCATTAAGCTGTCAGTGACTTTACATGTTGTATGTAAAAGAAGTACCAAATATTTTGGGACAGTGAGTTCCATTGAAAATGAATAAAACCTTTCTTGAAGAGTGGTTATTGCATTCCCTGTATAAACCATACTATAACAATAGTGAATGTTATGCAATTGGGAAATCAAGGTAATTTTTCTTTTAAGCTCTGTGTGAATTCAGACTTTAGAGATTATTAAGTAAAACTATACTTTCTGATGGTATTTTAAATCACTTCACATAATTCATGTTCAGAGAAATGGATGAAATTTCCGGATTGAATATTTGTCTAATATAGAGTGACTTAGGTCACCCTTTGTTTGAATTTACATCACAAAAATACTGGCAACTTAAGTTTTCTCTGTGCTATCCCTGGCAAATGTTGGTCTTTTGACACTAACCTTGGCAGTATCCTGTCCTATTCACATCTTTCCTACAGATATAATTAGTACAAAAATAAATATAATTTTAAACATGTAGCGGAACAACATCTGCTTCACTGAAACTACAAGAACATCACCTGTAATAAACAATAATCTTGTAACCTCTATTAGGTGTCTAACAAGGGAGGATAGGTGGTATTACATGAGTGCAGTGCAATGCCTTTGCCTGCACTGAGTTTGCATCTTCAAAGGAAAACTGCTGAGTATTACCAGCAGCCTGCACCTTTTCTTGAATTCCTATCCCCACTTAAACCACCTTGATCTCAACCATTGGTATTCTAGAGGGAGAGTGGGAGAAAAGCAGGGAGACCTTGATCTCTGCAGTAGTTCTTGATTTTCGGAAGTATTTTGGCCGCATGTATAAAATGTTCCTACCTCACACAGGCTTTTTGTTTTCATGACAGGAAGAGCCAAAATCTGTGTCTTTCCATATGTTATTGCACACAAAAAGGTTTAAAATAAACAAAGGTGAAAAATACTCTGTCCTGTCTGTGATTTAGCCAACTGCTTGCTAGAAAGGCAGCCAAGTCTGTCCACTGTCCTACATTTGTGAACTCTCCTTACAAACTTCAGCTGTATTTCTTGCTGCACCTCAAAAGCCATTTTGTTTTCCAAAGACCAGAGTTAGTGATTTCTAGCTATTCTGATTCAGCCATAAATCCCCAGCCAAAGGAATGCAACTAGAGACAGTCGCATCAGGAAATCATTCCGGTGATGGACTTGAAGAAGATGGGCACAGAGTGTGCCAAGTCAGCTTGCTCCTTCTTCCAAAACCCAGACACCGTGCTTCTGCCTGCACCTCACCACTGGCAGGGCTGCTGCAAAAAAAACAATTTTAACTGCTTCTGCATAGCAAAGCCAAGTGACAGATGCCTCTTTTTTTCTGTTAAAAGTTGAGTGAACTTCAGCCCTCCTACCCCATAGTTCTGTGAGGGAGCACTGAGAAGGGAAGTGGGGTAGCCCAATACTGTCTTTGGTAGGTACAAGCAGAGGCCATCTCATCCAGTGGAGTGACCACCAAGATCTGACAGGGATCTGTTGAGTACTTGGAGGAACTGCATTGGTTCTCTTCTCCATCCACCACCCTTTTTTACGCTGATCTCACTGATTTAGAGCAAAATACAGCAGGAAGCATTTTTTTGTAATGCAATTATCTTATAGAGTAAGGTAGCATGCTTTGCTGTGACTGCTTTCAAAGAAGCAGCAACTAAATATGATCTGCCAGCGTGAAATGGTACAATTCCAGATAACAGCAATGCCTGCTACCATTTGCTTCCTATGTTGATCTTTCCTTCCTAACCTATTTAGTACCTCTTTACCTGCCAAGTAATCAGCTTTCTATTTTCAAGGTAGAATTTGATGGGGGAAATGTAGGTGGGACTGCAAATGAGTTTCTGATGAAGACTTTTTTTAAAGAAAATACATCAGATAGTAGCCCTAGTTTTAAATCCTGTCCATTTCAGACTTTGAGGGTGTTTCAAACTGATGAGGTGCTGAGTTCTTATAATAAAAATACACTGAAAGACAAGTTTTACTGGTTTGCTAACAAGTAACTTACACAGATGAACTTTCAAGGTCACACTGTGAAGCCATGAAATATCGGACTTGATCAATAGCATGTACTTAGCCACATCTTGATGCTCTTTTCTATCTGTGGCACTCAAAAACACCTTTTTATTCTGCATAATCCATTGCAATAGCATTTTCAAAGTTAATAGTAATGTTAGTGTAGTCATGGTAGTCTAAAAATCAAGAGATACAAGTTGTCTGTGGAGAGGTAGTATCTTCTATTAAATCAGCTGAAATAGCTGAAAACAGAGGCCTGCTTTTCCATTGTTTCCAGTTATAGCTATTCTTGTCTAATAGAAAGATTATCTCTCCCCACCACTTTTGTGCTAACTATATTTTTGGACTATGTGCTTTTAACCTACTGATATAAACCACACATCTGACTTACTGGTGAATAAGGTTTAACATTGCAATATTTGCAAGATTTCAGCTGCTTAAGAGTATTTTATGGGGTAGTGAATCAAGGAAAAATCCACATTGAAATGACCAATGAGTAGCACAGAACATATATTTGAAATGGTGCAAGCTTTACTTATATAATTCACAATTTCATAACAATAGTTAACATTTGCAAATACAAGTTGAAGTCTGCAACAATTACCTTTATAGATGTAAACAAATCATTCCACCACATTGCCACAAATTCATGTGTACAGTTAAATGCTCACAACTGATGATTCATACTATAAGGGAAGCTGGACAAAGTAACTAACCCAAATAACAAACAGATCTAAACTTGGTTTTCCTAATCTGAAGTGGATTTAAAAATATTCACCATTGCAAAAATAATTTGTAAAAGTGACAAATATCTGTGCAAGGAAATTTCTGCTTTTTAGAACAGGTGTGGGACACATTATCACACTTTATTCTGAAAGAGACTTCTGTAAATGTCAATGGAAGGTTTTTCTAGTGACTTCTTTTTTCCTTTTTTTTTATTTATTTTTTTTTTTTCTGAATAAAGTGTCCAGTATTCGGTTTGAAGTCTTTATTATTTTCATGCAACAAACTTCATTTTTTCTCCAGTCTACTGAAGAGTTCAATTGATAAAGTTTCTAATGAAAAAATATTTTTCTATTATGTGAAAAAGGCTATAATTAGAATTTCTGAGGTAAGACTCTATCAAGAGTATATCAGTCAAAACAGTGATGGTGATTCTCAGTCACCTAATGAAGGTTGCCTGGTATCTTAGATGCCCTAAGGTGACCTGCTTGGCCCCAAGGTGCTGTTCTGCAGGTGTTTTGTGCTTGCCTTTATGGACAGGTCTGATACCCTCAGTATAAGGCATCCACCTATGGGCCACCGAATCGATGTCTAAATCTTTGTGGACTTACAAACCTGGGGCAAAACTTACCCCACATGCCTGAAAAGTACATACACCAGCAAAAACACTCAGAGAGAGAGGTCACACATACAGCACGAGACAGGCAAGGGTCACCCTGCCAGTGTAAGAAATGGGGCACAGGCTGTATATCCTAGAGCATCTTAAATGTCACTGAATGCAACCGAATCGATACCCTTTGTAAAGTCATCTACATCTAGGTGACTTGGTTGTGAACTGGATCCTGCCCCTGAAACTTAATCTGCCAACAGCTATCTCATTAAGGTATTGAACTGTAAGCCACGATGTAGATGCAGCTCATCATCAAGCTTTGGTTTTAAAGGAATTTTGTGATTTTTAAGTTTTGCAGTCTCAGAGTTAAGTACAGAGTTGGCTGTATCATGAAATGTATTGGGAGAGTTTGGATTAGTCTTCTGAGCCTAGTTCCCTAAATTCTGCCTCAACAACTTGTAACCATATTTCTGAACCTGTGAAATTAGAGATGATCATCCGCCCTGTGTAGACAAGTCCCTCACTTTACCTTAGTGTTAGAGCAGGGCTGCGAAGAACATCCCTTCTCCAGCCATGCAGGGAGCCTACTGTGCATTTGGAGGTGTTATCATCCCACCCCAGTGGGAATGCTTCTGCACAGGTAGGAGGAAATCAGTCCTTTCCAGAGTGCAGGAGGCTGTGCATCACATGAGGGGCAGAATAGGAACTACAAATGGCAGCTGGTAAAGGACATCAGCTGCCCCTGCTGCCTCCTCTCTCTGGGCTGCTACTGCACCACACAGCTAACTGGGGATAGGCTGAGAGCCTAAACCAAATATGTAAAGTAACTTCTATGTGCTCTCACTGTGTTACAAATGAAGAAACATTTTGCCTAGTAGAAAACGCTGTACTAAGTTCTTTGAGTGCAGAGCTAATTAATTCATTATAATGCAGTTTCTATGCAACAGCCATATAGCCACACTACGGCAAAGTAAGCATAGACACATAAAAGCTGAAGAAACAGAGGACAAATCAACTTGTGCTATTTGGCTTTAGGCAAAAAGCAAGGCATGCTGAAAACCTGTAAGCTTTTCCTATGCTGCCATGACATCTGTCTTTGAAGACTGAAAAGTCTGACAGCACTGCTTGCAGAAGCTTTTCAGTTTAATGTTGGAAAATATGCATGCAACCAAAATTAAATGTGTCATCTACAATGGTTCAACTTCCCTTCAACGTGAGGAGGGAAGTGAAGAGGTGAAAAAAGTCTCTGTGGCATTTGCAACATAACAAAGAAGAGAAAAATAACAGGACTCTGAAATCTACTCTAGTTAAATATTTCTTTTCTTTGCGTGTGTGATCATATGCTTGCAGATGCTAAATACATTGCCCTAGCAGACCAGTATTAAGAATCATGGTTCCATTCTGCCTTCAGCATCACGTGTGCAGATCCCAGAGGAGAATATGGGAGATGGACAAGATAAGGCAGAATTCACCATATATTCTTATTCAAACCAAATTCCAATATATTTCTCTTGCACTGTGATTTTGAAACATGGAAAGGGGACAGTTTTGGTCAAGAAGCTGCGCTGCTTTCAATTAATTGCATTTATCCAAAAATCACATGCTGCATAAACACAGGGCATGCTTTGGAATATTAATTCAGCTTTTTGGTTTTGTAAATGATCCCACCAGTCCCTTCAATACAGGGGCTGGAAAAGTTCTTTTGAAGATAACATTTATTATGCACATCAAAATGCTTCAATGCAAACAGGACAGGCAAGATAACACATTTTAAAAGCTTTCTCGTTTTCCTTTTTTTTTCCTTTCTGGTGAACAGAAACCTTTTCTATTACTTTTCATTATTATATTTTACTCGCTTCTCCTAAGCTTGGAGCTATTTATGGAAATTACAGTATTCATGTGTGAGAGCTTCAGTCAAAGGTATCAGGATTGGTTTGAGAGGAAAATTTCGACTGAAAGCTTGTAATTCACATCGTTCTCTTCTCAGCTTGGCAAAGTTGAAGGTTAACATCATCTGTTCTAGACATTTCAGATTAGTCACAGAACTTTTCTTGGTGGTTCAGTGCCTGGTCATCCAGTCAGAGGAACAGTAATCCATATGGAAAAATTAGCTCAATGTTACTAGACTGGTGGTTAATACTTGAGCCTTAGTTAGGAATGTTCGCAGCATCTTGGAACTCTTTTCTTCCTTGATCAATTTCTTAAAATAGGATTCTTCATCAGAGGCTGAAAAGAGGAGGACTGAACTGAAGTATATTTTTTTTCCATCACCGAGTCTTTATTTTTTTTTTTTTTTCTTTTTAGGAAAAAGATACATATATTTAAAATTTCCCATGCAAAAATAAAATTAAAAGTTACACAATTTGGTTAGGAGTTACATTCTGAATTCCTGTAAAGCAGTTTGGTTGTTTTGTATCCTGGAATGATAACCTTCAACAGGAGATTTGTTAAGACATACTTAATGCATAAACACACTGCTGAAAATCTGGTGATTGACTGTATTTTAAATTAGAAAATGTCTCGATGCTTTCCTTTGGATTACTTTAAACTCTGTATTGAGAAAAATTATTTTTTAATAACACCTACAGAATATTCCTTCTCATTTAAGACACAGTTTATTGGGTTAACATGTCTTATCTAAATGAAGCAGGTGAAAAGGGCAGTGAACTGAGATGTAAAATCTTAAAAGCGGTCATGTAAAGGTCACCCTTTGCCAGTTGGCTTTGATAAACATCAGCTTTAAAGGGCATGTCTGACTTCAGAGGAAAAAATGTTAAATATTTTGTTTAAAATACAGATTTGTAATAAACAATTGCTTTGAAAAATTGTGAATTAAAAATATAAATGAATTAAGAAAATCATTCTCCTTTGCAACCACTCTTTAAAAACACAATAATCCTAGAAAATCAACCTCCAAATCTATTTAGATTTTATTAAAATGGAAATTTTACTGCAACGCTAAATAATCATATTAAGAATGCATCTACTAAATTCATGTTTTCATTCACAATTAACAGCAGATAATCCAGTTTTGACTGGCTGATTGAACCATACTACTTAGCATTTTAGTTCTTACTAAAGTCAAATATTGAGTTTATAATTTACCAACAAAAAGGGACACTGGCACTACAGTAAATTTTCCAACAAAAAGGGACACTGGTATTACAGTACTCTCTATTCTATACCCTCTCTTCTATTTTGTCATTTAAAGGTTTTGGGTTTTTTTCTTCTTCAAGTTTCTTGTGAGTCAAGATTTATCAGTCAGAGGTTGTGAGAATTCATATCTCTGAGACTTATGTTAGTAAAAAATAGAAAAGACTGAATAAGAGAAAAAAATTACAACACACTTTTAAAAACCTGATTTCAAGTGAATCATTATATTAAATGCATACAAAAAAAAATCTGTGCAGACATGACAGTCAGTATAATTAAGATATATGGCTCTCATCCTCCCACTAACCTAGGAACTGGCAGACTAAATTAGATCATAACTAGAAATGAGATTATGTCACACACCAGTATAAGCATTGAAAAAGAAACACCTTACCAAAATTGTAGTGACAACTACTGTTCTATTCTCAATGGCTGCAGTGTCATTCCCAAGTGTAGGTTCATGCTGAATCAAAACTAATTTATCCATGTCATTCCAATAACCAACCTGCAAAACAAAATGTATGTCATTTGCAGTAAGGTCTACATTCTGCGCAACTGCAAAATAAACTATGCTGAGAACAACCAAGCAATCCAAAAATGGTTTTGTCCAAAGGAAGTGCTGTCACGTTAGATATGGGAGTAAGCATCTATCACTTTGAGTGTACCACCCTGCACCCCTGCTGCACAGGGACAGACCTGGTGGCACCTCCACTTCTCTGCTCCTGAATGATCTGGGCTGCTTACTTCAGCCCGAGACACAAGGTAAATCCCATTTTCATTAGCTTGAAGCATTCCTGGGGCATAAATGAGATATAAGAATTTTTTCTCCCCACAAGAATATTTTCATTTGTTAGTCCTCCAGATCTTTTGATCTTAGACAGAGGAATGAAAGACAGAGGGATGAAAGACATCTGGATGACAGTTTTGCAATCCCATGGCTGATCTCAATTCCTTGTTCCATCCTGGGCTTCCCAGGAGACCCCAGCTCCAGGATTTATACCAGGCTTGTTCCACTTAACTGCTAGCAGTGACCTTTTAGTACCTACATTAGAGGCCCTGTTATTTACACTTTACACTCACAGGACAGACACTACCAGCAGACAGTGACTCAGCTCATGCAGGATAAGCATCCCTCCTAGAAAGGTGCTTGCTTTTCCCACTGACTGTAAAGCACGGTGAGACTGAATTCTTCCTAAATATATCTCTGGGAAGTGCCTTCAGGGAGGTGGAACAAATCAGGTTTTTCTCTCCTTGGCTGCATTTAGGCTGCCATAACCCTTCCCTGAGCAGCTTTAAGAGCTTTAAGGTAAAACAGCTCCCTTTGTTCATTGCTGGCAATGAACCTCTTTAGAGTGAGATTTGAATCAGTTGTTCTTGTAATCCCATAGAAGAAAAACCCCTGAACCTATTTTTTTCTCCCTTCTTGCCCATTCTCTTTTCTGTGGATAGATCATGGTTTTCTGTGCATCCTCTGACAAGGCTGCTGGGGCTTTTTCCTCTGACCCAGCACTGACAGCACTCAGCTCCATGTCAAATGGACAACATTAACACAAACATGTCAGTAGAACTGTGTTCTAATCCTACCTCAAGAGGCTCCCCTGCTTGCTGACAGCCTAATGAATTGGGAGACTGATCTTTCTTCCCAGCATGATTTAACAGACACATGATTTAAAAGGTTTCTATCAAAGAGATGCAATTCAACCAGGCACAGCTCAGTTTCTGGGAGCACCTTGGGGACCAGTCAGCAGCAACTGCCCCTTTCCCCCTTCCTTGATTAATTAGGAGTTCATGAGACCAAGAGTTGGGAGAGAGGAATGCCTTGTCTATCTTACTAAAAGAGGAACAGGAATTTTAGTGGAAAGTGGGCTCCAGGCAGATCTTCAATGTAATTGTCAGGACCAAAGGACACTCTGTGCCTTGGATGCAAAATTTCATTATGATGGAAACTGGCTAAATGATCAAATCAGTTACATAGTCAATATTATTTCCAACACTATTGTAGAACCCTGATTAATGTCACATAGGATTCTGCCACCATGACATGCTCAGCTCAATGCAGTGATGTGAGAGACTAAAAGAGCAGGGGTGTGCTTCTGGTTCTTGTCTCATATGCATTATATATATGTATATTCTGTATTTTATTAGAATAGTCACCCTTCCTCTTGATTTTTACATTTACTGTTTCATTAGTTTCCTTCTTGCAAAAAATGCATGGAGAAGCAAGTAATTTTAACAGTCCCTAGAGTAGTTTGACTGAACAGATTTTTTTTCTATTAGTGAAGCAAACAAGCACAAACTGTCCATGCACAAGTTCTGAGATATTTAGTTGAAATGTTCCTTTTCTTTTTGCAATTGCTCTTACAGCACTGAACCTTGATTTAGGTGTCTGCAGCTAACAGGAAATGTCAGTAGTGCTGATATAGTGGAGAGGAAGGTTTTCTTCCTAGTAGTATGCAGTGCTAACAAATATTCTTTTTCAGCCACACAGCTATACAGCCACAGATACAACTGATTATTGAAAATGTGGGGTTCTTGTCAAAAAACGGTGACCAGCTAAAGGCAAAATATGTACACCAAAATCTGTCAGTTTAGAGAACTACTATGATAGTGAATGATGATTTTTCATTGTGCCATTCTTCACTGCTGTAAGTTCAAAAGGAAAGCATAAAATGAATGAGGTACTGTGCTACAGAAGTAAGTACCATATGAAAATTCAGACAGCAATAAAGGCATTACTTGAGAAATGACAGACATCTTTTAAAGGAATTTAAGCTTTTGTGTATTGGGGTGAGCTTGTATGTGTTTGATACAAACCTGCACTAAAGTAACTCTTGAACAAGGTTACTGAATAAATATGAAAGATACTTCAAGACACTTGTGTAAAAGTAAAGAGATACACAGTCACTTTGAGAGCACTAAATAACAGTATGCTTTCCCTTAAATACCTCAACTCCACAAGGAAAAGAACCCCTCAAAGGAAAGGATTGAATTTAGCTATAAAAGTACCTCCAATTCTTTTTGGGTTGCAACTGAACTTCATAGCAGTTGCATCCACTCATACAGAGGATGAATTTATCTTTTAGGAAAACATTGCAAAAATATTTACCTCAAAGTAAGCTTGCCATAACAGTTTGGCATTTGAATGAATAGCGTTCTTTATGAAGGCCTGTGTACCTTGCAGTAACCACTTAAGTGATCCTGTTGGAGCTCACAAGCCACTGAGGGCAAGAGAATACTCAAAAATTTTGATAATTAATTTTCATGTTGCCAAGCTGGAGTTCAGAAGCCAAATCTTAGAGGATCTTGTGCACGTGATGTATATGCTTTGTTTACTTTTTTATTTTGGCGATAGGAAGGATGGTGAATGACACAATTACAGGATTGCTGAGCTGGGAAGGGACCTCTGGAAGCCATTTGGTCAAACTCCTTGTTCAGCCTAAAGCCAGTTGCCCAGGACTGTGACTAGATGGCTTCTGAATGTCTCCAAGGATGAAGACTTCACAAACTTCCTGCACAACCTGTGGCAATGCTTGGCCACTCTCAGAATATAAAAAAGTATTTCCTATTGCTCAGAAGGAATCTCCTGTGTTTCAGTTTGTGCTCATTGCCTCTAGTCCAGTCCCTGAGGACCAAGGAAAAGCCTGTATCACTTGATCACAACCTTCAAGTAATAGGAGCCATTCCATTACATCTCCGTGATCTTCATCCTCCCATCCCCTTTCCCATCACCAGCAGGTTTTGTTACTGCTCTGCAGAGAGGAACCAAGTAAGAGGTGCTGCATAAATGAAACTGGCATGAGCATGGGCTGATATTTCCCGTTTTACTAAACTATGTGGAAGTCTGCTCTGTCTAGCTGTGCCCTTTTTTAATGGTCTCTTCACATATTTGAAGCTGTGGGCAACAAAAATCACTTTTCTAAAGATCGGAGCCGTGCGTTACTCTGACTGGAAAGGCAGTTTTGAAAGGATAGTGCTGGGTGACTCATAAGTCATGTTATGTTGGACATGAGAAGAAGACATTAATAGTGAAGGCCTCTTAGTTCAATTAAGTAGAGCCATTTCTCACATATTATATAGGATTTGTCAGGCTGGACCACAGAACTGGTCCAATGATCACATATAAAACACTATCTAATACATGTGAAATAAATTCTTCAGAGTAGCCAGATCTGTCAGAGCTGTTATGACTTGTTATATCAAACACAGGTAATGACTTAGGAGTAGCAGAAAGGCATGACTGAAAGGTAAAAAAAGCACCTTGGGCCTCTAGCACAGCACAGACATAGCTCCTCTGTTTGCAATCACCCTCCCCTTCAACTGCAAGCAAGAGGAGAGGATGGGGACATCCCCGCAGTGGCGCCAGACAGGCACCTCTCCTGTAACAGGTGACAAAGTTTGAAACATCAACCCTTTTCAAAAGTTTGCTGACAACCAAGTTCCCTAATGAGTTTCTCAAGTTGTGACCTAATTAAACACATCACTTTGCACCTTGTCCTCCCTCCTGTACAACTGGGAATAGGGAATGAAAAGGCCATAATTCACTGTTTCCTCCAGTGCACCCCAGCCACCCATATATCCTCCTGGCCGCCAAAGGTGCAGAGAGGAGACAGGAAGGAGGCAGTGCTGGTAGCAAGATCAGACACATTTTCTGGCACAAGATAGTGGACTTCCAAAGAGATGAAAGACAAACTCACCTTTCCCAATTTATTCTTCAACCATCTGTCACGATTTCAAAGGACAACTGCACCAACAGGCCTTATATGCAGGCACATGCTTTGCTTCAGTCTACAGCTCTACACAGTGATATAGCGGCAAATTTTTCATCCAAATGTGTAATTCTGCTCTGGGTCTGCAGTTTAACACTCTGCCTCCTCAGCACTGTGGCAGGTAACTGTCTCCAGGGACACACAGCTCATCTGTGGTACTATTTACTGTGCTTCTCTCCTCTGGCCAATACCAGAGGACTATTTAACTCAATTTGGATTGCTTTGGCCCTATTCAAGCAGCCATCACCATCACCTGCCCCCTTCTCTTGTTCTGATGACCTCACAAACAAAATAGGCCACGATGACTCAAAATAATGAAAATCCTTGAGCCTGGGTATGTTTTCTGCTTTTATTTGTTTTATACTATGATAAATGGACAAATTTCAGCACAAAAGAGAAAAGACCAACAAAGTACCCAGGCTTATCTTTTCAAAGTGATTGGGTTGAGTGATAATGAGCATTCAGACATGAAGGATATGCTTAGACGTGTTAATGTGCATTTGCTTACAAGCAACCAAGCCAATCAAGCACACAGGATTAGATAGTGCAATAAATTTCAGAAAATTTTAAGGATTCAGAAAATTTACTCTTTCTCCTATCTCCTCTTCTGTCCTTTCACCCTTAAAAGCCCTTTGTTAATTATAGCCTATGATTCATGTTTACACAGAATATACAAATCAGCTTGCTTAAAAATGCTAGTAATTTTCAAGACAGAAATTTTGGGATAAGGTATATGAAATATTTACTATTCAGAATTCTGACCATTTTCCATCACCCAGCAGCAGCCTAGCAACATGTTATCCAGCTGGTTTTCCTTAGTATGCTTGACTCACTGACATCCCAGCACTCCAAGATGCACACTTGCTTTTGTATTCCCCAATTTGAGGCACTGAATAATATCACCTAGTAGAAAATTCAGCTAAAAGACGGTTTCACCAGAAATATCCATGTACTCGGTGTATTATACCTTTCCAAACTGCAGAATCCACTTTAATATAAGTTTGCATAACTGATTTACTGTACACAACTCATTTATATGACATGAGGACAGCAATGTCAGCACATACCTTCCGAGGGCCAGTATTTTTCAGCTCAAAGACATCCATGGTGTAGTTGACTCTGCGACCGTAGTGGTCAAACTGAACATTTCCAGTCAAACCTTGTATTCGAACCTACAAATGGAAGAAAAACCACCATGAAGATCCAGTCTTATGCTTTTTATTTCAAACATCACAGTGCAGTGCAAGTTATCCTGGCTACATCCTTAGATTACCATAAAAAC
The DNA here is from genome assembly GCF_971803275.1 of Cyanistes caeruleus. Classification (NCBI taxonomy): domain Eukaryota; kingdom Metazoa; phylum Chordata; class Aves; order Passeriformes; family Paridae; genus Cyanistes; species Cyanistes caeruleus. The sequence goes on from NC_141703.1 coordinate 73,985,627, forward strand.
ACTACTGTAGAACAGTTCAAAGAAATAAAGCTGGCTACTTTATATTCTTTTTTCCTGTCAAACCGTGCTCAAAACAGGCTTAGATATGTCAGTATCTAACTGCTAACAAAGACACACAGTGGACCTTCTCTTCTTTCATGCTGTGCAGCTCAACACCTTCCAGCTGCAGGTTTGAAATAGAAGGACATTTTTTACTATTCTCATCGCTCCTGGGGTCATATGAAAAAAACCTAAAGGAAGTTTGGCCTGAGCTTATGTGTCTTTTTCTCTCCCACTCCACTGGATTAAAGGTACAAGTTGAGCATATATGGCTCATCAAGGTCAACTTAACAACCTTAGCCCCAGCAAAACAGTTTACCATCAGGGAAGATAAGACAGGGCTGATATGGATAGGGCTTGAAAAGGGTGTTTTCAAAGCACTTGAATGAAGAAGGCCAGATGTGAAGCCTTACAATTGGCTGTGGCAGGTTCCCACCACCTGTGCCTCAGCTGAATCCAGAACACTTTTTCTTTCTCTCAGTACTTTGTCACTGAGGGATGCCCAAGCTGTGGTCCTTGTCCCAAGGAAGTTGTGGCCATATTGCTGCTGGTTTTGATTTTATCAGGATCTGTCCATGAAAGTCTCATGCTGTCTGCCTGAACGCAGAAGCCTGACTTAATGTTTCTCTCAATTGCTACTGATCTGTGCATCTGCACAGAATACAAAATGCTTGATTTCTCTCCCTAAGAATCAAGATGGTTTGAAATCACTTTTTCCCTCTGTCCATTTCTATCTCAGCTGATTTTTCTCCAGGACTAAAACCTTGGTTTCTAGGCAGAGAGCTGCCAGCTCTGTCAGCAGTCACTTCTCAGAAGTTTCTCCCGAGTGGAGTCTGCTCATTTGCAATGATTTAAATTCCACAGCAGGATTTTTATTTTCTTTACTGTCCCATTCAAAGGAAAGGCTAAATCATCTTGACAGAGATCTGGAACTTTCTAGGCATCCATATTCATCAGGAATTCAAAATCCTGACATCAGAGAACAATAGCTCTGGGTTATTTCTTTTTAAAGAAAAAAACCCCAATTCTACCTATGTGATTTCCCTGGGAGAAGTCTACTTTTATTGAAGATGACAGAAACATATTTGAAATGTTATATTATGTGGTTATACCTTTTTTCTTAAATGACAATATCTGTACAGCCAGGTTATTTGCAGTAGCAACAAATGAATTCAGCAGTGCAGTGAAGGAAGTTCCAACTATCTCAAAAGATCTAACAGTAGCTTCAAATAGCAGTAGGTCCTCTCTGCCTTCATTCCAAGCTACAAATCAGAACAACCTGAACAGCCCAGGCTGCTTCCAATTTCCAAGTGAAAAATAATTTTCTCTCTCCTATTACTACCTTTGTGCATACTGTTTTGCAAGTCACATAGTGTGCAACTGGCATCCAAAATTCTAAAAGATCCCTGGAATAAAGCCTCCTCTTACCTGTTTTAATGTCCTCTCCATATCAATCCCTTGACCCCATGGGGCTGCAGGGTTGGCAAGACAATCACCAGCATTTCCTCTCCTTGAAATATCAATTTTCTGTCTTCTAAGATTACGGAAAGTTTCAGCCATCACAAGTACTCCATCATATGTCAATGCAGATGTATACTAAATAGATGGACAAACACAGCCCTTCAGAGTTGACAAAAAAAATCTGCTGTTTCAAGATGATTCTAGTTTGATTTATTATGCAGCAGTTTCTGCACCTTTGTTTAGAAAATAGCTCTCCTCAAAATCAAAAGCAATTTAGTATAAGGGACAAATACAGGACATTTCAGTAGGTACAGCTTTAAAACTGTATTTCCTAAGGGTAGAAAAATCTGCTTCTTAAGAATTAATTAAAAAAAAAACCAAATTAAACTTGAAATATTCAAACATTTTTTTTTTTTTTTTCCCACTTGACTTATACAATATGGAATATCCCCATCCACCCAACTTACCCAAAAGAAAAGAGACAGTAATTGGCTGAGAAAATACAACTGAAAACAGGCACAGCTAATTCCCAGCCATCCAAGCTATTGGAACTGTTAAGAATGATCAATAGTAGGTTCTTCCTATCAGAAAACCTGTGTTAGCTCTCTGCCTGATATGTACCCTGAGCACTCTGTGTTTCTACACTAACAACAGCAACTGCTTTAGGTTGATAACACGCCAAATGAAACATTTAGAACAAGGCTTCACCAGATGTTAGCCTGGAGCCACATAGACAAAGGGGAGTTTTCTCAGGATGGTCCTCTGATAAAAACAACGCATCAGGAAAAGTTGTTCACATGTCCAGGGCTGCTATTGATATGCTCTCTAACTTCCAAAATTCAAATTCCATTATTCAAATCTAATTTCCTACCTTTCATTTTTCTTGCAGATTATAAGGTCTTTGAGACATGATTTATCTTTATAAACTCAAATTTTGGTTATCCCTAGATGAATTATGTGTGATTCCACTTAATCATGCTGACTTCTCAGAAGCAGACAGAATAATACTGTTTTTGTGGCAAGGAGTCTAATAGATAGAATTCCTCCTGTCACCAGTAACTGGGGATGTCTGCATTCCAAACCCTTGGTTTTTTGGTTTGTTTTTGTTTTTTTTTTTTCTAAACATACATTTTTGGAATTTCCCTGAATTCTGTAGCTATGTCTTGTATTACCCATGTTGACACTTTGTCTAGATTTTGCCAAGCTCTCAATGTCCAAACCAAGGGAGGGCTTGCTGCTGATCTTTGCATAGTGCCCAGCACAAAGGAGCCCATTTTCAAGCATGTCTGGCATGCATTAGTGCATATAAAAGCAGAACTACTTTGATGAAGTCATATTTACAGCTGTGCTATGATTTGGCTGCCAGGAAAATTATATGTCAAAGAAATATTTTCTTACCAATCTTTGAAGGATTAAGATAGGGAAACACTGGGATGGGATTTAACTTTAAAATCATGCCTGAATGTGATTTCTATGTGAGGTTTTGAGGTGGAAAATTTCCAGAGGGAACTCCGTATGAAAATTTAAAGGCAGCAAATTTACAGTTACAGTAGTATCTCATCCAGAAGAATTCATCTGTCAGGAAAGAGCTGCACTCCAAAGAAACCTAGATAATTAGACTAATTAATGTAAATTTTATTGAAATTAAGTTGTCAGTTAAGCACTTGACCTTTAGCTGCTGTCAGTAAAGGGGTGAAGTTGGAGAGTAAGTGACAACAGACATTCAAGCACATCAGCAAAATGTGTTGCAGTTTTTGTTTCCACCATACAAATGTAAGGATAAGCATGATTAATGGCCAGTAATAGCAAGATCAACTGCCTTCTCCTCTGCCTAAACATTAAAGTCTTCCTTCATGTATTCAACAACGTTCATCAGAAATTAGAACACTGGAGTGATATCTTTGGTAGTGCTTCAGATCAGGGAGTACCTTTGGTGGGGTCTCAGATCCTGGGTATTCTCTCTGGTCCAGTTTCTTCCAGCGCTGCATCAGTTTAGTTACCATTGGGGTACTGAAATCCACTAGCTGAAATCCAGTCACATTGGCTCCTCCATGCATAAATCTCTCCAGAGAAATATCTTTGAATCCCTAGAAAATCAATTTAAGATTTTGTTTGCCCTCCTACACCACTGTGGGTCCGATCTGTTCTAGGTCAGCACAGCAGAATAAAGAATGTACAACAGCAGGGTTCCACTAGAAGGCAAAATTTAAAACCAGAGAATAAAGTTGAACCTTCATTCATAACTTCCATTTGTGTAATAAAGAAAAAAAAGCCAAGAAATAAATTCACCACATTATTGCTAGGGTGGTCTTGACAGCTAAGCAACGCATTGTTGGGAATGACAGACAGTTTTTGAAGAAGTGCCTTTAGCAGATCAACTGAAAAATGCCTGAAGAATATTAAAGGCTTAATCCAATTTCCATCAAAGTTGTCAGACTGGAATAAGCACTGTACTAGTGCTTTAAAATATGCATCCCTCTTTTTTCGCATGTTTAGAAAATGAACAACACCATTCTGTAAATACATTTGGATTTACATCAGGATTCATTGTTTAGGCTGAAAATGAGATAATATAACAGACATTAGAAGGCAGAGACAGCATATGAGAATCTCATTGTCAGTGCAAGGAAAAAAACATCAGAATAACACTTCTGTTAAATAGGATTGTGGTAGTTTTTAGATTTGTTATATATTGAAAATCTAGAGTTAACCCCAAGACTCTAGAGTAGATAAAGCACATATACCTCCTGACCTCTTGGTTTCTCTGGCGAATCTCTTCAGCTCAATTCTCTACTAGAATTTGCCTTTAGAGACAGAGCTGAACTTCAATAAACTGCATAACACAAACTGCTATAGCACTAAGAAGGAAGCATAAATCTCCTCCTTTCCTAGCTGCTATGTCTAAGGCTAGCTTAGAGGTATCTTAAATTTTTGTAAATTCCTCTGATTGATATTTATCAGTGAAAACACAAGTGAAAACACGAATCTAGAAATACTGGGGAAAACAATTTGTGGGGTACTGGGCTACTGACCCAATATCCTAGGGGAAATCACTTGTTAAGGACAGAGATTTGATTCATGTCCTAAGGGATACTGACAGAAAATATAAAAGGTGATGCATTGGGAAGTCATATTACCCACATAATTGAGCATAGATTAGATAACAAAGTGTGCCCCTGCTGAAGTAGATCAGATGTGCCCATCTCCACTGCATACCTCAGTACATGATTACTGCAACATCCAATTCCTTGTTTACAGCAGCTACTTTGCATAAGAAAAATTACTTGTGGAACTATAAAATTGTAATGCTGAAAAAATCTAATTTATAAGACCTAAGAGTACAGACATCTCATTTGAAGCACCTGAGGCTTTAAAAATAATCTGAAGTGGTACTAAGTTAAGGTTGAAGTGCAGCAAAGCACAATAAAATATTTCATGTCAACTAAAATTCCTTGAGGGAGAGTAGAAAGAAAGCAGTTTAAAGCATGCATTAGACTCTGTCCTACATTCACTGTGCTTTGCCAGGCAGGTATTTTGGCTTAAAGAATGAGTCATTTAAATAATAAAATATTGAATTTGCTCTTCCTTTGCCCTCTTCTGAATATTAGCTGTGTGAATGCCCAGTTTAGCCTTAAAGTAAAAATACTGAGCTAGTAATTTGACTGGAAATAGCTGATCTTACTGGAAAAAAAATGTTCCCTGGGGAATTTGTAAGAGTTACCTCTAGAATTCTTATGTTACTAATAAGAAAAAGATGAGTTAAAAATCACTTCAGTTCTGTAAATTCTAATTCAGCTTCAAGATACACGTATCGGTTCTTTCTCCTACCTTGATTTTGATAAAACTTAAGAGCATTACTTACTATATTTCTGTGCCCTCCATAGCTAGATAGCTGCAGTAAGAAACCCAAGTTCTTTTACACATCATAAAGAATGTATTACCTACAAGCACATATTAGAGACAAATGGGAAATGCTGTCTGAAGTGCTATAACTTCAAAGTAAAACTGAGTGTTTCACTTACCGAGCAGGGGTATAATTCTAGAAAAGTATCTTACCAGGTTGGCAACAATATAATGGTATCCTTTAACATGCTTTCCCACGCTCACAATCTGTGGGAGAGAAATAAGACAAAAAAGGAAAAACAATGTCATGCTGTTTTCTCTATAAAGGTGTTTTCATAGAAAGTTAGATATAAACCAAAATATATAGCAACAGTAGTATAATGTTGGGAGTCTTTTTATAATAACACAGCTATTACTTTCCAAGGGCTTAATAATGGGAAAAGGTTAAAATTACAGTGAGTAAAGTAAAGAAGTGGTAATCTGAGTGCCTTCTGTACTGAAAATGTTACTGTTGTATACTATTTTACCAAATAGAACAATTATCTATGGGATACAAATTCAGAAGGAGGAGATCTCACATTAGCTAGAAAGCCTACCCACTGACTTCCTTTGTTGTTTGAAATCAGTGCAGAATTTATGAATGAAACTGGGGGCTCATCTCTTGGGATCAAAGCTGTTTTCTCCTGACATGGTAAAATACTAAGAGTGTTATTCAGCTCTTAGTAAAACACTAAAGGCTTTGGGAATAGGCATGAGTAAGGACAGAGCAAGGTTATCTGAGTGTTTAACCAAAATATACATCAAGTGATGCAGAAAAGACAAAAACCACTATATGGCAAGATCAACCAGAGGGTTTAGACAAAAACTGTGTCCACCTGCATGCTGCATCAATGTTATTGAAATTTCTATGATGAATTGAGTATCATTTAATGTGCTGAAAAAAGAAAATTAGGTAATATTTTTTCAGCAGAAAATAGTGAAGATAGATGCATTGCAGATTAAAGCTGCTTTTATTAAAGAAACTAATCAGGACTAATAACAAGTAACTAGTAACTGAAGTACATGAAGCTTGCAGTTAACAGTATAGTCCTTTGAATTCTTATTTTTGATAATCTACCACTCATTCAGAAAAAGTCTGCATGCAGCTCAATTTTTCACCTCTCCAGAAGGCATTTTAGTTTCCCTCCAAATGAATAAATAAGACACAAGCAAAAGTTTTCCACAAAGTGCAGGTTACTCAATAAGTAACAAGAAGCTTGTGGATCTGCTTCCTTTCCTGCTTTGAAAACTTAGCTCTAGACTCTGACTGAAGAATTGACAACTTCCCCTGAGGATCACACCTCATGTTCAAAAGACAGTACAAATATTCACTATCACTTGCAGCCCTTTTTGCCAGTAAAAAGTGAAATAAAAACACATTTTAGAGATGAAGAAAAGCTGAAGAAAAGACATCCAGGAATTCATTACCTAAATCTAGATTAAGACTTGGAAATACTTGATTCTGGACTCTGTCATTCCAGTAAATCAATTCCCTTTTGCAGCAGAATGGATAGGGAAAATCAAAGGGATTCAAGTAATTCAAGTAATCCAAGTATGTGGTCAAAATTGTTTTAATTTAGTTTTGAAATTAAATTTAAATTGTTTGAAAAACACCGGGAGCTCACACCTGTACCCCACTGGGGCCCAGGACATGGCATTTTCCACCCCAGGAGGGATTGATAAGAGATTGAGTGAGATGAGCAACACCCCATGACAAGGACTTCCTGAATCTGCCATCTCTACAGAACAGCAAGAGGTTTTATTGTTCTTCTTCTCATATTTGTGAATACTTTTCTTGTTAAATAAACAATTATTTCCACTTCTCTTGAAGGAGGTTTATGTCTTCTGAACTGGTTTGCTTTCTAGAGGGACCCCTTAGGAAATTTCCTCCCTAAATTTGCCTTAAACCAGGACAATAGTCTACAGCTAAAGTTCTTGTATTTTAAAACCAAAACATAAACCTAAAAAAATCCCAGAAGACACTAAACAACAAAGCAATAACCATATTGTTACCCTTCATACGAATTAATTTTAGACTTAATAAAACTCCCAGATCAGTGATTTAATACCATTGCTACCATTTTATTGGGGGTGGCAGAGAGGGAGAAGTCATAGCTTTCCCCATTACAAGCTCAACACATGTGAGGAGGATACTGTCAAGTAATTAATTTTTCCATATAGTAAAAAGTTTCAAGACCTGTCTGGGTCAATGGCTTCAAAAGGAATATGATCCCTGATCCCAATAAAACTTATATATCTTATATACTCATTCAGCACTGCATGGTAATGAAAATACATGCCTTCCTGTTACATGGAAACTGGTATAAGGTAAAAACATGACATTTTTAAATACTTTTCTTAAAAAAAAGTTTACAATTTTAAATGTATTTCAAATAAATTACATTTTTAAAATAAAAAAAAATTAAATACATTTTAAAATTTTAAATAACAACATTTGAATAAAATTTACATTTATAAAATTAATCAGAACCTGAAAGTTATTAAGTGGACTGACATAATTTAAGACCATAGAATTATAGAAGGTTTTGAATTGGAAGAGACCTTAAAGATCATCTAGTTCCAACACCTCCCAGATCTTTCTCCTCAGATCTGTTCTTAATCTATTCACCCTCACCTTGGGCAAATCTCCTTTTGAGATTTATTTCAGTTCTGTTTATTTCTGCTTGTTGCTAGGAAAAGCATGTAGATACTACTGCAGAATTCCTGGATTTGATGTGAATAATACATAATATTTTCGAAAAACCTGAAATTTGACATTTTTATTGTATTCTCTCAAAGCTTGTTTCGTCGGGTGAGTGACACAAGTACACAGTTATGTATCACATAGCTGTCTTAACTTCCCTTATATTCAGTGGAAAGAGCAGGCACTTTGAGGAAATGATTCAGCTTATTCTAAAGCACATGTATAAAACTAATTAGACAGCTTGTGCCCTAGAAGTGTGTATTTTTCTGCATTGACTAGAGAAAGAGTTGATGGGGATTAGCTCTGATGTAGACACCTACATTTTATACCCCTAATGTTAACTGAGATTAATTTCACCCTAGAAATGTTGATTATGTAGCCAGAAAAGAGAAGTAATGGTTTCTATTTTCAACCAAGATTGGGTACAATTCTGGTTTTTAATTTTTTAAAAAAGTATTATGGCTATTGATCACACAGACTTTGAAAACCAGGATTTGGTTATAGTTTAGGGAAAAAGTGCCTGCTTAGTGGAATAGTTTTCTGTGAACGTCATAGTTTTGAACATCCAAAATACACATGCAGTCACCTTTCTTTCTCAAATACTCAAAGCTCCAGATTTTGATCTACAAAATACAAAACGATTTCTTGGTACCTGAGCCACCCCCTTTTGCTTCACTGCCCCGGGAGACATTGAGGCAATGAGCTTAAGTCTCTTTGTAACAGGGGAAGGAACTTGACAGCTACTCAGCCTGGAATGTGAAGTCTCTCACTTTCCTTCTCTGTGCTTTAACCAGTTAAGAGTGGCTAAAGTTTTGAGAGATGAGACCTCAACAATTCCATTCATGTATCCAGCAGATATTACCCAGAACCCAAAGCAGGCCTGAGATTTTGACAGATGAGAGAGTGCTCAGAAAGCCTTTCCTACAGAAGTTCATTAAGTCAGGGGACACTTTAAAAACCCAGGTACTTCCTTGTGCACCCCTCAATTCAGACCAGAAGGTCAAGTTCAATCACAGAGGGAAGGTAGAGCGGCACTGTCTAACATCCACATTAGCAAACAGGGCAGCTGGTGGGATAAGATCTGTACAGCAAAAGTGCTGGTGCTAAGGAGCTGGCACCCATAGCCAGGACTTCAGGGATTTACAATGGACTCTAGCCTGGTCACTAGACTGAACTCACACAACACTTCAAGGCACATCTTGTTTAGCATCATCCAAACAAAAAAACAGTTCACGTATTTTGAGCCTAACCCTGATGTGAAACTCAGGAACCAGGAGATTTATTGCAAAAAAAACCATGTTCCAGGTAAGATACTCTGTGTTCCTGTTGGCTGCACCTTCTTAGACAGGCTCTGAGCATTTGTGAGGCAGGCTGCAGATTCATGCAACCCAAGGCTGAGCAGTGAGAACTGCCTTCATTTCAAAAGCAAGGTCCTGGAAGAGAGGGCAGTGCTGTCACAGGGACCTTGCGTGGCTCTGTCGGGGAGCTTCACACAGCATCCACTGTGGCCAGCTGTGAAACCTAGCAGGGCTAAGGCAGCAAAGCTGGGCTGTGCCAGCCACACAAGCAGCAAAATGCCAGGAAACTGCTGATACAGTAGGTCAGGGTCATGGTAGGTCAGGAAGAACCCTCTGTATGTGAAACTGCGCTCTTCATTGCTTCAAGATGCTCTGATTCAAAACTGTCCTAGTGCCAGCAACCTGGGGCAGTATGCAGTATTTACACATTAGGCACACTAATGCTTATGTGCTAGGCAGTACTTCCTCACTCACACATTCTGAACATCTGGTTTTGCTCTGTACTCCCACTCTGGCTTCTTAAACACCACACAGACATGGTGCACCTGGCTTTTGTCACAGTGGGAGTTTAGGGTAACCTCAGCTTGCTCAGGGAGATTTTAGGAAGAAACTGCTGGGAATGGTAGACTTTGATTCTTTGGGGAAGGCTGAGAGCAAGTGTAATCAGGATGCTGCAGTGGCTTTTGCATGTTGATTTGCTGGTTTTAGTTCAACGACCAAAGTGACTAGTAACTAGAATGGAAGCCTTTTTTTACTTTTATTTGTAAAATTGAAGAATTTATTAAATAATCATGAGTATTAAGAAGAACAAGTAAGAAAATATCCCAAATTGCAATTAACAGGGAAGACAACAGTCATTCCATATACTACGCTGTAGTCACACTAATATCTCATTTTTTGTAAATGAAACAGAACTAAACAAAAAAAAATAGTGATATATTAAGGCCATTAGGCTATCAAGTTTATTTCAGAATCTAACACAATTTCATTTGGTTGTTGGTTTTTTTTTTCCCCAAATATTACTGTTTATGTTAGCATCTGCAAAAAGGTGAACTTGAAAAAACCCAAATCAGCATCAGGATCTAATCACATTATAAAATGCATATACATACAAGAAACTAAAACGTACAGTGCATTGTGAGAATTTTTAGTTGCTAATCTACTATAACAATGATAAAAATGCCTTATTTTGATTTCAGAAATCCAATGGTAATAAAAAGTAACTAGAATTACATTGACATTAAAGTTTGGTGGAAGCAGGGCCAGTGGGATCCAAGTCAGGTTTTTGACACAACTCTGTAACTTTACCATACAATACTGTTCTTTCAATTTAGCTGAACAATAGCCTGGTCTAGGAAATTCAGACACTGTTCTACTATTGCAAAGAAGGGCTACCAGTGTCTGCTTTGATTATTTTCTTTTTTTTTTCCTGTGTGTGGCAAGGTCACTGACTTTGATAAAACCATTTGTGCACTTGCATCAGCATCTGAACAGAGAATCTGGCCCCAAGTCATCCTCTGTTCTCTACTACTGTGAAATGGATATTGCACATAACTCATTTTAAAATAATGCTAAACTTCTGTAGCATGAAATGTCCCTCGCTATGATTTACAGAAGATGGAGGTCAGTACAGCTGAAGTGAAAAGGACTTATTTTCAGTTAAATCTCTTCAAAGGGTGATAGCTGTGCATTGCCAATTGGACTTTAACAAAGGTTTTCCTCTTTGCTATTGTGTCACAATCCACTGCCTTAAGAAAAAGAACACCTGCAATAAAATGAAGCCTGTCTAACGCAATATAAAAAGAGTGGAGACTTGTTAAAGACAGAAGATTGAGACCTGACCTGAAATATTGCAGCAGAAATGGTGAAGATATAAACCACATCTGAAGTGGGATTTTATACAATATCTGAAGCCAGGATAAATCGTTCACAAAGCCATAAAAAAAGCAATTGAGAAACAAGCCTAATTTTAACAACTAGTGCTCAGAAAAGGGCATTCTTATTGAGGAAAGGGTGCACAGCCACTAGAGAGGATGCTAAGGAAGGCAGAAAACAAATCAGACGTGGCTCTGTCTCTCTTGTGAAGGCAGGTGCTGAGCTGGAACAGGGGTGTGGACACCTGCCCTCACATGGCTGGGCAGAGAACGCTGCTTCCCACACAGACCCCGTGCTTACTGCCAGCTGGCAAAGCAGAGAGCCATGTGCAGTGCAGGAAGCTGCTGGGGAAGAAAAGCTGGAGAGGTGGCTCAAAGGTCATTAACCAGTGCCTTGAGCATGGCTAGTTGCTTCCTTCTGATGTTAAGTTGCTTGCATTCAAAGCCTACTCCTATTCCTAAATAGGATATGCAGGCTTGTAAGGAAAAAGGAAGTGAGGAAAGGGATGAAGGGTGTAAGATGAAGGTCACTTCACAAATCCTTTGAATCATGCATATTCACCCTTTGTCTCCTACTGCCTATTTGCTCTTTCAGTAACTGAAATAACTTATTTCTCATGTCCAAACCTCATCAGTTGTGTGCTGCAGTAACAAAATGCATTCTTATTACTGTGTAGTGTGGGACTGTGTGCAAAATCCCAGCTGCTTCACAGGAAGGAGCCCATGCAGAGCTCCTCCTGGCTCTGCAGAGTGAGGAAACTGCTGGTGGCAGTGCTGGCGGCTGTCTCCTTCCAGGAGAAGAACTATCAGTTTGCACTGACATTACAGTGTTGCTTAGAAGCAGCTCCATAGACCTCTAGGGAGAAGAAAGCATGGAGAGTAAAGAATGATGAAGAAAAGGCACTTTATGAATCTTCTATTCCCTCTGGGACTGAGATATGAAGACAGCTGCTGCTGTGTCCCTGAAGTGGTATGAAGTCCAACAATGCTGCTACCAGCCTACACTACTGTGTGCTGTGCACACACCAAATTCTTTGGCTAATGATTTGCTCCTGTGGTTCTGTGGGAGCAGAACTAAACCTGCATTTTATTCGTGGAAACCTAATAGACATAGGGGAAAACTGCAGACAGCCCATACTGTTTTGGAAACAAGAGATGAAGAAATCTACATTATGCCACCAAACTACATGTAAAAGCCATGCTGTCTCTTGATAAATATTCATCTGTGTTGTGTTAGTGATCCTTTGTGCCAACACATCTCTGTGCTCATGAAAAATGGGGAAAAAGGAATGTTGGAGCTAGTACTCTGTGTAACTCACGTGTCTGGTTAATTTCTGCCTTCCCTTATTATGTTGTAATTTATTGCAATGCATCATGTTTTAATTTATTATTGTCTTAAATTAAGTATGCTAGTAATCTAAATATGATTTGCAAAAATGCCAAGTGATATCTTCAGTTAGTATACACACTGGAGACTAAGACAAGAAAAAAATGTTTTTAAAACCAGCCAAATTGACAACTCGATCAATTTAGAGAAATTCAGCAGTCAAACATTACTTTTTCAAATTTAGCACTCCTGAGACAAAATGAGAGGAGATGAAGAAGGAGGGGAATATCTTGGCTTCTGTCCTTTTCTTTACACACACATGTATCTGCTTTCATTTTGATGGTAATACTAACTACTGCTACTACTACTACTAATTCTACTACTGTTACTAATTCTTGCTGTGACAACCCATTCCATTTTACCTATCAGAGAGATTTGTTTTTCAGTGCAAACACATACATGATATTTCTCATATCTCTCGTATCTTTCAACATATCTCAAGGCTCTTTAAGGCCGAGGAATAAGCAATGTCAAACATCATCCTGAACAACTGAGTTAGTTAGACAGCTGTGAGCAGCATTCAAGACACTGGGCAGCTACTTCCCTATTATGCTTGTTAGTAACAATTGTTTGCTGTTATTAATTAGAGTTTATTGGCTTGCAGTTTTTACAAGATTAATGATACTAGTACTTAGTGGCAACTTTACGTCCGTGTGTAAATTTAAATACTACAGAGGACAATGTAATTATTTTCATTATTATGTATCAGTTCAGCCGTGTATATTGAAACATTAAATCTGTGCCAGATGCTCCATAGCAGTTTTCACCTCTGTGTTTAAAGGCAAATAAGCCCTGGATGAGCAATGAGGCTTGATCTGGATGATACAGAGCACATACAGAGCTGAGGAAAGTGCTCGTCTACTGGAAAACATTCTATTTCATTCTTATGGGCTGGGGAGAGCAGGGTGCAGGAAAAACCCCTCTGGAATCAGCCTGTTTGGTACACCAGGAGCTAGACTGATGATCTCTGACAGAAAAACTGATTCACTATGCAAAATTCAGAAGAAAATGCTGTTCACAGTGGGCATTGGAAGGCTTTGAACATACAGAATGCTGAGGTTTCAGCTTTGTCAGATGGAGGCTATGGGAGAGGATGGAGCTGCTACAGACAGGAGAAAGGAAATCCATTGCCATTCATGCAAAAAGAAGAAACGTTTATTTTCTGAATATAGTCCTCATCATGTGGATGTGTTTATGGACATATGTATAAATATAGAAACAAACACTGTCATGTTATTGCATATGAAAAGCTCTAGAAAACAGAAATTAGGAGTAGCAATATTCTCTTTCAGAAAGAAGTAAACAAAGGTCCTAGGCAAATGCAATTACAGTTAGCTTGTGTTTTCAGCTTGCTTTTCAGAGCTTTGCATGAAGGTCATTATGGAGGCAAAATTAAATAGCATTTCTGGTAAAAATCTGCCTGAGCGGGCTATTGGAAATAAGGAAGAAGTAGCAGACTACTTTGTAGCAGAAAATGAGGAACCAAAATGCTGGAGAAGCACCTGCCTGGCTTCATGATGGACTTTTTAGATGCAGTCACACAGCATAGCACAGAGTTTGATCTGATCACCCCAGTGTTCCTTCTGGTTGTTTCTGGTGCAAGCACATTATGGGTTTGCAAGATTCAATACAAGATAATACACAGTTCACTCACTCAGGTATTTCTGTCTCAAGAGCTGCCTATAGGTGTGTAAGAAGAGTACTGTGAATCAAAGGAGCTCGGCTGTGTACACCTGTGTCTTATTTCATGGCCTCTCAGACACGAAAGCACAAGCAGGACACCAAGCACAGCAGGACAGGCTGGGAACACACTGGATAGGAAGAGGCCTTGCCAGAAAGCCCCTGGTTTGAGTTTTTTCTGCCAGAAAACCTGGTTTGAGTTTCCCATGGGCTGGTCCCCGCACCCTCACGGCAGAGAAAGCCAACAGCCTCTTGGACTGCACTGCCATCAGGTCGAGGGAGGTGATCCCACCCCTCTGCTCAGCTCTGCTGAGGCACATCTGCAATGGGCCCACTGCTGGGCTCCCCCGTACAAAAGAGACATGGACATACTGAAACAGGTCCAGAGAAACACCACAAAGGGTATTGAAGCATCTGTCATATGAGGAGACACTGAGAGCTCAGGCTGTGACTGGAGGAGCCTGGAGAACAAATAGCTCAGGCAGATCTTAGCAATATCAATAAACACCCAGTGGGATGGTGTAGGGAAGAGGGTACCTGACTCTCTCTTGAGGTGTACAACAATAGGACAAAAGGCAAGTGACATAGGTTGTAACACAAGAAATTCCAGATAGATATGAGGAATTTATTTTTTTTCTATGAGGTAGTCAAGTAGTGAAACAGGAAATAAGTGTTATGGGATCCCCATCCTTAGAAGCATTCAAAATTTGGCTGAATGAGTAACCTGATCTAAGGCTGCCCCCTTGAGCAGCAGGAGCGATCTTCAGAGGTGAGTTTCAATCCCAATTATTCTCTTACTTAGTTTGTGAAATAGAACTGTTCATGCCAATACTTCACGGTTTGAATTTCAAAACCAGCTCCAAAATCTCTCTGACAACGAATCCCACTGCTCCAAGCGGCCAGTCTTCCTTTCCTTCTGGTATCTTATTTGCTCTGCAATGCTTAATATGTGCTGACAATAGGAATTTGGTCAGAAAATGGGACAGGGGAACAAACCTAACTTCTAATTTCAGTACTTCATGCTATTGAAAGCTTCTTTACATCATTCTAAATGTCCTTTTGGTATAGATTATCAGAAAAAAATTAAAAAATATTGAAAGACCAGAAAAAAGGGGCTAAAGTATTTATAGTTAATAACACTATTCCTCATGATCTAAATGACTCCTAGCTTACACTTTTCAGTGTAATTATCAAATGTGTTTGGAGTATTGACTGCATTGTATACCTGAACACATTTCTGAGCACTGAACAAACTATAAGAAATAGCTGTGAGATCAGCTGTGGCTGAGCAAATGACAGTATGCTTCTCCAATAATAAGAGCTATTAGTCTCTGAAGAAGTAAAAAGAGAAAATACAGTGGCTGAACAAATATAATATGTTTTCACTGAAATCTTCAAAATTATTTTCTGTGATAGTCTTCAAATCTGACCTCATTGTTTTATTACACTTCAGCATTGCTTGAAAAGCAGCAAAGAAATAATGGAAGAAATCTATGATGTGTATTTACTGAAGGTAAAGTATCCCAACTAATTGAATGCAAGTACAACCTAGGAGAGAGCACCATGACATTTCCTTAAACATGTGTTTTTAGCTATATATTTTTATCATCTTTCCTAAGGAAATCACTTTTCTGCTACTGAGCTATCTCTGGGTCTGTATATCGATTTCCAGTAAAATATTTCCTAACACATGTGGCAATTTCAGCTATATTTGAAAGGAAGACAATATCTTTAAGACACTGTCTAAGACATCTAAGGCATTAAGTCTGTACAGTTCTTATTAATACTGGCTGTTGGGTGGAGAACAGAGACCCATCTTTTTTAGCCACCAGAAGGACAGGAAGCACCTGGACACTACACCTCCTGTCTGACAGCACATGGCTTGCACATGGGTACTGACACCTTCCACACATCTCTTGCTTAGCCACAGGAATTGCCTTCTCTTTCTTGCTCAGCACACCTCTGGGATGAAAAATTTTATGGTGCTTGTGGAGAGGTGGATTTGGAGAAAAACAAAGGCCACAAAAAACCAGGGGTTTATCACTTATTTTAGTATTTTTGAACACCACTCCCATCTGTTGTATGTAGTTTCTGGATTGTTTCAGACTGTACCTAAAAAAATTAAGCAATAAGTAAGTACTAATAGGGATAAAATTCTGTGGGAAAAATATAAATTAAAAAAAAAATCATCATTTTGTTACACTTGGAAGGCTGACTTGGGGTTTCATAACTTCAACTGAAATAGGTGTGAGGTATTCGTTTTGTTTGAGCTTTCTCGGTAATAAATAAACCAAATAATTCTTTTTTTTTTTTTCTGGCATATTTATTTTGGAACAAGGATTCTGCATTTCAGATAGAAATTCTGTAAATACATGTAAGTTTCAAGTAATAATTTTCAAATTTTAGTAGATATGCCCTTCAGCCGTAGTCTGCCTTGACTTCTGATTTTCACTGAATGAGCAAAAAACAGAGACACTATTTTTAAAAAGCAGGAAGAAAAATGAAATGAAAAGAGGGAGTAAGAAAAGAAACAAAACTCTCAATGAACAGTTGTGTGTTTCTTGCTGTGCCGTATGTGGCAAATGACTCCTTTGGCCTGGACTGCTCAGATGCTGTACAGCTTGCTGCCAGTGTTAGTGGATTAGTTGGAAGGAACTGGAAATCATTTTACAATGGGCTTCAAGCACTCGTTTCATCTTAAGCAGAAAGTTCTTTGTATTAAATTCATGGGAGCACTTTAGAAACACAGCTTGCAAAGAGGAGACACAGAAGCAAAGAATTTTCCATCCCTTTCACTGACTTTCATCCTTTCATTCAAACAGAATATTTTTGTGCTTTTGAAAGACCACCTGCTGAAAGTGCCATGAAAAAAGGGATGTTGGTAAACAAGGACACAACGGTCCTTGACAGAAAATGAATCACTAGAAATGCATTCTGCTATCTAAGCTATAGCTGTTACATAAAACTGTGGAGATATGGTTTTATCCTTCTGTGTCTTTGTTTTAGCTCCCTTTTTGTAATCTGCAAAGGTAATGGTAAAAAAAAATAAAAATCCCTAATTTCATGCCTGTAGGAAAAGAGGGCTTTGCCTCTGTCTTTAGTGACTTATGCAACACAGATAAAGGGCTATCCTGGTTTATGTTTTGAACCAAAAACTTGTTGCACATTGTTTTTATGGCTGTGTATGAACAGATGAAACAAAAGTCTGGGTAAATAAACTTGGAATCAGATTTAGTGAGATCACTTACTGAGTTCTAGAACACATTCTGTTAAGCATAAAAAGTGTTCTATAACCATTAAGCGCAGATGTGCTTTCTCCAAAATGGAAACATGCTTCCTGAAAGCTGTGTGGAAAGCTGACATGGAATAGATCTTTGTAAGACCACAGAACCCTAGAATGGCTTGAATTGGAAGGGACCTTAAAACTATCAAGTTCCAACCCCCCTGCCATGGACAGAGACACTTTCCACCTTATTTTGACCGCTCTGGGAGCTCCTGCTGAGCAGTGAAACACACTGGTTTTGGGTTACTTCTGCAGGCAAGCAGCAGTGGCCACATCAAGCACTGAATCCCCTCGTGTGACATACTGTGGGGCTGCCCCAAGCACCAGCACTGCCAAGGCTGCCCTGAGAGGCCACAGGGAGGGAGCAGTCCAAGCCTAGAGCCACACCACCCCAGCCACACACCAGGACTACACTGGTCAATAAAATGGTGCAGGCCTGCTTCTCCTTCCCAAAGGCAAATCATGTACATCACTTAAAGTGGGCAAGTAAACAAAACACTTCTGGCAATATGTGTGGTGTCTTTCAGAGTCTGGGATGGTAAGGTCTGCCAGAGTGTAAAGGATGAGCTTCACTTCCAGGTAACAAAAAGGTTTTCCTGGTTATGGTTGTTCAAAGCTGTTAAGAAGGTAAGGAGTTCTTTCACCATCATGAGAAGAAAGGATGAAAAGGAGCTAAAATTATCTTGGTAGGCTTAAATTATAGCAGATTATTAAGTGTAGGTGGAGATCTGCTGACTCTGGCTGAAGACACTGTCTCTCTTACTGACCACAGCGGCAACAACTCTTTCATGTGTGCAGAAACTGATGTCCTGCTTCAGTGCTATGTTTAAACAGGGCTTTGAGCTGAGCCAGGCCAACAGGCACTAACACCAAAACCAAGCAAAATGTTTCCAATAATCCCCAAATACCTCCAAGTCAGTCTTGTGTGGGTGAACATGACCAAAGAAGAGGAGCATAGCTTTATTAAGAAAATCATCTCAGTCTTGGCATATCCTTGAGAGGTAAGATCTGAAACCTTTGCTGAGATGTAGACAAGAGGGGGCAATCCAAGCAAACCAGATACAAACCCTTGAGTGTAGGCCGAATCCATCTTCTAGCTTTAACACAATGACAGCCCTACTGTCCCTTTCTAGAATGGAAATCTGAAAATCAAACCCCATTTCTCTGTATTTCACCATAAAAAGCAATACAGATTTGGCCCTGCCTAAAATATCACAGATAAATAAAACTTAAAGGGAAGATCTCATGATAAAAAAAATGCACATCCTGGATTGTGCATGGGGGGAGTCTGGAATTCAGATACATCACTGGGTTCCAGGAGAGAACTTTTCTGTCAAGACAAGTCCCAGCTATAGAGTGTGGGGGGTGGTTTCTACACACACAACAATGTACATGGGGAGGAGAAATAAATGAGACAAACTAATAAACTAAGAAATATAGGAGGGAAAAAGGAAATGGGAAATGGTGACAATAAAGTTGTACAAGAAGTGAGGAAACAGCAAGGTGCTGTTTTTCTCTGCTGGAAAGTGAAGAGGGCAGTGAGCAGAAAACACCAGGTCAGATAAGTGGGCAGCAGGCATGGGCAGGGGAGGAACACATTAGCTCACTTCTACAACACAGCCAGTGAAAAATCCTCCAGTCTTTGTTGCTTGAGATACACAGCCATGAAAAGTGTGAATGTACATGGGCAGTCAGTTGAGGAGAAACCCACAAACCCACAAGCCAGCTTCCCTCCCTTCATTTGCGTAGATTTAAGGGCAAAGCACTTTGAGCTATGGTCTCATTACTGAGATTTAATTACTTTTCCTAAATGTTCTGCAGAACATTTACTTGTACATTGCGAAGTATTACAGTATAGTCACAACTTAGGCTCTCAATTACAGGAGAACTAGGCAGGAAAGAAGTTGAGTTAATTAGACTCACTGAAGCTTAATCAATTCCTCGGTGTATGCAGGGAAGAACATGCCAACTTTCAGTCCATCTGTGAAGCTGTGAAGCCACCTTACCTGTCTGCTACAGGTTATTAAAGCCCTCAAGCAAAGAGAAAAAGTCAATGGCTGATATTTGAAAATGGTTGTTGTTTTGCATTTTCTACATTGGGCTAATTTCTTTTTGCTAATTTCTTCATTCCTATCTTTTGACAAATAAATGTTTTGGATCTGAGGCTGTTTCTGACTGCCCATCTTCAAAGCAGCATTTGATCTTTGAGGGTCATATTGGAACCCCAAACCAGCATCCCAGGATAATTTTTAGGTCAGCCTGTCTAGGAAGACCAGGACCTTCATAGGGTAAAGCTGCAGCTCTTCTGCATACTTTCTTTATCCTGGCTGTAATGCCATTCCTGCTTTTACAGTAACAGTCTTTTAGAGGGATGGAGACAATCTCCAGGCATATGGGGGAAGAAGGGAATTCACATGATACATGACTTCCAATTTAATTAGGTCATGCAAAAATAGACAAGTATATGTTAGATATGTATAGAAGGTGACTACTGAGAGAAGAAAAAAATCTGTAAGCCCACAAGCCAGTTTCTTTCCCTTCACTAGCATAGATTTAGGGCAGAACTTTTACACTTAGGAGCAAATAAACATAAGCGGAAGTACAAAAAAAGCTCATTTCCCAGGTAAAATTTATCCCACCCAAAATTAGAGAGTAGCCAGATAAATCACTTCCTAAAAGTGATACAAGTATGCTGCATGTAAGGTGTTAACTCCTACCCTCAAATCTCCCTGTGCAGTTAATGCAAAAACAGCTCAATTAGCTTAAAGGCTTGTCCTGTAGAGGTGTGAGACAACCTCACCATGTCTGATTCAGCCTGTTGTGGCCACGCACTCCATTTTTATTTCTTAGCATGCCTGCATTAGCTACTTATTTTAGGCATGCAAAATCCAGACCTGTATGAACTGACTATGCAGTCAATCGACTGACTGCTGATCTAGAAGGAAAATAAGTAGCAGCTCCTGGATGAAAATAAAATGTACACGTGAGATCAGTGAGATCCAAACATGTACTCGGTGACTTAGTTTTCCTTTGAAACGGAGTGGATAGTCAGTAGGAACACCTACACAGGATGGTGGGTGTACTTGAAGACTTGTGGTAACAGAACATACTTTTTCTATGTCACATTTGCATGCCATGCTAAAGAAATCAGGTAACATCAGGTGCACACATGGAAGTGAGGGAGAAAATGTTTTTCTGAATGTAACTTAGAAGACCCTCACATGGGTGTTCTGTTTAATGTAGGCTTAACTGGGGGAGGTTTTCATTATAAGCTGTAGAAAGTATGTGTTAAAACATAATGGCATTTAGAATAAAGAAGGATATAAAGGCCCAATGAGTATCTGTAGCAATACGGCATTGTCTGCTCTTTTCTTGGCAACAGTCATAGAAAAAGTCCTTGTTATATCAGCCACACTATTAATTCTCAGTTTCTGTCATTACCTTCTGCCAGTGAAAGCAAAATTGATGTATATATGACATTGAGTACTATTTTATGAATTTCTGTATCAAAAATGACATTTAATTTTTCAGTGACTTCAGAGGCAGATGCATCATGAATGGTTTTGCAACAAAATCTTCAAAATTCTCTAATGCATTAACCAAGAGAAGCAGAATGGTGGCAGAAGGTCCAGCACCAGCAGATGGCATTCATTCCCTGCAATTCCTGCAGCAGCAGGAGGCACTGAGCAGTGAACTTGCACCACAGCAGTGCAATATGTGGGATCATAAGAGATGCAGATAGTTAACCGTAAGTTATTTTCCTGTCATTTGGCAAAATTTTTCTTTCAAAGCAGCATTTATTTAATTTTTTTTCGTAATTTAAGAACGAGCTTACATGTAAATACTATATAGAGACAGATTTGCCACATCAGAGCAGCAGTGAATTTGATATTCACTTTGCACACTGGTATAGGCAATACCCAGTGCAAGCCAGTCTGTTTGACTCTATTTTCTTTCCCCAGTAGCATGTTTCCATGAATAACTGATAGAAGAACCTGACCTCTCTTCCCAGTTCAAAAGCACTTTTATTCACTGCTCTTCGTGTTTCTAAACAGCCTGCTAAGGTGATAAAACTATCAGTTTAAATATTTGTAACAATAATTTTAAAGCTTTTTATGGCTAGAAATACATGACCTATGCTATCTGGCAAACAGAAAGAATAATGGATTCAAAATAGATTTCTTTTTCCCCCTCAAACAAGGCAAAGCTTTACCCCCATGAAGGTACAGACTAAGAACACACTGGCAATTCAACAACACCACGTTGTTCCAGTAGCCCTCTGACCCAGGAGGCATCAGGCAGGGAGGTTCTGGGAAATGGGACCAAATGTGCAGCTGCCCTGACTGTACAAATGTACAGCTGCAGTGCTTTTTGCCACCAAGGTCCTGAGGGGGAAAGGAGAGGCTCCCTGCCCTGACTTGCCAGCTGCTAAGACAAGCGTTGTAGATGAAAAGAGAATGGAACAGACAAGTGGACATACAAATATAGGTCCATGGAGTAAAAAAAAAAAAATCAACTTAAACAAATCAGATTAATTTCCAGCTACAAAAGGAACAAAATGCAATCTCATCTGGAGTTTCAGTAATGTGTTTACAGTAACATTAAAAGCATGTGTTACCTGTTCTAAGAGATTCTGAAGCCTCTCTATTTCACAGTCTATTACAAATTTCTTTTCTTGCCTTCGGTCCAGATCTTCTAAAAGCCGCCTGTAGCTGGCATCGTTAAAATTCTCCACACAGATGGCACTGACTTGCCAGCTATTTTGTCCTGCTTTTTCCATAATTGCTTGAAGTATTGAATAACCTAAAAGAGAAGGATACAATACACTAGTAACACAATCACTGCGTTTTTTGAATAGGAGTTGTCCTTAATCAATATTATGTCCTTTAACATATGCTCCTGCAGGGAAGGGAATAAGAGAATATTTGAATCCCTACCTATGCCGCTTGTCATGATCAGCGCACAGTATGCAATTAACAAAATTTACAATCGCTGTGATCAGAAGGCTGGGAGTGAGCATTATGGATAATCGTCATATCATTCATGCACACAAACTCTTCCACTCGAGCATTCAGCTTCTCAGATTAGTTTTGTACAGTTTTTGTATCTGGGTATTTCACGACACAGCAAGGGAAAATCTGAGCCTACTCATCCAGCGGAAGTATTTGCATACCACAAAAGCATTCAAGTGCCTTGGTTTGGGTTGCTTTTTTTCATAACAACACTTAATCCAAGCAGCTTTTAATGCTTCCTAGCAAGAATTGTTTAATTTAATTATACATATGCATTTATATGCCAGTATGAATAGAAATTATATTGAACTATTTCAGAGCTTCCATATAGCTTGAATCAATGTATGCAAAGAGATTAGAGGTCAATGAATGAAGGGCACCAGAGAAGCATTAACTGTTACCACTGGCAGGATAATTGCTCTTTATCAGTGCCAGTGTTTGATGCCCCTGTGATGTCTTTGAGGCTGTTCACAGATGGGAAAGGCAGTCAGAGGTCTCCCCCAGAACCTGCAGGGCAGTCTCAGGCTGCCCTGGACCACCAGCCCTTCACCTTCCTCCTGCTGGGGATGTGCAGCGCCGAGGCAGCAGGGGAGCTTATGACATGAATTAGGACAGCTTGCAAACCTTGTCTTGACTTGCTCAACCATCCCCTGAAGCAGGAAGCATGTATTATTCTATTTTTCATGCAGAATAAGTGTGGAATTTGTTTAAAGCAATGAAGATTGTACACCTCACACCCAGAGTTAATGTTTAAAGAAGACAAAAAGAACAGAAGGACAGATATGTTTCTCAATGACACGTTCATAAAAATGACTCAATACAGAGAAGGTCCTCCTGTTTAGAACCACAACAGGATTGTGGCTTTCAACTCATTAGCTGGCATAATTTTCCCCACTACCTTTAAATGAAAGATTTAACCTCTTAAAATTTTTCCTTAGTGATGTGGTTACCCAGGGGTAGCCTCCTTCCCTCTTCAACAAGAATGTCCCATGCCCAAGTGCAGTGACCCCCAGGTGTCATTTTAATGCATTTAAAGATGCCACTGCTTGACAGATTCCCTGCAGAAGAACTATGAGATATTCCCACAGATTCCAAGAGGAATCTTTGTAAGTTACACTTCAGAAGGAGCACACTTGAGTGTGTGGTTGCTAGCTAATCAGTTAGCAGGAGACCTACAACAGGACCAAAATCTGAGTTTGCCTCCAGTCAAAGAAAACTAGATAATAGTGTTACTAGAATATGAAGCTCTTGGACACATGAGAAACTAACCTTCTTGCAAATCTAGGAGTAGCTATTTTTCTACTGGCTTCTATAACATTTGCAGTCTTTGAAATATTAACTTAAAATATAACTTTTTATATCCTTATGACATTATGCACCAGCACTCCAAAATGAACATTTATTAGGTTTTTTCCCTCCAATTCAGATGACATAGTTTAGATAAAAATACTAACAATTATAATAAATACATAAAATGCAGAACATATTTTGTAACATAAATGAGACATTTATTTTATGAAACAGTATTTTATTGCAGGAAATGAATTCAAATACTCCATGTATTGAGTATTAAAACATTTCTGTACTCAGCATATATTTTTAACCCGATGACTGTTATTTTTTTTTCAAAGAACCATCAGCTTTACTGTTAATTGCTGCGTAATTATTCTGCTTTTCCTGTTGCTATATTCAATCTCCTTTTTGCCTGTAATTATCTCTGCAAATCATGATGAGATTCTTTCCCAAGCATTGTATTTCTTGCTTCATTTCCTATTCATTTCCATATATAGACATATATTAAAACCACTCCAATGTTACAGAGGTTCCTGCTTCACTTACACTGTAACTTTGACTTGATCTTTGCTACCAAGGCAGTCAACATTTACTTAATTCATCTTCCTGACACTAATTAACATTTTCTTTGATTCAGAATGAATGGTGTTTGAAACAGCAATTGACATTCCCTCCTTCCTTTCTTATTTCACTTGGACAACTTCACTAAGATGTGTTTTGATCAAACCGGTAATTTATCCCAGCACAAAGCATGACAAATATCAGACAAACACACAGAAAACCTTTTCTTCTATCTTGGATCAAGGTTTCACTTGCCACATTTCATTAGCAACTGCCTTCATTTAGGTATTTGAAGCTTCTGTAGCTTCTTGACGGTAGCTGACACTTCAGTGAGGGTTTTTACATGGAGGCACAACACAGCTAAACAGCACTAAGTGGATATGGTTCTTCTCTGTCAGAAGAGTTCAGAATCCCTGTGCAAGTCATCAGTGGCATGGTCATCTATTCAGTGTGCAGGAACAATTTTTAATATAACAGACTGACAAGGATGAAGTTTACACAGAATGAATAAAGGCATTCACAGGCTCAGTTGGATAAAAATTAGACATGCTGCGGAGAATGCTTATTTGTCCAAAATAATTGACCACAGCTGACAAGGAAAGAAATTGGTTTCTGCAAACATTTTATAAGGCAAAAACCTCTGAAACTAACCTGGGATAATTCTCAGAAAATGAATGCTGCATTTCTATTCAAGCAAAATTCCTAATCCTTAGAAAGATGTTTGCCCAAGTAAAGACAGCAGACATGAATATTATAGCTGTCATCTAAAAGGTATTTATTTTCTGTTTACCTGCTGTTTATCCTCAGTTATGCTACAGACAGATGAATGATTCATTTTCTGTAATACATTCCCCTCCATTTATTGTGAAATACTATTTGTTGCATAAAAGCAAACAAAAAATCCCTAGGCTAACTCATATCAACTGAGCTGCACAATACATGTTCCTCTAAACAATATAATTTAGGAAATTTTTACGACTAATGCCTATAAATATACAAAAGTAAGATAAATTCTCCCACAAATTTTTATAGTAACTCTTCCTCATCAACTAATTCAACCTTGAAATGAAGATAACAAATTTATTAAAAAAGAAAAATTATTCTGCCCAAGCATATCTTTGAAGCCTGGAAATGTGTATCAAAAAGTTCCTGGTCCTTCACAGGGTTGACTGTTTGTTTGAGGTTTTTTTGGTTTGTTTCTTTGTTTGGTTTGGGTTTTTTTTTTCAATTAGTAAATCTATGAACTGAATAAAACGTCAACAGAACTTCCTGAAAGCTCAACTGAAGTCCTTCCCAAATGCAAGGACATTATGTGCAAGAAGGACTTCTTTTTCCTCCTTTTGGGACATTATTCTGGGGAATTTTCCTTAAATGACCTGTGACAACTTCAGACCAGAAATCTGCCAACTGATTTTTATAGGTCATTGTTTAAATGTAGAGACTAACAGCTGCTTGAGGACCAGTAATATCAATTCCATCTCAGCATCCTGTAACCAAACATCAACAGGGTACGTCTGCAAAGACTTTGTTTTCTTGATCCCTTTTCTCCTTGATTTTCTGTTCTCTTGTCAGGTGGAATTGTGATGACCCACCACACTGCTATTTTCTTTTTTTCTTTTTTCCCAAAAGATAACACACAGTCATAACGTTGGGAAAAAAATCCCTATGAACACCCCCCTTCCTACCCCTCCAATCTTAAAAATGAAAATTTACTTTATTTGGTTTCTAGAAAATCAAAGCTGGAGATGTCTACTGCAAGAAATCTATATACTGGGATTGATACTACAGGTAAATACATTACAAGCAAAATCTCAGATTTTTTAAGCCTTCTCCCCTCAACCACTGGCATTTTTTCATGAAAAAATGCATCAACCTTGGAAAAATAGCATATGTGCACCTGGTGCTGTAGAGATATTAGTACTTCTTCAGAGTCAGATATCTTCTGGGGGCCAAAGTTTGTAAAATGGGAAATTTCATAGTCCAGGATTCCTCCTACTCACTGCAACATTTCTGTAATTGGAGCCTTTATACAACCCTCCTCCACCCAAGAAGATGAAATAATGAGAAAACTTTGTGATTTTAACATTTAAGTTACCTTTCAGATTTTTTTATTTGTCTTCAGCTAGGCTTTCCCCTAACCAATTTCATTTCAGCAGGCAATGATTTATTTTCGTTTAGTTCAATTTAAATAAACATAAAATCTGATATCTAAATATTTTCAGCATGTTCAGAATAAACTGAAGAGATAGAGGAGTACCGTCTTATTTTTTCTGCTGGAATGCACATTTTTCCTTTTTGTCTCTTCTCTTTTTTTTTCTATTCTTTTCCCTATCTTTTTTTGTTTGCTTGCCTGCTTGCTTGCTTTCACCAGAAAATAGTTCAGTGATCAATTACAGTGATATAATTAAATTCCAGTAACTTTCATCTTCCAGCAGCCTTTTCATTCTGGGAAACCATTTCCCCAAGCCTCTGAGCACAGGCAATCATTTCTGATGGTCTTGCCAGGAGACAGACAGTGAAGTGCCCGTTCGCTCCAAACAGCAGCACCCCCAGCAATAATTCTCATTTTGGACCTTTTGTGCACTAACCCATTATTAATTTTCAACAACGAAGAGGATGCAATATTTACATATTACGACTGTACTTTACTATGGTTAGCAGACTAACAATACAGAATTAGCAAGCTATCAGGTTAATAAACTTAAAAACAGCATATGCAATATATTTGTTATGACACCAGGCACAGAAAGCATCTCTGATGAACATGGGTCTTTTGCAAAGATGGGCTTATACGGGCTCATATACAGCACATTACTGAAATGCAAAAGCATCTGCTTCTCTTTCAGGGCCAGTTCATTTTCAAATAAGAATAAATCTCATTCCCAAGATTTACTATGATCCCAAAAGCCCCAGACACTGCTGGAGCTACTTTACAAAAGCTACTTCCAACTGTAGGAATTCGTATTTGGATGTTTTTTCATAAATTCAACACACAGCAGAAGGGAAGAATAAACAATAAGTTATTTGGTAAAGATAAGGCAATGTATCTAATATTCAGGACTGGATTAATGCCACTTAATTCTAGCTGTTTATAGAGTAGTCATCTAAGTTAATATTCCAAGCTCTCAAAGGAGAGACATGTGTCCCATAAAAAAACTAATTTTTTGGTCTTAAATATCTTTCTCAAATGTTTTTTTTTTTTTTTTTCTTATTTTTTTTTCCAAATCAATACTGAAGGAGTTTGGACATGAAGCTTAGTGAAAATACCTATCATTTATTTTATATGGCCATATCTTGTCAAGATGAATCCAGAAAAAACAGCAATGAAAACCATACAAGAAATTTACAGTCTGAGTGATGCATGACTAGACATTCCACTAATAACTACAAGCATTCAAACTCATTTATATATTTCATTTTCCCTTGTGCATTTATTACCTTTTTATTAACATACAGTTTGGTTCAAAATTTTGGTCAGCATAGAACTTTCAGAACTTAAACAAAATCATTTGCACCCCTGTTTTTTTCAACAGTATGAGCTGGAGCCAGAACAGTCAAAAAAAAGTGCATACAAACTGGCCAATCCAGATATCAGAGTGGAAGCTAGAACTATAGGTGTGTTCTGAGTCCTCCTTGGGTCTGATTCACAGAAATGATACAGAGATTGGAAAGTAAGACAGAGAACTCAAGAAATAGTTCCATCTATTCCTCTCTAACCCTCCATTCCCCAAGATATATAAATGATATTAAAAAAATTCTAGACAGGTATCTTCTTTTGTCCTTAAAAATCTCTAAAGAGGATTCAGTCACATCCCAAGTAATATACTAATTTCTTTGGTATGCTCATCATTAGGAGTTATTTTCTAAAGTCTAACCTAAGTCTGTCCTGGCATAATTTGGAGCCGTTCATTCTTGTCCTATCTCTAGCAGTCCTGGAGAACAGTTTGTTCCCTTCTTCCTTAAAGCAATCCTTTATGTAACTGAAGACTGCTGTTACATTTCTTTTTTATCTGCACTTCTGTTTCTGAAACATGATTCTCTCAGTTTTTCCTTGTGGAAAATGTTTTATTCTCTATTCTGACAATTTTCCTTGCTTTCCTCTGGACATGTTGCAATTGATCCTGGTTTTTCCTGAAGTACATTGGTGAAAATGAGATGTATTTAAAAAATGTGTTCCAGAGTACAAACATTGCTCTTAAATTTTTATCCTCTGCAAACTTAAAAAATGCATTTTATATTTCTTCATACAAATCTTTAACAAAGATACTGGAAAAAAATCCCCTGCAACCAGAATGGACCAATACTTAATAACTCTTTATTTGACAATGAATCTCATATACTTCCTTCTGAATTTGAGTGTGATCATTGTTTGACAGATCTTCTATAAATTTCATCAAGAAAAAAATTCTTTAGCTCATTGCCATGGGTTGACCTTGGCTGGATGCTGGGTGCTCACCAAACCCTGTATCATTCTCGCTCCTCAACTGGATGGGATAAGGGAAAACATGGGTCAAGACAAAGAAAGGGAGAGATCAATCACCAATTACTGTTGAGGGCAAAACAGTCTCAACTTGGGAAAATTAATTTATTGCCAGTCAAATCAGAGTAGAATGATGTGGAATAAAAAAAAAATCTTTAAATACTTTCCCTCCAGCTCCCCTTTCTTCAACCATGCATATGGCTGTAGAAGGTCATTCTTGCCCAGAGAAGCTGTGGATGCCCCATTCCTGGAGACATTCAAGGCCAGGCTTGACAGGACTCTGAGCAACATGGTCTAGTGAAAGGTTCCCTGTCTGTGGCAGGGGTGTTTGACTGAGGTGATATTTAAGGTCACTTCCAACCCAAACCATCTATAATTCTATAATCTGCTCCACTGTGGAGCTCCAGGGGCTGCAGGAGCACAGCTGCCTCCCATAGCCTGTTCCCCACAGGCTGCAGGGTAACATCAGCTCTGGGGCCTAGAGAACATCCTGCCCCTTCCTCTGCACTGACACTGGTGTCTGCAGAGCTGTTTCTCTCTCATATTCTCACTTCTATCTCCACTGCACAACTTTTTCCCCCTCTTAAATACGTTATCCTAGAGGTGCTACCACCATTGCTGGGGGGCTTGGCTTTGTCCTGTGGCAGGTTCATCTTAGAGCTGCTGGCTTTGGCTCTATCAGACATGGGGCAAATTTCTGGCAGCTCCTCACAGAAGCCACCCCTGTAGATCCCCACCACCACAGCCAATGCAAACCCAATTCACTCCTTTAGCAAAACTTCATGAAAATGTAAAAACTTGCACTAGAATGAGACACATAGTTTTTTTTCCAATGTCTAGAAAACAAATTATTTTGTAATAGAATGAAAATTGCTTTATCTCACATAATCTGTTTTTGAGAAATCCATGTTTGGGTTTACTTAGCTTTCAAAATTCTGTCTACTAGCAAAGAGATCTAATATGATGTAGATTGTGAATTAAGCCACCTATATCATCAGTGATCAAGACAATTTTATCACAAATGTTTCTGAAACAAAACTGAGGAAATAATCTAGTTTAGCAATCTCTTCTACTGTATTTTTGTTTCAAGTATTTCAGAATATTTGATGATAAAGGAAACTGCCTCTGAGTTCATGTTTCTTGCCTCCCTGACAACTATGACCTTGAATATTTTCTCGGTGTTTGAAAGACACCTTCAAAACAAGATCCTGCAATGGTGTATGGTCAGACTTTCTGCCATTCTTAGCCCTGTCGAGACTGTGCTGTGCAGCTTCATCTGCAGTATTTAATAATCCTTCTTTCCTGAGGACAACACAAAGCTACAAGAAAATGCTGTCAGTATATTACAACCATGACTTCTTTTTTTTTTTTTTCAAAAAAAAAAGTCTTAAGTGGAACAACATAGTCTAAGAAATGTGCTTTCAGGGAGCATATGGGAGGAGGTTTGGCTTACACCACAATGGGAATTCATGATCAAAGATTCAAGCTGTGTCAGGTCCCATTTATGCTACACCCACTCTGCAGCAAGATTTTCCCCCTTCTTTGCATTTCAGAGTCCGCAGCCCTCATGTGAAAAACACTGTAAAGGTGTCTTATCAAAGTGCCAACTGATAGAGATAACTGGGAACTTGAGAGGGACTGAAGAAAAGCCCTGGTTTTGAAGCCAGTCTAATAGTTTTCTTTGGGCTTTCACAGTTTTCAGATACCATTACCCTTCCCATTTCACTAAATGCCTTCAAAATAACGTTGCAGTCCCATAATCTTTCTTATAACAAGCATGCATGGAGATGAAAACAGCCAAAGGTACTTACAGATACATGCCAAAACCAAATTTTTGTACCTTTTTAGCATTTTATGCATTATTTGCTTTTATTTGTCTATTTTTAGTTATGCCATAGGCTTCAGCTACAACTGGCTCAGGTGAGAGATCACTGGCTCCTCTGTAGTTTGCAAGTAGCGAGGAGACACTTTCTTAGCAAATTTTAGCAAATTCTTAATACAGAACTTTAAATGGTAAATTAGAAACTGCATGTAATTACAGTGTTATCAAAACTTTACAAACTATTACCTAAAAACCCTCAACAATTGAGCCAAGAAGTGTAACAAAAGAGACAGGGAAAAAGAAAGAAGCATGTGTTATGCTTAACTTCTGTCAGATCACCAGTGTGGCCTCTATAAATAAACAGGTATCTGATATGTCATCTTGGGACAATCATTAGGGTTAATGTATATCAGTATTTTTAATGAAAGGGCAGAAGAGAGGAAAAAATTAATCTACTTTGGAAGAAAATAAAGTAAGTTCAAATATTTACCTTATTACCTTTTGCCAAAATTCTTAATTTTGCTAAAATCTATACTAATAAATTATCCTTCTTGCACGACATCTTCCTTCAGGCATAGCTATTTTCCAGAAATTTCTAGTTTGCCAACAGTTTACCTCTCTAGTCTCAATTTAATAGGATTTACTTTGCTCTGTGATGGCATACAAATGTACACAGATGTTTGTGTAAATAACATCCTAAAGAGCCATGTCTAAGGATATTAGCACTGCGAGGAAAAGCACTCAAGAGCTGGTATATCTTCAAATTAGCAGTATCTTAATGCAATCTGGTTAATCTATTATGGTGTTGTCTTTATATTGTCACATACTATTTTCCCCATAAGGCATCTGCCTCGGTAGGATGCCTGTGCCCTAGGACAGAACTGACTGTGGGTACTAAATGAAGATCTTGATGTCAGGTCTTCTGCCTCCTTTCTGCAGGGATCTGTTAGAAAAGTATTTTTTTACTATAAAATATCTGGCAGTCTCTACCTATTGGCTGTGTCATTTCTAATACCTGCCTGAGAGAAAGAAGTTTTCAGACTGAAACAACAGGCATTCATATCAACAAGCATTCTGTTGAAGGAATTCACAACCTAAATTCTACCTCTATGCTCTTGTGGCCATGTCAATATTTACTGGTGGCTACACAGCAGATAATATTCAGGACCTTACTCCTTCCATAAGTTCTATTTGTAGACCCACATTATTTCTGATTATAAATTTCATTTAAGATGTTTTTGAAATCTACATTTTGAAGTATTTACCTTTTTCAGAAAAATGTAACAAGCCTTGGGAAAACAGGACCTAAAATCTGAATGTTACGATTATGATTACCACTTGTCTGAAGTGGGTTTAAAATATGTCTTGCTGTATCTTTTAAACTGGCACATGGACCACAGATTTATTAGATTTATGCTCCCTCAACAACTAACAATTTGGAGATAATCCTAAAGATCTGTGATTTCTTCCAGTTTCTAAAATTAATTCAGTGCTTTTCTTATGTAGACTAGCATTTAAATGAGACTCCTTTTTGAACTGGAGCAGCAACTTATGAAGTATCAGAAGATTTCACATAGTGGTTTTTATTGAAGTGTAATGACAACGATCATTCCTCTTACCCAGCTTCAAATTGAGTTCTGGGCCCCTCAGTGCAAGAGAGACATTGAGGGGCTGGAGCGTGTCCAGAGAAGGGCAGCGGAGCTGGGGAAGGCTCTGGGGCACAAGTGCTGTGAGGAGCAGCTGAGGGAGCTGGGGGTGTTTAGCCTGGAGAAAAGGAGCCTCAGGGGGGACCTCATCACTCTCTGGAACTGCCTGAAAGGAGGGTGCAGACAGCTGGGGTCGGCCTCTTCTCCCAGGGAACAAGTGACAGGACAAGAGGAAATAGCCTGAAATTGCACCAGGAAAGGTTTAGATTGGATATTAGGAAACATTTCTTCATGGAAACGGTTGTCAAGCCCTGGAACACACTGCCCAGGGAAGGAATTGAGTCACTATCCTGGAAGGAATTTAAGACATGTAGAGTGGCAGTGAGGTACGTGGCTTAGGGGTGAGCACAACAGTGCTGGGTTAATGTTTGGACTTGATCTTAACCTTTTCCAACCTAAATGACTGATTCTACGACATTGGATAACGCAGCTGCTAGGCACTTCATCTGAGGGACTGAAAATATCACTCTCAACTAAACCCTGCAAAGGGCTCAGAATCTGAGTTGCTTAAAAAAAACCCCAAATCCTACAATTAAGGAAAAAAATGTGAGAAAACATTTTAATAAGTCCTTTTAAATGTTAAAAGACATTACAGTTGTAAATATATATATACATAACAAGTAAATACATCTATATGTATGCATGTCTGTAACTGCTTTATATGAACCTGTGCAAACCAGCATGTAAAGAAATGACAAAAATTTCTAAGAAGGGAAATGAACAGAGATTTTTTGGTTGTTTTGGCTTTCTCTACTCTCTTCTCACTCTTTGAAGTACTCCCCTGAAAAGAGCTGGTAGAGCAAAAGCCTTGCCTCATCTGAGTGTCTTCACAAACACTGCTATCACAGTCATTGATACACAGAAATGATCTTTTCCAGTAGAGCTGAAAGACAGCTAATGTATTATAATACAGAGAAATAGGAAAGAGAATGATATGATCTATACAGAGAACACTGGACTACTCCTACATGGCTCAATCTCCTTTTGCTGCCCACATTTAAAAAATTAATGCTAAAATATTTGACAGAGGTCAAAGAAGCAAATCACGATGATTTGAGGCTAATATATAAAACATTCCTTAGAGTAAGAGAATTACAGGAGAATTTATCTCAACTGAAATTTTGATGACTAACTCTGAGCTAGCTCATCCAGTATCCTGGCAGTAGAAAGAAACAGGCACCTTTTTGAAGGTAACTCAGAAAACCCTCCATAATATGTCTCATGTACTTTTTGGAGGAGAAGACATTCCTCTCTGTTTAAAATGTAAAATTCCAATATTATTAATTCTAGGGTTCGATGCCATGAACACTATAAATGTAATGTTATGCATATGTAAAAAGCAGGACTAAAAGCAACCAGCAATACTATCACAGTACCTGCTGCTCACACACTGTAAATTTTACTCTTCTATTTTGTATCTACATTTCACTTATGAAGATACAACATTTCATTTAAGTAGAATTAAAAGTTAGGTTACTTTCATGCTTCTCTTGTGGAGGATGGGCAGCTACACATAGGTTTCCTTTGATTATTCTGGTGAAGGGATTTGCATACAATTACAGAGACGATTTCAGTTCCTAGCAGGAACAAACAGAATGAAGTAAGTACTCACCATATGATTAGACTAATTTATTACATCTCACCGAGGCAAGCTATATGCCAAGAAGTAATCATAAACTCATGTTCAAAGCTTTGGTAGAATGAATATATTTAACAATTCAAATTAAATTTCAGCTGTAGGAAGTGACATTTAGTGGGAAACATGGAAATGGGCAAGGTATAATGAAAAGATAACAGGTAAAATAATACAGACATTGAAATCTGTGATTGGTCTGTCTGAAAACAGACCAGGACAGAAAGCTGTGAATAAAATCCTGGCGAGGTTCTCGTATGAAATATATGTTGATGTGGACATTGGTTAGTTTTCACTGACCTTGGCATTAATGTCTGAAAATGAACACAGTGACCAGTCAATAACTGCTCCATAAAAGTTAAGTGCCTGTGACGTTTCATTATACAATGGCACTTGCATTGACCATTTTGAAAGCAAATGATCTTAAGAACTTTGTTCATTTTAGAGCTGGGTATTTTCCTTCCCCTGAACAGCTGTTTATTCACAGAAAAGCACACTCTGGTGTAATCCCAAGTCTTAATGAGCAGAAGTGAGCATTTCTGCCTTGGACTTGCCAGGAGAAAAAATTACTAAGGTTTCACAAGACTGGAAACATCTCTTTAATAAAAATGGATATTGCTTAAATATTTCCATTTAGGACATCTCCACAAACAGAAACAATAGGCACAATTTGGTATCTGCATAACTGCTACCCAGAAGAGCAGCGGCAGCAAGATACCCGCTTGGTATTCCTGGTCAAGAAAGCATGGAATTCTGCAAGTGTCACGGAATGCCCCTGAGTACACTGTGTCATGATCATTAGGACTGAGCACGTCCTGGATGGTTTAGCCTAAACCTCTCCAGCAAACCCACAGTATGAAAACAATGCTAAAATAGCCACCAAGGCCGAAAAAGAACAGAGACAATGACTCTGCAGCATGGTACAAAGAATATTTATCAGAAAGGTGGGAAACCTTTAATGCAGACTTGCCTTCAGTGGCTAATTAGTTTACAAAAGAATATCTGAAAAAGCTGCAGAGGATGTGGGAATTGGCTGCAAAAACTTAAGGAGGTGAGAAGTAAGACATTACAGAAGGACTTTCTGTATCCAAGAGAAATGAGAAGTGTGAATGCAGGAGCTGCTCAATAGATATAAGATACTTTTTAAGTCCTAGAACATGTATTGGGCATTTTAAACTTTAATTTAAATTGAAAATAAAATAGTAAATGAGGTCTAATTTAAGCTGTATTAGTGCAAAACCAGAAAAATCCCACTTTGAACTTTATTTTTTGATGTCTCCACTTCTGTACTTGGAAATAAAATTCTATTTCTAAAAATCTACAGCAGATGATAATAGATCTAAACAAACAATATTATTTCATTTCCTTACATACTGCTTCCAGGAACAACGCTATCTATGCTATTGCTCAAAAACTACTGTGAGAAACCTGCTGTCCACTAATAGTTCTTTATGTATTTTGGCTTGTGCTTCCATTGCCCTTTTCAATGTGATTGACAAGATATTATTTCACAATATAGCATCTTAAATGTTTTAAATTACCTCAACTGTCTTATTTTCCTAAAGAGACAGAATATAGATTTGAATTTTCCAGTTTGCTTAAAGCAGTGACATCCAACCTTTACAGACGGAGCCCTGAAGCATTATTCCAAAAAGAGCTGTGGGCCACAATTATTCCTTGAGTGCATTTACTCCGGAAGCAGAGTGGAAGGAAGCGGGCATCACCCCTGGCTCCTTGCTTGGGATCCTAAAGTGTCTCCAGGAGACCAGGCTACAGCTGTAAAATTGCACAGAATTCCTTAAGCACATTGTGTTTTGCTTGTGATACTGAATTTTGCCCAGTGGCAGCCTGAAGGAGCACTCACGTGGCAGCTTTGTGCCATGACTCCAGGCCGGGATGTATGTGGCACAATGTCCCAAAGTACAAAAGACAGGGTGACCTCATTCCTCCTGCTGAAGTTACCTGCTAACTCAGGTTCCAAATCATTGAGCCAAATCTCAGTCTAATTAATTGCAAATAAACAAACATCACCATTACAGAAACTGGACATTCGCCTACGTCCCTTATGAGATGGTTTCATAAGAGACAATTTGCACAGATATAAGCAGCAGCAGGCGCTTCCCTGCTGAGCTGTTAACACTGGAGATGATAGGAGGAAAAAAATCCCAATATTGACACACTGCAGGACATTTACACCGAACAACCTTGCTGCAGTTGGGAGGACTGTGTAAATCTGCAAAGTCGTCCTGTGTGGTGTTCCTGACCTCTGTCCTGGAGCTAGGCTGCTTCTATGGCCTGGAGCTACTCTGAAGCATCATGTTGTGTCCTCTGGGGCTGTTCATGACAGACACAAAAGAGAGATTTCTCCTTAATAGAACGGAGAAAACATAAAACATCTATTAATGGAAGAATACAAGATACCAGTTTCAGCATACATTTAGTATTCTATTGATGATGTCGTCTTGACTTGTGTATCACTAAATGAAGACTCAAAAAAACCCTTAATGTCTTCATTTAGGAATGTATTTGTGCAAGAAAAAGAGTTGTAATTACTTAATAGATATTTCTTTAAGGTTTTACCTCTGTCTGAGAATGTTAATATTCACTATTTAGCTTCCATCTCTATGGTAGTTAAAATGAACAAGTCCTTTTCCAGTGAAAGAGTCTGGTGTTAATGTGTCTTTTTGATTAAAAAGGTTATTCTGATCCTGAGACAACCATCTGAAATATAGACTTTTACAGTACAGCCTCTAGTAGAGAACGTGGATAAAATATAAGGCATGTTGATAGGAATAATTGTATTTACATAAATAATGTTGTGCTCAAAGGCCTCATTGTTCCAGGTACTGTACCAAGTACATGTGCAGAAAAAGGTCTCAAAAAAGATGACTTTGGAAACCAAATAGACTCGGAGGTAGGACAAGTTGTTTATTCCTACTTTTATTTTTAATTAGGTCAAGAAGACATTTCAGAGGCATTTTTCATACTTATCAGTCTGAAAATAAAACTATTTGCTTCAAAATGGAAATTCAGTAATTCATTTAAAAGCAGGATGATCAAAAATATGCAATACAAATTATACATATATTGAATACATACATATTCTTATTTTTATTTATATTTGTTTCTTTTGAAATATGCTTAGGAAACAATAATTTAAATCATTTACTTCGCATTTTCCTTTCAATCATTCTTTTTCAGCAAAACAGATAAGTCATACACAGTCCATATTCTAACTTGCATTTTCACAGTATAAGAACTAGAGAAATACTCTGTGTGTGGGTGTTAGGATTACTTATAGAAGGCAGGACAAATCCTGTTGCATAACTCATAAAATATTCGTATTGACTTTAGCTGGAACTACTCACAGGAGAAGAAGCTGGTTCAATATTTGAAATCTGATGTAATTAAAATTTGAGAGCATTTAATTCAAAAACCTATTTAATAGATTCACTGAGTTTTAACTGTGTAACAACTAATTCTGTGCCAGGTAAAAATGTAATTGACAAAAAGCAGTTAAAGCTAACAAAGAGCCAGATATGAAATCGAAATCCCAGTATGCTGACAAAACTTTACAGCTGGAGGGAAGGCAGGCAGGAAGGGGACCCTCCTTTGTAGGACTAGGACTAGACACTAAAACTACTGTCCTGTCACAAAGCATATTAAAAGTTACAGGTGAATTTGGGTAGCAAACATGACAAATCATAGTCTGGACTGGAACTGATATTTTATTCTTATGTTAAATATTGTCTTGATATACTTTTTCTCAAGAAATAGATTATTCACTTTTTAGACAGACTGTTCACCTGTTCTGTGCAACTTTCTGTAATATATCCTCCATATACATGCAGTTTCACAACTTCAGGGTGGTCTGTGTGGCACAATTCTGGCACATGGTTTAAAAAGCTGCTGCATATGTTTTATGATCGTTTCAAAAAGATAAGAAGTGACAGATTCTGGTTTTTAAATGACATGCCTTGTTTGGAAACTGAACACTTAAAACATGGCCAAACATGTCTACCATAGATAAGCATAGTTTTTTTTCTTTAGAATTCATGACATTTTTGACAGTTCATTGTCAGCATGCCAATTTGTCAATATTAGCTGTTTCCTGGCCGAGGAGAGCTGTGCAGGTGAAGTGTATGACATATTCAATGGACTGCAACAGCAAAACCAATCTTCTCTGGAACATACTCAGTCACTGAATACCCGGGATATTTAATAGCTGTCCAAGAAAAAAACTTTAGAAAACCCCCAGCCTCCCATGCTAATAAATTCTACACAACATTTACCAGGGAGGTAACTTGCAGCAAACTGGTATTTCACCATTCAGTTTGAAAAGCAACTTCCATTGTTGGCACAGAAACTTGCTCCAGGCATGCTCCAGGCTTGCATGTCAACTGCAATCCATGAGGAACTGAACTTGTGGTCTCATTCCACTCAAAACTGATACCAGAAAAAGTCTTTATGCTGCAACACAGTAATATTCAAATCTGAAAGCTACTCATTCTTTAAGTACCACATTGCATCTTCTTGCACATTCTCACCTAAAAGCCACACTTCTCCATTACACTCTGGCTCTCCAAGGGTCTTCTATCGTGCAGATTTTTTACAATTCAGGTTTAAAAAAGCCACACATATATTATGACTTGATGCTTTTAAGCTACATAATTAAAACATGGTAAAACACCTAATTTCCTGTATTAGGAAGGCCTGTGCCAATGCCTAACCATATCCTTGGGAACTTCCATCTGTGTTCTGGAACGGCGCCTGAGAATCTGCTTTTATACAGTAACCCTAATAGCAGCAGACAGCAGTTCCCATAAATGTCACAGGCCAAATTTCAAAGTAATACAACTTGCAGCTACAAGCTACCTGTATGGGATAAACTTAGAGTGACTTGAGGAAGAATGAAACTAGAAGGCACTGTCAGTCACTTGGGACTGCAAAATGCATTTAAAAATCAAATTTTATACTAGATTGGCCCTTTGTAAGTTTGCAAAATGTCTTGATTTTCCAACAAAATGGAAGGAAAAAATTTAGAAGGAAACCAGGCATCTGAAATAGCAGACAATAAAATGGGTACATGTGATAAATTAGCACCCTAGGATTTTCTTTTCCTGATATTGCTCCTTTGGTCTTCTCAGGATTTGTGAGCTATCTTCACATTGGACTCTCCCTGAAGATTAAATCTATGCCTCATTAGAGTACTTCATTGCATTTAAAGGGGTTTGTAGGCACCTCAGTAAATTCAAAGAAATCCAGATCCACAGACTTTGTGTTGGATCTGAGTATCTGTTTTATGGTTCTTTTATATATATGCTCCTTTCCAACGATTACAAAGACTTACTCCACAAACATAATGTATTCACCTGAAAAATGTAAAAAGTCTCTGGAAAGTGCCCAACAGCCTGGGAAACAACCCTACATTCTATTTTAGTGCAATAAAATCACAGTCAGTAACTTAGTCCTCATTTTTTTTAGAAAGCAGAATGCTGAGCTACTCCAAGTGTTTAGCCACTCCAAGGCTGAAATTAAGGATTACTGAAAGACTGAAGTAATCAAGTTCAAAGATACTGGTGATAATCATATGAAACCCATGACTGTTCCTCATTATGTAGCACGGATGTAATACCTTGAGTTAAAACCTCCTCCAATTCTCTAGAGCGTTCATTATTGTTACTCTTGCCCACACTCAAATATGCCGAATCAGGAAAAGGGAATTCAACCTTTCTATGCTATTTAGTCCCACCTCACCTCTAACAATTCAATACAGAATTTCATTTAGTGCTTTTGCTTGCAACCTGATAAATGCAGATGGCATCAGGAAGCGGCTGTACACAATCCAGGATGCCTGCTGAATCCTCTCCTCTCCCCACAAGCAGGTCATTGTACCAACTCACAATCCCAACAGGACATATGCATCTTCTGCACACTGTGGAAGAAAAAAATTAACCTAAACCCAGATTAATTTGCACTTGGGTGTGTATGTACAGTCCCAGTGAAACCCAAAGCCCTTCCAGTACTTATGGAGGGAATTCAGTCCATTATATATTGATACAGGCAAAATACAGTCAGCAAGATAGAAAATGATTTCAAAGGGCTTTTCCCAATTAACAAGTTTTTTGTTTGTTCCTTTGTTTTTGTTTTTTTTTGTTGGTGATGGTTTGGTGGTTTTTTGTTTGTTTTTTTTATTTTTATTTTTGTTTTTGCTTTTGTTTAAGAGGCTGTTTCATTTGACTGGTCAGAATCTGAGGGATTTTTTTTAATCTGACATGTAGGCGTAACAACCCAGTGAACAGCAAGAGAAGAAAAGGTCTTCTTAAAAATATCAGTTAGGTATTGGGCATGGGATGAAGTCCAAAAGGAAGCAAATTAATTTCCTAAAAGCCCTGCCAAAGACCAGTGTATCTAATAAAAGAGAGGAGTTACTTGACCCAAACAGTCAGAGGAAGAACTCCCCTTCAGAAAGTGAGACACAATAAGAAACAGAGGCAAACTCAATGAAAGGGTCAGGCATCTCATTTTCAGAAACTTATTTTTTTTTGACAAGTAAATAAAATCCAGAGACAGTTCTTGTATTCTTATCTTCTCAAAAGCCTGATGTTTCTTTTACTGCAGTGGTCTTTCTTCTGACCCTTAGTTTACAAAAGCAAATCCTAGATTTCATAGATGAAAATCATGGATTTTCATGGATTTCAGGACCACTTCTTCTTTATTTTGGGCTCTTCTTGGATTATTCAAATAATGTTGATTTTTCTTAATGGCACTGACATTTGCAAAAGTAAGACAATATAAAGCCCAGGATTGGGCAAAAAAAAAATAACAGAAAGTAAAACAGCATAAGTTATTTTTTTTTTACTATAAATTCACTGATTGCTTATTGATAATAGGTGATTTATACTGCATATAATCTTTTCAAAGTCTCCTGCAGTATTTATCATTACTGTGTGCTTGAATCTGAAAAGTGGGTTTTATCCCTACAAAACCATTATTACTTAGAAATTACCAAATATCTTTGTTCCCTATCTTTACACTGCTGAATAAGATATCTTCCCCAAAAGTGTATGTATGCCATTTTCAGAAGTTAATACAGAAACACTATACTAGAAGCACATGATATTAAAACAACACACATTTATTTTTTCAAACATTAAAAGTAAAAGGACACACCTGGACAAAATCTAACCTTAAGACAAAGATCATCACTTTACCTTTTAAAAAGTACTTCTGTACTTCCTCCACAACCTTCTTCCATTTCTACTAAATAATCTTATTTCCAATATAGAGTAGCTTTTTTTGCCATTTGTACATTACTTTGATTCAACACTGTTCTTTAGTTTAAAGTCTTATTTCTTCCATTACTTTTGTTCTCTTAATATATTGATGAAACCAAATAATTTTTCATTTACATATGACTCTTTTCTTTCATGACATGAATGGTGCATAATGATGATCATCCTAACAGTTCTTCTCAAAATCCCTCTTTCTTGAAGAGAATTAACATGGCTAAAAGTGCTTAGCACCAAATAACAGTAACAATACAAAAATTTTATTTATCCTGATCAGCATTATGCACACGATTACTAACAATCATCCTTTCAAAACACAATCCATTTATTTGTTATAATTTTGGAAAGAAATAAAGAAATTTAAGAAGTCTTACGAGGCACATAGACTATTAAACATAACTGAGTATGAAATCTCAGGAGATAATTGAATACTACAGCACCTTGAAGACTGGTATCCAAGTAAATTCAGTTCTCCAGAGGTATGGTAATCTAATTTCCCTGACACTTGTCTCAGGGCTGTTTGAAAAATCTTTAATATGCAAAAACCCCCTGATACTTAAGAAGAAGGCAGATGAAATATGGAGCTTAGAGAGCAGAACAGTGGTTTCCAATGAATCAATGAACTTCATGAGTTACACACAGTAATCTGCTACTCTTTGGAATGTGTACTAATAAAGATGAGTGGTTAAAAAAATCCATTTAGGCAGCATTTTTGGTGGGGCCAGGGAAAAGCACAACTCATGCATAGGAAATACTTTCACATGCCTGTCAGGTCTTCAGTATTGCTTTTTAAGAAAGCATTATGATACATATTAAGAACATCAAGGATGAAGAAAAACAATTTTTTTCCTCCTCTTAGTAATGTATACAGATGTGGTAAGGTTTTATACAGGCTCAAAATGAACCTAAAATTGCCAAAAAAAATTACTCCTTCATTCATGTGTTGAGGAAAAAACAACAAAAGTCATGAAAAGGAGAGTAAAATGTAAAAACAATTCTTAAAGAGACTTAAAAAGAAAAATGCACATGTATAGAAATGTAGAGATAAATTAAAGCACAGGAAAATATTTTAAGTGCCTTAATATAAATTATT